>NW_028244186.1:0-642125 GCF_964263255.1 Lissotriton vulgaris | reverse complement strand
GACAATGTTGATGACTGCCAACGCAAGGTTTTCTATTACAATAAATCGTATTGAATGAAGGTAACATTTCCATTTTCTTTCAATAGAGTTGTATTGGAGTATTATGACATAGCTCTGCTTTGATTAATGTTGTGTCATGCTGAAAAAGCCAGTAGGCCTCGCTTTATCATAGTGACACTCCTATATATTGTATTTACCATATGTAGAGATAATGTGATATTGGGGCTACTGGGTTCATGCTTCTGAGCATTCAGAACTCTTTTGAGGGTGCCACCAAAGGTCTTTCAATCTTCTGATTGTACACATTTGAACTTTCATACATATTATTTAATAGTGTGTGCATAATGAAGTACAATTCCTTTTCATAAGAAAAAACTCTCAGTGGACAATGTTGCTGTTGCATACAACAAAGCTGGGAATATTAACCCAGACCACCTCTTCTTGGTAGGCATTGAACTGCTCGGCTTGGCTACCCTGAGAGAGTCAAGTGACTCAGTGGGGTTCTCAGCAAAGAGAAAGTTACTGAGTTATTATTTATGAAGGACTCACATCCTTTGCAACTAATAAACCAATTTCTTACAACAGGAATCAAAACTATATATGCTCATGCTTATGCATGTTCACACATGATTGTGTACTTATTTTTACAGGTAACCACTGGTTCGCGTGGATTTCTTTGTGGGCAGCTTTGATATGGCTGCAACTCTTTGGCTTCTTTGACTATTTAATGAAGCAGATATCAGAAGCTTTGATAACAAAGAAAAACAACACAGGTGAGAAATATAATGAAATGTTTGAAAATGCTATTAAAAAGGAGACAGTTATAGAATCAGCCCCTACGCTCATAGTTAGGTGTGGGCTGGCACTAATGGAGACACCTTCTCAGCAATGAAATGTCACTGCTGACCAAACAATACGGTATTCATTTTTTTTATTAAGATAATTTAAAGTAGGATGCTTAATTTATAATGAATGCAATTTCTCATTTCTCTTACTACAACATCCTCCTCAGACAATTCACAAGTTTCCGAGGAAACTTCGAAAAAATTGTTCACTTGAGAACATATCATTGTGTTTGAGAATAAACAAGAGGCTGCAGATTTGGCAATTCGTTGCACTGGTTTCACCAAAAATGAACCTACCTAGCATGAATTTGGGGCCACAGGGCAGCCCCAGGGCCCATATGGCCCCAGCCCAGTCCCAACATGGTGTGAGAGCTAGCGTTGCTCCCACCCATATGGGGCAGCCCCTATTAATGCTGTTCCCTCTGGGTGGGAGCAATATCTTGTTCTATTTCTCTGCCTGCATTAGTGCTGAAAAGGAGAGAGATCATACATCTGCTCCCTGCCAGCGAGAACTAGAAGAAATAGCAAGGCCAACTTGTGCAGAACGACTGTAGAATTTTTGATGGTTAAGGAGGTGCCCTTTTGTGAACCATATCTGGATATGATTTCAAAAACCTGGGACAGGGCACTATACTTTAAATTCAGGGTGGGCTTACTTCCAGTGGGGAAACTAACTGCCAGCTGGAAGGTCCCGGCACAGACAACTCCTTTTTGCCCCTTCTGTGCGAACAGGCCTGAGTCAGTTCCTCACCTATTGTTCGAATGTCCAGCCTATGCAGCTCCATGCCGCAAATGGCTGAAGCCACTCTGTAGGAGCCTTGGTACTAGATCGCATAAGGAGGCCCTACGAATCTTAAGATCAGACCCCTGTCCCCTGTTTGCTTGTGGCCTGGCCAAATTTCTTGGTTGGGCATGGCGAGTTAGATCCTCTAGGCTTCTGTATCTAGTATAAATATCTATTCTAGCTTGTTCCTATGTGCAATCCCTTTGCTTTTCCTAATATGAAATGTTTATTTATGCATTGAACTTTTTACTGTTTTTATCGATTTGGAATGCTTTTTAAGATATGTGAACTATATCGAAATAAAGCTTGTTGTTACTCATGTTACTCATTTTTAAAGCTCCCACTTGCTGGTGAAACCTATGTGTTTGCGACCGTTTGGTGGGAGATGTGAAAATGATCCTACCAGACGGGAGCACCACAAGGTGCAGTAGTGCGGACAGGCAAACTACTATCTCCTGGTGGACACAGCAGCTGAGCCAGCCCTGGGGGAGGTGTTCTCTGGGTACATGAAAGGTCCAGAGAAGGGGGCCCCATGGACCTCTCTCTTTTGATTTATGTAATGGCATAGGATACCCAGGGCCTTTGCTGTGTAGCCCTCTCCCCTTGTAAAATATATAGAGCTCTGGAGGAAGGGGTACTTGTAGCTGAATACACTTGTGGAGGTGGGCTGCATGTCCACTCCCCTAGGGCAAATTATGGCTCAGGGAGAATGACTGCACACCTCCTCTCCTTAAATGTACCTTGCACCAGGTGGTGGACATAGATGGACTTAGGAGGGAGGAATCTATTGATTCCTTTTTTTCTGTGATCCCACAGGACTCTTGATTCTATTTATTTTGGTGCCAGTTGGGTACCTCTGGGCTCCCCCATGGGACCTTGGGGGGCAGGGTGGGATATCAGAAATATTTTTCTGATATGTTGGCAGCCAATCACAGCACTCGTTTCTAAGGAAAAGAGATGGCCTATGGGGAAAAAAGCTCCCTTGGCCAATTAGGACACCTTATTTTTAAATTGGTGCTCCTGCCTCACTCTCACAAGTCTCTTGTTGACCCCAAAGTCCACATATACAAAGATTGTGGAACCTTAACTTCTCATAAACTACAGATGTACACCAAATAACAACAACCACGGTCTACAGACTTATGGGGTCATTAGGAAACTCCCCCGCCATCCCAACGTGAAGAGGGACTGCCTACCATAAGGCTGGGGGACACGTGGGGGCAATTAGGATGTGCCCACCACAGTGGTGGGCGCATCCCGCATATTTAACATTGTTGCAATGCTAAAAATGCATGTCCTGCATTCCAATGCACAACATGACAGGCACTGCAAGGTGCCTGCCACGTTGTCTATTGAAATGCAGGGGGGTACCCCCCATGGATACCTCCCACCCCCGAAAGCCCCTGGGGGCCAGCAACAGGCTCCCCGCAAGCAATTACTGCAAGCCTCACAGAAAGGCATTTTTCTGCCCCATAGTAATATGGCTGGCAGTGTCTAACAGACACTGCCACTATATTAAACTCTTTTCTGCCCAGTTGACATATTGACCGGGCGGACAAGCAGCACACGGTCGTTCCGTCTGCCCCAGTCCCCCTGCCATAGTAAGAAGGTGGGGGGAAATGGGTGGCAGGCGGGGACAGATCTCAGGCACATCGCCAACACCCGCATGGACCCTAAGATTTTGCTTCCTGGCAAATTTGTTTTAATTCTGTTAAGTAGTTTTTGCTGTAGAGCTTCTTAAAGAAATCTATGGTAATTTCATAGGGATTTTGTGACACCCTTTTTTCTCAGCCCTCACTTGACAGATCACTCGAAAACATTTGATGCACAAACTGCTGCACTTTTTTGGAAAGTTTTGTGAATAATAATTAAATGGTGTTGAAGGTAATAGCAACACAAAAAACAAAGACCTATTTAAATATGTGTGTGTGTGTGTGTGTGTGTGTGTGTGTGTGTGTGTGTGTGTGTGTGTGTGTGTGTGTGTGTGTGTGTATATTATGACAGGTATTTCAGAGCAGGATGCGACAGAAGGCAGTTGCCAAGTGGTGAGATGTAAGTGAGAAAACAAAATTGAGTTGCAAAGACTGTAATTAACTTTAGTTTAGTTAAAGCTGCAATGAATGCAATGAATGTTGGTTTTAAAAATGGCATATTTATTGCACTTTCAGGTTTATTTCTGCTCATACCGAGCTTAAATAAAATATGTGACACTGGTCAATGATGTATTTACGAGCTTGAAAGTGTGCTTAGAAGTGAAGTATTTCTACTATTTTAGTTTGGTTAAACTCACGTGCAAGATTTAAACATATATATAAATATATTTATCCAAAAATAGCAGTCCCATCTTCGGGAAAGAGCCAGATGAGACCACCATCTTGTGCAACAGGTACTTTAATCGAAGAACAGCATGCCAGCAACAAAAATTCTTTGAAGGGCCAAACATCATACCAATTCATAGCCAGATGCGTTTCGAGTGTCTCTCTTCTTCAGTGGCTGACTGGAAGTGCAGGGGGAACCTGTTTTAATGGTGTTTCTTATCAAAACGTCTCCCGCCCGGTTGGGCGTGGCTCCACGGCCTTCTGGGAGACGTAGTCCACACCAACTTGAAAACCTGTGTAGGTACGTTTCCACATGCACCAAATGTCCAACAATATCGGTGCAGCTTCAAACAGTCTTTTGCCCTGCTTCTTTGCTGTGCTTCCTGAGGTGAGCGCACACCTTACTGCATCAGTGCGCGATCATTCTCATCCGCGTGGTGCAGCATCCCATGACGCCGCCGCGGACCCGCTTGAGAACAGCAGTCGGCTCTCTCCCCCGACCCGGGCAGGCCAGTTAAAAAATCCAAAAATAGCAGTCCCAACTTCGGGAAAGAGCCAGATGAGACCACCATCTTGTGCAACAGGTACTTTAATCGAAGAACAGCATGCCAGCAAAAAAATTCTTTGAAGGGCCAAACATCATACCAATTCATAGCCAGACGCGTTTCGAGTGTCTCTCTTCTTCAGTGGCTGACTGGAAGTGCAGGGGGAACCTGTTTTAATGGTGTTTCTTATCAAAACGTCTCCCGCCCGGTTATTTATATATATGTATATTACCTACTGGCGGTCGCCAGTTGATAGTTATAGTTAGGATCGTTTTCCATAGGAAATCCGCAACATTCTTTTGGGAATAACTTTGACGCGGATTGAGGGATCTGCCTGTAATTTTCCTTAAATTTGCCTCGCTGCGCTCCGCTCCAAAGTTTGGGGGGAACTCGTCAAGCGGGGGCCGAGATAAAAGGGGGGTCCCAAAACGTGTTTTCCCCATGTTAATTTCCATAGGGCGGTTGGACTTACTTTTAGCCCGAACGGCTGAATGGATTTCCACCAAACGTGGCACAATTGTAGGGACTGGTAGCCCGATGTGCCTTTGCTATGTCTCAAGATATGTGCTCCAGTGGATTTTGAGTGATTTAGGTTCCAAAAAATATATATATCTATAAGTGTGCCCCGGTATGCGCACCGGGGCGCGCTCCAGCGCGCTACGCGAGTTTGCGAGCGGAAAGCTGATTGGCTCTCGGGTGTCTGTCAACATTACAAACAGTCTGGAGCGGCCGCCATCTTGTGTCTTGGTAGGATCGAGACACAAGAGGTGGCAAAACAAAGGGGAAATGACCAAAAGGGGGCAGGGTAAACCCCCTAGGTTTGATGTGGGGGGCATCAAAAAAATTTTCTTTTTTCGATTTTCATGGGGGGGGGGGAGGGTGCCCGGTACGCGCACCGTGGAGCGTACCGGGTAGCGTCCATGGGGAAAAAAGAATGACAGAGTTTTAAAAAAAATTGCATTTTTTTATAAATTGAAGGTAGTTCTAAAAAGAACTGTTTTTTAAATTCTTTTTGTTGTTTTATATTTTTTTATTGTTTTTTGGAACATTTTTTACTTTTTTTGGCTTTTATGAACAATTTTATATTTTTTTGTAATTTCTATGGGGACAAACAAAAAACAGGGAATTGTAAACGGCTCAACTGGAGCAAAAAAAATCAGGATGAAATTACGGTTTATTTTTGCAGTTGTGGTTGTCTCCAGCACGGTTAATCAGTTTGATACTTTTCTCTCCATAGTAAATTGTAGTCCCGCAAATTTTACAAACAATTTTAAAATCTCCAAACTGGGGTTGGATTTTTGGGACCATCTCCCGTGTCTCTGGACCCGATGGAGTGGGTTGTTTAATTTTGGAGGTGCTGCAAGAAGATTGGGGAGGGTTTCTTGTTAGTTCTCTGACCTCTGCCGCAGCATAGTTGTTTGGGTGCTTGCGTTGCATATGGCGAATCATTGTATTGTTGCCAAATGAATACTTTTTTGCAGGGTTCCCCCTGGAAAGTACAGTGCCACAGATGAGACATGCGACTTTTGGAGCATTACCTTTCTTTAGTCCCCTTGGGATTTTAAAAAACTCCCACAAAATGTGCTCCTTTGGTTTATAGGGGGTATTATTTTCAGGCAGGAACTGCCTCTCCTCGTCCTCCTCCTCCTCCTCCGCCTCTTCTTTTTCACCACCACTGTGGAGTTGTGGTGGTTCTTGTGGTGGTGGTGGTGGTTGAGATGCTCCTGCTGCTGCTGCTACTGTAGCCATTTCTCACTACAAACAGGTCTGCAAACAGGTCTTCCTCAGTCAAAGTACAAAGTAAGAATGAGGAAAAAAGGTGGGGCTTTCATCATTTGGGAAAAAAACCAGTTTTGAACCAATGAAAAGTGTTATTTTCAGGTCACATGACCCGACGCGCTTACGCTATGCGCCCCGGGGCGCGCCCGGGGCGCTTACATAGCACGATCGTATGCGCTCGGGTGCTTCCAGGTGCGCTTACGCCGTGCGTATCACGCGGACACGGCTACGCGATACGTCATGATGATGTTTTCGTTTGCGGCAATAGCGCTAACGGGACGCTCACCGGTACGCGCACCGGGAGCGCTCCAGGGCAAAAAAAAATAAAAACATGAACAATATACATAAAAAAATATTGTATTACGTAAATATACAATATAGGATTCATTATTAAAAAATATATATTTCATAGATCTAGAAATTTGCTATTAAAAAACCTTTGGAATTCACTGAAAAAAACATAGGTTTGAGGCCCTATATATAGCTAGGAAGTAGCATTTACAAAACCTATGAAATTCACTGAAAAAACCATAGGTTTCACACCAGTTATAGTTAGGAATTAGCATTTAAAAAACCTATTAAATTCACTGAAATAACCATAGGTTTGACACCAGTTAAGTTAGCTGGAAATTTTACTGACATAAACCCATTGAAATTCCCACGTTATAGTTAGTTGGACTCACTATAACTTGCCCGCCTGCAATGCACTGCTGATGACGTCACATATTACATCACTCATGACATGGTCAGTGACATCACTCATGACAACACTGATGACACCATCCTTGTGACAGAGTGACAGACCTCCTTTCAGTGTTATGTAACCCTTGAAACACATATTCAAAAATAGAAACTAACATTTTCAAAAAAATGGAGATACCCGTACCAGTTACAACAACCAATTCAGTAATTCCACCATCTATATACACATCCACTCATTCACCAACAGTTCTCTATAGTCACTCATACATATTTATTTTTCAGAAAGACACACATTCACTGGATGGTGTCATCAGTGATGTCATGAGTGATGTCACTGACCATGTCATGAGTGATGTAATATGTGACGTCATCAGCAGTGCATTGCAGGCGCACAAGTTATAGTGAGTCCAACTAACTATAACGTGGGAATTTCAATGGTTTTATGTCAGGAAAATTTCCAGCTAACTATAACTGGTGTCAAACCTATGGTTTTTTCTGTGAATTTAATAGGTTTTTTAAATGCTAATTCCTAACTATAACTGGTGTGAAACCTATGTTTTTTTCCGTGAATAAATATATATATATATATATATTCAAGTCCACAGCGCATAGTCAGCACGGCTACGCAAATGCACTCTCCCAACCAGAGAAAAGATCACTCCCAATCCTTTGTGTGCAGTTTCAGATTTTCATTTTAATCCATCATGTGCAGCATCGTGAACATACACAACGAAAACAACCCCAACGCGTTTCGGTGACCCTTCGCCTTGGTCACGGGTAATTACATTGGCAGTATTCCAAACATTAAATAAAATTGACACGTGATGTGTGCTCAAAATAAACAAAGGACTTGGTACCCATATTGTGTCGGCCATCTTTGAGTGGAGTATTTCAATATATAACAAATAGGTCCACTACATTGTTTACAAGTATGTAATGACAATCCTGTCAATGTCTTAGGCAAATGCTAAAGCAAACCGAATTATATTCGCATTCGTAGTGCAGCATGGATATAATTCTAAGGCACAACCCCATGCATATCTCAAATATTACAGCCCCAGCTGGGGCGTGACGTGATCAAAAGGGCAGTCTTAAAGAAAAGATATCTAGCCGTGCTACACACTAAGAGTCATATTCTTAAATTATAAGTGCATAATCCCAAGTGAGGTAGTCATATATGCAGTAGCATAGCTGTTCTGATCAGACTAATTAATCATTGCAGAGTCACTTTGGCTGGTTTAAAAGTCCCAAGTGAGAGATTCTATTGGTCGTCAGCATAGGTATCACCATTCAACACCCAAGTGAGGTATCTTTCTGGGCTTCACTGTGCTTCCAGTGCCTGGAGGTAAAATAAAAAACAATGGTCCAGTCAGAAATAATATACCATATATCTTAACTCATAGGCCCTAACTGGGTTAAGAAGTCCTTAAGTATATAGTGAAGGTAAGTGAGTGACGTGAAACAAAGTATTAAAATTAGTTAAAATTGCAGAAGACACGTAATCAATTGAAGGCATTTCCAAATATACACACTAAGAAAGCTAGCTCATGTACTGACGTACTACATATGTTCAAAAACAGACAAAAAGACCATCCAGTTTGTACCCAATTCAATATACACTCTTATTCCCCCAAATGCCACTTCATTTCCTCTTCAGAGTTCAGCCCATTTGGCATGAGGGTATCTAATTCGAGAATATACCTGCTCTCCAATTGTCTTAGTTTGCGAATTTTATCACCTCCTCTCTTCATCACAGGAAGCTTATCAATCACAAAGAATTTTAACAAGTTCCTGTTACTCTTATGTTGTTCCTCAAAGTGGCGAGCTATTGGAGAGGTTTGGTCTTTGTTTTCAATGGATCTCATGTGCTCCAGGACTCGTTTTTTAGCAGGGAACATTGTACTCCCTAGGTATTTCCTGGAGCACGGACATATTAGTACATAAACACAGTACTCTGACAGACACGTTAGATGTTTGTTAATAGTTCTTTCTACAGCTTCTATAGGGAAGAAGACTTTCTTTATATTGTTACTGTATCTACAAGCCTTACATTTCATGCAGGTGTAGAATCCTTGGACATCAGAACCTTTACTAGTACTGGAACTTACCTCATTTTTACTCAGTTTGTCTTTAAGGGAATGAGCTTTCCTGTACGTCATGTTGGGATTGTCACCAAGGACATCAGTTAAAGTAGGTTCAGTTTTTAGGACATTCCAATGACGTTTGAGACTCTTTTGTACTTCCTAAGACTTGGTATGATAATTCGATATAAACCTTGCCACACCTTTGTCATCCACAGGTCTTGGTTCATCTTTGGGGGTAAGTAAGGAAGAGTGACTGATTGCACTAGCTTTATTTAGTGCTGCCTCTATGACAGAGGACTGATATCCTCTTTCAGAGAAGCGTTCCTTCATGCATTCACTTTCGGTATAGAAATCCTGATCAGTGCTGCAGTTTCTCCGAGCCCGGAGAAACTCACCAAAAGGAATGCTGTTTATTAAGGTTTTAGGGTGTCCACTCTCTGCGTGCAAAAGGGTATTACCCGCTGTTTCTTTGCGGAAAAGGTTAGTTGAAAGTTTCCCATCGACTACCTTGACACGCAAGTCTAGGAACACCATCATCTCAGTACTCATCTGTCCCTCTAACCTGATGTTTAGGTCATTCTGGTTCAAATCATCAATGAAACTCACAGCCTCATGTTGTGAACCGTCCCAGACAATGAACAAGTCATCGATGTACCGCAGCCATAATTTCACATGGCCACGATACATCTGGTGGGTCCTCTCAACTTGTTGCTCCCAGCTTGCCATGAATAGATTCGCAAAGCTGGGAGCAAAACAAGTTCCCATCGCCGTACCTTGTCTTTGTCTGTAATGCTTCTCATTAAAGACAAAGAAATTGTTTTCCAAACAGAATCTCATCATCTGGACAATCATTTCCGTATGACTGAGATACGAAATTGATCTGGAGTTCAGAAACTTCCGACATGCCTCTATACCATCCTCATGCCTGATAGACGTGTACAAGCTACACACGTCTAGAGAGATGAGTATGTAGCTGTCCTGCCATGTAAAGTCAGACAGTTTCTTTATAAAATCCCTGCTGTCTTTGAGATATGATGGAACATTCTCAACAAAGGGTCTCAGAAAGAAGTCAATATATCTCAACGTGTTCTCTAAAAGAGAGCCAATCGAGGAGACTATTGGCCTGCCGGGGGGTTGGTGGAGTTTTTGTGGAGCTTAGGCAGTAAGTATAGTACTGCTATTTTGGGATGACGGTTCAACAGGAATGAGTACTCATCCCATTCAATGATGCCACTAGAACGCCACTCATTAAGCATCTCATAATAGGTACTGTTACTTTTTTCTATTGCCTGTAGGGAGGAAACCTCATAACAATCTTGCATGTTCAGTTGTCTCATGCCTTCATTAACATAATCAGCCACATTCATTAAAACCACATTGCCCCCTTTGTCAGATTGGCGAATGACAATAGAAGAGTCACCTTCCAGTGACTTGACTGCTAGTCTCTCTTGTTTGCTTAAATTGTCATTAGACCAATGTTTTTTCTTTGCCATATTTTTAAAATCATTAATGACCAGAGTTTCAAAAGTGTCAATGCCACATGCTGGTAGTGTAGGATTAAATGTGGATTTGGGCTTAAATGAATTGGGACAATTCAGATCTGTCTTGAAACCCATGGATATAGCATCACGTGGAGTGTTAGCTGGTGTACCCAATTCCAAATCTTGCATAGCAGTTAGGGTAATCACCTCATCAATGGTCTCACGTGCTGGCTCTATGCTAGTAACATTCAGGGCCGTATTCTTGACCTTGAGTTTATTCCATTTCTGCAGCCTAAGTTTTCTAGTAAACCTAAAAAGGTCTATGCGTTCCTGGAAGTAATTAAAATTGGCCGAAGGGCAAAAGGAAAGACCAAATTGTAGCACATTATTTTCAACATCAGAAAGTATATGAGAGGATAAATTTACCACATTGCGTCAATTCATTTTTCTCTTGTTTTTTTCTGGCCCCGTGTTTCCACTCCCACTGGGATTGTTGTGTTTCCACTTGTTCCAGCCGCCCCTCCTGACTGGCTGCTTGTTTTTGGTGTGCCTCCTCCAGGATTTCCTCTTCCTCTGCCTTTTCCTCTGTATCCCCTTCCTTGCCCCCGTCCTCTGTCTATTTGCCAATTTTGGTGCTGTGATGTTTGATTCATTACTTTGAATTCTTCCTAAAAATGTGATGCCATGTCGGTGCACTTGGTTGCATTTTTGGCTGCTAGAACTTGGCCATCTTCTGATGCATCACTTTCCACTACTTCCTCCTCCGATGTTACTGTTGCCGCACTCACGGCATCAATGTTGGCTTGTACACCTTTTCTTTTTATATTATCATATTTGTGGCTAAAGGTGAAGATTCGACCTCCCTGGTAGTCGATATATATATATATATACTAGCTTACCTGTCGCGCGTTGCTGCTATCTCAGAAGAAAAGAAATTTACGGAAACTTGTTATGATAACATTCAATTTACATTGTGTCATTTTGATTGAAAACATTTTAAAGTGTTGTTTTAATTCTGTTTATTTATTTGAGTGCTTGTGGATATACAGTATTTTTTTTTTTTCCATCTGGTGCGTACACAAACAAATCAGAAGGTTTTCCGACGCCTGAGCTGGCCACATACAATTGTCCATGTGAGAAGCACGGATTCTCCAAATCTAGTCCACACACTTGCAGCGATTGTCTTTGTGTTTTGTTGATGGTCATTGCAAAAGCGAGTCGCACCGGAAACTGTAAACGTTCAGTATTGGAAAGATTATGAGGGCCCTAGGGGGCCGGAAGGCCGATATCTAACACATTTTTCTTTTCTTTTTTTGCCAGAAAGCTTCGCAGTAGTGTACTGAATAACTTAAAAAAATTTTTTTTTTGCCAGAAACCTTTACGGGTGTGTCCTCAACAATTTCCCAAAGTTTCATGCCGATCGGATGAATGGTGTAGTAATGCATAAAGGATAAACAGACATACTTTTGTTTTTATATATATAGATATATATATATATATATGAAGTAAAAGATAAGCCGTCCCCGTACTTCCCAGCAGGCGAACAGAGACGACACGAATCCCAAAGATCAGGCACAGTTCTTTATTTGTTACAGAGCTTACAAATCTGACGCGTTCCGGGCGAATGCCCTTGCTCACAGACAGCCAGATCTTGACCCGCCATTTTTTTAATATGCTTAGGTGTACACCAGGTGATATAATGAACATAAACAAGATACTATGCATGGGCTGACTGTGTTGGTAGTTAGTTAGTTTTTTTTCTAACTAGTCATTGATTGTTTGTAAATTCTGCTGTACAGCAAGAAAAAACATGATAAATATCCAAGAATGACCATCATTAAAATGCATGAATGCAAAACTTCCTATGATACATAATCTCGAACATAGGGAAGGAAAAAAAATAGACACATAAAATATATAATCATCTTCTAATTCATGTATGAATACATGGACTGTGGGAATGCACAAATGTATGACTAGCAATGTGTATATGTATATATATATTCCCACGTTATAGTTAGTTGGACTCACAATAACTTGCTCGTGCAATGCACTGCTGATGACGTCACATATTACATCACTCATGACATGGTCTGTGACATCACTCATGACATCACTGATGACATCTCAAATGACATCACTGATGACAACATCCTTGTGACAAAGTGGCAGACCTCCTATCAGCATAAAATAACCTTTGACACACACATTCAAAAATAGAAACTAACATTTTCTTAAAAAAGGAGAAACCAATACCAATTACAACAACTTATTAGGTAATTCCAACATCTACATACACATCCACTCATTCACCAACAGTTCTATATAGTCGCTCATGCATGTACTTACTCATCATATGTACTCATACATCTATACATCCTGTTACACACTAATACTCATCCATATAGTTACTCACACACCAATTCACACATGCAAATAAACTATCAAAAAACCATTTACTTGATTATACTGCTATATACACACCACTACACATACTTCTACAGAAACGGAAACATATTTACTCTCTTAAACAATCAATTATAAAAACACATACTCACTAACCCACCCATACACACAATCATCCACCCATACAGTCTTGCAAACATGCTGTCTTCAAAATACATACAAATAGTGAGTCACTCATTCATGCATCTGTGCTCTAAGTAATATCCCCCACCGAACCATACAGACACTGATACTGATACTCAAAAAAACAACTAATAACCCATATACACACTCAGGTAGCTACTCACCAACCCATGCAGCCACTTATACACAAAGTGAGACACAGATACAGATATTTAAATATTTGAATATTACTCGCTAATATATGTATTCACTAAGATACATTTAATAAGTCAGTTAACCTATCAATTTTATACAAAAAAACATCCATTTAGACATGTATTTACCCATTTATTCTTCCATCAACCTTTAGATATACATATATAAAAAATATTTATTTTTCAGAAAGATACACATTCACTGGATGATGTCATCAGTGATGTCATGAGTGATGTCACTGACCATGTCATGAGTGATGTAATATGTGACGTCATCAGCAGTGCATTGCACGCGCAAGTTATAGTCAGTCCAACTAACTATAACGTGGGAATTTCAATGGTTTTATGCGAGTAAAATTTCCACCTAACTATAACTGGTGTGAAACCTATGGTTTTTTCAGTGAATATATATTAGCATTTAAAAAACCTTAAAAATTCACTGAAAAACCCATGGGTTTCAGGGTTTTTATAGTAATATGTGATATCATCAACAGTGCATTGCTGGGGCGCGAGTTATACTTAGCTCAACTAACTATAACAGCTGAATTTCTCCCTGAACACTGTGCTTTTTTCTGTGAATTTCTAACTATAATGTCACTGAAACCCATGTTTTCATGAATTTCGAAGGTTATTTAAATGCTAATTTATAGCTATAACGTCCTTGAACCCCATGTTTTTTTCAGTGAATTTCAAAGGTTTTTTAAAATGCTAATTTCTAACTATGCCTACAGAGGTAGAACATGTACAGACAGAGGTAGAAAGTCACAGAAAGAAGCAAGAGAAATGCAGAAAGAGGCAATAGAAGTCCGGAAAGATGAGAAAAAGTACAGAAAGAAGCAAGAGATTTGCAGAAAGATCCAACAGAGGTGCAGAAAAAAAGCCTTGGTGAAAAGTCTTTCTGTGCCCCCACCTTTTTGCTGACTGGGACTGGTGGTAACTAACTCTGACCAACCAAGCCCAGAGCCAGTGCTATGCTGAATGACACTTAGAAAACTAGGGGTGGGCGGAATTTGTGTAGTCGTGCTACGCAAAGCTCTGCAAAACGGTAAAAAATATTCGCGAGCAAGAGAAAGTTCAGTGAACAAGCGGAATTGCTTGATCCGCCCATTTTTCGATGCTTTTTTCCTGTTCGCAAATGATGTTTGGGTGCTTAGGGAGAAAAACCTTGCAAACACACATTTTAAAAGCGTGAACAAGCCAAAAAATACGCAAAGCTGTGGATCGCTGAATCTTTGGCAATTCTGCGTTCTCCGCGGAACGCAAAATTAGCCAAATTCTGCAACCGGAATGGAAATTACAGCTCAGGCCTAGTGAAAACACCTCCTACACTAGGTACAACATTGGTACCTCTGTGATTGGCATGACCTCCCCAGTAAGACCCTAATACATGAAAGGGCAGGGGAATAAAACTACTGCTAACTCAGAGGTGCAGAAAGAGGCAAGAGAAGTGCAGAAAGAAGACACAAAGGTGCGGAAAGAGGCAAGAGATGTGCAGAAAGAAGCAAGTGAAGTTCAGAAAGAGGCAAGAGAGGTACAGAAAGAGGCAAGAGAGCTGTAGAAAGAAGCAATGGAAGTGCAGAAGCAGGTAAGAGAGTTGCACAAAGCAGCTAAAGCAGTGCATAAATAACCAACAGAGGTACAACAAGAAGCAAGCGGGGTGCAGAAAAAGGTAGCAGAGGTGCATAAAGAGGCAAGAGAGGTAAGGACAGAGGCAGTACATGTGCAGAAATAAGTAACAGATATGCTGAAAGAGGCATGAACGATGCTGAAAGAGCAAGAGAAGTGCAGAAAAAGGCAACAGAGGTACAGAAAGAGGCAAGAGAGGAGCAGAAACAGGCAGGAAAGGTGCAGAAAGATAGAACAGTGGTGCAGAAAGAGGCAAGAGGGGTGCAGAAAGAGAAAACACGGGTGCAGAAAGAAGCAACAGAATTGCAGAAAGAGGAAAAAGAACTGCCGAATGAAACAACGGAGGTGCAAAAAGAGGCAAGAAAGGTGCAGAAAGAGGTAGGAGAGGTGCACACAGAGGCAAGAGAGATACATAAAGAGGCAGGAGGGGTACAGAAAGAAGGAAGTGCAGAAATAGGCAAGATAATTGCTGAAAGAAGCAATAGATGTATAGAAAGCAAGATTAGTGAAGAAAGGGGCAAGTGAGGTACAGAAAGAAGCAAGATCAGTGCAGAATGAACCAACAGAGGTGTTGAATGAGGCGCAAAGGGTGCAGAATGAGCAAGAGAAGTACAAAAAGCAAAAAAGAGATACAGAAAGAGGCAAGAAAGGTGCCGAAACAGGCAGCAAAGGTGCAAAAACGGAACAGGGGTGCAGAAAGAGGCAAGAGAGGTTCAGAAAGAAAAAGAGGGGTACAGAAAGAGGCAGGAGATCTGCAGATAAAAGCAACAAACTTTGCTGAAAGAGGTAAATAAGGTAAAGAAATAGGCAAGAGATCTGCAAAGAAAAGCAACAGAGGAGCTTAAAGAGGCAAGTGAGGTGCATAAATAAGCAAGAGAGGTACATAAATGGGCACTAGAAGTGCAGAAAGAAGCAAAAGAGGTGCAGAAAGAGGCAAGCGGGGTACAGAAAGAGGAGAGAGAAGTGCAGAAAGAAGCAAAAGACGTGCTCGAAGAGGCAAGAGGGATGCAGAAAAAGGCAATAGCAGTGCAGAAAGAACCAGGAGAAGTGCTAAAAGGAAGCAACAGATGTGCAGAAGGAGGCACAAGGAGTTCAGAAAGAAGCAACAGGGGTCCTGCAAGAGGCAGGAAAGGGGCAGAAATAGGCACGAAAAGTACAGAAACAGCCAAGAGAGTTGTACAAAGAGGGAAGAGTGATGTAGAAAGAGGCAGGAGGGGTGCAGAAAGAAGCAACAGAGGTGCCTAAAGAGGCAAAAGCGGTACAGAAAGAAGCAAGTGAAGTGCAGATAGAGGCATTAGAGGTACAGAAAGATGCAAGAGAGGTTCAGAAACAAGCAAGAGAAGTGCAGAATGAGGCAAGAAAATTGCTGAAAGAAGCAACATAGGTTTAGAAAGAAGCAAGAGAAGTGCAAAAAGAGGCAAGAAGAGTACAGAAAGAGGCAGGAGATGTGCAAAAAACAGTCAAGAGATTTACAGAAAGAGGCAGGGGAGTGAAGAAAGAAGCACAAGAGGTGCAGAAGGAGGAAAGAAGCAATAGAAGTGCAGAAAGAGGCAAGTAAGGTGCAGAAAGATGCAGAGCAGTGCAGAAAGAAATAATAAAGGGGCAAAAAGAGGCAAGAGGGATGCAGAAAAAGGTAGGAGTGATGCACAAAGAGACAAGAGAGAAACAGAAAGAAGCAGGAGGGGTGCAGAAAGAAGTAAGAGAAGTGCAGAAAAAGCAACAGAGATACCAAAGGAATCAGGAGAGGTGCATAAACAGGCAGGAAAGATGCAGAAAGAGATAGCGGGGTGCAAAACAGAGCCAAGTGATTGGCAGAAAAAAGCAACAGAGGCACTGAAAGAGGCAAGTGAGGTGCAGAAAAAGGGGCATGAGATCTGCTGAGAAAAGCAACTGAGGTGCAGGAAGATTAAAGAGATTTGCAGAACAAAAGCAACAGACATGCTGAAAGAGGCATGTGAGGTACAGCAAGAAGCAAGAGAGGTTCAGAAAGAGGCAATAGGTTTGCAGAAATAGGCAAGAGAGGTATAAAAGCGGCAAGAGAGTCACAGAAACAGGCAGGAAAGATACAGAAAGAGGGAAGAGGGGTGCATAAATAAGCAACAGAGGTGCTGAAAGAGGCAAGAGTTGTGCAGAAGGAGAGAAGAGAGGTGTAGAAAGAGGTAATAAAGTTGCACAACGAGGGAAGAGGGATGCCAAAAGAGGCAGGAGGGTGCAGAAAGAAGCAACAAAGGTGCTGAAAGAGACAACAGAATTGCAGAAAGAAGCAAGTGAAGTGGAGAAAGGGGCAATACAGGTGCTGAAAGATGCAAGAGAGGTACAGAAACAAGCAAGAATAGTGCAAAAAGAGGCAAGAGAATTGCTGAAAGAAGCAACAGAGGTTTGGAAAGAATCAAGAGAAGTGCAACAAGAGGCAATTGAGGTGCAGAAAGAAGCAAGAGCAGTGCAAAAAGAACCAATAGAGGTAGAAAAAGAGGCAAGAGGGGTGCAGAAAGAGGTAGAAGAGGTCACAGAGGCAAGGTAGTTACAGAAAGAGGAAAGAGGTGTGAAGAAAGAAGGAAGAGAAGTGCAGAAGGAGGTACGAAAATTGCTGAAAAAGCAACAGAGGTGTTGATAGAAGCATGAGTGGCAAGTAAGGTGCAGAAAAAGGCAAGAGCAGTGCAGAAAGAATCAACAAAGGTACAAAAAGAGGAAAGAAGGCAGTGGGGTAGTGACTTAATTAATGCTGCTAGCGTGTGGTGGGCTTGCGCTCGTGCTCTTCTGTTTTAATTTTGAATTTTAAAATTGAATTTGCACTTTGTTTTTTATTTAAAACTAGCTTATGATTTAAAACTGACTGTTGCACTTTAAACTGCTGATACCACAACCTGAATGCCAACGCAGTGCCCGTCTGTTAGAGCGGACCTGTCTGAAGGTTAGCGCGCTAGTTGTTGGCTCCTCTACTTCTTAGATAAACCCGGATGCAATGACCGCGCAACGGGCACGCGCAGCGGGAGCACTGTCATTTTGCTAAAAGCAAGCCTGTCTGCGCCCATCAGCGCCCGAAATGAGCCAGCGCCAGAACCCCTGCCCATTTTTCCCTGTAGTCGTACTCCCATGACCAAATATTATTCCTCAATATAGGTAAATGCATATCCCACAAATCACAGTTAGATCTAACTTCCCTAACGTCTCTATGCTGTAACCTCTGTGGATGGGCGGCCCAATCCTTACAGGTGACCCTATGACTACAAACACTGGTGAACACAAATATTTTACTAAACATCAGGTCTATGGTGAAACACTAAATTCACTTAGAGTGTTTGATACAAGTAGAGGATCCAGACCTTGTTTTTCTTACTGAAACTTGGGCAAATGAAAACAGTGATCCTGACTGGCACCTAGCAATTCCAGCCGGATACGTTGCTGCTAACTCTGACAGAAGAGGGACAAAGGGTGGTGGAATTGCGATAATTTATCAATTCCAGTAAACGGTTAGATTTACTCAAGAATCTACCTTAGACGTCGAAGCAATGTCTTTCAGTATAAAACTTAACAACTTAGAAGTGTTTGCAGGTCCGTTAATTTACCGACCCCCTGGCCCCAGATCCTCTGTCTCGACTTCCCTCCAGAAATATCTTGAGTCATGTTTAGACACAGAATCCTTCACCATACTAGGTGGCTTAACTTCTGGAAGATAATAATAATCCTGACACTATCAGGAATTAAATCAAGTTGTCTGTGAGTCTAAACATCTATCAGAGCATACATTAGATGGTATCTGCACCAATAACTCTCTTATAGAGGTTAAGAAAGTCTGTACTTTACCCTGGTTCAACCACTCTGCTGTGCATTTTACCATCACGCTAGTGACTTTAAATGGTGGGCGGAGGATTAGACCAGTAGACAGGAGCTTGTGGACAACCATCCTGAACTTCATAGCAATGACCTCCGGTATCAACTGCAAATGATAAACTATTTTCCTGGAAGTAACTTTCCTCATTAAAAAAAGACTCAGTAGTAGAAATATGTCTCTAATGTCCACTAAAGGTTTTATAAAAGTTGGTTCTGTACACAAGTCTTTTTTTTTCTACATTTGTCTTTCAATACTTTGACTATTTTCTCCAACAGTTTCTTTCTCTTTAAAATCAAAATGAATAACTTCTGTTTTAAATTTAAAGCAGTATCCACTATACAATACGCTGCTTTTCTTTGAATTGCAACACTTTTCTTTTATATTTGCAACATGTTTTCATTAAATTCTGAATCACTCTAGATCGAAAAAGTCTCTGACAAATTTCTTGAAATTGCTTTTGTCTCCGAGTAGCAGATACTATTCCTTTATCATGCTTCCATTAACTTGTATTTGAAATTGAACTCTGCTTAACCTTACTTGAAAAATTCTTCTTTTGCTTTGTGTGTTATTTTTTCATTAAATGTTCGTAATATTTTTTTTCAAAAGTTTCTGTTTTATTCACATTTTTTTCTACTTGAAGATTTTATCTTTTACACAAATATATATTTTTCTTCTCTTTTCTTTTTCTTTCACTTCTTCTAGGCATTTCCAAATGTTAATCCAAACAAAATAATTGCAAGCAAACAAAAGATGCAAGAGACGTTCAGAAACAAGCAAGAGAAGTGCAGAATGAGGCAAGAGAATTGCTGAAAGAAGCAACATAGGTTTAGAAAGAAGCAAGAGAAGTTCAAAAAGAGGCAAGAAGAGTACAGAAAGAGGCAGGAGATGTGCAAAAAACAGTCAAGAGATTTACAGAAAGAGGCAGGGGATGAAGAAAGAAGCACAAGAGGTGCAGAAGGAGGAAAGAAGCAAGAGAAGTGCAGAAAGAGGCAAGTAAGGTGCAGAAAGATGGAGAGCAGTGCAGAAAGAAATAATAAAGGGGCAAAAAGAGGCAAGAGGGATGCAGAAAAAGGTAGGAGTGATGCACAAAGAGACAAGAGAGAAACAGAAAGAAGCAGGAGGGGTGCAGAAAGAAGTAAGAGAAGTGCAGAAAAAGCAACAGAGATACCAAAGGAATCAGGAGAGGTGCATAAACAGGCAGGAAAGATGCAGAAAGAGATAGCGGGGTGCAAAACAGAGCCAAGTGATTGGCAGAAAAAAGCAACAGAGGCACTGAAAGAGGCAAGTGAGGTGCAGAAAAAGGGGCATGAGATCTGCTGAGAAAAGCAACTGAGGTGCAGGAAGATTAAAGAGATTTGCAGAACAAAAGCAACAGACATGCTGAAAGAGGCATGTGAGGTACAGCAAGAAGCAAGAGAGGTTCAGAAAGAGGCAATAGGTTTGCAGAAATAGGCAAGAGAGGTATAAAAGCGGCAAGAGAGTCACAGAAACAGGCAGGAAAGATACAGAAAGAGGGAAGAGGGGTGCATAAATAAGCAACAGAGGTGCTGAAAGAGGCAAGAGTTGTGCAGAAGGAGAGAAGAGAGGTGTAGAAAGAGGTAATAAAGTTGCACAACGAGGGAAGAGGGATGCCAAAAGAGGCAGGAGGGTGCAGAAAGAAGCAACAAAGGTGCTGAAAGAGACAACAGAATTGCAGAAAGAAGCAAGTGAAGTGGAGAAAGGGGCAATACAGGTGCTGAAAGATGCAAGAGAGGTACAGAAACAAGCAAGAATAGTGCAAAAAGAGGCAAGAGAATTGCTGAAAGAAGCAACAGAGGTTTGGAAAGAATCAAGAGAAGTGCAACAAGAGGCAATTGAGGTGCAGAAAGAAGCAAGAGCAGTGCAAAAAGAACCAATAGAGGTAGAAAAAGAGGCAAGAGGGGTGCAGAAAGAGGTAGAAGAGGTCACAGAGGCAAGGTAGTTACAGAAAGAGGAAAGAGGTGTGAAGAAAGAAGGAAGAGAAGTGCAGAAGGAGGTACGAAAATTGCTGAAAAAGCAACAGAGGTGTTGATAGAAGCATGAGTGGCAAGTAAGGTGCAGAAAAAGGCAAGAGCAGTGCAGAAAGAATCAACAAAGGTACAAAAAGAGGAAAGAAGGCAGTGGGGTAGTGACTTAATTAATGCTGCTAGCGTGTGGTGGGCTTGCGCTCGTGCTCTTCTGTTTTAATTTTGAATTTTAAAATTGAATTTGCACTTTGTTTTTTATTTAAAACTAGCTTATGATTTAAAACTGACTGTTGCACTTTAAACTGCTGATACCACAACCTGAATGCCAACGCAGTGCCCGTCTGTTAGAGCGGACCTGTCTGAAGGTTAGCGCGCTAGTTGTTGGCTCCTCTACTTCTTAGATAAACCCGGATGCAATGACCGCGCAACGGGCACGCGCAGCGGGAGCACTGTCATTTTGCTAAAAGCAAGCCTGTCTGCGCCCATCAGCGCCCGAAATGAGCCAGCGCCAGAACCCCTGCCCATTTTTCCCTGTAGTCGTACTCCCATGACCAAATATTATTCCTCAATATAGGTAAATGCATATCCCACAAATCACAGTTAGATCTAACTTCCCTAACGTCTCTATGCTGTAACCTCTGTGGATGGGCGGCCCAATCCTTACAGGTGACCCTATGACTACAAACACTGGTGAACACAAATATTTTACTAAACATCAGGTCTATGGTGAAACACTAAATTCACTTAGAGTGTTTGATACAAGTAGAGGATCCAGACCTTGTTTTTCTTACTGAAACTTGGGCAAATGAAAACAGTGATCCTGACTGGCACCTAGCAATTCCAGCCGGATACGTTGCTGCTAACTCTGACAGAAGAGGGACAAAGGGTGGTGGAATTGCGATAATTTATCAATTCCAGTAAACGGTTAGATTTACTCAAGAATCTACCTTAGACGTCGAAGCAATGTCTTTCAGTATAAAACTTAACAACTTAGAAGTGTTTGCAGGTCCGTTAATTTACCGACCCCCTGGCCCCAGATCCTCTGTCTCGACTTCCCTCCAGAAATATCTTGAGTCATGTTTAGACACAGAATCCTTCACCATACTAGGTGGCTTAACTTCTGGAAGATAATAATAATCCTGACACTATCAGGAATTAAATCAAGTTGTCTGTGAGTCTAAACATCTATCAGAGCATACATTAGATGGTATCTGCACCAATAACTCTCTTATAGAGGTTAAGAAAGTCTGTACTTTACCCTGGTTCAACCACTCTGCTGTGCATTTTACCATCACGCTAGTGACTTTAAATGGTGGGCGGAGGATTAGACCAGTAGACAGGAGCTTGTGGACAACCATCCTGAACTTCATAGCAATGACCTCCGGTATCAACTGCAAATGATAAACTATTTTCCTGGAAGTAACTTTCCTCATTAAAAAAAGACTCAGTAGTAGAAATATGTCTCTAATGTCCACTAAAGGTTTTATAAAAGTTGGTTCTGTACACAAGTCTTTTTTTTTCTACATTTGTCTTTCAATACTTTGACTATTTTCTCCAACAGTTTCTTTCTCTTTAAAATCAAAATGAATAACTTCTGTTTTAAATTTAAAGCAGTATCCACTATACAATACGCTGCTTTTCTTTGAATTGCAACACTTTTCTTTTATATTTGCAACATGTTTTCATTAAATTCTGAATCACTCTAGATCGAAAAAGTCTCTGACAAATTTCTTGAAATTGCTTTTGTCTCCGAGTAGCAGATACTATTCCTTTATCATGCTTCCATTAACTTGTATTTGAAATTGAACTCTGCTTAACCTTACTTGAAAAATTCTTCTTTTGCTTTGTGTGTTATTTTTTCATTAAATGTTCGTAATATTTTTTTTCAAAAGTTTCTGTTTTATTCACATTTTTTTCTACTTGAAGATTTTATCTTTTACACAAATATATATTTTTCTTCTCTTTTCTTTTTCTTTCACTTCTTCTAGGCATTTCCAAATGTTAATCCAAACAAAATAATTGCAAGCAAACAAAAGATGCAAGAGACGTTCAGAAACAAGCAAGAGAAGTGCAGAATGAGGCAAGAGAATTGCTGAAAGAAGCAACATAGGTTTAGAAAGAAGCAAGAGAAGTTCAAAAAGAGGCAAGAAGAGTACAGAAAGAGGCAGGAGATGTGCAAAAAACAGTCAAGAGATTTACAGAAAGAGGCAGGGGATGAAGAAAGAAGCACAAGAGGTGCAGAAGGAGGAAAGAAGCAAGAGAAGTGCAGAAAGAGGCAAGTAAGGTGCAGAAAGATGGAGAGCAGTGCAGAAAGAAATAATAAAGGGGCAAAAAGAGGCAAGAGGGATGCAGAAAAAGGTAGGAGTGATGCACAAAGAGGCAAGAGAGATACAGAAAGAATCAGGAGGGGTGCAGAAAGAAGTAAGAGAATTGCAGAAAAAGCAACAAAGATACCAAAGGAATCAGGAGGTGCATAAACAGGCAGGAAAGATGCAGAAAGAGATAGCGGGGTGCAAAACAGAGCCAAGAGATTGGCAGAAAAAAGCAACAGAGGCACTGTAAGAGGTAAGTGAGGTGCAGAAAAAGGGGCATGAGATCTGCTGAGAAAAGCAACTGAGGTGCAGGAATATTAAAGAGATTTGCAGAACAAAAGCAACAGACATGCTGAAAGAGGCATGTTAGGTACAGCAAGAAGCAAGAGAGGTTCAGAAAGAGGCAATAGGTTTGCAGAAATAGGCACAAAAAGTGCAGAAAGAGGCATGAGAGTCACAGAAACAGGCAGGAAAGATACAGAAAGAGGGAAGAGGGGTGCAGAAATAAGCAACAGAGGTGCTGAAAGAGGCAAGAGTTGTGCAGAAGGAGAAAAGAGAGGTGTAGAAAGAGGTAATAAAGTTGCACAACGAGGGAAGAGGGATGCCAAAAGAGGCAGGAGGGTGCAGAAAGAAGCAACAGAGGTGCTGAAAGAGACAACAGAATTGTAGAAAGAAGCAAGTGAAGTGGAGAAAGGGGCAATACAGGTGCTGAAAGATGCAAGAGAGGTACAGAAACAAGCAAGAGTAGTGCAAAAAGAGGCAAGAGAATTGCTGAAAGAAGCAACAGAGGTTTGGAAAGAATCAAGAGAAGTGCAACAAGAGGCAATTGAGGTGCAGAAAGAAGCAAGAGCAGTGCAAAAAGAACCAATAGAGGTACAAAAAGAGGCAAGAGGGGTGCAGAAAGAGGTAGAAGAGGTCACAGAGGCAAGGTAGTTACAGAAAGAGGAAAGAGGTGTGAAGAAAGAAGGAAGAGAAGTGCAGAAGGAGGTAAGAAAATTGCTGAAAAAGCAACAGAGGTGTTGATAGAAGCATGAGAAGTGGAGAAAGAGGCAAGTAAGGTGCAGAAAAAGGCAAGAGCAGTGCAGAAAGAATCAACAAAGGTACAAAAAGAGGAAAGAAGGCAGTGGGGTAGTGACTTAATTAATGCTGCTAGCGTGTGGTGGGCTTGCGCTCGTGTTCTTCTGTTTTAATTTTGAAATTTAAAATTGAATTTGCACTTTGTTTTTTATTTAAAACTAGCTTATGATTTAAAACTGACTGTTGCACTTTAAACTGCTGATACCACAACCTGAACGCCAAAGCAGTGCCCGTCTGTTAGAGCAGACCTCTCTGAAGGTTAGCGCGCTAGTTGTTGGCTCCTCTACTTCTTAGATAAACCCGGATGCAATGACCGCGCAGCGGGCACGCGCAGCGGGAGCACTGTCAGTGTGCTAAAAGCAAGCCTGTCTGCTCCCATCAGTGCCCAAAATGAGCCAGCGCCAGAACCCCTGCCCATTTTTCCCTGTAGTCGTACTCCCATGACCAACTATTATTCCTCAATATAGGTAAATGCATATCCCACAAATCACAGTTAGATCTAACTTCCCTAACGACTCTATGCTGTAACCTCTGATGATGGGTGGGCCCAATCCTTACAGGTGACCCTATGACTACAAACACTGGTGAACACAAATATTTTACTAAACATCAGGTCTATGGTGAAACACTAAATTCACTTAGAGTGTTTGATACAAGTAGAGGATCTAGACCTTGTTTTTCTTACTGAAACTTGGGCAAATGAAAACAGTGATCCTGACTGGCACCTAGCAATTCCAGCCGGATACGTTGCTGCTAACTCTGACAGAAGAGGGACAAAGGGTGGTGGAATTGCGATAATTTATCAATTCCAGTAAACGGTTAGATTCACTCAACTCAAGTCAAGTCAAGTCAAAATTTATATAGCGCACTACATACCCAGAGGGTCTCAAGGCGCTTGAGGAAGAGGGGGAGGTTTACCTATCGAATATCCAGGTTTTAAGATGTTTTCTGAAGGCTAGGTGGTTTTGGGTAATGCGGAGGTGGATGGGGAGGGAATTCCAGGTTTTGGCCGCTAAGTAGGAGAAGGATGTTCCCCCCATGGTGGCTTTGTGGATGCGCGGCACAGCGGCGAGGGCTTGGTTGGACGAACGCAGTTGGCGGGTGGGAGTGTAGAAGGAAAGGCGCGTGTTGAGGCAATCAGGTCCAAGTTTGTAGAGGGCTTTGTGTGCGCGGGTGAGGAGGCGGAACGTTATCCTTTTGTTGACGGGGAGCAAGTGAAGGTCTTTCAGGTGACCGGAGATGTGGTCTGTGCGGGGGATGTCTAGTATGAGTCTGGCTGAGGCGTTTTGGATGCGTTGGAGTTTTTTCAGCAGTATTGCGGTGGTGCCGGCGTAAAGGGTGTTTCCGTAGTCCAGACGGCTTGTAACCAGTGCGTGGGTGACCGTTTTTCTTGTTTCGGTGGGGATCCAGCGAAATGTTTTTTTGAGCATGCGTAGGATGTTGAAGCACGACGAGGAGACGGCGTTGACTTGTCTGGTCATCGAGAGAGAGGAGTCCAGGATGATGCCGAGGTTCCGTGCGTGGTCCGTCGGTATGGGAGCTTTTCCTAGGGCCGTTGGCCACCAAGAGTCGTCCCAGGTGGAAGGGGATGCACCTAAGACGAGGACTTCCGTTTTGTCCAAGTTTAGTTTCAGACGGCTGTGCTTCATCCGCTCGGCTACTTCTTTCATCACTTCATGGAGGTTGGTTTTGGCGGTGGTTGGGTCTTTGGTGAGTGAGAGGATCAGTTGAGTGTCATCAGCGTAGGAGATGATGTTGAGGTTGTGCTGACGTGCAATGGTTGCGAGGGGGCTCATGTAGACATTGAAGAGGGTAGGGCTGAGAGAAGATCCTTGTGGTACGCCGCAGATGACTTCGGTGGCCTCTGATTTGAATGGGGGGAGCCGGACTCTCTGAGTTCTTCCAGCGAGGAACGAGATGATCCAGTCTAATGCTTTTCCTTGAATTCCGATGTTGCTGAGGCGTTGTATTAGGCTACTATGACAGACTGTGTCGAAGGCTGCGGACAGGTCGAGGAGGATGAGGGTGACTGTGTCTCCGTTGTCCAGTAGTTTTCGAATGTCGTCTGTTGCTGCGATGAGGGCGGTCTCGGTGCTGTGTTTGGCTCGGAAGCCAGACTGTGAAGAGTCGAGTGATTTGTTGGTTTTGAGGAAGGCGGCGAGCTGATTGTTGACGGCTTTCTCAATGACTTTGGCAGGGAAGGGGAGGAGCGAGATGGGGAGGTAATTTTTGAGTTTGGTGGGGTCAGCAGTGGGTTTCTTTAGAAGGGCGCTGAGTTCGGCGTGTTTCCATTTTTCTGGGAATGTGCCGGATTTGAGGGAGCAGTTGATGACGTCTCGGAGATGGGGTGCGATGATGGAGTCTGCTTTGTTGAAGATGTGATGGGGGCAAGGGTCTGTGGGGGATCCGGAGTGGATGGAGTTCATTAGGCGGATGGTGTCTTCTGTGGTGATTGGGTTCCAGTTGAGAAGGTTATTCAGGGGGGGTACAGGTTCTGAGGTGAGAGGGGATGACTGGATTACGGGTTGGTTGTCAAAGCTGTTATGAATGTCGGTGATTTTGTCATGGAAGAAAGAGGCGAGGGAGTCGCAGAGGACTTGAGAGGGGGTGATGTCGTTGGAGCTGGCGGTGGGGTTGGTGAATTCTTTGATGATGTTGAAAAGTTCCTTGCTGTTGTGGGCGTTGTTGTCTAATCGGTCTTTGAGTGCTGATTTCTTGGCTGTCCGGATTAGTTGGTGGTGTTTGTGGGTGGCGTTTTTGAAGGCGGCTTGGGTGATAGTGTTTGGGTCTTTTTTCCAAGTTTTTTCAAGGGAGCGGCAGAGTTTCTTGGATTTCTTAAGGTCATCATTAAACCATGGGGCGTTCTTGCTTCCTGGCTTGATTTGATGTTTTTTCAGGGGTGCTAGTTTGTCGGCGGTTTGGGTTAACCATTGTGTGAGGTTGATGGCGGCTTGGTTAGGGTTCGTTGAATAGGCAGGGGGTTTTTGAAGAAGTGATGTGGAGATTTGGTCGATTGTGGTTTTGTTCCAATTTCTTCGCAGTGTTGGTTGAGGGTGGTTGTGGATCGTGGTCTTATTGTAAATGAAGTGGATGCAACTGTGGTCTGTCCAGTGGAGGGTTGTGGAGTGAGTGAAGGAGATATGCTTGCTGGAGATGAAGATAGGGTCAAGTGTGTGTCCTGCATAGTGGGTGGGGGTGTTAACAAGTTGTTTGAGTCCGAGATTGGCAAGATTGTCCAGGAGGGTGGTAGTGTTCCTGTCGTTGCTCTTTTCCAGATGGAAATTGAGGTCTCCCAGAAGAATGTATTCTTCTGAGGGGAGGGCGTGTGGGGTGATGAAGTCAATGATGTCTTCGCTGAATTGAGTACGGGGTCCTGGGGGTCTGTAGAAGAGGGTGCCTCTGAGAGTGGTCTTGGGGTCGGTGTGGATCTGGAAGTGGCGGTGTTCGGCGATAGCAAGGTTGTCTTCTGAGCTGGTTGAGACGTGGATGGTGTTCTTATGGACGATGGCGATGCCTCCTCCTGTTTGCTTGGTGCGGTCCTTACGGATGATCTTGTAGCCGTCCGGGATGGCTATGGCGATGTCTGGAGCTGATGAGGCATTCATCCAGGTTTCTGTTAGGAAGGCGATGTCCGGGGAAATGGTGTCGAGTAGGTTCCAAAGGTCGATGGCGTGTTTGTGAACCGAGCGGGTGTTGAGAAGGATGCAATTGAGGTGGTTGGTGTTGGATCTCTGTTTGGTGTTAGTGGGTTTGGTGTGGGTCTCGATGGAATTGTACTTGCAGGAGTGGAAGGTGAAGGGTCCGTGGGTGTGTCCCGGTGCGGCCTGGGCACAGTTAGGGAGTCGGCCGGGGTTAAGTCTTAGGAGGGTGGATGGGTCGTATGTGATGCGGGAGGGGTGGGTGAAGCGGGGACCAGGGGGTCTGGCGCTGGGCGCGGTCCAGGCGCGGACGGGCGTAGACGGGCTTACCTTTGGCGCACCTTCGGCGCGGCCGCTGCGCGTGGACGCTGCACGAAAGTCCATCTGTCTCAAATGGATAGTGGAGGGGGCGGAGCGTGGGAGGGTCAGCTGGGAGGCGGGAGCGAGGTGGAGGAAGGGCCAGGGCTTACAAACAAAATGGCAGCAACAACAACAAGACAGGAACAACAACAAACGCAGCAGCAGTGGAAGCGGAGGCGCTTTGGAAATATGCGAAACTCTGTACCAAACACAGCCAAGAAGTGCGCGCTAGCGAAACTAAAGAGCAATTTGAAATCAAGCACTATGATATGAATAAGGACAGTGCAGGCAAGCGCTACGTTATGACAAAATAATCTGCAGTCAAGCGCTACGATAATATTTCCAGAAGCAGAGTCAGGCGCTACAATACCAGGTCTGCAGTCAAGTGCTACGGTAATATTTCCAACAGCAGAGTCAGGGGCTACAATACCAGGTCTTCGCAGAGGAGGAGGCAAGGGGAGCGACTGCTCGTGTCCAGGACAGGATGGTCAAGAATCTACCTCAGACGTCGAAGCAATGTCTTTCAGTATAAAACGTAACAACTTAGAAGTGTTTGCAGGTCTGTTAATTTACTGACCCCCTGGGCCCAGATCCTCTGTCTCGACTTCCCTCCAGACATATCTTGAGTCATGTTTAGACACAGAATCCTTCACCATACTAGGTGGCTTAACTTCTGGAAGATAATAATAATCCTGACACTATCAGTCTATTAGATACATTAGCTAGTTTTGAATTAAATCAAGTTGTCTGTGAGTCTAAACATCTATCAGAGCATACATTAGATGGTATCTGCACCAATAACTCTCTTATAGAGGTTAAGAAAGTCTGTCCTTTACCCTGGTTCAACCACTCTACTGTGCATTTTACCATCACGCTAGTGACTTTAAATGGTGGGCGGAGGATTAGACCAGTAGACAGGAGCTTGTGGACAACCATCCTGAACTTCATAGCAATGACCTCCAGTATCAACTGCAAATGATAAACTATTTTCCTGGAAGTAACTTTCCTCATTAAAAAAAGACTCAGTAGTAGAAATATGTCTCTAATGTCCACTAAAGGTTTTATAAAAGTTGGTTCTGTTCACAAGTCTTTTTTTTCTACATTTGTCTTTCAATACTTTGACTATTTTCTCCAACAGTTTCTTTCTCTTTAAAATCAAAATGAATAACTTCTGTTTTAAATTTAAAGCAGTATCCACTATACAATACGCTGCTTTTCTTTGAATTGCAACACTTTTCTTTTATATTTGCAACATGTTTTCATTAAATTCTGAATCACTCTAGATCGAAAAAGTCTCTGACAAATTTCTTGAAATTGCTTTTGTCTCCGAGTAGCAGATACTATTTCTTTATCATGTTTCCATTAACTTGTATTTGAAATTGAACTCTGCTTAACCTTGCTTGAAAAATTCTTCTTTTGCTTTGTGTGTTATTTTTTAATTAAATGTTCATAATATTTTTTTCAAAAGTTTCTGTTTTATTCACATTTTTTTCTACTTGAAGATTTTATCATTATACACAAATATATATTTTTCTTCTCTTTTCTTTTTCTTTCACTTCTTCTATGCATTTCCAAATCTTAATCCAAACAAAATAATTTGCTGAAAAACAAAAACATATATTCAATTATTTTTCACATTTGTTCAATATGTTAAAATATTAACATACAATTACAAAACTTCCACTAACCACTTCCAGACCCAGTGCTGCAATGTGATGGAGCACGACGGAGAAGTACTAGGATGACAAGTAGTGCCATAGAACATACAGCAAGTATTTATTTAAATATTTAAATATACATTTACAAATTGTATATAACTAAACTACCTCTTACTTTTCACCTCTCCTCCACACCCCACCACCCCACAGCACTTTCTCTGCAACCCACCGCAGACAACTTTATAGATAGTACTTTTAAACATTTTAATCAATGTACTTAGGATGATATTATCAACCAAACAGTACACACACAATTTCCATTATTAGCCTAACAATTTAATCTACAACTTCGCAAACATATCACTGCACCCAGGGCTTTAAGTGGGGGGATGTCTTTGGGGATCTGACCACCAGCACTTTAAATTTGGGGCTGTCAAAACGGGTCTTTATAGGGCTCTATTTTTGGGCCTCGTAAATGTAATCCTTTTTTTTCGGTAGTGCACTGTAGTGAGGCTGTGAGAGCATACACATTGCTCACTACTTAGAAGTGCAGACATCATGCCAAGTGACTCACATCGTTTAAAGATAGACATTTTCGCTCAGGATTTTCCTTCTCTTTATACAACGCAAGAACAACATCATCATGGGGTGATTAGCAGACAGACCACCAGGCATGCAACGCCCATTGCCCTGTACTCTCTCAGACATCTTCCTCTGTGCACACACAGAGCCGCATCAGAGTACTTCACAGGTCTTCAAAAAAACATTTTTTTGTTAAGACGACTGTTCTTTTTCACCCCTTTCTACAGCTCTACATCCCCACTCTGTCTATTGCTGAAAGAATTAGGCTCCCTCGAAATTGTACTCTGGTTGTGCCTCTGGAAATGGCCACAAGCAGGCAACTCCAGCACGAACCTGCTCTGACCTTACACACTGTCTTGTTTTAGTGCTACGAAAACACGCAGTTTGCCTGGCTTACCTAGTTCTCACACCCCCTCTTTAAGAAGAACATAAAAGCTTTCCAATTACTTTCATATTCCTATACTGGGCTTCACATAGAAATATAGAACTCAAGGTTCCCAGAACCCCAAATTAGCTCCCTGGTATACTTTCTCAAATGTAAGAAGTAAAGGTCTTCAGTATCTGTCAGTCACGGCCACTTTAAAACAGTGTACATATATACAACTCGACAAAGCTTTATGTTTCTAAATTAACATCTTACACTTAAAAGCTCCTTCACATTTCTTTTGCTAGATGTACCTTTGTTTAAAACACCACCAGAGAAGGGTGGTGAAGTATGCTCCACAAAGAGCAACTCAAAGCTTTGTTATTCTTTATAAGAAACATCTGCCTGTCAATGCTATTTGCAAGCCTTTATGACCCCTTAAGAGGCTGGGTGGATGAGTATAATATGTCACATTTAGGATCGGGGGCGGGCACTGCAAAGAAATAAGAACTTATAGTTAAATAAAGGGCGAGTGGATTCATGGCCAGAAGCATCCATGCATAGATACATGGATGGATGTATCAATATATGGATGGATGGTAGGATGAATGATTGCAGGGAGCAGTACTTACAAGAGACGGGTGGGCTGATAGATGCTTAGGATTGGTTCTGGGGCAGATGTATCTATGCATATATAGGCGTATGGCTGCATGAATGGCACTGTGCTTACTATAGGCGATTAGGCTCGTAGATGCTTAAGATAAGTGCAGGAACAGATGTATGTATGTATAAAAGTAGGAATATATGCATTAATTAAAAGATGGTTGAATGGTGCAGTCCTTAGGATGGATGGATTTTGAGCTTTAATTGGGCCGGTTCTGAGGACCGACACTTATTTTCAGGGAGCCTTCAAACAGGTCTCAATCGGGCTCTATTTTCCACCCTCTCAAAGAGAGTCATTTTTTTATTTTTATTGCACTGCATTGAGAGCATGCACATCAATATACCCATGCTTATTTCGCTCACTACTGAGAACTGGAGACATCATGCTATGTTACCGAAGTTGTAGGAGGAAGAGAAATCCTTTAAAGAATGTTTTTTTCCCAAACGTAGGATAATTGGAGAGGATTTTCTAAAGCATACAATGATACTTATCTTGGTTTAGACCACGGCCCAACTTTCATAGCCCACACCCTTTTAAGAGCTTTGTCCCTTCCCTTTTAGAGCGCCACCAGTTTTCTTCTCCCACATAGAACCCTAACTACACCCTATTAACAAAGAAACAGTGTAAGCTTCCATTAAAATCTACAATGGCATCAACACTCTCAGCCTTTTACCACAGTACAAAAGTGTCTATCAGCATGAAGATTTCTTATCTACAGAAATGTTGTGTAATTCGTGTCGCTGTCTGCTGGAACACTCATCACCAAAAGGTGTTAAAACATGGGAATTTTCCAGAAAAGCATATACCATACCATAAAGCGATTCATAAATGGGCACACTGCCACTGCACCACCCTCTCCCTATCCTTCCTTAACCTTACAAAATCATAGATAGAGCCACACCAAACCTAGTTGACACACTATAGCAATAAAGGAACTTAATTTCAACAACAGTCTGCCGGAACGCTCATGAGCAAAGTGTATTAAAACATGCAAATTTGCGAGTAAAATATATACCATGTCATACGGCACTTTATAAGTGCTCCCAGTGGTACTATATCACCTTCAGTAGCTTGACATCTGCACGTTACTATATTCTGTGTTTCAATCAGCAACATAACCACCTCTCCCACACCCACCCTGCCCTTCCTTAACCATAGGAAATCAAACATAAATCCCCACCATTACTAGTAGCGCCATTATACCCAAACACAGGCTTAATTTTAACAGGTGTGTGCTGGAACACTTATCAACAAAAAGTATTCAAACATGCAAATTGGCGGGAAAAACATAAACCATCCCATAACACGGTTAATAAATGGACCCATTGGCACTAGATTACCTTTACTAGCTCCACATCTCCACGTTACAAATATCTGTGTTATAATCAGCAACATACCCACCCCCACCCCACCCTTGCTTAACCTTACAAAATCAAACAACGAGCCCCAGCACTCCCGTTAGTGCCACCATAGCCATACATAGACTTAATGTCAACAGGTGTCCGCCGGAACGCTCATCAGCAAAAGCTATTGAAACCTGTAATTTTGCAACTCAAACATACACCATACCATAAGACGATTTATAAATAGTCACAGTACCATTACACCACTGCCAAACCCGCCCTTGCTTAACTTTACACAATAAAGGAAAGAGCCTTACCAAACGTAGAAACGCCACTATAGCCATATAGATGCTTAATTTCAACAGATATCTCCCGAAACGCTCACCAGCAAAAAGTATTAAAACATGCAAATTTGCGGGTAAAACATATACTATCCCATAGAGCGCTTTTTAAGTTCTCCCAGTGGTACTACATCACCTTTAATAGCTCCACATCTGCACCTTACTATATTCTGTGTTTTATCAGCAACATAACCACCTCCTCCACCCCCGCCCTTGGTTAACCATACAAAATCAAAGAGAATTCCCCACCATTCCTAGTAGCACCACTATACCCATACACAGGGTTAATTTTAACAGGTGTCTGCCGGAACACTTATCAGCAAAAGGAGCCCATATACCCATCCCTGTGACTCTTAATCTTTGCCCCCTTCTGGCATACACTGCTGTTTCTAGCCTATGTACAGCTAGGAGTCTCCCCAGCCATTGTTTCCCCATAGAGGGTACAGTATCTTGCCAAAGGGTAGCCAAACAGAGTCGAACCACTATCATACTGACATTAAAAAAAGTTTGAGCCCGGGCAAGTACATGAGAGATGCTTACCCACAATACTATCAGTTAGGGAGTCATTTCTACTTACTGTCCCAAATGGGATTCAAGGATGGCACTGATTTCCCTTTTGATCAGGCCCAGCTCAGGGAAGGAATCAAACATGTGCACAATGTCTGCCGCAGGATGGCTGCAGTGTGGACATGTTGTTCCCGCACCTCCTCCCCATTTAGATATCTTCTCAGGTGTTATATAGAGATTAAACCATGTCTTGAAGCATTGTAATTGGAGATTCAACGCAATACCAGAGGTTTGGGGCGAATTTAAGGAGTCTTCTTCCTCCCGGCTTCAACCTGTAGCCCATCTTGCCACCCTTCCAAATTTTTGGGTAGGTCATCTGACATGGTCTCCATTAGCTTTTTATAGATCCCACCTAGTGTACCAGACTCCTTGAGTAGTCCCTCAACCAATGTAACTCAATCAAAACCCTCCTACCTCCAGTTTTCCTCCCTAAGAAATCCCTAATCTGGAGGTACTTAAACAAATGCCTATTATCTACCCCAAAAATGACCTCATCCCGGTTCCATCGATAATATCACCAACCATCCTCACTCTTTTATCATTCCAAATCTTCATTAATCCATCATTAAAGTTGCTGGGGAATGATTTATTGCCATACAATGTGGTGTAAGCATGAATTAGGCCCATATCGAACCTTTTACAAACGGCAACCCAGGTTTTAAAAGCAGAAACTAGTGTCTTAAATTTCACTCTTTTGTAGTGCTTAAAATCGGTATAATATAAGAGACAGCCCCTGGCCTCTGATCCTAACAATAAATCATAGATTGATACTGGACCTGCCCCCTGTACTTGCTCAGGTTCAACCCCGATCAGACGTCCTATTTTGGATAATATAGCAGCCCAGTGGTATAAATGAAGGTTCCGAACCACCCATTCGCCTCTCTCCATGGGTAGCATCACAAATTTGAGGGAACTCCGAGGGCGGCAATTAGCTCAGAGAAATTTTGAAAATAGCTGGCTTATCATTTTGAACCATTTATTATTGATAGCCAACTGAATTGCCATAAAAAAAAAAACATATAAGATTTGTGGGTAGAACAGCATTTGAATGACATTGCACCTCCCAACAAGACTTAATTTAAGATGATCTATCACTGAAAGTCTGCTTTAAATTTTGGAAGCAGTGGGTCCAGGTTGGTTTCAACAATCTTAGACACTTCTGCCATGATCTCAACCCCCAGATAGGTTGCCTTCTGAACAACATGAGGGTTTGCTAGCATGGAGTCCTAATACAACAAGAGTTTTGTTGGCGTTAAGGCAATACCCCGAGATATTACCAAAGGTCTCTGCTTCTCTTTCAATTTCAGCTAGTGCTCCAAGTGGTTTAGGGGTCATGAGGGCTAGATCGTCGGCATACACCAAGATCTTAGTGCTCCCCCCATAGCTATGTACTGCTAAGATCTGATTATTGTCCATAATCTTCTGACCAGGGGGTCGATGTATAGAGTGAATAGCAGGGGGGAGCATGGGTACCACTGACCTCCCCCCTGCTTACTAACACCGGACCTGACAGGTCCACCATGATGCCGATTCTGGCCACCGGATTGTTGTACATTACTGAAATAGCCTTGATGAAGCCAACGCCAAACCCTCTTCACTCAAGAGTTGCCCATAAAAACAGCCAAAAGACTGTATCGAAGGCTTTCTCTGCATCTTGCAGGATCAGCCCGATAGAGTCTCCCGTAATCTCAGCCGCATCAAAGAGAGGATTCACCCTCTGAATATGGTCAGTTGTACTCCTACCCGGAACAAACCCATGTTGGACCGGAATAACTTGTTTTTTAACCACTCCAGCTAACCGATTTGCCAAGATCTTAGCATAGATCTTGACATCGCTATTAATTAGCATTATAGGCCTATAGGAGCCCAGCTCTTTAACCAGTTTCCCTTTCTTGGGAAAGACCACCATATTAGCCAACCTCCGAGAAGCGGGAGCCCTCTCCCTTCACTGGGATTTGAGAAAAACTTTGACCAGTAATTCTAATAACTATGGTGCCAGTTTCTTGTAAAATTCCCCTGGGATGAGATCGGAGCCTTCCCATTAGCCAAAGAGCTAATAACACCTGCAACCTCGTCCACTGTGATGGGTGCCTCTAGACATCCTCTCTCCTCCCAGTTAGCCTTACCCAGGCATCTCTGCTAGAAAATCCTGTATCTCTTCTTCGCTTCCCATTGTATCTTTGGAATATAGAAGTTGGTAAAAGCGTTGGAAAGCAGCCCAACTGTCTAGGGCCTCTGTGACGTCCCCCATTTGAAGATAATTAATTGCTAGAATAACTCCTTGAGTCACCCTCTGTCTAGTGCATTCTGCAAGCAGATGTCCCACTCTCTCGCTACATTCGATCATTTTGGATCTCCACGCTGTATATTTCCTTGCTGCTTTCTTTGTTGAGATTTCCAATATTTTAGATTTGGCTAAGGCTACCCTAGTCGGTGCCTGGCCCACCTCTCCCCTGGTAGCCAGGGCGCTCACCACGCCACCACACGTCCGCCAGCTGCCTCGTACCTGCTCCCTGCTGCCCTCCTGTTTCCACGCCATTTCCACTCGTTCCCGCCAATGCATCCCTGGGGCCCTGTCCCCCAGATCCCCATTGGCCATACCGCTCCCGCCTCCCAGCTGCTCCTCCCTCCCTCTCCCCCTCTTAAGGAGGCAGCGCAGTGGCGTAGGATCAACCTCTGAACCTGCTCACAGGCAGGTTGCTCCCCACACCACCACACGGCCGTCAGCTGCCTCGTACCTGCTCCCTGCCGGCTGCCTGTTTTCCCGCCATTTCCCATGCCTTCCCGCCGCTGTGTACCTGCGGCCCTGCTCCCCTGCTCCCCATTGGCCACCCGCTCCCACCTCCCAGCTGCTCCTCTCTCCCTCGCCAGATGGCCGCCAGCTGCCTCGTACCTTCTCCCTGCCTCCTGACTGCTTCATGCTCCTTCCCCCTGATGCGTCCTTGCGGCCCCGCCCCCCTGCTCCCCATTGGCCACACCACTCCTGCCTCCTTGCTGCTCCTCCCTCCCTATCCCCCTCTTATGGAGGCCACGCAGCGGCCACGTTGCTGGCGCGCAAAAGGCAAGCCCGTCTGCGCACGGTCCACGCCTGGACCATGCCCAGCGCCAGAACCACTGGACCCTGCAAACACCACAACACCAGACTCCACTACGACGCCAGCACCCTCTACGCACTCTGCCTCCCTCCTTCAATGTGCATCTCCTGTAAACATATTATGTCTGCGTTCAAATACTGCATATCCAAATTGATCCTGCACTTTTTGTGCAGACAATTAAAACCACAAATGTTAACCGATGCATTTCTAATCTTACCCCTTGCCATTTATAACATTCTCTATTGACTTCCCAAAAATTAATTTACCATACTATATGATCTCCATGCCATTGCATATATCTTAGCCCAGTGAACCAGCCATATACCCTCAAGATCCTCACCCCCTTCCCACCCTGCCACTTTGTGGCAAGAAAGGTTCGAAGACCCTTGTGATGTCTCCTGCATGATACTGCCTCCCACCACCACCCATCAAACTCCATCGTTGCAACACCAGAAACAACTAAATTCATTAACTCCAGTACATCAATTATCCCGGTATTTCCTCTTTAATAGTCCTTATGGGCCGAAGCTCCTGATAGCTCTCGTGAAAAATCCTGAGCTTGTATCTCCAAAGAGAAGACCCGATGGATAACCTTGTGACGGGCAGGGCTCAATAAATACGCTTCACAGCCAGCCTTTTGAAAAGGAGAGATAAGCTGGCGAAGCCTCCACCTCCTTTCGACTGTTGCATGGTAAAAGTACGGCCGGACAAAAAAGGAGTGGCCCTCCGCTGAGCGCCTTGCTTCCAGGCATGCTTTGTCAAAACTGCTTGTTGCAGCTGAAAACTGCCGGAAAAAATTAATATTGCTCTGGGTTTATTATTCCCTTCCATTTTGGCCCTTCCTTTTCTTCAGCATGAGTGGTAAATGATGCACTTGTTGTACTTCTGAGTCACAGTGCGAAAGTTCGTGAAAGCCGCCCTTCAGCAATCGGAGCACAAACCCACAGATATCTTCCCCCTCTGCACTTTCCGGAATGCCTAATAGCATTAAATTATTCCGCCTTTGGATGATTCTCAAAATCTTATAGCTTCCACATGACAGTCGTTATCCTAGTTTTGTTAGATGTTGCTTGTTGGGTAATGTTCTCTGCTCCTGTCTCAAGTGCCAACACTCATTCTTCCAGCATCTTTCTGCTATTTCTGTGCAAGTTTTGTTTAATTTCCTGATGGTCCCATGTATCAGCTTGGTTCCATGGTGAATCCTCTTATGCTCCTGTCGAGCCTCAGTTTGAATCTGTTTGAGAGTTGAATAAATGAGATCCTTTCAGGGGGAGGCCGCAGAGGTGGATGTTGTTAAGGTAGATAAATTACTCTCTCCTCGAGTAGTAACATCCGGAGTAGGTCAGTCATCAATATCAAAGTACGTAGTGGAATAGTCTCATTTTATTTACCTTGAGTGCTTTGATCAGAATCAGATTGCATTGCTTCCCGGTTTTTCTTTTGCTCCCTTTAACCTTGCTCAAACGCTGCTTTTGAGTGCTGGGGTTAGAGAAGGAACTGTGTGAGGCTGACTCCTCAACCAGACAGACCTCCTCTGCGCTAGCGCAAACACTAACATTAGAGGTGTCAGAGTCCTCATTAAGGGAGAAAAATGTATTGCCACCTTTGAGAGTTCCTACTGGTAGATGCAGTGTCACAGACAATCTAGAGTTAGCAACTACACCATCTTTAGAAACCTGCTTTAGTTCCTCCCCCCTTACCCTCCCATTAAACCATTTGCCTCCGCATGTTGGGCTTCCCCCTGTGCAGTTGCCTGAGTAATAGCCCCTTGGTCAAAATTTATGTGCAGAGAGGGCATCGGTCCTGTACTTACAGTTCGCGAGTCTCTAAGACCCATGCTGCTTACAGACAAAGTTGGTTGAGTCTCTGTGATATTATTGGTGGAACCATCAGTAATATTACCTGCAGCACTTCCACTTCCACTAGCTACAGCGCACTGTTCCCCTCTCTCCTGGGTCTTCCCTCGGCCCAACAACATTCCCGGACTCACCAGTAGTTTAATTATTCCAGCGCCCTCCTCAACGCTTGGACACTGATCCTGTGCTTTCATATTCGATAGGGACATCTCTGTGCTTCCAGCCGCTGCGGGAGTAGTAACTCCTGTCTTCTTTCCTCCAGGTTCCCCTTGAGCCGCTGGGAGGCCGCGCTGACTTGTGGCCGCTCCCGCTCATCTGTTGCCCCAGTGTCACCACGGCCACGTTGTGACTTGGGAGCCCTTGGCGGCATTATGCCTTGTTGCGGATAGCGGCCCTGGAAGCCCACAGCCGTAAGTGCCTTACTGCTGTCCGGATTGGAAAGTAGGCTAAAATGCTCACTTTGTTGTGTGGGCACCCCAGTACTCGCCTCAGCCCATGTATCAAACAGTATCAGGCCATTGCTTCTTTTTAACACACTCTAGCTGATGTTATTGCCAAGCTTCCCCGGAAGACAGATGAGTGGTGAATTGCAGATCTCACACAGCCGACATCTTGCCCCTAGTCCAAAAAAATCTTAACGCCCGTTCAGATACCGATTCTAAAAGAATGCTCACTGGTGTAGGGCAAACACATTCTCATGGTCATTCCCTTCCCTGCTTTGGAAGCAGTGACTAAAGCTAATGTTTAGCTTTACATCCCCGTTGGATACAATGGGCAACTTCTTTGACAGCCTCGGGTGTCACCTTAATTTTTGATCTGTCTCTACAGACACTAGAGTTTTTACAGTGTGAATTTGTCCCTACACCTCCTTTGTTCCTCCTTTCATTGCATGACTATGCTTGCATCATTTACACCAATGGCTTGGCTCAACCGGCAACGGATTCAAAGCATGCTTATTCAGTGGCTTGTTGCTGGCTCCATTGTTAATGGCCAGTTTCAGTCTTCCTTTGTGCATACTCAAGGTCTTGGGGACTGTACAGCACAATTGGCAGAGCTGCGTGCTCTGATACTTGCTCTCTAGTTTGTAGATCCTAATGTGAATACTCTTATTGTGTGCGATTCCTTTTACTGTGTTCAGCCCTTCAATGACAACTTATTCTTTTGGTCACAAAATTACTATTGAGATTCTAAAGGCAGCACAATTAAGCATAAAACACTTCGTGTTTGAGCGGCAGATCTTAAACAATATCTGCCTCTCACACATGTTATACATACTCTTGGCCATCAGCGTGTGGGAGCACACACTCTGGGCAATTCTGTGGCTGATGAAGCATCCAAATCTGCATTAGCCACTTGTTCAGTAGCAGCAGTTACACTATCCAAAACTAAAATGGATAATGAGATTTTGTCAGTAGTCGTTACAACGAGGGAAGGAGCTGGTTATCCTCAGGGTTTCCCTTCGAAATACTCTTATCACATAAGTCCAGAACAGGTTCCTTATGCAACTATTCCTAAGGTTTGGGATCGGCTGATTCCCAACATGATCCGCAGACCCTCATTGATCAGAACAGCACACAAAGGCATTGCTTCTTCGCATGCTGGAGTGGTAGCTACTGTCATTATCCTTCAGCAACGCTACTGGTAGCTTGATTTATATAAGCAGACACGAAACTATGTCCTCTGCTGTGACATTTGTCAACAAATACAAACTTCTACGGTAACCCGCCCACCACAAACACTGCTGTGTATTTCTAACAAACCATTTGGCCGTGTTTATCTTGATCACTTCGGTCTGTGTTCTTCTGATACTGCGTACAAATACATCTTTGTTGCAGTTGATTCATGCACTAGATTCCTCTGAGTTTGGCCACAATGAAGTGCTGATGCTCAAAATGTCATAAGGGATTTGTTTGTCTTTGTCAGGATGTTTGCCTGTGGTAACTTCAATTCTGATCAAGGTCCATTCTGATCAAGGTCCAGCATTTGCCTCTAAGGCTTACAAGGATGCAATTAAGTTTATGGGGGTACAGGTGCAGTTTTCGGCCCTATACAGGCCTACGAGCAATTCAATTGTGGAGCGAATGAACCATGACATAAAGAAACCTTAGGTACTGGCAGGAGCTGGTTGGCCCATTTGCATTGAGTTCAAAGTGCTCTTAATAATCTCCGTAGAAGATCTCTTGGTGGGAAAAACCCTTACAAAATGCTCTTTAGCATTCACATGTTTTTTCCAGACCTTGATGGTCTGAAGGTTGTGCAGCTGCCGCAAAGTTTGACGTCGACCCTTGCTACTGAACTGTTACTATCTTCCACTGAACAAGCACTACAGGTTCCAGTCACCGGAGTGCTTCATGAATTGGCAATCTGGTTCATGAAAAAATTGGAAACAAGAAATAATTTGGTCCATCTTATCAACCTCCTGTTTCTGTGCTTGATCTAAACAGTACTCTTCCTATCATTTTACCTCCACATCTTGGTCGCAAAGACAACTGTTACATCTCAGTGGAAAATGCCAAGTTACACTGTGTGGCCAATTCTGAATAGTCTGACTCCAGCTGTTTTCTGCAATTGACTCCACAGACGTTATCTTCTTCTGTTTCAACTCCTGCATTTAACCGAACAATGGATACTATAATCAAGCTTTACCCTGTTCGTCCATTGTCATCACCAACAGCTGTTTCGTTTGAATCCAATGCTGAGGATTCCGCCCTTCCACCTTTGCTTCCAAAGCCGGATGAGGGCTACTATGGTCAGCTTTCGCTTGTCTTCCTCGACATGAACGGTAGCTGCTACCCCATCCAAATTATGTATTTTATTCACTTGGTTTGAAAACACTTACCTGGTCCCACCTTGGACTTACATCTAGTTAGTTTTCATCCTGGTTTTTTTCTTCATGTCCATTGGATTTATCACAGTTTTCTCTTTGCTCATTGATGGCCGTTTTCTCCCTGAGTGCTATGCTGCGCACTTGGTCGATGTAACTTTGCCCCACACACATCATCACACGGCATGAAGAGTGACCAGTCCCTCATGAACATAACGTCTTTTCCAGTGACGGATGGTATAGTTTCGGACAAAGTGGCTTTCAAAGTCCATGGTCTGACTGAGGTCCTTAACGTTCCATACGTGTTTTGCGTCTTCTCAGGGGATGTGGTGACACATGACATTCATTCTGATGATTTGAATGTGCAAGCTGTTCATGCATTATTTTCTGATTTTAAATAGTTTACTGCATTTGATGCTGAAGATTTGTATTTAAATTCTGCTAACTGTGGGGATCTTTTGTGCTACCAACAGTATGGTCTTCATTTCTTACACAAAGCAAATACTTCAAGTCGGCATTTTAATTACACACATTGGGGACATTGTCCAAACCCATTGGGGCGGAGTGCTAAAATTCACCTATTTCGCATTCTAATTTGTCTAATCCTGCGTCCTATTACTTTAAATTGCCACAATCTTCCCCGTCTAAGGTAATGTTGACCCACACAAAACTCCTTCATTCATAAATATTTAGGTCCCTGCTGGCTTCCAAGGGTTACAACCATTGGAAGGAGACTATTGACTTGAACGCAATCTGGGGTTCTAAACCGTGGAAGGTTAATGGTACCGAAGCATTACAATGTGCCTGCCTTATCCCCTCTCAAATTCTGTTTTTAAATAACACAATTTATAAGGCCACTTGTTATGGCCAAGCAACTAACAACAATGTGAATACTCCGTCTATTCCATGTTTGACGTAATGTAACAATTTCCATAACTGTTCCAATTTTAAAATGGACACATTGTGGTCTTTGCTTAACAATAGCACTTTTAATTTTTCTGTCATTAATTCCTGCGGTAGGCTAGCCTTGCCACAAAATACTGCATCATGCCAATTACATTTCTACAATATTACACCTGGTTTCATGCAAACAAGTCCTGAACTTTGTTAAGTTTTTAAACATACAGTAACTACATACTCAGTGGGTAAATTATGCCAACAATGGTTGGAACATTCCACTTTATCCTCTGTGAACAAAATCATTCACTTTTGTCAAACAACATCAATCTGGCTCATTTCCTCCTAGCTACTAGAAAACGTAGAGCTAAAACATTTGTATACACAGCTTACAATGAGATTTTGAAGCTTTCACAAATGAAAGCTGCTTTCAGTCTAAGACAAATTGATCAGGCGAAGTTAGAAAAAGTTTTAGCAGTAGTTGTCAACAGCATTAACACCCTTTCATCCCGCATTTACACGTTAGACAACATTGTATCCTCTGTAATCGATATTGTTCAAAGTGATTTTTCTGTGTTGTACCATGGACAAAATCAGTTGCGATCTGTAATGCAATTTGCTTGGACTTTGCAGACTATTAAAATGGGGAAAGTGCCTTGGGATTATTTAAATGCCACTGCTTTATTCTTGTCATTTAACATGACTCAAAAGCAAACGTTTATGTCCATGAAAGATGCTGTGTACACACTCTAGCATATTGAACAATTAGATCCATTGCCATTTTCGGTAGCGGAAACAGACTCTGATGTTTCGTTAATGCATGGTGTTATCTCTTTACCTTTCTCGCTTTTCCAATTTATATTGTGCATGCAACTTGTTCCTGTGGACGCTATGAACCACTCGGTAGTAACTTCCTGCATGAATTATGGTCCTTGCCTTTCTCTTATCAATGTATGCAAGAGGGTAAGGAAGTGTTTCTTATGGGGTAGGATTGTGATTATGAATGGCAGTTATCTTATTTTGAATAGCCAAGTCTGCTGTGGTTTGAGGGCAGGAATCCCGTTTTAAGTTACAGTTTACCAGCGCATAACTTGCTGTTGCAATGTCCTTTTTCCGCCCCCACATGGGAGTTTTGATACCTCAATATGGCCTTCCATTCCCACTTTGACAGACTTCAACAAGTTATGCAGGCTCAAATCTCTTTTACTCCAACAGAATGTCACCCTTACTTTCGCATGAGAAACCTCCAAGTTACAGGTGGCTCGGACCTCGAGTAAGATACATTCCCTTCTAAATGCAAACCTCCCACTCCATTTTTTTTTAAAATATGGTATCCAGTCTTGTAACTTCATTTCAGATGACGTTTGGCATAATACCAGCTTTCATTCATTCTGTTTTCTCGAGCGCCTTCGGAGGATTACCCTTAATTTTGGCACTTGAGTCTGGAATATTGATGCTTATTATTCTACTTCGTAATGGCTGCACACCTTGTGGCCCTAAAATGGCCGGACCTGCTGCAGCTGTACTGTAACTGCCTTGAACAGGCTTTTGGATGCTTGCTGCTGGCAACACTTGGTGTTAGTTATGGCCTGACCTTTCGGTTTGCATACTTCACATGCATGCAGCCAGTATTTCCCTGTTGGCGATGTCCTTTTCAATGGGCTATGGATATTTGCCACTCAAACGCGTCATGTCCAATCCCTAACTTCTGCCGGTAGATGGGTCCCTGAGAGGCACATAACAAGGCTTGTTTGAAGGAAGGCAAAATGGCATGTGCAGCTTTACTTGGAATTTTATCTGAACGGGATGTCTGTGCAGCGGCACATGACTTCCTGCAACAAAGCTTCATTGAGTATCACACAAGCTTCCCCCTTTCACTATTGACATAATCTGCTTATAATGGACATGCTTGTTCCTTCAACTTGCTTAAATGGATGGCATCTCTGTTTTCTACCAATGAATGGGATGATCTTCTGGAGGGCATTGCGTTTCTCTTCACACAAACATTTATGGATTGACTTACTATATGGTCTTCACGTTAATCCCATCTGGCAAGTTTTGTCCTTTCAGTACCAAACCATATTTTTTTCTCCAATTAGTTTTTTTTCCTCAATTAGATCTGAACTCTGCTCAGCTTTTTGAACTCTGTCTTGGTCACATGAAGTTACCAGGTGGAGGGTGTCATGAGGGCCCCTAGTCACTTTGTCGACATTGCTAAGTTAGCATTAACTTTTGCTGCCATGCTGCTGCTTTTGCACACATAACCATTATAATTTAGTTATTGCGACATTCTGTCTGTGCCTCTCACACAATCTTACGTTGTTATTCTCATTTTCAGTATTTGTAAAGTTTTGTTTGTAACATGAAATGCAAGGTCGAGCAACTGTACATTCTGTTATTCTGTTCTGGTCAGTTCTTGTTACCAAGACACAACATGTTGCACACAGCTACAGAGCTGGGAAATCATGCGTTCATAATACGCTGTTGCATGCTTTTCTAACACACTTGGAGAGAACTGTTCCATGGAGAAGAGCTCTGCTGTGCATATGATGTAACTTTTACATCCAGCCTTTTAAGGTAGGGGGTCTGCTGACAAAGCGTAGAGATCTTTCTTTATATAATATTAAGAGCTTATTATCAAGGGGAGGGTAAATAAGCCTCATTATTATTTAGCCTTTTACATACAATCTTTATAAAATGACAAGTCCTTTTGTATTTTATCACATAGTAATAATTCTGTCTGTGCTAAGTTTATGCATGTTGCTGTTCATAGTGGCTCGCATCCTGTATTACAGAGCGCGATAGTAAAAATAAACATTGTCAACTATTTCAATGACTCTGACAATTCTCTTGTGTGGACAAGTATGAGTGAGTGAACGAAAGAGTGTTCTTGTTCCAGCGGGAGTGCTTATGTTCTGGGTTGTCTAAATCATTTCCTATCTCCTTGATGTTGGTAGGAGACCCAATGAGACACCATAGCTAGTTGGTTTGGTTGTTCGGATGCTAATGTGGTAGGTTGGTACACCCCTATTCACTGGGGCCCCTTTTTCCTGTGCATAGGTCTGTGTATGTGCAGAATCGCTGCAACACTGTCTGCTGAGTTAAGCCTGCCTGCTCGTTGCTAGCTACCTAGGATTGAACATGGGAATAATCTATTGAAATCTTGTCTTGGCACTATATTGCATTAATAATTCTCCTTCCAACATCTTTGCCTAAAATTCCTGTCTGCTCTACTCTTCATCCTCGTCAGATCATTTCTTCACTAAATGATGTGCAAACCCACAAACGCATCCCATAAAGTAACAAATGCTCTGAAAGAGTTTATTTCTGCTTGCTCCTCCGTCTGTATGCATTCATCCTGGTTTTGATTGGCTGTTGGGATAACGAGATTCCTGAGGAGGATTTGTAGAATTGTAGAATTTTTCTTTTTGTTTGCCAAGTGTATGGGAAGTGTTTGAAACACATTTTAGATATATCACTTTTAAATTTAGGTTTAAACATTTGACTAATATTCTGATTTGAACAGACAGATAACAAAATACATAACAGTGAACGCATTATTAATTTAAAACAGAAAGTCGAAATATAACAAGATAACAAATAACACTACTGTTTAGATATGCAGCATGCCATTATTACATAACATGAATTTAATTTGTATATATCATTAAATTTTTATATATCATTCAACACTTCTTTACAAAAGAACAATATTAAAAAAAACATTAAATATTGAAACAAACAATATAAAATATTGCATTTGTGTGTAAAATAAGATGATACCATATGTAAGGGTTTTGGATTACCAATGAACAACCATGTAAGGGAATTGTGCACAAAGAATGTTTATGTTTACTTAGTACTAGCGTTGGAAAGTGACTTATCACAAGTAATATGGACACAAACACAAAAAAAGGTTTAGTTAAGATCTCAATAAAAAAATCCCTTGCTCAACTCATGGTAGCTGGCAACTAGTAGTTCGGCTCAACTTAAGAGACAAGTGTGTAAAGCATTTAAAAGCAACAATATATTAAATAAGAAAGACATAATGCACAATAAAAATACTAAACCAATTCTTATAAATATGTTATATTTTTATGAAAAAATAGACATCAAAATAACAAAACCCCAATGTAGGGAACCAGAGATATATATTTTTACAAGATGAACACTTTCTATTGCTCAAAAAACAATAGCGCCAAATTGGGACATCTTGTCGACAAAGTTAAAGTCTCAGGCCAACCGTGATGGAGCCCTGGTCGGACACACTAATCAGGAGACCTTGGTCAAAATGTTCCCTTTATACTTAGAAACCTTACTTGTGGATTTTTTCTCGACGTTGAGTGAGTTCTTCTTCAGGCCAGATTTGCTTTGGGGCCGTCCGATTGATCCAGCACTAGTGCTTGGTCAACTCCTTGAAGGCTTGAGCTTCGAAGCTTTCAGCTGGATCAACCTGAAATCCAGGTCAGGTCGTGGATCGACATGGTTGACTTGACTCTTGAAGGTGAGTCTGTCACCGTAAGGAGATTTTTACAAAACATTCACCAAACTTCTGCAGTCTCTCAGAGTACAGTCATTTGGATGCAGATCCAGGTTCCAAAAGGGCAGCCCCTTCTTAGCCTTATTGTTTCAGACAGCAGATCTGAGATACAGGGTGCCACCCAAGTGTATGATCACTTCATCCAAAGTGTGGCATATACTTGCCTGGGAGATTAACATTTTTCCTAAATCCAAAATGTAGAAAGTCTCTCCTTGGAGGTTAGATCAGTCTAAGCCAACCCATTGGCGTGGCTAAGATTCCCTTACACTCCACTTCCAGCCTTCTCGCTAATTTAATTTCAGGGGTTCCTGTGTGGCTGGGGGTGCAGGATGTGGGTAAGAGCCTGTACTGTTCTAAAGTGTCATTCTCACTTTAAAGATCAGTTTAGCTACCCCTCTGCATTCGGAATCTGCATCAGCAGTTCTCCAATCACAGGAAATCCTTTGTCTCGCTCAACCGGGCCACTTCACACCTCATTAGGACAGCTTTGCTTAGCCTGTCAAACAATAGCCAATTAGAGAAGGCCTTCTGGAAGCCTGGATTTTGGCTTAAAGAATAGAGTGTTTAATAACGAATGCTCTGTTATAAACCTAACAGTGGCAAATTGTTACAATTATCATGAGTATAATTTTAAGTCCTTCAATTGTAGCTCACTACTGTCAATTTATACTTAAGTAAAACATTCAATTGTTAGCCTATGGAGCTAGCTATCTACAATGGGGGGAAAATTGCAGTTTTTTCCTCACTAGGGCATATAATACATATTTGTTATACTCTGCTTATAGTTAGAAGTCTCTCTATCCGTGAGGCACCTAGGGGAAACTTTAGAGGTGGCGTGTTTGTAAACAATGAGGTAGATTACTACTTTGGAAGTACATTTATTTCCAAATTTTAATTTGCATATAATTTACTTTTAAAGTAAGTCTGCAAAGCAGGACTGCTTTTAAAATGAAGAGCCTGTCAGCCTGGCCCGGGAGGCCTTTATGACATAACAACAGTGGGTAAAATGTTTTATTTTATCAAATATTTCTATATTGTAGCAGTGAGTTACGGCATTTAGAAACTTAAGTCAATGATAGAGGCTCTCTGTGAGAGCCGGGCATACCAGTACTGTTACTGTTTTGTTTTTGTTTTAATCCCTTCAGGCCACTCCCAAAACAACTCCTTACTCATCCGTATACCCTTAACATTGTAACCAACATTTTGGCCATTTTTACCCTGAGTCCTGTTTCCCCCTCATGCACTGCGTACTCCAGTGTTTATTACATGTGTCCGCAATCTGCAGTTCCCTAACTGAACTGCACACATAAAAAATAGGAGAGGCATGGGCTCAAGACTCTGCGAATAATTGGTTATTTGCATTTTACACTTTTTTTACAACATGTAGTCCAAAATGTAGCCTTTGATTCTGGGCCTATGTCAATAGTGTTACACCTCAGCTTATCCTATCATTTTATGTGCTGAGCGCTCCCCCTGAACACCGACTCTCTGACCTGAGTGCGGAGACTCCACCAGTGTGGACACTGCACAAAAAATTCCAAAGCCCTTTGTAAATTGTAGAACATTGGAAACTTACATAAAAGTGTGACTTTACTTTTGTGATTAAGGGCCAGGCTCTCAGCACGGTGCATCATTATATATGGACGCTGTTCTCCAGTTCCATAGGTGGCAGTTCTAGGCCACATCTCCTCCCTACTGCATTGTTGAGGTTGTTCCTCGCCCTGACCTGTGTAACCAACGCTCTCTTCTCTTCATAGGACCTGCTAAAGCTGCCCCTCCCCAGGTGAAGAAGGAACTGAGGCTCGTGGTGGTCGGAAAGACAGGGGTTGGAAAAAGTGCCGTGGGGAACAGCATCCTTGGGAAGAAAGAGTTTAAATCTGAAGCAAAATCAAAATCAGTGACAGACGAGTGTGAGAGACAGATGGGCTATCACAGGGATGGTAGACTCATCTCCGTTGTCGACACTCCAGGATTATATGACACAGTCTTCTCGAATCAACAAATTCTGGAAACCATCTCCAGGTGCGTAGTGCTGTCCTCCCCTGGCCCCCACGCCATTCTCCTGGTGCTTCAGGTTGGCCGTTTCACCCCGGAGGAGAGGGAGGCTGTGCGTCAAATACAGGAGCTGTTCGGAAACGGATCCGCGCAGTTCACCATTGTGGTGTTTACACGAAAAGATGACCTAGAAGGTAAATCCATCCAAGAATACCTCGACGAGGCTGATGACAATCTGAAAAATGTGCTTCAAACCAGCGGCAACCGCTACGTGGCTTTTAATAACCGCGCGCAAGGGGCCGAGCGCGAGGAGCAGGTGCGGGAGCTGATCACGATAATCGAGAGGATGGGGGCGTACCACGGGGACTCGTGCTACACCAATGAGATGTTCTTGAAGGCAAAAGAGGCCCTCATGAGAAAGGAGCAGGAGATCAAGGACCGGCTGGAGAGAGAAGGGAAAACAATAAACACAAAAGCCATCCGTGAGGAAGCTGAGCGCGATGTGATGAAAAGCGTACTTGAGTTCTGCAAGAGAGCAGGGAAACATATGATGAAAACGCTGCGGGACGTCGGTGAAAAACTGAAAGAGATATTTTTAAAAGACATACAGCATGCACCTTAAATTATTAGTAATAAACTCTAACTCTGCCTCCAGTACACCATGGCCCTCCGTTAGATCTGAGCTCAAACCAATGAGGTCACAAAGCTTTGATTGAAAATAAGCCCCACCACCAGTTAATAGGCATAGCTTAATTGGTGACCGCTATTTTTTACGATCTACTTCAAGTAACCAGGTAACACCATGATTAGATTAAATTTACTAAGTAAAAATAATTACAACTTAAGTTGATTTAAATGAGACACCAATGGAACAAGGTTAGAAAGTATACCTAAATAAAAGTAATGAATTATGAAAACTATATTTATCTTAATAGGCCATAGTACCACAACATGTAATCATCAGTATATTTTAACAATTATTTGCATGCACACACCTACCTACATACGCATCCATCCATTCATCTAGACAGACATTCCAGTGTAAAGCCTAAAAATACCAAAAATGAGTTTTTGCCAAACAGTAACGACAGATCTGTCTTTATTAAATGGTCTTCCTTTATATGTAAAACAGGTGTTCCAGCTGTTTTAATTTCTTTCTCCAAATTACCTTGACCTGCACACACTGGCAGAAATATCTCTCATGCAGCAAGGTAGGTAAGAGACAGATTGAAGACACTGGAACATAAAAGAAAACCCCTTTCAACCAGAAAGGGAAGTGCTTACAAGACACTTCAAAATTTGCTAACATTCGTGACAAGAATTTTCAATTCTATTAAGGACAAGGAGGCGAGGATTATGCTTATACTCATTTCTTTACTGACATATAGCAGCCAATCACAGAACAGTAAAGAAAAAACAAAACTACGTTACCCATGAACCCAGGGTAACCATAGAGTACACCAGTAGTATATAAACAGTCTCAGAGGTAACCACTTCCTCTTTCTTTGTCCAAAATCCACTAGGAAGAACAAGTTTAAACATCAGAAATCCAAGAAGAACATCATCCGACAGGACCAAAATCCGAACGAGGAGGCGGAGGAACTTCCAAAAGCCACAGGAACAGAAGCAGGCCAACGAGGAGAAGAAACTCGCAGCATATCTTCCACAAGGGCGGAGCCAGAGGAACCTCACTTGGGATCAGAGCCTGAAAAGAGACACAAAGCCGTAATACACATTCCGTGTAATCATGAGCAAATAAAGGGTGGGTAGAGAAAAAACAAGGTAATCATCACATTACATTAGGAAAAGATCCATGAATCATTGCAAAGTAACAATATAAAATATAATACATGCATATACAATGGGTGGGATAATCCTCGCCTCCTTGTCCTTAATAGAATTGAAAATTCTTGTCACGAATGTTAGCAAATTTTGAATTCTATTTCAGGACAGGAGGCTCCGATTATGCTTGTTCAAAGCTCCTCCACCACAACAGAAGCAACAGTAGGAACAGGCTTGAAGTAAAATGTCTTAAACACAGAATCTGAGGACCAATCAGCAGCTTTCATAATGTCACATAAAGTGACACCCAAAGAAAAGGCCTTAGAGGCCATGGCTCCCCGAGCCGAGTGAGCACCAAACACAGAAACATCAATGCCCGCTTCCCCCATGAGCCATCGTACCCAACGAGCCAAAGTGGCTGGAGCAACGGGGCGAAAGGGTTTTTGCAAGGCAATTAACAGTTGGCCCTGCATATCAGATCGATGAAGAGAAGTACTCACCTCATAATCTTTTAGACATTGAACCACACAAAGGTTAGGTCGAGCCGGAAAAGAAGGGTAAGAGATGACCTCCGTGTTAGTTTTAGTGCGCCGGGAAAGGCGAAAGGAAACACCCTCAGGCGTGAAGCTACGACCCGCAAGATCTAAAGCGCGGACGTCTGAGATTCGTTTGCAAGAAAGCAAACACAATAACATAGTAAGCTTGGCCGAAAGTTGTTTACGAGTCAATAAGGAATTAACCGGCCAAGCTTCCAGAAAACGTAAGACCACTGAAACGTCCCATAAGGAAACATATTTAGGCCGAGGAGGAGTAGCCATACGAATACCTTTCAGAATCTTGGCCACGAGAGGATGTTCACCAACAGGTTTCCCATCTACAGGAAGATGACCCGCCGAAATGGCGGAGCGGAAATTGTTGACTGTGCAGTAAGCCAAACCCGAAGAAGAGGACAGAGAAGACAAAAAATTGCATATCAAAGAGATATCAGCCGATGTGGGATCAACTTGCCGTTGAGTACACCAATCACTCCAACGTTTCCAGGAGCTTCGGTAACGCTTGTGAGTGTTAGGGGCCCAGGCGTTGCTGAGGAATCTGGTAGCGTCCGCAGAAAGGCCTGGCACCGTCCAACGTTCCCCGAAATTCGCCACGCCAGGAGAAGGAGGGATCCGGATTGAACCAGGGGATGCGGATTCTGCAGTGGATCTAGAAGGAGATTCGCCTTCTGAGGAAGAAGAAAGGGCAGGTCGCATGCCATCTCCAGAAGAACAGGGAACCACGGCTGAGCCCTCCAGAGAGGGGCAATCAGAATCAATTCCGCCCGAAAGCGCGTCACATAGGCCAGAACTCTCGGGAGCATCATGAAAGGGGGAAACGCATAACAGAGGGTCGACGGCCACGTCTGGAGGAAAGCATCGGTGGCCAGAGCTTCCGGGTCCGGTCTCCAACTGAAAAACTGGGGAAGTTGGGTGTTGAGACGGGACGCAAAGAGGTCGATCCGACACGGACCCCAACTGCGAAGTAGTTGGCGAAACACCCGAGGATGGAGTCTCCAGTCGCTGAAGTCCTTCAGATATCTGGAGTTCCAGTCCGCCACAAGATTGCGAGACCCGGGGAGGTACTCTGCAATAACTGTGATCTTGTGCTGAAGGCAATAATGCCAGAATTCCTTGGCAATCTCTGCCAACAACCTCGACCGAGTCCCCCCCAGTTTGTTGATGTAACGCACTGCGGAGACATTGTCCATCCGGAGAAGGATGCAGCAGTGGGACTGAAGAGGTGACAGGCATTTGATCGCAAACGACCCCGCCAGCAACTCCAAACAGTTGATGTGGAGTGAAAGTTCCTGCGGAGACCACCGTCCCCCCGTCGAGATTGGACCGCAACGAGCTCCCCAGCCCCAACGACTGGCATCCGATTCGATCACAATCTCCGGAGAGGAGCCGAAAAGAGCCCTGCCGTTCCAGGCCTCCATGTGATCTAACCACCATTGCATCTCCACTCTGGCCTCCTCCGAGAGAGGAATCAAATCGGAATACCGTAGGCCTCGCTGAAGATGTTGAATTTTCAGACGTTGAAGGGCCCGATAATGTAGCGGGGCTGGAAATATCGCTTGCAGGGAAGACGCCAAAAGACCGACTACTCGTGCTAACAACCTCAAAGACACAGTCGGACTCGAGATAATGGAATTCAATTCCCTCTTGATATACCGAATCTTCTGTTGGGGAAGCAGAAGTTGACAAGTGATGGAGTTGACTCTGAACCCCAAGAAATCGATCACCTGAGAAGGATGAAGAACAGATTTGGGAACATTCACCAGAAACCCGAGTGACTGAAGAAGGTCTATGGTCCAGTCTAGATGAGTCATTAGTTTGGCCGGACAATCCGCCAGAAGGAGGATGTCGTCCAAATAAATGATCAAACGAACCCCGCGACTGCGGAGAGATTCCACTACAGGACGTAACAGTTTCGTGAAGCACCACGGTGCTGACGAAAGGCCGAAGGGTAGGACCTGATACTGATACCAAGTCCCCAGCCATTGAAACTGCAGAAAACGGCGATGGGGACGGAAGACCGGGACCGAGAGATAAGCATCTTTGAGGTCCAGACGAACCATCCAATCCCGCTCCCTCAAGAGATCTCGCAACAGATGGATGCCCTCCATCTTGAAGTGCCTGTACACTACCCCCGCATTGAAATCCTTCAGATTGAGGACCAACCGTGATCCCCCTCCCTTCTTCTCCACCAGAAAAATCGAACTGGCAAATCCCTGAGGATGGCGCACTGTCGGCACAATGGCCCCTTCAATACCAGAGACTTGAGTTCCTCTGTGATGAACTCCTGACTTTGCCTTGAGAAGTGAAGAGGGAAGGGAGGACGAGACTGGTGGATGGGATGATAGAATTCGATTTTGAATCCCTGAACCGTTTCCAGCACCCAAGCATCGCCTGAGATTGCGCGCCAATTGGCTAGAAAATGGCGAATCCTGCCCCCCAGAACAACACTGCATGCAGGAAGAAGCCTCACCTGAAGTGGCAGAATCTTGATATCCGCCGGAGTTGCCGCCTGAACCTCCTTTCCTGTCCTGCCCACGTCCTTTCCTGGAAGGGTAGAAGTTAGACCGCTGGGCATAACCGGAATCCTGCTGGCCTCCCTTATGGGACTGGTACCCACGTTGATTGGGTTGGTATTGACCACGGCCGGACGAGCGTCCCCTGTTTCGTCCGGCCTTGCTGAAAACCGGACGCATGGCCCGCTTCAAGGTGGCCTGTGCCTTGTCAATACTACTAAAAGTATTGACAAATTGTGTGAGCTCCTTTAAGAAGGGCTGGCCGAAAAGAAGACCTTGAGCAGCAGCCCCTGCCTCAGAAGAAGAGAGTTCGGACAATTTAGGGTCCAGTTTCAGCAGAATTGAACGCCGACGTTCACTTGAGAGGGCACAGTTGGCGTTCCCTAAAAAGCAGACGGCCCGCTGTGCCCACTGAATGAGTTCGTCAGGATCAACGGTGGAAGATGCTTCCTTGGCACGGAAGCCCAGGTCTAACATTTTAGTGATAGGACCTAGGAGGTCCAAGACCTTATCCTGGCATGCCCGCCAGGAACGGTCCAGACCCTTCTTGGGGTCCTTAGAAAATTTCTTCATGTATGTCAGCATTGTAGGGTCGACCTCAGGCGTGTCCGCCAGGTTATCCGCTAAATCTGGCTGCGGACACTCCGAGCGAAGACGTGCACGCACGTCTTTATCAAAAGGATGTCGGATATACTGTTGAACATACTCCGCCACAGGCAGGGAGGGGAGCCAGGCAGAAGAATTAGGGTGCACAATATCCTCAGGCTCAAAAGTTAAAACAGGAGGCTGAGAGGAGGCGTCAACAAAATGTTCTTTACATTTACGTTTCTTGGGAGGAGGAGGCAAAACCTCCGAGGAGGAGGAGGAAGCATCATGGTCGTCGCTCTCAACAATTACAGGGACAGCCTTTGACTTGGAGGACAATGAACGAGCTAGCCTTCGAAAATCAGCAGAATGGGGATTACCAGGAGATGAGGACTTCTTGGAAGGAAGCCAACCTTGCTGTTGCGCATATTGCGTCAAATGGCGCTTCAGGGGTGTAATGGCACGAGCCATCGCCTTGTTCATAGAATGCTGAACCCCTTTGTCCAGTGCCTCAACAAGGTCCTGCTCAAAAAATTCGGACCCCTCCTCCTCATAGTCACCTTCCTCCTCATAATAATAGGAGCCACTCATGATACACAGGAAGCGTGTGAATATAGCCCACCAGGTGACAAGGAATCAGTTATGTCAGTGACACAGTCCGAGGGAGTGAAAAACCTCACAGTCAGCAAGTTTAAGCAGAACAAACTGCGTAATAAACAATATATAGAGCGTGGAGGGAGGCTTGCTGACCAAAAAACACAACCACTCTAGGCAAAGCCTATGCTAAATATCAACCGGGACCTTTTTGCAAGCTCCGGTGTCAAGCGGGACCAGCTGACAGGCAGTGGGCGTTTTCGTCTTCAGACGCGGTCAGGAGCCGGCGCTGCGATGTCAATAAACGCAGCTGCGTGAGGAAAGCCCTGTGTGACAAAGGTCGCGCATGCGCAGTCACCCGGCTCGCCCGACAGCCAAGGAACCTGCTCGCGCTTAACGCGCGCGAGGCAGGACCGTCCCAAACTCCCTCCACCAGAAACGGGACAAACGGCAGCAAGTGCCCGACCCAGGGAGGTGACACACGCTCCCACCGCGCGCGCCGGTCGAGGAAACAACGAACGACCAAAAACGGCAGCAAGAGCGCGAGATAAGCGCCGAAGCAAGCAGCACACAGCGCATGCAAAGCGGTATGAATTATATTCAAAATACAAGTCAAATAACAAGGTAACAACAAATATGCACTTAACTGGCTGCGGAGCAGCAAAGAAAGAGGAAGTGGTTACCTCTGAGACTGTTTATATACTACTGGTGTACTCTATGGTTACCCTGGGTTCATGGGTAACGTAGTTTTGTTTTTTCTTTACTGTTTTGTGATTGGCTGCTATATGTCAGTAAAGAAATGAGTATAAGCATAATCGGAGCCTCCTGTCCTGAAATAGAATTGGGGCCGTATTTTGTAAAAAGCTGTGCCCAGGGCTAACCAGGAAAATGCACTGCATTAAAGTATTGTTGCTGTTGTGTTGCTCCCTGGGCACAGTGCCATTCACAATATCACGCAACTTTGTTGGCAAGTTTTACCAAAGTAGCCACAATTTCAGGTTATTCACTTTGAAGTTGTGCTGTTCCTTCTATGTGCAATTAGATCAACCCTATCATTGCACTTATTTGATGTGATGAATGAATATATATACATTTTTTAACTTATTTATTGAAATTTTCAGTAGAGATACATAAAAACTATTGCAATAGCCAAAAGGGAAACAGAGCTAAAATAATCAGAAAGAACATATCCAAGACATATCTGGATACACATAAAATAACTGGTCATGCACATTATAAAGTGTTACAGGTCTTTACACACCACCACTGGAAAACAGGAGATAGGTAAGCAGGACATGGTATTATATGTTTTACATTCTGCGCCAAAAGAGAACTGAAAAAAATTATCAGGGAGTGTTACAAAACGGTGGATCACAACAATGGTCAGGTAAGAGAAGTCTGGCCAGTAGGTGATGTGGATGTTAGAGCTGGTATAGGCAGACTACAAGGTGTAACACCATCTCCAGTAGGGTGTTCAAGTAAATATGTCTGCAGTGGACCCCAAATATCCCGGGGGTGAGAGGAGCAGGGGGGAACTCCTGCATGAGTGTTGAGTTGAGTTTGCCATAATATTGAATCTGATAACCAGTGTTTACATTTAGGAGCATGCCCCCCCCACCCCAGCGACAGGCTATGCGTTGCTTAGCAATCACAAGATAAAAAGAACAAAGCGCCAATGTTTAGCAGGGAGTTGCTCAGTATAACTTAATAGTGCCAACATTTGAGATCTCGGAACAGGTAGAGAGACCATGGAGTCAAGGGCTGAAAGGACATTGTTCCAAAAAATGCAGACATCAGGGCAAACCCAAGCAAGGTGTAGGAAATCAGCATGTTCCTTTATACATCTGTTGCAACTGTGCGAATCCCGCGAGTGTAACTGGGGTATAATAGCTGCGATTTATGAATCTGTAATGAATGATACAAAGCCTACTATTGGCTGATATCTTTTCAGTCTGTCCACAGCAGTACAACCATTGTGCATCTGTGATGTCCTGCCACAATTCCGGTGACCACTTGGCACGTGCTGGGCATGCGGGATATTAAATGTCGCGATAGAGGCAGTGATAATGCGTGGATACTAGATGTGAAGCAGTAGGTGCCCGCAGGACATTATGTAGTGGGTTAATGTCTCAGGTTCGTATGGGTATGTACCGAAGCTGGCTTGTACACCGTGGCAAAGGCAGGCATATAGGAACTTTTCCATAGTGCAGGATGGGGGGTTCGTGCACAGTTGTTGAAGAGAACAAAATGTACTGTTACTGTAGAGGTCAGCCCAGCAACGCAGGTTTCGTCTACATGCAGTTTGTTTGAAGAGTCCTTCCTGAAACAACATTAAGTCAGGATGATATGTGAGCGGGAGGAAAGGAGAGTATAACCTACGTGCATGCATGTGACCTCATATGTTGGAAATTGGCAATCTGGTGCATGAAAAAATTGAAAACAAGAAAGAATTTGGTCCATCTTATCGACCTCCTGTTTCTGTGCTTGGTCTGAAGAGTACCCTTACTGTCATTTTACCTCCACTTCCTGGTCACAAAGACAACTGTTATATCTCAGTGGAAAATGCCAAGTTACACCTTGTGGCCAATTCTGAATAGTCTGACTCCAGCTGTTTCCTGCCATGTGATATCATTGACTCCACAAACGTTGTCTTCTTCTGTTTCAACTCCTGCAATTAACCTAACAATGGATACTATAATCAAGCTTTCCCCTGTTCGTCCATTTTCATCATCAACAGCTGTTTCGTTTGAATCCACTGCTGAGGATTCCGCCCTTCCACCTTTGCTTCCAAAGCCGGCTGCGGTCTATCATGGAGACCATATCAGCAAAGGCTCTGGCTTGTCTTCCTCGACATGAACGGTAGCTGCTTTCCCATCCAAATTAGGTATTTTATTCACTTGGTTTAATAACACTTACCTGGTCCCACCTTCGACTTACATCTGGTTGGTTTTCATTCTGGTTTTTCTCTTTATGTCCATTGGATTTATCACAGTTTTCTCTTTGCTCATCTATGGCCGTTATCTCCCTGAGCGCTATGCTGCACACTTGGTCGATGTAATTTTGGCCCCACAGACATCATCACACCGCATGAAGTGTGACCAGTCCCTTATGAACATAACGTCTTTTCCGGTGACGGATGGTATAGTTTCGGACAAAGTGGCTTTCAAAGTCCATGGTCCAACTGAGGTCCTTAGCGTTTCATACGTGTTTCGCGTCTCCTCAGGGGATGTGGTGACACATGACATTCATTCTGATGATTGGAATGTGCAAGCTGTTCATGCATTATTTTCTGATTTGAAATAGTATACTGCATTTGATGCTGAAGATTTGTATTTAAGGGGCTGATGTATCAATATTGTGTTTTGAGTTGCTGTAATTGCAATTTTTTGCGAATCGCAATTGCAGAATGGCAAAATGGTATGTATGTAGTTTTTTGCGATTTTTTAGCGATTTCTTAAAAATCGTTAATAATTCTGAGAATATTTTGTGATTCCTTAAATTGCAAAATACGCAAAATAAGAAATTGCAAAAAACGGGAATCTGCAATGCAGGTACAGGCTGATGACATCACACCCAGGAAGTGGGAGTGATTGCCTGCCCCTGCTTGCCTGAGCCACACTAAGTGGCAGTTGGAAGAGTGTTTGGAGGCATAGCAGATCTGTTTGGAGTATAATGGTGTCCCAGAACACACAGAAGGGAATGGCTGGAGACAAAAGGAAGAGAAAACACAAGTTTTCTGAAAAGGAACAAGAAATTCTGATTGAAGAAATGGTGTGCAGCCATAAGTTGCTTTTTGGGAAAAAGGCATTCAAAGTTCCTGAATCATGGAAAAGAAAAATTTGGCTGGAGACTGAGCAAAAAGTCAATGCTGTTGGAGTAACAAGCCATACCATAGAAGAACTGAAAAAAAGATGGTATGACATGCGTCAAAGATCTAAAGAGAGGGTTGCTTAAAGAATCAAGGAAGCAAACAAAACTGGTGGTGGAACTTCAACAGCAGATCAACCAACACCACACGAGAAACTTATTGTCTCAACGCTGCTTCCAGAGAGTGTGAGTAGAGTTGCTGATATAGACAGCTCTGACCCTGACTGACTGACTGAAATATTTTTAAAGCGCTCGATTGCCGCGGCGTCTTGCCGCTGTAGTACAGAAGAACAGGTAAGAGCAGGTTAGGGCAAGGAGAAGAGCAAGGTTTTCAATGCCTTCCTAAAGCTCACCTACACCAACTGCACAAGGTAAGATGCATGCAAAGAAGTCCAGAAGAAGAGTGTAATGAATGTGTGTTTGTGTAGCGCATGTACTCAGTCTGAGGAATGTAGTAGTCCTGGGAGACAGTTAAACATATAGCAAACAATGCATCATGGGAGTTGTAGTGCACTCATTATTTTTTCAAATTTCCATCACAGAAACACATGACAAGTTTTTAATGTTATTTAGAATGCAGGAATATAGTATAGTGAAAGGTAGTTGTCCAAAAAACAGATAAAACTTTAAATGTCACAAAGTGCACATTCAAACACAAACTCATATGTCTCACTCTACATCCACAGAACAATCAAGGAAATACAGGGAACAAAGTGAGGGTGAGGAATCACCTCCCCATGTTGTATCTGATGCTGAAGGAGGATGCACTGATGACACTGTCCCTACTCCAATTGTGCGCAGAAAGCGCAGGCAGGTAGCTCCTCTGCCACCATTGGAAGAAGATGATAATAATGATGGGGGTACAGTAGACAGTGGCTATGACACAGTGGGCCCTCGTGACTCCCAAGAGCAACCCCAAAGTCAAAGAAGGCCACGTACATACAGGTTGGATACAGGATATGTTTCACGTGCAGTGCCTGCAACATATGGCCCTTCGATCAATAAATAGACAGCTATTAAAATTAAACAAAAATCAAGAAAGCATGGCAGCATCAATTGACAGACTGTGTCTGACCCTTGAATGTACTAAGACTTCTCGCAACACAGCTGCACACCATGCAAATGTGAGAATGCAAGGTTACACAAAAGCCATTAACTGGCTATGTATCGTGACATCCAACTTCACCAGGCGCAGCCTCGACATGCAGCATGAAATGAGTGAATGCACACATAACATGGCAAACAGCTTGGATAAAGTGACCTCTGCAGTTGAAATGTTGCAAACTACAAACTCTGGCGCAAGCGCTCTCATTGCTTCAGCTGACAGCGAGGACACCTCCAGCAGGAGTAGTAGGAACCCCACACCAACTTCTCACTTGACTCAGCGCAGAAGTGGAAGGCGCGCTGGCAATGCACCTGATCATGAAAGCATTCAATCAGAAGAACGCCCTGCGCCAAGCCGCCAACTAACATTTTCGGTTTGAAAACTGCACTATGGTTTGTGTGTTGTGAATAAAAACAGCACTTGCCAAAATGAGAAATTCTGTAGAATTGCTTGTCTTACCTAAAAGTAATTCCGTGTAATCTCAGACCGTTTTTGACGGCCAGCCGTTGCTCCTACTCCTGCTTCAGCCCTTCTAGGTGGAGGTATGTCATCATCATCAGATGTGTCTGACTCACTCATTTCAATGTCTGTGCCTTTGCGCATAGCCATGTTATGGAGCATTGCACAGCTAGTTACACTTTTGCAACAGGTTTCAGGACTGTATTGCAAAGCTCCTCCACTTTTGTGTATGCTCGGAAACAACTTTTTAAAATGCCAAATGTGCGTTCAATGACCCGACCTGTTGACCGGTGTGCCCTGTTGTATCTTCTCTCACTTGCATTTGCTGGGTTTAAGTATGGCGTTAGGATGAAGTCACACACTGCATAGGCATGGAAGAAACAAAAGAGTAACTGTATGTTCCATTGTCAATTGAATGATGTATGGATGGATGGATGGATGTATGCATGAGTGTGATATACCTAGCCGGCATCCCTCTCCAAATTGTCCAGCACTCAGACGTCTATGAATTCCACTATGTCAGAAAATTAAGGAGTCATGTGTGCTGCCTGAGTACTTTGAAACAATATCATTGATGATATATTTTGCATTGCACACAATCTGGATGTTGAGAGAGTGGTAGCTTTTCCTATTTCGATAAACATATTCTGTGGCTGCTGGTGGAGTGATGGCAATATGGGTTCCATCAATGCATCCAATCACATGTGGGAAACGTGCAATTTGATAGAAATCCAACTTGGTTTCTTGTATGGCTTGTTGGGTGTTTGAAAAGTAGATGTGATCTTCAAGCCTGTTCAGCATTGCATCCAGGAAGACATGAAAAAGCATGAAAGGGCACTTTGTGACATCCCGCGCACCTCTGCAATGGCGCTTTGAAAAGACCCTGGTACCAAAAGGTGCAATGAGCACTATACCTACACATGGGTTGGAATTGATTGTGTCCTGCCTGTTGGATGCTCCAAAGTTTCAATTAATCAATGAGATCCAAAATGGTGTTTGGATGAAGTCTGTATTTGTCATATATGTCCTCTTCAGTCTGCTGGAACAGCGGGATGCGTAATCCGAAAATTCTCTCCTGTCACTGTCTCCTCTGTGCAATAGCTTGAATACGCAGCCTCCTGGCTATTAGGTATAGTCCAGCCATTTTGAAGAAAAATCAGTGCATTGTGGGTGCCTTTTTATATATTTTTTTTGTTACCACCTGCATGTAGTTGGTGTTAACTGCGATTTCCTAATTTGCGATTTTTTTGAATTTGCTAATTGCACATTTTTCATACATCTTCTTGCGATTTCTTATGCTGCGATTTCTTGTTTGCGAATTTTGCAAAACTTGAAACACGCAAAATAAGGAATCCCTAAATAATTCTCAGAATACCAGTTCTCGCAAATTAAGAAATAGCAAATATTGTGATTTCTTATTTTGCGATGCGATTTCTTTAATACATCGCATTTCCCAGTTTTTTTGTCGCAAACACTGCTATTTAGCGATTCGCAGCGTTTGCAGAAAAAAAACGCTGCTCCCAAATTCTGCTAACTATGGGGATCTTTTGTGTTACCAACATTTTGGTCTTCATTTCCTACACAAAGCAAATACTTCAAGGCCACATTTTAATTACACACAATGGGAACATTGTCTCTTCATACATGGCACAGCCAATTCTGGGGCAAAGGGACACCCCATTGCCACGCCTTTTGTTTGAGAAAAGAAATCATTGGCGAAAGAGAAATAATTCTTTTTCAGAGTAAACGCAGACAGATTTACAATGAATTCAGTGGGTACCCTGAATGGTCTTTCTCTGCTATCGAGAAAATGAGTTAACACAGCCAGGGCCTCATCTTGGGGAATCTGTGTGTACAACGCAGTGACATCTAATGTCACTAATAGATCTTTATCTCGTGTAAAATGAACATCCTGTATTTTAGTAATGGTTGTTCTTATTTTCTGTCTCCTTCCTTTTCCATTCTCTTTTAGAACTAATACTTCCCACTTTTTGCTAATGGTCGTCAAATACTTCATGGAGGTAAGCAGGGGCTGGTGTTTGCTCTGGTGGAGCGCTACAGAGTTTTGGATATATGTGCAGCTTCTCATTAGTGTTTCTTCTTTCTTTTTTCTTTAGTGAGGCTTTGGGTCCTGATGAGAATCCCCTTACTGGTGGGGTTCAAAACGCGTAGACCTTCAGTTTAAACCAAACCATTATTTGTATTTTTTCTTACTTGTTCATGATTTATGATCCATGCAAATTGATAAAGTTCATTCGAATGTCATAACAATGTATATATTTGCAATCTTGTAGGAAAAAGTTATTCCTCCTGATAATGTGTTTGTTTGGTTTACTGTATATGTTGTATTACAGAGGTATGTGTATGAATGCAGTATGGTTGACTGAGAATGTTTGATGTGATAGTGTCGTAGTGTATTTTGTACAGATAAATGTGGGCTTGTGGTGATAAATTTTATACATATTTATAAAATGTTCTTTTTCAAAAAAATGAAATAATTTTGCATAATAAAAAGCAATTCATGAGCTTTATGGTATAGTGATGGTTCATTCTTATACCAGAGAGGATTTAGCATAGAAATTATTGGCAATATTGGCAATTGTGTTTGGTTGTATTATAGGTGAGCTCAGCCTTGCTGCTTTAGAGCCAGACCCTTTTTTGGTATTTAGTGTACACACTCTAGCATATTGAACAATTAGATCCATTGCCATTTTAGGTAGCGGAAACAGACTCTGCTGTTTGGTTAATGCAGGGCGTTATCTCTTTACCTTTCTCGCTTTTCCAATTTATATTGTGCATGCAACTTGTTCCTGTGGTCACTATGAACCACTCGGTAGTAACTTCCTGCATAAATTATGGTCCTTGCCTTTCTCTTACCAATGTATGCAAGAGGGTAAGGAAGTGTTTCTTATGGGGTAGGATTGTGATTCTACAATGGGTCACTCAATGGTATGTAAACCCATAAAATTGCATGGCGCTTGCAATACTTCTGCACCTAAGTTGGCTTGCTTTTTCAAAGGAACTCCAGTGACATCTATTACTCCAGTTGTCTCTTTGCTTATGAATGACAGTTATCTTATTTTGAATAGCCAAGACAGGTGTGGTTTGCGGGCGGGAATCCCGTATTTAGTTACAGTTTCCCAGCCAGTAACTTGCTGTAGCAAAGTCCTTTTTCCGCCCCCACATGGGAGATTTGATTGCTCGATATGGCCTTCCATTTCTACTTTGACAGACTTCAACAAGTTATGCAGGCTCAAAGCTCTTTTACTCCAACAGGATGTCACCCTTACTTTCGCATGAGAAGCCTCCAAGTTACAGGTGGCTCGGACCTCGAGAAAGATACATTCCCTTCTAAATGCAAACCTGCCACTACATTTAGGGGAATATTTATTGCGTCTGACACAACCAGCCTTGCACATTTTTTTAAATATGGGATCCGGTCTTGTAACTTTGTTTCAGATGACGTTTGTCATAATACCAGCTTTCATTCATTCTATTTTCTCGAGCGCCTTCGGAAAATTACCCTTAATTTTGACACATGAGGCTGGAATACTGATACTTATTCTTCTACTTTGTAATGGCTGCACATCTTGTGGCCCTAAAAAGGCCGACCTGCTGCAGCTGTACCGTAACTGCCTTGACCAGGCTTTTGGGTGCTTGCTGCTGGCAACGTTTTCGGTTTGCATACTTCACATGCGTGCAGCCAGTATTTCACTGTTGGTGATGTCCTTTTCAATGGGCTATGTATATTTGCCACTCAAAGGCGTCCTGTCCGATCCCTGATTTATGCTGGTTGATGGTTCCATTAGAGGCACAGGTGACCATACCCGGGACACAGTGCGGAGAGCTGCGGTACAGATGCACCCGTCTGTCTTCTGAGGCGTTTCTGTCTAAAATGCACAACTGATCCTTTGTCCACGCCGTACTGCGTGGAGACACTCACGTAATATTTTTGGAATACCCCACCATCTTTCTACCTACATGTTTGGAGTGTCCCCCTTCATCGTTTAACCTTGCTATATCACCTACTTGGACCATATCTTTGATAGAAATCTCCTACTACAGTTTTTTCATCATACAGTCCTGGGTCCTGTAGGGTCGGAAGTATCACCGACGGAGGGACTATCCCTTCAACACTTCATTTTTCGTTAGCCTTGAGGAGTCTGTTCCACATGCGACAAAACAAGTGTCGGCTGGTTCTCATGAACATTAAAGAAAGACATACTTTCCAACGACTGATTCCAAGAAATCCTTTGATTTGTTTACAAATGAAACGCTTTGTCTCCATTGTCTCTTGTGTCTACTATGACATCAATGCTTATTTATTAGAGTGTGCATAGGTTGCTGTTTTTCTCCTTAGAGGCACATGACAAGGCTTGTTTGGCGGATGGCGAAATGTCATGTGCAGCTTTACTTAGAATTTTATCTGAATGGGATGTGTGTGCTGCAGCACATGACTTCCTGCAACAAAACATCTTTGAGTATCACACACGCTTCCCGCTTTCACTATTGACATCCTCTGCTTAACAGGAACACGCTTGTTCCTTCAACTTGCTTAATTGGAAACTACATCTCTGTTTTCTACCAATGAATGGGATGATCTTCTGGAGGGCATTGCGTTTCCCTTCACACAAACCTTTATGGATTGACTTTACTATGTGGTCATCAAGTTAATCCCACCTGGCAGGTTTTGTCCTTTCAGCACCAAATCATATATGTTTTTTCTCCAATTAGTTTTTTTTTTCTCAACTTCATCTGAACTTACCAGGTGGAGGGTGTCATGAGGGCCCCTAGTCACTTTGTCGACATTGCTAAGTTAGCATTAACTTTTTCTGCTATGCTGCTGCTTTTGCACATGTAACCATTATAGTTTAGTTATTGTGACATTCGGTCTGTGCCTCTCACATAAAGTTACGTTGTTTTTCTCATTTTCAGTATTTGTAAAGTTTTGTCTGAAACATGAAATGCAAGGTCGAGCAACTGTACATTCTGTTATTCTGTTCTGGTCAGTTCTTGTTACCTACACACAACATGTTGCACACAGCTTCAGAGCTGGAAAGTCATGCGTTCATAATACGCTGTTGCATGCTTTTCTAACACACTTGGAGAGAACTGTTCCATGGAGAAGAGCTCTGCTGTGCATATGATGTAACTTTAACAACCAGCCTTTTAAGGTAGGGGGTCTACTGACAAAGCCTAGAGATCTATCTTTATATAATATTAGGAGCTTATTATCAAGGGGAGGGTAAATAGGCTTCATCATTATTTAGCCTTTTACATACAATCTTTATAAAATGACTACTCTTTTTGTATTTTATGGCATAGTAACAATGCTGACTGTGCTAAGTTTATGCATTTTGCTGCTCATAGTGGCTCGCATCCTTTATTACAGAGCACAATATTAAAAATAAAAATTTTCAACCATTTCAGTGACTGACAATTCTCTTGTGTGGACAATTACGAGTGAGTGAGCGAAAGAGTGTTCTTGTTCTAATGGGAGTGCTCATGTTCTGAGTTGTATAAATCATTTCCTATCTCCTTGATGTTGGTAGGAGACCGAATGAGACACCATAGCTAGTCGGTTTGGGAGTTTGGATGCTAATGTTGTAGGTTGGTACACCCCTGTTCACTGGGGCCCCTTTTTATGCGCATAGGTCTGTGTATATGCAGAATCCCTGCAACACTGTCTGCTGAGTTAAGCCTGCCTGCTCGTTGCCAGCTACCTAGGATTGAACATGGGAATAATTTATTGAGAGCTTGTCTTGGCACTATATTGCGTTATTGGCCTTATTACAAGTGGTAAGTACATACTTACCCCCACTAATATTCCACCTTCCAACATCTTTGCCTAAAAGTCCTGTCTGGTCTACTCCTCATCCTCCTCAGATCATTCCTTCACTAAATGATGTGCAAACCCACTAACACATCCCACTATGTAACAAATGCTCTGAAAGAGTTTATTTCTGCTTGCTCCTTTTTCTATATGCATTCAGCCTGGTTTTTATTGTCTGTTGGGATATCAAGATTCCTGAGGAATTGTAGTATTTTTTTGTTTACCAAGTGTATGGGAAGTGTTTAAAACAATGTTAGATATAGAACTTTTAAATGTAGTTTTAAACATTTTACTAACATTCTGATTTGAACAGACAAAATAAATAACAGTGGAAAGAATATTAAGTTAAAACAGAAAGTTGAAATATAACAAGATAACAAATAACATTATTGATTAGACATGCAGCATCCCATAATTACATAACATGGTATTAATTGTTATATATCATTCCATTGTTATATATCATTCAACACTTCTTTACAAAAGAACAATATTAAAAATATTGAAACAAACAATTTAAAATACTGTATTTGTATGTTAAATAAGATGATAAAAAGACTAAATACCATAAGTAAGGGTTTTGGATTACCAATGAACAACCATGCAAGGGACTTGTGCACAAAGAATGTTTATGTTTCCTAGTACTAGTGTTGGAAAGTGTTCTTTGTTAAAAGTGTTCTTTGTTGAAAAGGTGGAGGCCATTTATAGGTCATTCTCTCAGTCCCCCATCAGTGAGAATATTATCGCACCAATGGTCCCTAAACCAATGTTAATCATTCCCAGTCCCACTCTAGAGGAGTTCAAAGCCTTGACGATAAAAGTCAAATCCGGTTCACCGGATGACCCTATGAGACCCACTCAATTTCGGGAACTCGCCGAGTGCTGCTACCCGGCCATGCATAGTCTTATCGATCTCTCCTTTAACACCGGCAGTGTTCCCACTGCATGGAAGCAGGCTACTATCATCTCTATTCTTAAAACGCCCTCCCTTGACCCTACAAAATCAGAACACTATCGGCCTATCTCCCTTCTCCCTTGGCTAGCTAAATTAGCAGAAGCGCATGCTAATCACACTCTATCATCTCACCTGCAGGAAGCTAACATACTGGACAACTCCCAGAATGGGTTCCGAGCGGGCCACAGTACCGAGACCGCTCTCTTGGTTGTGGTGGAGCACATCAGGAAGATGCTGGACCAGGGTCAGACGGCGGCACTGATCCTATTGGATCTCAGTGCCGCCTTCGACACGGTTTCCCATCAGATCCTTATGCATCGTCTTGTTGAAGCAGGAGTTGGAGAGGTAGCACTTGAGTGGTTCCGATCCTTTCTCACGGATCGAACCTTCAAAGTATCTACACCACCCTATGTCTCCGCCCCTCGCCCCATTCGTCAGGGTGTCCCGCAGGGTTCGGCCCTCAGCCCTACCCTATTTAATTTGTATGTTCAGCCGCTGGCGGAGGTAGCCCACAGTTATGGTCTCACCATGGTGTCATACGCCGATGACACGCAGCTGGCGGTGGCACTTAATGGTGAATCCAACATGGATGCCCCTACCTTTCAGTCAGCTCTTAAAGCTGTGGCAGGCTGGATGGCGAATAATCGACTCCAACTCAATGCCTCTAAGACCGAGGTCATCATTTTTGGTAGAGAAAGTGGGCTATGGGGAGACCAATGGTGGCCATCTGAGTTGGGCCCTGTTCCCACTCCCGTAGCTGAAGTTAGAAATCTCGGGGTGTGGCTCGACGACAAACTTTCCTTCACTCCCCACACTAAACGTGTAGCTGGTACATGTTTTGGTGCCCTGCAGTGCCTCCGACCTATCTTCAAATTTTTTGATGCGGACACCAGACAGATCATAGTCCAAGCTTTGGTTCTCGCCAGATTGGACTATGCCAGCTCTAGTTTTTGGGCGTGAATCAGGCAGAACTAGCTCGCCTTCAGCGGGTTCAAAATGCGGCGGCCAGGATGCTGGTCGGCCTTCCGAAGTTCGTCTCTGCTCGTCGAACCATTCAAGATCTCCACTGGTTACCTGTAGGTCAAAGAATTAAGTTTAAAGCTCTCTGCTTAACCTTTAAAATTCTTAAGTTAGCCTCCCCTCCTATCCTTTCGCAGACAATCCTTCACTATGCCCCTTCCAGAGCCCTTCGATCCTCAGGGTTAAATCTAGCCATTGTTTCACGTTTTAAAAAAGCTAGAATGGGTGGACGTTCTTTTTCAGTGTTGGCGGCAGCTCTCTGGAACTCTTTGCCTGCCCCACTCCGTTCCATCCCTGACCTGCTCCCTTTTAGGAAGGCATTAAAAACCTTCCTATTTTCCGCAGTTTAGTCCCATTCCTGTCTGGTTACCTCTGCTGTGTTGTGTTCCACCATCTCCTAAAGCGCCGGGACGCCTCTTGGCTGCGGCATCTGCGCGCTATATAAAATAAAATAACATAACATAACAACATAACTTCCCACAAGTAATATGGCCACAAACACAAAAAAAGGTTTAGTTAAGGTCTCAATAAATAAATCCCTTGCTCAACTCATGGTAGCTGGCAACTAGCAGTTCGGCTCAACTTAAGAGTGGCAAATTGTTAAAATTATTCTAACTATAATTTTAAGTCCTTAAATTGTAGCTCACTACTGTCAATGTTTATACTTAAGTAAAACATTCATTGGACCTAGCTATCTACAATGGGGGGGGGGGAGAATTGCAATTTTTCCCTCACTAGGGCATATAAGACATATTTGTTATACTCTGCTTATAGTTAGAAGTCCGTGAGGCACCTAGGGGAAACTTTAGAGGTGACATGTTTGTAAACAATGAGGTAGATTACTACTTTGGAAGTACCTTTAATTCCAAAGTTGAATTTGCATATCATTTACTTTTAAAGAAAGTCTGCAAAGCAGGACTGCTTTTAAAATGACAGCAGGTAACACTGCAGTGCACACTCCAGTGCAGGAAATTGATGGGGCCTCTAAACCTCCTTGCCATATTATATGCTGAGGTCTTATAGGTCGTTTGAATCCCCCTTGCCTTAATATATGCTAGAGACTTACAGGAATATGTCATTGGCAATTATAATTAAGCCTAATCACTGTGCACATTTAATCAGAGTTCAGGTCCTGGGTCTGGTTAGCAGAACCCAGGGCACAATCAGAGCCAGAATACCAGCATCTAGTAGTTGAAAGGGGGCACAAAATGGGAGGACGCTGCAAACAGGTCCTGATTTTTCACAACTAGCTATATAAATTGAGCCTGTTGATAATAAAAAAAAGGTAAATCTAGTATTTATAAAGTGCACAGCTACCCGGAGGCATCCTGACGCTGGGGGCCGCCGGGAAGATTAAGCGAGCTATTGCCCAGAGTCACATTGTGCTGGGCTGACCTGCTGCCGGTGCAGGGGATTGAACCTTGAGCCCCAGCGGCCGGTGTCAGACGTCCTGGCCGCAGCACATTCTAATATATAGATTTATAGATGACAACAGTGAATTACTGGAATGTTTTTCACCAAAGGGTTCTGAATGGCATCAAATAGACTACAAGTGCAAGGATCAAGCTGTCTAAGATGTCACTCAGAACTCCAAGGTGAAAAATATCTTTAAAATTCACTTTTCACCCATCTTTAATGTTATGTTATGTATGGCGCCAAAAATGGTCTATCCCTGCTTTCATCTGCTATACAGTTGCAGAAGAGTAATGGGCTCTGTTATGTTTCATTGTTCAAAAGATTAACAAAAAAACTTGCCTGCCACCACCTTTCTGGTCCTCCTCCCCTTTCCTGCAGCGGCGCTTTGTACTTTCATTCAAAGAAGGGAAGCAGACTCTCGAAGAGCCTGTCAGCCTGGCCTGGGAGGCCTTTATGACATCACAACAGTGGGTAAAATGTTTTATTTTATCAACTATTTCTATATTGTAGCAGTTAGTTACAGCATTTAGAAACCAAAGTCAATGATAGAGGCTCTCTGTGAGAGCCGGGCATACCAGTGCTGTTACTGTTTTGTTTTAGTTTTAAAACCTTTAGGCCACTTCCAAAACAAATCCTTACTAATCCCTATACCCTTAACATTGTAACCAACATTTTGGCCCTTTTTACCCCGAGTCCTGTGTCCCCCTCATGCACTGAGTACTCCAATGTGTATTACATGTGGCCGCACTCTGCAGTTCCCTAACTGAACTGCACACATAAAAAATAGGAGAGGCATGGGCTCAAGAATCTGTAAATAATTATTAATTAGCATTTTACACTTTTTTACAACAACATGTAGTTCAAAATGTAGTCTTTGATTCTGGGCCTATGTCAATAGTGTTACACCTCAGCTTGTCCTATCATTTTATGTGCACAGCGCTCCCCCTGAACGCTGCCTCTCTGCCCTCAGTGCGGAGACTCCACCAGTGTGGACACTGCACAAAAAATTCCAAAGCCGTTTGTAAATTGTAAAACATTGGAAACTTACATAAAAGTGTGAGTTTACTTTTGTGACTAAAGCGCATGGTCTCAGCACTGCGCATCATTATATATGGATGCAGTTTCTCCAGTTCCACAGGTGACAGTTCTAGGACACATCTCCTCCCTACTGCATTGAGGTTGTTCCTCGCCCTGCCCTGTGTAACCAGCGCTCTCTTCTCAATTCAATTCAATTCAAGATAGCTTTATTCGGTATTTTGACAAAAAACCATAAAAGCATAACATAAAAATACAAGACAAAAAACAGACTAAACGACTTTTCTCATATACAAAATTTCTTACAATAAAACATATCATCAGGATAAAATAGATAAAATAGATCAAATTCATTAAATTGCGTATATAAAGGTTCTAAAATTCATTTACAAGACTCTTGGAGTTCATACAGTCTACTGCTGTATACGTATTATCCGGTGTTTATAAGGAACATTATAATACGAATTTTCAGTTTTGTGTTTATCCAAGAAGTCCTATACATTTCCCATGGACCCCCTGCATTTTACGGTAAACGCCAGGAATTTTATCGCTGTCACTATGGTAACTTCATCTTGCAGCATATATAATCTAAACAGTGCAGTTTTACAGGTTCTTACACCCCATGACTTTAGCAGTGGTAACAGGTATCTTTTTCTCCCCCACTCATAATACTTACAAAAGAATATACAATGTAAATTTGACTGTCTGGATAAGTCATCACACGGGCAATTTTCCATAATTACAGACCAATCGTTTGTAATGGGGAAGGATACAAGCCTATAGAACGACTCCGTCCTCATTCGGGTCAGGAGCATTCTATGGTAACACGAGTAGATTGGTGCTAAATAAGCATGGATACCCGGACCGTGTAAGATGTTACGATGAGCTACTATGGTAGATTTGTGCCCGTCTAAGTACCATCTTCGTTCCGCCAGTAAGTCTAAACACGCCATTTTTAAAGATTTTTTTGATATTTGTGAGCATGTTGTGGGGTTTGAATAAAGATCTGGTTTACCAATAGAAAGAAAAAACTTTTTCACATAAGCTAGCCGTGGTTGTTTGGTAGACGCAGAGTAGGTTAAACAGTCATTAATTACTTCCCTATTGAACCCTGTATCCTCACATGTCCAAATCTTGAACCACAGCATTACTGGTGCTATTTTTATCAGGTCTATAATATGGACTCTCTCCAGTTCGTTGTGGCACACAGTAATGGACGTGGAGCGAGGAACTGAGAGTAGATATCTAAGGAAAGCATTTTCCACTGTTTGGATCTGCGTACTATCTGCTATGCCCCATATGCCCGCCCCATATACGGCGGTAGACACGCATTTAGCAGCATATATCTTCAGTAATATGTTCACAGGTTTCCTGCCCAGTCTCTTAGCAAAGTGTTTAAGAGCGCCTATTGTACGGGCAAAGGCTAGGTTCCTAGAGGTTATTGCTGGTGACCACGTTCCCTTGTTATTAAATGTAATTCCTAAATAGGAAAAGGTTTTGGTCATCGCTATCTTACTGCTATTTACGAAAGTTTTGCAGTCTGGTATGTTTTTCCTCAAGGAGCATGACATTGTAAATGTTTTTCCCTCGTTTATTTTTAAGCCTCTCGTGGTCATAAAAGATGAGAAACCTGTTATGGCTTTCTGAAGACCTAGCTGTGTACGAGCCATAATCACAGCGTCGTCAGCATACAGTAATAAAGATACTGGGGTACCATTTATTTTAGGATAATCAACTTTAAGGTCATTTAAAACGTCTGCTATCTCGTTGATGTATAAATTAAAAAGAAATGGCGCAAGGATGCAGCCCTGACGGACACCCTTCGCTATGGGGAATTTTTTTGTTCGCTCACCATTTTTGCCGTATCTAACCGCTGCACCCGCATCTTTGTATAGTTCCTGTATGAAATGTAGAATATTTTTATCTATTCCCAGCTTGGCCAGAGTTTTCCACAGCACAGCGTGATCAAGGCAGTCAAAAGCCGAGGATAAGTCGACGAAAGTAAGGAAAAGATTCCCTTGCTTCTTACTAATGTACTTGTTTATTATTAAGTTCAAATTTAAACCCTGCTCTACAATGCCAACTCCAGTTTTGAAGCCGTACTGTAATTTGGAAAGAATCCCTTTGTTTTTGGACCAAGTTTGTAGTATAGTTAGCAATATTCTACCTGCCACTTTCATTAGTGTATCCAGCAGGGAAATGGGGCGGTAGCATTTTGGGTCCTGTCTGTTCCCCTTTTTAAATATTGGAATAATTATGGCTTCGTGCCATGAGTCAGGAAATCCCATTATGCTATACGCATTTAGTACATTTGCTAATAATGGAGCCCACAGTTCTACATTGGCTTTAAATAAGTCAATGGGGACTCCATCTGGGCCGGGAGCTTTTAAATTTGCGCTCTGTGAGATTGCTAATTCAACCTCAGCAGGGGTAAAAACTATATTTAGAGGGAAGCTATCTTGCGTCGCCAGTTGTGATTTCTTCCTATTATAGATGTTATATTCTGGGGTCATATTTATTGCCTCTTTTTTATATAAGGAGGTAAAATAATCAACCCAGGCGTCTTCCATTATGGCTATCTCCATCGAATCTGCCTTATTGTCTGAGGAGAAAAAAGGGGCGTTAATCTCCTTCCAAAAAGAGATATTATCCCTTGTGGAGCTTGCCTTTACTAAAGCTTCCCAGGCCTGATTTTTGAGTTCATCCTGTCGTTCACGTAGCGTCTGCTTATAGACACGTCTTGCTTGCTTAATCGCACTGTTATCCTTGGGAAGTGTCTTTAAAGCCTGTAATAGATCTTTGTGGGCTTTAGAGCAGGCGGGATTAAACCAGCCATGTTCTCTCTTTGCTATACCTCTCTTTAATTTTTTTGTTAGTTTATCATTTATAGTGGCGGTTATGCTTCCATATGCCACTATAATTTGCTGAGGGGTGGTATTAGATTCTAGGCAGACCATGAATTGCTTCATTTCTTTCTGCACTAGGTCTTTTAGAAAGGTTGTGGCATCGATTTTTCCCCACTTTATAGCATACCCGTTCTTTCTTGCCAGTGACACCGAGTGACCATGAAGGATACTCGGTATGCTTAACTCGGGGCTCTCGTCTTTCTCGATAGAAATTGTGGTGCTGATCGGGAAGTGATCGCTTAATGCCAAATCTTCCGTATTGAAAACCCCCAGGCAACCCTGGTTCTTATTGGTCACTAGGATGTAGTCAATTGTAGTACCTGACCCCCGACCAAAGAATGTTGTCTGGAAGGCTACGTAAGGCTCACAAAGTTCATTAGCGAACCCCATGTCCCAGTCATGCATTAGTTGGTTGAGCATATTCCCAATAATGGAATGTTCGAAATGTGTGGTGGGGTCCCCTCTTAAATTATAAATTCCGCAATTTTTTGTGGCGCTATAGGGGCATAGGTGGCAATTATAATCTCCTACTACCAGGATACAGTCTGCGTTCTGGTCACCCATCAAGAGCATTGCATTAAGCTCCGCTATTAAGGCTTTGGGCTCTACTTTGGGCACGTTTATGTATATATTCACCACGAAGAGGGACCACCCCTTTGCTTTGACTATAAGTCCTTGCAAGGATCTAGCCACCTCTACTTTGGATCCACTCGGCACATATGTAGATAATTTTATATTACTCAAATTGGAGGTAAAGATGCATAGGCCCCCCGACCCTCTGCCTCGGTTACCCTGTATCGCCGGGATGTAGTGGGTGCTAAAGCCCTCAATATGGGTTTCCTCCTGATCCCAACATTCCTGTAAGCATACTATATCCTGTTTTGCCATGAATGATAGGAACGGGTGGGCCCTTGCTTTATTGCTCAGCCCTGCAATATTCCAGGAGGTAATTTTCAAGTTTAATTTATGTCGGCTGGGTTCTGTTGCCACTGTCTGGGGGGTTGGGCTTTCAGTGCCCTCTAAATCAAGTCCTTGCTCCCTGTGTGTTTGGATGGAAATCTGTGGGGTTGTGGGGGTACGAAGTGTGTTCCATAAAGGAGGATCAGGTGTATACCCTGCTGATGGTCTGTTAACAGTAACAAACTGCTCTTCACTATTACAGGTTTCTACAGGAGTGCCTAGGTTTGTAATTTTGGGGTTTGTTGTCATTATTGGTCAATCGACCATGTCCAAGCAATCATACCTATTCCTCATGGGGACCCCCCTCCAGTAATCAGGGTGTGCGTTCTCTCTTCTCAGTGGCCAGGGATGATTGTCCCACCCTCCATTCCAGTGGTTTTTACTGTTCCTGTTCCTATTTCTGTTTCCATTATAATGCCCCACCTGTGTCCAAGTCCAGTCCTGTGCTTCCTCCCAACTGTTTGGGTCGCCATAATTAGGGATATTTAGAGGGGGGTAAAAAAAGGAAAGACGTTGTACATCAACGCCCCCCCTTTTTTCTAAAGCTGGCCATGAGGAGATATAATCAGCTGTATCTGGGTCCTCACAATTAAGTACGATACAATCGCCCTTTAGAGTTTTTTTGGTTTCGCCAATCCAGAACACTCTCCTCATGGATACAATTCTGCCATGGTTGTATGGGTGAAGAGGTCTGTTTTGGCTTAGCCACTGCAGTACCTTGTTTCGGAGGGACCAGGGGGGTTCATCCGCACCATCAGCCAGCTCTGTGACCCCTGTGAGTATGACAGTGTACTGGGTCGCCTCAGGCGGGAGATGTATCGGACGTCTATACCTTGGAGCCCTCCTCTCATTAGCTTGTAACTGAGATGGTTGGGTTTTTTGAGATGTCGGTAGGGTGTCCTTTTGTTTTACTATTTGGCTAATAGACTCCGCAGGAGCTGGGGTTTTTTGGGAGTTCTCAATAGGGCCTTTCCGTTTTCCCGTCCCTTCTGTTATCACGGGATTTGGGGTGGTTTGTGTATTTTGCCTGTCAATTTTTTGAGTTTCTGGATTAACAACTCTTTTAGGCGGATGAGGCTTGGGCTGAATGCCTGATAGGGTTGGGCGTTGCGCCTGCGTGTTTGTGTCATTTACAATCCCGGGGCCCTTAGCAAGCGTACCCAGTGTGTTTTGCTTAAATGCTGGGGCATTTAATTTGGCTAGACGTTTCTCTATGATCATAATGCTCTTCTCTAGGGGTTGCAAATGATGTTTTAACAATCGCCCCATGCTATTTGTAATAAAGTCGTGTAATGTTATGCATGCAGAGCATGGTTTCTGTATGTCAACACCCAATATTTGTGTCCCTGACAGCTCTCTAGGGCAAGGGTCATGGGGTGTCGCTGTGCAATCAGCACCGTTATTAATAGAAGTTAATTGCCCTGGCAAAATGATGTCAGTGGTGGATTTAAGAGAGGTCTTGGTGTTTTGCAGAACTGATGCTGTCTCATGTAGGGTCTTATCCGTATTTATGTTTGACCTCTTTGCTATGGCACCCTCCCGATTACCCATGGGGTCGAGATCTACAATGTCTACGCTATCCTGTTCGTTTTGGGAAAATTGTAGGTCTGGTGTAGTTTCCAAGTCCTCACAGGAATTGGACCCCAGAGAGAGTTGGGTAGCGGATAAATCAACGCTATTTGGGACTGTATGAATTAGTACATTCGTATTGTCTACCTGCTTAAGCAGGGGGGCAGTTGGACCCTTTTGAGGAGTTTGTACAGAGGCCAGAGGCCCCATGGACGACCTTCTTGCAACCTCCAATTCGTGGGATACCCTGCGTTGTAGTATCTGTATACTATTATCAATGACCTCATGAGTCTTAGTGATAAATAGGTCTAGTGGGCCGGTGATGTCAGTTAGGCTGGAGGTCTTTTTACTTCTAGTCCGTTTATTCATTGTTAAATAGGTTCGAGTGCTACAAAACTTCAGATGTATATGGGGCTTATACAATGGGAATAATCAACGATGAATCACAGGAAAAGATGATGTATAACTATAAATGGAAATAACGTGGCCCAGTCCAGTCCTGCACAGTCTGTAACGGGCTGAAACGGGCCCGCCCTTGGCCCGGGCTTCGCCCGGCGTCCCGCGAGACGGGGGTGGCCTCAGATTTAAGCGCCGCCTGGCGCGTGAATGACGCGGACTGCGTCTCCAGGAATGCTGGGTAGTGTAGTTTGTGACCACACACCGCGCTCCGCTTGGCGGCCGGACCCGGTGATGGTGCTGGGGTCTGGCGGCGGGAGGTGGGCGGTCAAGGCAGGCAAGGGTTCCAAACAGAGAAACGAGGAGTGCTCTCTCCTCAAGGGCTTCCAGCAGTAGACTTCGTGTGGCAAGTTCCCCCCCTCGACCGGGGTGGCCTCAGATTTAAGCGCCGCCTGGCACGTGAATGACGCGGACTGCGTCTCCAGGAATGCTGGGTAGTGTAGTTTGTGACCACACACCGCGCTCCGCTTGGCGGCCGGACCCGGTGATGGTGCTGGGGTCTGGCGGCGGGAGGCGGGCGGTCAAGGCAGGCAAGGGTTCCAAACAGAGAAACGAGGAGTGCTCTCTCCTCAACGGCTTCCAGCAGTAGACTTCGTGTGGCAAGTTCCCCCCCTCGACCGGGGTGGCCTCAGATTTAAGCGCCGCCTGGCGCGTGAATGACGCGGACTGCGTCTCCAGGAATGCTGGGTAGTGTAGTTTGTGACCACACACCGCGCTCCGCTTGGCGGCCGGACCCGGTGATGGTGCTGGGGTCTGGCGGCGGGAGGCGGGCGGTCAAGGCAGGCAAGGGTTCCAAACAGAGAAACGAGGAGTGCTCTCTCCTCAAGGGCTTCCAGCAGTAGACTTCGTGTGGCAAGTTCCCCCGCGCTCTCTTCTCTTTATAGGTCCTGCTAAAGGTGACCCGCCCCAGGTGAAGAAGGAACTGAGGCTCGTGGTAGTCGGAAAGACGGGGGTTGGAAAAAGCGCAGTGGGGAACTGCATCCTTGGGAAGAACAAGTTTAAATCTGAAGCGAAATCAAAATCAGTGACAGACGAGTGTGAGAGACAGATGGGTTATCACAGGGACGGTAGACTTGTCTCCGTTGTTGACACTCCGGGATTATATGACACAGTCTTCTCGAATCAACAAATTCTGGAAACCATCTCCAGGTGCGTGGTGCTGTCCTCCCCTGGCCCCCACGCCATCCTCCTGGTGCTTCAGGTTGGCCGTTTCACCCCGGAGGAGAGGGAGGCTGTGCGTCAAATACAGGAGCTGTTCGGAAACGGATCCGGGCAGTTCACCATTGTGGTGTTTACACGAAAAGATGACCTAGAAGGTAAATCCATCCAAGAATACCTCGACGAGTCTGATGACAATCTGAAAACTGTGCTTCAAACCAGCGGTAACCGCTACGTGGCTTTCAATAACCGCGCGCAAGGGGCCGAGCGCGAGGAGCAGGTGCGCGAGCTGATAACGATAATTGAGAGGATGGGGGTGTACCACGGGGACTCGTGCTACACCAATGAGATGTTCTTGAAGGCAAAAGAGGCCCTCATGAGATAGGAGCGGGAGATCAAGGACCGGCTGAAGAGAGAAGGGAAAACGATAAGCACAAAAGCCATCCGTGAGGAAGTTGAGCGTGTTGGGAGAGAGGGGTGGGGGGAGCAGACCACAAACAGGTTTTGTGTATAAAAGGCCACTTTATTGGAACAAGTGCACATAACAAATTAAATGCTCCTCGGCCAATGTCTTACTAAACTAAACCTCACTAAATAAAAACACTTACCTAACCCCGACCACCCTCCTCCACCCCTAACATTTATACAAACCCGCCCCCACCCGAGCATTACAAAAATTACAAACACTATAATTAAATGCATAAACATATAAACCTATAAAACTAAAACATCTATTAACTCCCCTGCCTGCCATTTCACCACTTATGATCACCCAACCTCTGTGAGTACCCCAACAATCAACCTGCCTAAACAATCCCTGTTGATGACCCAACTTTAAATTTAAACAACAAAAACTCTGCCTGCCCTGGCAAACTTCCTCTAATACCCGCCACAAAGAAAGCCGAGGGGAAAGAGACTACCCATCCCTTTCTGCCCCTAAACAAAACAACTCATTTATGCCTCTCTTGAGCGCTCCTGTATGTTGAGACACCAAGATAGAACTTCTCTAAGCTACAACAAATAAAGGTCCATACCCAACCGGGTTAAGTGGACCCCATCGCCCCTGAAAAACTCTACTGACTTAAAATGAATGTCCCTATGACAGACTCCACCAAAACCTAAACTCCTGCAGAATCTTGAAATCTCAAGGTTGACCTTCTTATGCGCCCTATCAATCGCCATGGGATTCTGAGTGCCCCTCCAAATCCTACATGGCACAAGCTCTGTACACAAAATGTGGCAACCAGACCACTGTTCCTGCAAAAGTGAAAAATCCCTTTTCATTGCCCTTAAAAAAAAAACACCTTTTACCCCACAAACTTCATTCTCCCCAAATGAATTATCAAAACATCCAGGCACTGGCTCCCGACCAACCACTTGTTCAAAGCAGGAAACAACTCCTTCCACAACATCCCTCCCTTACCTTTTCAAACAATGTTAAACAAGCGCTCATTAAAACTCAACTTTTTCCCAAAATAGGAACTGCCAGCCTGGACTTGAGCCCATTTTACGAAGGAGTGCCCCACTATCTATATGGTCAATTCCAGGGAGCTAGGACCCACTACCAAAGCTGCAACAAGAAAAACAATATGAGATTCATGTAAAAGATGATGACGCAATCACTTCTTCCTCATCACTCTGCACATAGCGTTTGAAACAGTTGGATGACCAGCTCCCAAGCCGCACAATCTCCCCCTAGATCAGCCTCGATTGCAAGCCTCTGTTGCTGCCCCAATTCTAAAAGAATATCTCCCAAACTGAGACCCATTGAGACCAATGTGCCCCAAAGCTTTACGCAGCACCATGTTCAGTTGATAGTCCATCAGCCTGCCCCCATCAGCATGTCGAAAACCCGTACACTAACTTCCCCACCAGACAAGGTCCTCCAATGCCTGGCCCAGTATAAAGGGCATGTCAACACCGGGGAGGCTGTTTCCAACCATACTCCCTTTCCACCACTTCTCTGGTCTGTTTTTGTGCTGGTCAACCAAATATGAATCCCCGTCTCAGAAACGAAAACGCCTTGCCAAGTGATACCTAATTTCAACCTGGAACCTTAAAGTTCAGAGACCCGAAAGTCGCCAAAAAACATCCAAACCATGGGAGTAGGAAACAAACATACTTCAAAACCATCCCTACAAACAACAGGTAACGCCGCCAACAAACGCGCTTAATTCTGCCAAGATAACGGCCTATGTGTTAAACGCTCCCCGCACCGCTCCCTAGCCCAACCTTCAAACATCCTCCTCCCTACTTCCCCCGCAGAAGGAGAGTAGCTCCACAGAGGTTTCCCCGTAAAAGAAATACCTGCTAATTTCCCTGTGATGGTAACCTTTGACAGACCCTTCTCAATGAGGACTAGCAGAAACTGTATAACATCCTCTGACCGCCTCCATGCCTCATCCCGCCGACAGGCCCCCGTGCTATGAATTCATTCCAGGCTAGAGCATAAGCTGCACGAGTAGAAGCTGACAATGAACCTACTACCAACTGTAAGACGCTTTGTTGCCTACATACCACAGATTGTCCAGCATTGGGGACGGAGTCCTGTCCGCCTCCTTGGCCAGCCCATGGAATCTCTCCCACTTCGAACCAGACAAAGCATCCTCAATGTCATTGTCCACACCAGGGATATGAAGTGCCCTGAACGCAATATCAGGTCTAAGGCAGCCAAGAAAAAACACCTGCCGCAACTTTAAAATCTGCTCATCTCTTACGGACGTCCTGTTGATGATTTCCACCATTGCCATATTGTCAATCCTGAACAACACATTCTTATATGCCAGTTACTCACCCCACAATGTCAATGCCACCAGCACTGGAAAAAGCTCCAAAAAGGCGATGCTCCTCCCACCAACCGTCCACTGTCCAGGCCACTTCTCTGCACACCACCTGCCCTGCCATTATATACCAAAACCATCACTGCCTGCTACATATGAAAACATTTGGACATCCCACTGAACATCCTGTTCTCTGACAAATAGTATTCCATTAAAGGAATGCAGAAATGTTTTACACATACGCAGATCCTCCTTCACCCAAGCCGACAAGCGGATATGGTGGTGAGGCAGATGGTGTCCTGACAACGCACGTCCCAGTCTCTTGAAAAAGGTCCTCCCTGCTCTGACCACCCTGCAGGCAAAAATGAGATGGCCCAACAAAACCTAGATGTCCTTCACCATTACCTTATGTTTTGCAAGCATTTCTTCCAACAAAACCAACATTTTCAATTTTTTATCAACTGGCAGCCGTGCCTGCATTCCAACTGAATCAATTTCAATGCCTAAGAATGACATGGTCGTACATGGACCCATTGTTTTCTCCCAGTGCCAAGGAGACACTCAGCTCCCCCATGAGCTCATGGAACGTGTCCAGTGCTACCTGGCACTCCGTGGAGCCCGGGGAACCAAAAAAAAATAAGTCATCTAAGTAGTTTGTTACCAGCCAATGACCAGTGTGTTGTGTGAAAAAGTGCTGAAACACTCGAACAAAGCACAAGACATTGAACAACCCATCGGTAATGCCTTGTCCACGTACCATTGTCATTCAAAATGGATTCTGAAAAGACTCCAATCATCCGGATGTACGTAAAGCAAACAAAATAAAGATTTTATGTCGCATTTTGCCATCTCTTCAGTGGCGCTTGCGGTAACAACCAGTGACATAGCAACGTCAACTGAGGAATATGACACTGAGGCTGCCTCCTCATCAATAAAATCATTGACTCAAGACCCCTCAGGCCACGAGAGGTGTTGTATGAGTCAGTACTGCCTCACTTCTTTTTTGGAAACCACCCCGATAGGAGAAACACTCAAATCGTCCACAGGACAGTCATCAAAGAACCTGCCATCCTTCCTTCACCAACTTCTTTGTCCAACTTCTCTTGCACCACTGACTTATGTTCAACCGCTGACTTCAAATTTTGTGCCCACCGCCTTTGCCAAGGCCCCTTGTAACCCAAACAAAATTTTTCTGCCAAGCCTTCCAACAGTACCTGTTTTGCTTCCAAATCGACGCAATCCCTCAAACCTGTCGCCAATGCTGCAAATCTAACTGGCTTAGGAGCTCTTGGGCCCTGACCCCTGAGCTCCTTTACCTCCGCTAACACTATGGATTTGCTGTGATGGCCCAGATGTGCTAGCCCCTGTTTGTTGCCACTGCTGACTCTCCAGCATTTAACCAAGGGGTGTTTCTTTCCACACTGAGAGCACTTGTGCCTGAACTTACAATACTCCCTTGTGCACATGCCTTTATTAAACTCTCAGCATGCTCCTGACCCCAATGGTGTAGCTGTTGCACTCCCCACCCCTTCCCGGGTGGGATTCCCCTGAAAGGACCGGTACACTAAAGGTAAACCACTTGCTGTAAATATAGTTTTACCCCCCGCCGGTGTTGCCATAAATCAGAGTCCAATTCCCCCCCCTTTGCCTACAGATCCCAGGCCATTCAGGCCCTGAACTCCTCATTATATTGCGCCCATGCATACCCACTACCTGTGATCTGTGCTTTCTGATTAACGTCCATATATTTAAAAATAGCCACGCAGTGCTCAGGAAAATCTTCACAATATACGCTGGCATATATCAAAATGCTGCCGTCCAATTTTCAATTGTCAACAGCACCTTAGGTCGCTTGGCCAGCTCCTACTCTTCCTCCTTCGACCCTTCTTTGGACCGCACCTCTCTGTGAAGAAGTTTCAAAATGTCAACGTATTCCCCCTTCCAGATGTGCTCTTTAGTAGCTAACATCAAATGCGCACCCAGGGGCTTCGTCACACCCATGTAAGGCAGCTTTTTAAACTTTAACTCTTTACTCTTACTTGGCACCTCAGGGTACGTATTCATTCTACTCTCTACTTTAGTGCCACCACCTCACCAGTCCCCACCCCTTTATCTTTCACTTATTTACCCTTATGGAGCTTACCACCCAGCTCCTCCCATACATCTTCAACCCCTGTCCCCACCAACACCATTTTAGGTTTGGCCCGTGGGACATCAATCTCACCTGGTTCCAACAAGGCTGCCTGACCAGGGGCCGCACTCCATGCCACTTGCTCAACAGGGTCCACCGTCCGAGGAGCCCTCAATGAGGGGCCGTGCTCTCTTTTGGGTCCCAAGACACTGCCCTCCTGGGCTGCACCGCCTCTGGTGCCTGTAAAACACTAGGAGACATATGAGAAGGCACCCCCCCTCCTCATTGTCCCTTCACTCCCCATCTTCGGGGCTGTCCTCATCATAATCCAGTACACTCGCCTCCTCTATCTGTAGAGGATCTGTCACAAAACCAACACTGCGGGCCTTAACTGACCCAACATTGCTTACACCAGCCCTTGCAGCCCCAGAAAATCTGACTGTATTTGTCGATACTCCCCCTTGCATTGACATTCCTGAGTGTTCCTGTCCAGTGGTCCTGTTGACCATCGTGTCCTGCTTGATGTTGGGGCCAGCGAGGTCGTGCCTGACCTTCTCGTGCTGACTGCGCCAGGATCCCCTACCGGTACGGAATGTGTTGCTCAAGGCTCCACCCTCCCTTCTCCTCGGCGCAGTAGGGCCGCACCTCACCCTACTGAGTCCACTGTCCGGCAACGCTCCCTACCCAGTGAAGAAAAAGTTTGGCCTGGTGTGCTGGGACCTCGCAAAAAACTACCTGGCCTACTCTCCTGCCTGCTCTAAAAGGCGCCCACCCCTCCCCTGCACTGCCCTGACCAGCGGAACGCGGCCTAACCTAAATTTCCCGGGGCAAACAAAGGGGAAGGGGTCCCCCTCCATTTCATCCTCACTCCATTCCAACATCATCTGCGTCATTGGTGCAGAAACCGGCACAACTTGGCAACCCCTCCTCACCCCCAACAAACCCTGTAGATTCAGGCCTTGCCACTATGTACCCCTTTGCCTTCCCAGCACTCGCTAATGCGCTCTTGCTCCAAGGGAGGGTAACCAATTCACTGTGCCCACCTTCCCCCAATCCCCGCACTTCCTCCGCCCAAGTTGGGAAAACATCCAGGCCCTCCCATGTTTGGCCCCCTGCTGCCGGCTCCAAATCCTTATCTGACAGGCTCATATGCCCTAGCATTACTCTCTTCCACCCCAGCAACCTGACCCTGATCCATCCCCACAGGCTGTAACCTCTTCCCAACCCCCCAACCTATGCTCCAACCTGCGCCCATTCCCCCTCCCCTGGGGAGCTGTCACCTACTGAAAAGGCCTTCCCTCTAGCAGGAGACAGTGAAAAAAGTAGAGGGCTAACTGAATCCCCCCCGCCTTCCCAACCTGGCCCCACCCCTACCTCCCTGTCCCTCTGCTCAACACAACCAACAACAAACCAGCTAGGGCCCTTGCCTGCGTGGCCCACTCCCCCCCTCTTGCCCCCTGCCACATCTGAATGTACCCCCAATACCTGACTGGGAGACCTCTGATCTCGGGCTCCCCCACCACCACTCCGCTCACAACAGAGTACTGGCCGGATGCGCCACATTAATGTGCTGCTCCTCCTCTGTAACCAATTCATCTGAAGGGGGGTGCCAAGAGAGCCTGAAAAATACCCCTCCCACTTCTCCCCCACTGCAGCAAACGATCCACGATCGGCTGACATAGACGCAGAGCGCCTCTTGCTGCCTAGACCCCCCAGCGCTTTGCTCCCCGCATGGAGGCAGATAATGCCTGCTGCTCCCTGACAAACGCAGTCGAGGGCTCCTCAGCTGACAACGCTGCCGCGCTCCCCCCACCCGCACCCCTCCCTCCTTCCTGCTCCCCAAGGATCACCTCCACAGTGCTGACTCAACCTTCAGGCTTCACACGCCACACCAGGGCCGACATCTGCAAACGTGTGTGGCCCGTTCAACTGCCAACAACATTTGGAGCTTTTTAGGCTAGATGCAGGCCACCACTGCCGCGGCTACTCCTACCGATGCCCAGAACGAGGTCCATTCGGCCGGCCTCGCTCAAGAGCCGAAGGGCCTCGAGCACCCGGACGTCTTCTGCAGCCATAATCCCTCACCAGAAAGTCTAAAAGCACGGTAAGGAAAGAGCGCCCTAGACTAAGCAATATATATTCGCCTAAATACATATTTCTCTAAAAGAAAAAAAATCCCTGACTAAAGCTCCCAGCCACCAGGTCACCCAAGACAAAATGGTGGGTCTGGGGGCAGTATCCCAATGTATTTATACGTTGGACTGCTTTTGGGCTATAAAAAAGGAGCCCAAAGACAAAATGCCCGCCCGTGCTCCTCGAGTCTCCTCCCCCTGCTCCCAAACCGCCGGGGGGGACCTCCCTGCGGTCAATCACCCCCAAACTCCCATGTGATGACAAGCGTACTTGAGTTCTGCAAGAGAGCAGTGAAACACATGATGAAAACGCTGTGGGACGTCTGTGAAAAACTGAAAGAGATATTTTTACAAGACATACAGCATGCACCTTAAATTATTAGTAATACACTCTAACTCTGCCTCCAGTACACCTTTTCCCTCCGTTAGATCTGAGCTCAAACCAATGAGGTCACAAAGCTTTGATTGAAAATAAGCCCCACCACCAGTTAATAGGCATAGCTTAATTGGTGACCGCTATTTTTTACGATCTACTTCAAGTAACCAGGTAACACCATGATTAGATTACATTTACTAAGTAAAAATAATTACAACTTAAGTTGATTCAAATGAGACAAAAATGGAACAAGGTTAGAAACTATACCTAAATAAAAGTAATGAATTATGAAAAGTATATTTATCTTAATGGGCCATAGTACCGCAACATGTAATCATCAATATATTTTAACAATTATGTGCATACACACACCTACCTACGCATCCATCCATCCATCCATCCATCCATCCATCCATTCATCTAGATAGACATTCCAGTAGAAAGCCTAAAAATATCAAAAATCAGTTTGCCAAACAGAAACTACAGATCTGTCTTTATTAAATAGTCTTCCTTTATATGTAAAGCAGGTGTTAGAACTGTTTTAATTTATTTCTCCTAATAATCTTGACCTGCACACACCGGCAGAAATATCTTTCATGTAGCAAGCTAGGTAAGTGACAGATTGAAGACACTGGAACATAAAAGAAAACCCCTTCAGAACCAGAAAGGGAAGTGCTTACAAGACACTTGGGGCCATATTTTGTAAAAAGGTGTGCCCAGCGCTAACCAGGAAAATACACTGCATTAAAGTATTGTTGCTGTTGTGTTGCTCCCTTGGCACGGTGCCGTTCACAATATCAAGCAACTTTGTTGGCAAGGTTTACCATAGTAGCCACAATTTCAGGTTATTCCCTTTGAATTTGTGCTGTTCCTTCTATGTACAATTAGATCAACCCTATCATTACACTTGTTTGATGAGATGTGATGAATGAATATATATGATTTTTTTAGCTTTATTTATTTAATTTGTCAGTAGAGATACATAAAAACTATTGCAATAGCCACAATGGAGACAGAGCTGAAATAATCAGAAAAAAACATATCCACAACATATCTGGATACACAAAAAATAAATAACTGTTCATGCACATTATAAAGTGTTACAGTACTTTACACACTACCGCTGGAGCACAGGAGACAGGTAAGCAGAAATGGGTATCATACAGTTGCTGTTACATTCTGCGCCAAAAGAGAACAAAAGAATAAAAAATAAAAATAAAAATAAATTCTCAGGGATTGTACAATACGGTGGATCACAACGATGGTCAGGTAAGAGAAGTCTGGCCAGTAGGTGATGTGGATGTAAGAGCTGGTATAGACAGCCTACAAGGTGTAGCACCATCTACAGTAGGGTGTTCAAGTAAATATGTCTGCAGTGGACCCCAAATATCCCGGGGGCGATAAGAGCAGGGGAGAAGTTCTGCATAAGTGTTGAGTTCAGTTTGCCATAATATTAAATCTGATAACCAGTCTTTAAATGTAGGCGCACCCCTTGACCCAGCAACAGGCTATGCATCGCTTAGCAATCACAAGATAAAAGGACACAAAGCGCCAATGTTTAACAGGGAATTGCTCAGTATAACCTAAGAGCGCCAGCATTGGAGATCTCGGGAGAGGTAGAGAGACCATGGAGTCAAGGGCCAAAAGGACATCGTCTCAAAAAATGCGGACATCAGGGCAATCCCAAGCAAGGTGTAGGAAATCAGCATGTTCCATTTTACATCTGTTGCAACTGTGCGAGTCCCGCAAGCCTAATCTGTGGAGCTGCGATATATGAATCTGTAATATATGATACGAAGCCTACTATTGGCTGATATATTTTTTCAGTCTGTCCACAGCAGTACAACCATTGTGCATCTGTGATTTCCTGCCCCAATTCTGCTGGCCACTTGGCACGTGCTGGGCATGCAGGATATTTAATGTCGCCACGGCGGAGGCAGTGATAAAGCGTGGATACTAGATGTGAAGCTTGTACACCGTGGCAAAGGCAGGCATATAGGAATGTTTCCATAGTGGAAGGTGGGGGGTTCATGCACAGTTGTTGAAGAGAATGAAATTTACCGTTACTGTAGAGGTCACCCCAGCAACGCAGGTTTCGCCTACGTGCAGTTTGTTTGAATGTAAATGTAAATGTAAATGTATTGGCATTTATATAGCGCACTACTTACCCGTAGGGTCCCAAGGCGCTTCGACCGCTGCGAAACCCTTCCTGGCTTCCCTGAGAGATGGTCCCTTAATGGGTATCTCCAGGGTGAGACCAGGCATCCCCGGCGGTCTGGTGGGGCCGTTAGTGAAGATGAGGCAAGCTAATGCCCAGAGTTGCCGAGTGTGATCGCTGATCAGAGTGGGCACCGAGGCGAGAGAATTATCGAGTCCGCTGACCCTGGTCCAGAAACCTGCCGCGCCGGGAATCGAACCCTGGTCCCGGGCCGTCCTCTCCTCTCGGGTCTGCCGCCTCTAACCAGTGAGCCACACTACTTCCTGCAACAACGTTAAGTCAGGATGATATGTGAGCGGAAGGAGAGGAGAGTATAAGCTAGGTGCATGCTTGTGACCTAATATGCGGGACCAGACCAAAATCATACAGTCCACAGAGGTTGGGTTGGCACCGCAGGGCAAAGCTAGAATGGCTCCGTCCAGTGGGATGGGGTCTGCGAGCCAATGTTCTGTGGCAACATGGGCAGTGTAACAGGGTGGATGGAACCAAAAGTGAGCAAAATGAGGTTGAGCGCAATGGTAATAAAGTTCGAAATTGGGAATATCGAAACCACCATGTGAATAAGGCCGAATCAGCACATTCCATTGTATACGTGGTTGATTTCCTCCCCATACGAGGCAAATCAACTCTGATCGGAGTGTGGAGAAGAAGTGATGACCAGGGTCGAAGGGAATGTTCAAAAAAAGGTATAGAAATTTTGGGTTGTTTACCATCTGTATCAGAGTGATGCAACTGGTCATGGTCAGGGTGAGGGCAATCCACCCTAATGCAATTTGTGACATGCTCCATTGTGCAACCGCAGTTGAAGCTCATCAATTTGTCCCGGTCCGATGTTACATGCATCCCTGGATACTAGGCATCCTCTGCACTCCATACAAGTGGATAATCAGTGGTAAAAGGAACAACCGAGCTGGACAAGGGGAATATATGTGATTTGGACCAATTTATATGTAACCCAGAGAGTGAGGTGTGTCCATTGATCAAAACTCTCACAGTGGGTGAGGTGTACGAGAGTCTAATCCATGTGAGGAAACCTAATGGAAGACCCATACATTGTAAAACTGCGAATAGGTAGTCCCACTCCACTGAATCAAAAGCCTTTGAGGCATCAGCTGCAATCTAGGGTCTATGGTCAGCTAAATGGAGAACAGGGTCCTGAGATTGTGGGACGTGGCCCTACCCGGAATAAACCCGGCCTGATCGGGAAGGACTAACTTCTCCATAAGTAGCTGGAGTCGATTCGTCAATAATTTAGCCAAAATGTTTGCAACTGTATTAATTAATTAGAGCGGCCCATAGGACTCGCAGCGATCTGCGGGGTTGCCAGGTTTCAGTAGTGACGTGAGGAGTGCCTCCCTCATGGTGACAGATAGGGTTAGTGTGTCATGAGCCTCAAGGAACACTGCTTTAAGCACTGGGAGAAACTGATCCACGTACATTTTGTAAAAGTCAACAGGCTGCCCATCCGAACCGAGCGACTTCCCTGATGTCAGTTGTACTAAGACCTCCTGAAACTAATTGTCCTCAAACGGAGATGCCAGAAACTCAAAATGGGTATCCCCCAGCCACCCAAGGGTTATGTCACTAAAAAAGGAAGAGAAATCTGGAGGGGTCGAACGCTGCTAGCTAGAGAGCTTCGAGTAGTAGGTAGTGAATATCTTGACGATGTCTACACTGTCTCTATAACGCACACCGCCATCATCCACAACTTCCAGAATGTGGTTAGAGAAGCGGGGCAGCCTGATAGTGTGCACAAGTACACAACCAGGTCTCTCACCCTCACCATAGCAGCGGGCGGTGTAATACTACTTCCCTCTGAATAGCACCTCACGAGTCAAAGTGTCGGTATACTCTGTAAGCAGCTCGCAAAGTGCAGTGCGTTGGTCTCCAGAGCTAGTCACCCACATGTCTGTTTCCAACTGTTTGATTTTGTGTTCGAGATGATTCAAATCCCTCCAAATGTCCCTGAGCACCCCAAAACTTTTAGACATAAAAACACCCCTAATTGAAACCTCGAAGGCTTCCCGGAGCATGCCAACACTGTCAACAGAGTCTTTATTCCTAAGGAAAAAGTCTTCTATCTCTACCCCTGTTCAGTTTGGAACACAGTGTCCAAGCGTGCCTCCGGCACCAGCCTCCAGCAGCAGGGAACAGCCACAGAATCCAGAAGCGCTAATGCAAGGCACACCAGGGCGTGATCGGAATTGGTACGCGCCATGTGAGTGGCCATTTGGATCCATGGAGCAACCCCACGGGAACATAACCAATAATTCAATCTAGATCATGTAGCCGGCCCAGCTGTACAAAAAGTACACTCTTTGGAGCAGTGTGCACCTGACACCAAGCATCAACAAGACCATGCTCTGCAAGTAACCCTGTTAAAATGTCCCACGTTTTAGTGTAGTGTTGTGGAAGAGGGTTGGAATGGTCCAGAGAAGGACAAAGGACTGTGTTTAGATCCATGCCCCATATAACATGTGTAGATCCTATCTTGAGCATATGTCCACAGAGTGTTGTAAAGTAATCAGGGTCGGCAAAATTAGGACCATAGCTGCAGACAAGAGTTTCAGATTGTGTGGCTAAGTTACCCCAGATAAGAAAACTGTGACCTGAGAGATCGCCATACCTGCCCCCCAATCTGAATGGTATGTTTTTCTTTATTAAAATAACCGTGTCTCGCCAGTATGAGGAGTAGGATGAAAAGGCTTTCACAGAGGCCCAGCAGGAGCCAAAGCATGAGGGTCTCTTGGAGTCAAGGTGTGTCTCCTGGAGCATGGCAATTTATATGTGGTGTCTGTCTAAGTATGATAAGATCTGGCGGCGTTTGCGAGAATCTCGAAGGCCCCTGACATTCCACGTGACGAAGTTAATGTAGGAGGGGTCTAACTGTGACATAGGTGGAGGGAAATCAAAGCTATGGAAAAGATTTGCTGATGTGATGTAACAGAGTACCCAAGCGTGTAGTGGCGGGGATGATGAGTAGTGAAAATCCAGTACATATGAGAGTTGTATAGCCAGCATCTGTCATCACTCGAATATTCAAGTAAAAAAACAACATTGCAATGTCTCCAGTAAGAAATAACAGTCCCACACACACCCCCACCCACATCGACACCCCATTCATTCGGGATCCTGTGCCCCACCCAAATCCCTAACTGAGAAAACAGGCCAGTCCATTCTAACAGGACTAAGCTTAGGTAGCAAAAGATACTCAAGACAATGAAACATGAAAAGGAAGTTCTGCATGGGGGGAATTCGCATGTAGAGGGCACCAGGTGGCACTCAACTGTTCCTGTAGCCAATACCCAAGAAACTGCGGCGCAGCCTTCGGTTACAACCCATAAAAGGGAGAAAGTGGCATAAAGGGGACGGGTGCTCGGCACCATATGAAGGTTCTACACATGAATAAACTTAATAAATGTCATGTGCCAGAAGCAGTTATAAAAAACCAGACTGAGAAAGAGAATAAAGGAGCATAGTCTGACTGGCACTTATCTGTCGCTGAGTGCAGTCCAAATGAGACAAGAGGGCAGACGCTGCAAACCAAAAAGTAAATTGTTCCATAACAAAGGAAGTCCATTGAGGATGCTGCAGCATGGCTGACCCCAGTTCGTAGTGCGGAGACAGCCATCCTTGATGAGCAAGTGAGACGCAGCACCATTGGTGTCCGGGCTAGTCATTGTGCGATGAAGATGGACTGGAGTCGCGATCAGGATGTGGAGAACGTTGTGTTGATAAGAGTGGCTCAAATCTACCTGAGCGACTTACCTCACTCATAAATTTATTGCCATATAATAAGCCAGCCAGGCAGTGGAGAAGAATTAGTAATATATTTATTTGGCCATAATATTCATCTGCAGATGGGCCCTGTCAGGTCTACACCCCGGGGGGTGCGCCGAGAGGACTGCCTCATCTCATCACAGCAATACATTATAACATAGCATGGCAGAGTAAAACCACGCCCAGACTGGAAAAGTACTGGGTTCAGCAGAGGGTGAACAATGAACTCATACATGAGGCATCTGCACCTGCGAAGGCAACACTGTTATCTCCCCTCAAGGTCACAGAGACGAGGATCTGCTACTCCATGGCATGGAAACATTTCTGCAAAACTAACTCAAGGCAAGAAATGCTGAAACAGGGATTTTCTGCTCATAAGGGAGGGGGGGGAAACTGTACCCTGAGACATTGGAGCTGCAGAGCAAATGTCAGCATCAGAAGTCTGTCTGCCATAGACAAGCTTCTCTCTCTTATAGGAAAGTATACAGAAATATCAATAATGGGAACCTAACCAAGGGAAAGCAATGTACTAGAACAAGTCTTCTAGCTTGGAAGGCAAAAATAAGACAAAAGCTTAACCATTACAGAAACAATTCTATCCAACTGAAGCTTGCATATTACAAAAATAGCTCAGTGGGTTGCAGCACATGAATAATAAGCTGTAACTGCATATTGGTTAGACACATTAGGCTAACGTATCCACAACATCATTAGGACATTCTGTAACAGGAAAATTACAATCTATCAGACCCTCCTTTTAGCCTATTGTGGCTAACATAAGTGCAGCCTTTATTGCTTAAAGGAGAGACTGTACAATTCTAAAGGAGAGAACGGGGACGGCATCACTCATCAATCAAAGAGAAGCAAAGAAAACTAGAATAACCAATATGTCTTCATAAAAGATATCTGGTATCGGGAAATGAAATACTAGGATGAGCATGATCATAGAAGTAGTGCAGCATACTATAGGACAGGAAGTGCAGAGGCAACAAGTAAAAGAACAACCCCTGCAATACCTACTAAAACAATAATTATTCTCTGGGTGTGAGGCACCCTCCTTTTTGACAAATCTAAGCATATGTTCTCGGGGTACCATTGCTCTATAACACTATGTCATGATCGGACAACTTAAAAAGACATCACAGTTCAAGTCATGAGCAGGAATTATTGCAAATAAGATCAAATGGTCATTATGAGGGAAAACACCCTATTGAATTATTCACTTGCATTATCAGCGAGGACCTGTATCTAACATCAATGAAGTAGATCTTTATCGGGCTGAGAAATGTTTTTTACTAAACTACTCAAAGTATACTAACCCTCACAGCTACTTCCATAGGGCAAAAATACAAGCAACATTTTTTCACCCTTGTGTGTGTATGAAGGCAATGACCCACACACCCAATAATCTGCAGCAATGGAATACTACATCATCCTAATGAATTTCCCAGTGCTCCTCCTCGTGAGGAACTAGGGTCACTCTCAAGTGGTGTTGGAATAGTACTCATGAGGGTATGTGCCAAGCAACAAGAAGCTAATTCTCTAAAGAGAAATATGGAAGCAATAGTTAAGATACAAACAAATACAATAATAAATTTGTAGACAATGAGAACCAAATAATATCAGGGACATCTGGACAAGGGGCCGCAAAGGCCGCTCCTCCTGGGGAATAGGAACATTCAAAGGGACTCATTTTCCTAGGTAAAAGTCCAAAGTAAACTAGGGGAAAAACAGTTCACACTGAGGCCAACCAGACGGGATCTTCTCCCTTCAAGGGATCTTCTCCCTGTGTCCCTTAAAGCCTCACAGGCAGACTTCTATTGTTCATTCCCTAACTCCCACGACGGAGTCGCACAGCTTCATGACTCAGAGGAGAACTTAATCTGCGCCCATGCGCAATCCTATTGTCCGACCTGATAATGTCTCGACAGTGCACCAGGGCTCTTCCAGCAGTCTGTCCCTAACACTTTCTTTAGTCCTTCCCTACGTCCCTTACTCAGCCCTTCTTCCGGTGCCCTGCTCTCCTTTCCTGGGCCACAGATTGTATCAAGTGCTCCCTCGCACCACTCGATCTGTGAACAGAATGGGGGGCTCATTGGCAGGGGACTTAACCACTGATGTTTGCTCACTGTGATCAAGAGAGACCTCACCACTAGCAATCAGAGCCGGCCTCTTTTCCTTTTGATCAGGCTCCTCACCTCTCAATAAAACATCCGAGAAGCGTATTTGTCATCAGCGACGCCCTTTCTCACCCACTCATCATAGGGCAACAGAAGCGGGACCCACTTTACGTGGCTTACATGGGTGCACGACTTATGGCCCTGGATCCTGAGTGCGGTTCGGGGGGCAAGCAGCACCTGCCTCGGCTCTCTTCACCTCAGCTCCAAGCAAGACTTCCGCTGGTATCTTCTGATGACGACTCAGTCCCCGTGTTGAATGTTGTGTCCAGGCCCCTCCGGTTGCGGCTTCAGTGTGTCTGCTACCTGCTGATGAAGGGAACGAAGATCTTTAGTCAAAGCATACAAATAGTCTGTCAACAAAGGGTATTCAATATCAGCAAAAGAATTTAGTCTCGGGACACCCCAAACATTTGCTGGGCGGTGTGAATTTGAATGTGAAAACATTTCAGGCCTTTCAATAAATTTGTGCTGACAATAGGTAATACATTACATATCTGACTTTTTCCACTGTATTACCTGTGGACGGGAGAAGAGAAAAAATAAAACAAAACAGACATGTTGTATTCCCGCATTTTCAATTGAGAACCCTCAAAAAGGGAATTTCAAACCGCTATTCCTATAGCATGCACACAGCGTCTACTTTGTGAACCTTCACCGTTGTGCAAAACTTCAAACACTTCTAATATTCTTTTTTTTATTACGCAAAACAACTATATTTTGCTCATGACCATGCTCACATACTATAGAAGCAGCAGGAAACTAACTTCTACAAAGCTATAATTTCAACAGAAAAAAAATATTTTGCTGAGGATCACACAAGCATCTTTCACCTTTCTCACTATTTAGACCATGTAACATTTTTTTTTTTAGGGGAAAACCTGTTCACCAGCCCTAATAGGGATTGTCAGCTCAACTATACAGGCTAACTGATAAGAGACTTGTGATACCTGTGCACCTTTACTTAGTGCTGCACAATAATGATGTTGTTACCTAGGAATGTGAAACAAAAAAAGTACAGAACTATTGTTCCCTTCAAAGGTCAAATAAGGAAACACTAGTCTGGGGCGTCTGGGCGAGTCTTTTCATACCTTTAATCCCTATCCAATTAAAATAATTCTCTAATAAAGACTATCAGTTTATTTTCACAGACTAGCTAATAAAGAACTAGCAATGTACTCGCACAACTACAATAATGGTGTTATTACCCAACACCTGTAGAACAAAACTACCCACATCTAATTCCCCTTTTAGAGCAAAGCAGGACAGGCTAATAAAAATTTGAGAAGAGGAGGGAGCAATATACATGTTACCTAGTCCTAATTTAGAAGAGAGCTAGCGGGGAGCTAGCCTCCTCCCCCGGTTTGACAGGAGGAAATCTGAAACATATTTCACTTCAGTCAACACCATCAACCCCCGGGTGTAGCACTGGGCATAAACAAAATTCTAAGAGATACATAGCACTTTTGATAGGGCTAGTAAGCCTTTTAGCACATGTACAAATGTCATTGCCACAAAATGATGTGTGTGTGCCTATTAATATCTAACACAATGTAACTAAGGAGAATTCATTATAAATATTTATCTATTACAAAACACACTACTTCTTTTGAGGCCTTTTATTCCCATGAAGGAGTAAGGAAAAGGAAATGGGACTGGGACACAGCTAAAATCCCCCAAAACTAGGCACTATGCGACATTCATTAGGGAAATGGCGGTAAATGGGAAATCTATAAAGGAACAAAAATTACTTAGGTGATGGTCAGGCTTGTGACACAACACCATGAGTACACCTTAGAACTCTTTTTTTTCCTTCTTTATCATTTGACCAAATGGACATACACTGCTGAAGTGTTATCTGTGAAATTTAGGGACCAGAACAAATTCCCCACAGAGGAGCTTGTAATAGTATCAAAAATAGAATTGTCAAAACAATACAAAACAGAAACATACATAAAATAAAAACAAGCATACCAAGCCAGCAGGTATTCTTGCTGTGCTAAGCACAGAAAGCATAGACAAATCCCAGCAACACATGCAAAGGAGCTGTGACGCACAACACAATGCCATGCATTTCATGCCCAGTGAAACTGCAGCCCAACCCAGTATGCTGGCCTCCTGAATTTGTCAGGCTTAAGATCGATCAGCATACCATCCACGCAGAACAGAACAAGCAATGGACAATAAGCCAAAAAAAACATAAAACACACAATATAGGTAAATGCGTATAACATAACATAATAAGCAATATTACATATACCAAACACAAAGGCCACAAAAGGAAAACACAATATTAGTTACTCAAAGGACTATGTTTTTCTCATGCATGTCATGCATCATGCGGTGTCAGTGCAAACATAATCTGTCTAGCACAAAGTTGCATCAATACTCACCATAACACAGAGATAAAATGTTTCCCATTGCACTGAAATGAAACAAATTGAACCACAAAAAAACAACAACACACAAAATATTGCACAAAAAGACAACCACTAGTAAAAAGACCATGAGCCCAGTACTTTTCCATATTGTGCGTAAACATTTTATTCTTGTTATTAAAGGTACCAAATCTATTTCTGCACAGACATCTTTCCCTGTCTAAATGGGCCAGTTTATAACCAATGCACTTTCTCATCTTTAAACAAAAAGGGGGCATCTTACTTCTGTGTAAAATCACAGCTCTAACTGTGTTATATTAACTTTTCAAACTTATGAATCATACACATTTTAATCCTGTTGCCAAAAGTATATTCTCACCCCCAGAACATACTAAATACTCCAGTGCACACTAGCAGACATTTGCACAAAACACACACTCTGCACCTCCACTCAGTGGGTGGGGCACTGGGCCCACTGCAATGGTGTCCAATGGACAAACTGCATACAAAGACTGTTATACAAATCCAATATATATACACACATATATACATTCCCACCAGACCACTCTTATGAGCAACACAATCAATATTACTTAGCTACCCTCGCATGATCAGTTCTCTCCACTAGGGATCCACTAGCAAAAACACTAATCAGTATGTCAATCAGAGACCCCCCAACTCAATATTTATTTAAATAGAAAACGTTTATACTATGACATGGACCAACAGTGAAACAAAAAAAAAACAACAACAAAAATGGACACAACAGACAACCAATAAATCTCTTTTTATTCTTGCCTTTAAACTGCACACAAATCAATCACCTATTCTGAATACAATTCAAACAATAGGAGTAACATGTACTTAAACTATTGAATCTGAAAAACTCACTTATTTAGTAAATACATTTTTCTCAAAACAATCCTTCTTTTCTCAGACTAGGCCATTTTAAAGTGTAATTCTCTATGTCCAAATGGAATAACCTGTCGAAAATTATTCATAATTGTGTTCCTGATACTAAATCACATGTGTTCTGAACAACTGCATTATACTTTAGTATAATCTTCAGTCTGTGCTCTGCGAACCCATTGGAATGCTGTTATCACACCAAGGTCACAACTGCTCTGCTCTTTCACACACTGTTATTCTAAACCTTACCAGCCCAGAGCTCTACAACCCTTTTTTATTTTATTGTGGACTGACACACATCCACTCAACAGGTCATTTTTAAAACTAACTAAACAACTCCAGCTCTCCACCCGCTTTGGAGACTTCTTTTGCCATTCAGAAAATGCATTTCACTCTTACCGTCTTCCAAGAGCTAAGAATTCTGGGCTGCTAGCCGGCCTCCCTGGCCCCCCTGGCATTCATCACCAAGGCCAAATCTGCCTTGCACTCTGCGCTTGTCGTTCTGGCGCTGACAAAGCCAATAAGCCTTCCTAACCCTTTCTAACATGCAATAATTAACCCTATTTTTAAAAAAATATATGTTTCTCTTCTTTTTTCACTTCTTTCTAACTTTACACTCTTTCTACATTCTTATTAATATACATTCTAATTACTGGTAATCAAATCCTTATTCTTTTCTTCATCTTCTACTGTTCACAAATTAAGGGGATAAAAGAAACCACATTCTTTTCCATAGAGCACAGCCATGCATGCACTTTTAAACTACATGAAAAACACACTGATAGCCAGGCACAACCATCTCAGGTAGCTCACAAGGACCAGACAATCTAACTCATGCAACAAGATGCACTCACTTCATTCAAACAAACATTTACACAAACAAAAGGCAACCCACAGACTGCTCTCAAACCAAACCAATTATAACCAAATCAAACATAATACATGAAATACATACCCCATCCTCTTAATCACTGCTCATATTGGCTCACTGAGCCATTACAAGCAAATTTAAATGGGAACACCCTGCAAATTCCAAATGTACACATTTTTTCTTCCTTTAAAACTAAACTGTTGATCTGTCCATATTCTGGGCTATCATAAGTCCTCTCATCTGTCTTTGCTGAACCTCTTTCTGCCACAACCTTAGGGAATTAAACATGCTCTGACAGCTGTGCCTAGCAAACAGTCTCTCCTGCAAGTAATCGATCTTAACTGCATCAAAAATATTAAACAAAATCAGGATAAATCCATATTCACATACATCTCAAAATTAAAAGAGTCTTCTACAGGAGCGTGTTGGCTCTCAGCCAATCTGACATCAGTTGAACTGCAGCAACACCTTAAACATCGCAACTTACTGAAACGTGGCATCTTGCACACTCAATCAAACACCACCAAACTCACCCAATCAGACACCGCCAAAGAACCCACACATACCCGGACACAAAAGACCAAGCAACTATCTCCACACACAACCACCTACATTCGCCCATGCACATACATCCTATGCATTAAGTCCCTGCCAAACACGTGTTACCATAATGGGACAAGGCCCGTCGACCAAGTCCTGGAGAACCTGGACCCTACCGCAGACCGAACAGTACACTAACCGTTCTGAGGTTGGAGGACACATTCGCCACCCGGGCGGCACTACAGATCGCTGTGCACTTTACCACAGGAGACCTAGGACCCACTCCCACCAAACCGCCACCCTAGGGGTTCGGGGTGAGTTCCGGAGCCTACCCACAATGAACCACGCCTCCACCACAGTACCACCCGGTCGGATGACCACAAACAAACGTCCTCCCAACCTCTGTTAAGTCTGTCAGAGCACCACTCGCACTCTGAGTTCCCCGGAGCACACTAGCCCCAGGAGCGCACCGGCTCCTTTACCACTGGAGACACACCGGTCTCGGAGACACACCGGCCTCTTAATCACTGGAGACACACCGGTCTCTGGAGCACCCTAGCTCCTTCAATCACCAGTCGGACCACTCACCTCCTGTTCGCGGAACCCGACATCCACTGTTCTCCACCGCCGGCTGCTGGGACCAACACGGTTAGCTCCAAAGTTCTGCCTTCTAGACCCCAGCGCAGGATAATGAACCAGGACCTCTCCCGATCACCAGGGTGAGGCAGCGCTGCGAGAACCAAGCTCGGCATCAAAGTGGGTACCCAGACCCACCGTGCCGACTGGAGCATCCCCGGCCTTCTGCTACCCACTTACGTGTGAGAAAGATCCTTATCGCGGGGTCCCTATTTGGGCGGCATCTGATAAGAGTGGCTCAAATCCACCTGAGCGAATTACCTCACTCATATATTTATTACCATATAATAAGCCAGCCAGGCAGTGGAGAAGAATTAGTAATATATTTATTTGGCCATAATATTCATCTGCAGATAGGCCCCGTCAGGTCTATACCACAGGGAGTGCGCCGTGAGGACTGCCTCATCTCATCACAGCAATACATTATAACATAGCATGGCAGAGTAAAACCACGCCCAGACTGGAAAAGTACTGGGCTCAGCAGAGGGTGAACAATGAACTCATACATGAGGCATCTGCACCTGCGAAGGCAACACTGTTATCTCCCCTCAAGGTCACAAAGCTGAGGCTCAGCTACTCCAGGGCATGGAAACATTTCTGCAAAACTAACTCAAGGCAAGAAATGCTGAAACAGGGATTTTCTGCTCATAAGGGAGGGGGTGGAAAACTGTACCATGAGACATTGGAGCTACAGAGCAAATGTCAGCATCAGAAATATGTCTGACATAGACAAGCTTCTCTCTCTTATAGGAAAGTATACAGAAATATCAATAATGGGAACCTAACCAAGGGAAAGCAATGTACTAGAACAAGTCTTCTAACTTAGAAGGCAAAAATAAGACAAAAGCTTAACCATTACAGAAACAATTCTATCCAACAGAAGCTTGCATATTACAAAAATAGCTCAGTGGGTTGCAGCACATGAATAATAAGCTGTAACTGCATATTGGTTAGACACATTAGGCTAACATATTCACAACATCATTAGGACATTCTGTAACAGGAAAATTACAATCTATCAGAGTAATGGTTTTCAGGAAGTCCTCAACTTGTTGTGGATTAGTGCAGAAGACGTTTTTGCCCTTGTGCTTGATACGAAGCTTCGCAGGATAGAGTAGAGCATATTCCATACTCTTTGCAGAGTTTCGGTTTAACAGGGAGAAGTTTCCGTCGTGCCTCCTGGACCGCAAGCGTGAAATTGGAGTAGATCGTGAAGGCGTTCTCCTCAAATTGTAGTAACTTCAGCTCACGTGCTTTTTGGAGTACAACGTCGCAATCACGTTAATTTAGCAAGCATGCGATTATGGGTTGTGGGGTTTCTCCAGGGGCGGTCTTGGGCCCAAAGAGCAATGCGCGCGCTCCACCACCAAGTGTGATGAGAACGAGTCGGCGCCAAAGGAGCCTTTTAGGAGACATTCGACATAGTCCTCCATACGTGTGGTGTTGGTACTCTCTGGAATGACTAAAATACGAACATTATTGCAGCGGCTCCTGGCATCGATGTCCTCGTTTTTAGCCGCATTTACCCTCATCAATTTTTCCATTTATGCCACTTGCACTTGCATTTGGGAAGTAAGGTCCTCATTTTCGGATATGCATCTTTCCACCTCCTTTAACTAACCGTCGTGTTTATCTACTTTTTGTACAAGAAAATCCAAGCGGTTATTCATAGTGGCCATTTTGCGGGACAGGTCAGATAAGCTGTATTGCACTGAAAGTAGTATGGACTTGGCGTCGCCATCAGAGGCTTGGGGCGAGGAATGCGATTATTTCATATTGGCAGGAGCCAGGTCAGTGGAATTCGATCTCGTTGCCGCCTTTTTTTTTTGTATCAAATGTTAGGCGCGGTTGGTGACTGTCAGGCTTCCCCATCGCACCACACAGCTAAAGACAGTCAGGCCCCTTTGCAACTTGATCAAGTAAGTGTCAACCGGTTAGAGAGCACAGCAGGAAGGAAAATTGTGCAGTAGTGCACCAGGGTGAGGCAGGTTAACAGTGATGGCAGCGCAGGAAAGCACACAACAATGGATAGCCACAGTCCCAGAGCAGGTCTTCGCAAGATAGCAGAGATATCTGTAGCTGGCTCTCATCGCACCCAAGCAGAACATGCGTAGCCCAAATGTGGTGATAAACAGAGAGAGGTAGGTGCAGTATGGTGCAACAAGAGCACATGTCTGCACGTAAGTCAGCAGACTGAAGTTGACTGGTCCCACAGGCCCAGCAGCAAAAACTAAAGGGCTGCCAGGTCAATCTTCATGTAGAAAGGGGTGGCTTAGCTACAGCAAGTAGATGAGAGTACATACATCAGTGTAGTAGCAAGCAGGTGCTGGATGATACAATACTCAACACACCAGGCAGGCTGAGATAGGGCTGTAACCCAGGGGGGGGGGGGACTCCCACCCTTGAGTATTTCTAGGCAATGGGGCAATATTCAGGAAATAGAGAGAAAGAAAGCTTGTGTGATTTGAGAGAGAAAGGATATAGACGAGGAGAAGAGAGAAACATTCAGTATAAAATCCGGATCTAACCATACAAGCCAGAAAGTCCTAAATAGACGATGGACATGTTAACAACCCCTTCTAATCAGTCTTCATCAGTTTATGAAATCCTACTTTCTATCAATGACCAAACTGGGAATAACAACATGCATGAAATAGTACGACACAACCAATGAAATGTGTACCTACCACAGAATGGAAGATTTAAAGTGTCTCCATAGGTAGAGGAGGGTATATGAAAAATGCTGTTCGAACAGCTATGTTCCTGTCCGGCAAAATCTAAGATATAAACATTGGCAAATAATTTCAGTTACCCTCACAAGGGTCCATGACACATAAGGCAAAGAAAAAGAAAAATGGCACATGGTCCTATTTTTCCACACTTACAAATCAACAACAATATGGCGGCCGTTCAGGTATTGACCATGGTAAATCAGAAAGAGTGCGAAACATGACCCACAGATATGAAGTCCAAAGGCGACTCTGTCTTCGTGCTGCGAGAAGTCAAATTCCAATCTGTAAGTGAGATTATGAACCAGTTAGCTAGGCCCCAACAAGATATGTCACTCAAAAGACAGCCTAACATAGTTACCCAAAGGCTGTGGCTACTCCTTGACCTATGCAGGACAACCTACTCGAGATGAGAGTGTCTAATGGGTAAAGCATATCTTCAGATAATCAAGCGAAGGTATGGGCTTCAGAGCAGTGGAGAATTTGATACGGTGGTCATGTATCTGATGAGCGGTATCGCTAGACCTAAAGAAAGGGACAAATGAACAACCAAACTTTATTCCAAGGGTTTTACTTTCATAGGGCGTTCGCAAAGCCACCTGTTAAGTGCTAAGCTACACACAATGCAAATATCTGAATCCATTTTCAGAAAACCACAGGCTTCCATTTAAGTTGTGCAATCTGACCTACAATCTATTCAGATGATAGGTACATTCCACCAGTATGCAGCTTCTCACAGGATGTCCGATAAAGCAATAGAACCAGGATCTAGAAAAAAGATGTGTGCCTAGATCAAACAGATATACCTAAATATATACCTCCAGGGCCAACACATACTAAAGAAATCTTATGAGTATATCCCTCAGTCCCTACCAATTGTAAGGTGTATAAAAATGACGAAGGGGATCATCACATTAGGGCTGCCCCGAGAATAAATGCATATTAATTGTAAAGGGAGATAAGCGTTACATACATGTTATTAAAGGATACAGGGGATGAAGCTGCATGGTAGACCCGTATAACAAAACCCGACTCACCCCTCCTTCGTAGTGCAAGTGATCTCGCTTTACCTCCCCGGTTCATGCCATCACGTTTCAAACAACGAATATTACTCTCCCCATATGGCGGTCCATAGGTGGTTAACGTCTCCTTTCAATAGGAAATAAACACAGTTTCCGCGATTTGAATACCGTGGGGAAGGCAGAGAAGTCAGAACACCTTTGTGGAGCAGGCGTGATGCACTCAGTCCGAGTCATGTAACTCATAATCTTGTAATGTTGGGCATATCATGTGTTTTTCTGAAGATCTATTATAAATAAAGAGAATTATTAAGTACCGCAAAAGGAAATACCGTGGAACATCGGGGTCACAGTAAAAATGTGCGCGCTGCCTATTTCTCATTCCCGAAACGTCTAAAGGTCCGACATGCGGCATTAATAATCCCCAAATTGTTCCTAAAACGCTAACAAGAGGCTGCGATAAGGTCTAGAAAAAATGAAGACCAATATATGGCAGTATATACTAATGAAGCGGTCATATGTTCGATATTCTCTTAGTGTCTAGGCAATAACGCAGCGGCCACCTTAGCCTGGTCTAATACCAATCCTATGTGTACTATGTATGTGGGCAATGTAAGCTGAATTGTTATGGACAATAACATCCAAACAAACGAAGAAGCTTATGAGGCCACAGAATCTCATTTGATAGTGTGCAAAGTACTGAATGCTTCAGTACTCTTCTGAGGAAATCCAGTCCCTTACAGTAAGGGCCTCATTCACTTAAAAATTAATTGTCTAGAAAACATGACATCATATCCCCAACTTACTTATAATAATGCACATAACCCAGGCAGGTTAGAATGATAATAACAAATCAAGGTCCAGTTCCTGGAGCAAGAGGATTCCAAAGAATTGAAGCATCTCCTCACGGCAGAGCTGGAGCAGTGAGAAAGGCTGGCAGTAGATGCATTAAAAATGTGATGCACTAATCTGCAGAAATATAGTAGATTAGTATTTAACAATGCCTGAACCTCACTGGATATTCTTGCCACTTGTACTTCAAAAGTTTCTCGAGCAGATGTTAAGGCTACTTTTTTTAAAACAATAGTGCTTTTCATTTGCTTAGCTTTTTTAAATCAGCATTCAAAGTTGGGATAGAAGGCCACACCACACTATTCATACCCCTTGGGTGGGAGGGAAAAAGGCATTGTTACAGCAGGTCACTATCTGGAAAACAGATAAAATGCATAGGATCCCACCCTTATCAAACAGCAGTCTTGGTCACTTAACATTAAATAACTCCCATTAAAAAGGACCATAATGAGTGGGAGCATTGCAGGGGCTGGTATTCCCTTGAGATAACAGCTAAATTGCTATGATGTATTACATGTGCCGTAAATTGTAACATGTTTGCAAATAAATGAATATCTGGTAGAAGAGTTCCATTCCTTTCTTGTAAGGTAAATCAATCAATCAATCAATCATCGAATTTATATAGCGCACTACTTACCCAGAGGGTCTCAAGGCGCTGGGGGGGGGGGGGTCTGTTACTGCTCGAACAGCCAGGTCTTGAGTTGCTTCCTGAAGGCGAGGTGGTCCTAGGTCAGGCGAAGGTGGGTGGGGAGGGAGTTCCAAGTCTTGGCGGCGAGGTAGGAGAAGGACCGTCCCCCTGTGGTGGTTCTACGGATGCGGGGGATGGCGGCGAGGGCGTACCTGGTCGAGCGAAGCTGGCGTTTGGGAGCGTGGAAGTTGAGGCGGCTGTTGAGGTATCCTGGGCCTTGGCTGTGTAGGGCTTTGTGTGCGTGGGTGAGGAGACGGAAGGTGATTCTTTTGTTGACCGGGAGCCAGTGCAGATCTCTCAGGTGTCCGGAGATGTGGCTGCGACGGGGGATGTCCAGGATGAGTCGTGCTGAGGCGTTCTGGATCCGCTGGAGTCTCTTCTGGAGTTTGGCGGTGGTTCCGGCGTAGAGGGTGTTGCCGTAGTCCAGACGGCTGGTGACGAGGGCCTGGGTGACCGTCTTCCTGGTCTCGGTGGGGATCCACCGGAAGATCTTGCGTAGCATGCGCAGGATGTTGAAGCACGACGAGGAGACGGCGTTGACTTGTCTGGTCATGGAGAGGGAGGAGTCCAGGATGAAGCCCAGGTTTCGTGCGTGGTCTGTTGGTTTAGGTGCGCTGCCTAAGGCGGGGGGCTACCAGGAGTCGTCCCAGGCGGAGGGTGAGGATCCCAGGATGAGGACTTCCGTCTTGTCCGAGTTCAGTTTCAGGCGGCTGTTCTTCATCCATTCGGCTACCTCTTTCATCCTTTCGTGAAGGTTGGCTCTGGCGGTGGCGGGGTCGTTGGTAAGGGAGAGGATCAGCTGGGTGTCGTCGGCGTAGGAGATGATGTTGAGGTTGTGCTGGCGTGCGATGTCTGCGAGTGGGCTCATGTAGATGTCGAAGAGGGTTGGGCTGAGCGAGGAGCCCTGAGGGACGCTGCAGATCACTTCGGTGGCTTCAGATCTGAACGGGGGGAGGCGGACTCTCTGTGTCCTTCCGGCGAGGAAGGAGATGATCCACTCCAGTGCCTTCTCCTGGACTCCGACGTTGCTGAGGCGTTGTACTAGGGTACGATGGCAGACAGTGTCGAAGGCCGCGGAGAGGTCTAGGAGGATGAGGGCCGCTGTTTCTCCGTTGTCGAGCAGCGCTCTGATGTCATCAGTGACTGCGATCAGGGTGGTCTTGGTGCTGTGGTTGGCCCGGAAGCCAGACTGCGAGGGGTCGAGGGATCCGTTCGTCTCGAGGAAGGCGGCCAGCTGCTTGTTGAGGGTCTTCTCGATGACTTTTGCAGGAAACGGGAGCAGCGAGATGGGCCGGTAGTTCTTGAGGTCGGTGGGGTCAGCTGATGGTTTCTTGAGTAGAGCGCTGAGTTCGGCGTGCTTCCAGCTCTCCAGGAAGGTAGCGGTATCGAAGGAGGTGTTGATGATGTCCCGCAGGTGTGGTGCGATGACAGCGTCGGCCTTGTTGAAGACGTGGTGAGGGCAGGGGTCGGTCGGAGATCCGGAGTGGATGGAGTTCATCGTGCGGACGGTGTCTTCGGTGCTGATCGGAGTCCAGGCGCGGAGGGTGGTGGTGGGGGGCGGTGGTTCGGTCGTGGCGTTCGTCGGTTGGGTGCTGAAGCTGTTGTGTATGTCCGCGATCTTGTTGTGGAAGAAGGAGGCGAGGGAGTTGCAGAGGTCTTGCGAAGGGGTGATGTCGTTGTTTCCAGCGTTGGGGTTGGAGAGCTCTTTGACGATGTTGAAGAGTTCTTTGCTGTTGTGTGCGTTGTTGTCCAGTCGTTCCTTGAATGCTGTTGGCACATTTACATTGGTAAGAAAACGGGAGTGATCACTGTTCATGAATGAAGTTGCCTTCTAGGAGATCATGTCTACTGACAGGGAAATGTTTCATGCAGGCTGTGAAGTGAAATGTTGAAATTGGCAAAGATATTAAGCCTTGTATTAACTATACATCAGAAGGTGTTTCTGCTATCGTGAAAAAGAGCTGCTCTAACTTCTTGAGATGTAACATTGTTCACGTGTCAGTTTGAAAGGCATGAAAAGGTGACTGGATTTAAGACAATGCCAAGAAGCCAACCATTTTTAAGGGTCTGAAGCATACAGCTAAACTCCATGATGGATCTAAGCTGACTTTGCCCACGGTACAATAGATATATGTCACTTTATATGATATCAATACCAGATACACAAAAAAAACTGAGTCTAAAGAAGCACCATGGTATACTTCTAAACTGAGAGAGCTAAAACAAAAGTGCAGGAAGATAGAGAGGGAATGGAGACAGGCATCAGGGGTGGAAAGTAGAACTAACTTTAGAGAAGCGACCAGGAAGTATAAGGCAGAAATAAAAACGGCGCAATCCTCATTCTATGAGCAAAAGATAAGGACGGCAGCCAATTCCCCGAGGGAAATCTTCCAGATCGCCAAAACTCTCATTAATATCCGACAAAATCTCCCTGACCCCAAAGAGGCCCAAAACCGATGTGACAAGCAGGCGGAATACTTTTTCCAAAAATTCTGCTAATTTCCCTCTGTTTTACCTCAACAAGGAGCGAATCCAGCTCCTCTGGGATTGAGAACATTACACACTGCCCATTAACGGAATTCCCTCCGCTTGATGAGGATTCACTGAACACACTAATGTTAAAAGTGTCATCTGGTTCTCCTACTGACTCAGCCCCTCCGCCCCATCTGTTGCTATTTGCTGATATAATAAGACCAGTAATTTTGAACACCCTAAATGCCTCTATCACCACAGGAACAGTACCGCTGGCATGGAAATGCGCCCAAGTCAGAACACTACTGAAAAAACCCAACCTCGACCCGTCAATCATGGCTAATTACCGCCCGATCTCCCTCCTGCCATGGTTGGGCAAGCTGCTAGAGAAGCATATCAATTCCACTTTGGTCAACCATCTGTAGTCTAACAACCGACTCCATGACTCTCAAGCAGGCTTCCGCCCAAAGCTCAGGACGGAAGTTTCCCTTTTGGCAGTAACTGAGTCAGCACGGAGGTACATGGACTAAGGCGGCACTACAGCAATTATTTTTCTGGACCTAAGTGCCGCCTTCGAAACACAGTGGATCACAACATCTTGCTCTCATGCATAAGACACCTCAGAGTCACAGGGCTAGCCCTCACCTGGCTGCAATCCTTCTTGGAAGACCGGGTGTTCCAGGTCTCGGAGGGTGCCACTCAATCAAAACCATGGCCCCTCAATCCAAACCATGGCCCCTCAACTGCGGGGTCCTCCGAGGTTTTTCCCTAAGTCCCACCCTTTTTAATATTTATATGGAGCCCTTAGCAGAGATATTGTGCCCCTTCGGCATCAAATTGTCACCTACGCAGACGACACCCAACTGGTGGTTGGCTCAACTATCCAGAGGGCGCGTCTAGCACTCTGGGTAGCTGCCTGGAAGCAGTAGCCAATTGGATGGCACTCTCCCATCTGAAATTAAATGGGGATAATTCGGAACTGATGTTTCTGGGGAAAACCCCATCTCCCAGAGCAACCATTGATTGGCCGACCTGTATGGGTACCTTACCAGAACCCAAGACCAGATCAAAAGTCTTGGAGTATGGCTAGACAGCACCTTAGGTTTCAACCATCAAGCCACCAAGCTCTCTGCAACTTGCTTCGGCCTGATGAGGATACTGAGGAAAATTTTGCCTCTCCTCCCCTTGCAGGCTATTATCCTATCCCACCTCGACTACGGGAACGCCCTGTACCTAGGCACTCCGGTGAGCTCCATCAAAAAACGTCAGGTCACTCAAAACTCTGCAGCACGCCTACTGCTTGGACTGCCTCGGAGACACTCAGGGTCCGCCGCCTTGGAAAAACTCCATTGGCTGCCTATACAGGCCAGGATCGAATTCAAGACGATGTGCATAGCCCATAAAGCTATGTGGCTCGCAGGCCCTGCACTGATCTGCTCCCTAGTCACCCCCTACCACCCCCCAAGAACTCTACGCTCCAGTACCACCTTTCTGGCAGCAACTCGGAAAATTAAACGAGCTAGATGGGGGGCCGTTCACCTCCTGTTGGAACTCCATGCCCCTGATCCTACGCAGCGAACCAGAACTACTCAAGTTTCGCCAGGTCTGAAAACCTTCCTCTTCCAGTAACTTCACAGTCTGATGGCTGCCTCCACCCACCCGCCCTAAGCGCTATGAGGCCTCCGGGTAGAAGTGTGCTTTATAAAACTCCATTTCATTTCATTTCATAGCACAATGTTATTCAAATTGAAAATAAGAGAAGACAATTAAATAATACTATTAACACAGAGAAGGCAGTCCAATCTCTTCTTTCTGGCACTAGATTTTGGCAGAAAAAAACATAAAAAATATCCTAGGTCATTTTATATTTTGTACGTACAATACCAGTAATTAGTGCCATGCTGTGTGCATTTTCTACATCAAAGTGTGTGTATTACTGGTTAAATGTTTGTTATGTTATGTTATGTTAACTGTGTCTTTTATAGCGCTCGGCTACTCCGAGGAGTGTCCCGGCGCTTTTATTTATAACCTGTAACAGAAAACACAACGGGGCAAATGAAAAAGAGACCAGAAATCAAAAGAGAGAACACATCTAGAGAGCAAAAGGCCAAGTTTTAAGGCCCTTCCTAAATGCTAGCAGGTTGGAAGTGCTGAGCAGTGACACGGGCAGAGTGTTCCACAACTGTGGAGCCAACAGCCTAAAAGACCGGCCCCCAATGCGTACCTTTTTTACTCGAGGAACCACGGCCAGGAACAAAGACTCGGATCTCAGGGATCGGGCTGGATGGTAGAAAGCTAGCCTCTTTTGAAGATATTTCGCTCCAGAGGCATAGAGAGCCTTATGAGCCAACGTCAAGGTCTTAAAAACTATCCGCTTCCGGATAGGTAGCCAGTGGAGTGACTGCATGTGTCAGGATTCACCGAGTAGCCACTGTAGCTTCCTCAAGACTGTTGGTCAGCTCCCTGTCCTGGCCCCGTTCTGCACGATCTAATGTGTGGTTTCCTTGTTCCTCTGGCAGACTGAGAGATTTCAGAGGTAATCCGAGTCATTGAACTAAAGAACTGTTAAGACTGTATATAGTTCCCCTCCCTAAGATGGCCGCTCAATGTTCCATTTACTGTATTCGATAGATGCGCCCTCTAGTGGACGTCTGGAAGGCGCGCGCTCCTAACTGCGCACTTCAACGAAGATTCCGTTCGAGAAGCTTGTTCTTGTCGCTGCTCCGCGTCAACTATTCATGACGGGAGAATAACAGCAATTATCAAAGACGTTCTAAGTATCATAGTATTAGAGTTTTCAGAGACTTTCATGAGAGAAATCCTTGTCGTGCGCTCTCACTGCTCAGAGAGGCACCTTGGTCTGACGAAGTTCCCAGTCGCTGTCTCAGAGCTGTGACAGCTGTCATCCAAGTATCCTACGGTTCTTCAGGAGAAGGCGAGTGTTGAGGAGGACTTGATCTGACATGACGTAGTTGAGTATTCAGCTGAAGAGAAACTTGAACTCTACAAGTAAGGCGTTACATCTTCTCGTCAAGTCAGCAAATATCCAAACTGTATTGCTTCCACTCGCATTTCCCCGCAGGACATTCCCCCTTGCGCTTCTCCTTGCCTTTCCTCCCCCTTGTACCTTCCTTTATCCTTTTTGCGCGCTTCAGTGATTCAGTGAACTTTGCTGGCACTTCTGACCCGAGGATATCTTTGCACAGAACCCCAAGACAAAGTCTGACGAAGAACTTCACAGGTACAATTCAGGTTGATAGAGAGAGTGAGTGCAAGTGTAGAAATATTCTGGGTAGAAATACTAATGTTCGTTTATGTCTTCACTGCAGGAAGTTCAGTCAGATAACATTCCTAAATATAGAAGAGAGGCAAATACCTGGGCAGAAACTGGTAGGACAAGTTTCATTTATCATTTACGAATAGTCAGCTCAGTGTAAGAAGGTCTGTGGTATATTCTCTCTCTCTCCCCCTTCTGTGTATTAGGCACCTACAGAAATGGCGGCGAGATGAATAGCAGTCGCTGGAAGTAGGGTGCCAGTCGAAGTACAGGTATTCTCTTCTCTGTCCACTTCCCCTTTCCCTGCTGCTGGTGGTCTTGCTCTTGAAGCGAGGGTACCGGTGGAAGGGTGATCGGGACATTCGTCAGTACTGCCTCTGCGAAGCGTTGGAGCACCAGGAGATCGTGACAGTTTGAAGTGCCCACGTATTTTACCTTCGCCCGGGCAGTATGGCTAAGGGAATGGACTTGAAGGAATTAGGCGCAATCTTAGTAGGGATTCAGAGAGATTTGGGAGCCGTTCGAGATGAAAACCAAAGTTTAAGGTCAGAGTTAGTGGCTTCCCGTCAAGAGGCTAGGTTGTTAGCACAAAAGGTAGATGGGTTAGCTATGGGGAATCCTGTACAGAGTTCAGCGGTACCAGTCACTAGTGGTGCCACTGTGGATCCAAAATCTGTAGCTCAGGTAATTCATTCGGTATCCCCGTTGATCCCATTGGCAACTCCTGAAAGGTTTTCAGGAGATCCTCAAAAGGCTCAATATTTTTTGACCCAATGTTCCCTTCATTTCATGTGCCGACCCACATTGTTTCCAGACGCCCAATCTCGAGTAGCATTTATCCTGTCATATTTAAGTGGAGATGCTGCCAATTGGGCCATGCCTTTAGTTAGTGAGGATGACCCTTTGCTTAGTGACTTCACTAAATTCAAGGCTGAGTTTCTTAGAATTTTTGATCGGAGAAGGATATCTCAGGCCACCGATAACGAATTATTGGAGCTGCGTCAAGGATCTAAAGATTTGATTACTTACCTCACACAGTTTAATAAACTGATCTTAGAGACTAGCTGGCCAGAAGAAAAGAGAGCTGCCTTGTTTTATCGTGGTTTAAGAGATGAAATCAAGGACACCCTGGCTCAGATTCCCAATCGACCCACCGAGTTGTCAGCTTTGGTAGATTTGGTTTTGGAATTGGATTTTCGGAACTCAGAGCGCAAAGGTGAGAAGAAGAAAGATTGGAAGATAAATTTCCCGCGCTTTGACAGAGCGAAGAGCGAAAAAGGACCCGGAGGGAATTCAGAGTCGGAACCCATGCAAATTGGGACAGTTCGAGGCCCTTTAAGCAACGAAGAAAAAGAACAACGGAGACAAAAGAAGTTATGTTTGTATTGTGGTACTGCCGGCCATTTTGTAAAAGATTGTTTGAAGCGTCCCAAGACTCCGTTTAAGGGAAACGAGGTGAACCGCCAGTAGACGGGGTCGCTCTGGTGGTGAAAGAAGATAAGACGACTCCAAAGTCACATTTGATTTTAAATACGCTACAGACCATGACTCCTCATGTAATCCTTCATGTAACCATGCAATTCCGTGAACATCAGATTTGTGGAGTGGCCATTATGCTCGATTCCGGTGCTACTGGAAACTTCTGTGATATCCGCTATGCTAAACAGATGGGAATTAAGGCAATCGCAAAAGATCATCCCGAGCCTGTACGTGCCGTAGATGGGACCAATTTGACCTCCGGCCCAATTACTAGTCACACCGAAGAATTGGAAATTACTCAAGGAGAGGGACATCGGGAAGTGTTGCAGTTCAATTTAATCGATGCCCCCCAATTTCAACTGATCCTGGGACTGCCCTGGTTAACCCTCCACAACCCGACTATAGATTGGGAAAACCGGACAGTCAGTCTGCATTCTGAGTTTTGCCTGTCCCACTGTTACGGTACTAAGAATATTGAGAAGGAACCTACGCCCTCCATGTTGTTGTCGTTTGGCGGACAGTCCATTGGAGCGATAGTGACGGAAGAAATTCCTCCGGAGTACCGAGATCTCAAGACGGTGTTCAGTGAACAGGAAGCTGAAGTATTGCCTCCCCACCGTGCTTATGATTGCACCATCGACTTGGAACCGGGAGCCGCTCTTCCTTGTAGTCGAATTTATGCGTTGACTGAAGCTGAAAATGTGCATTTAAAAGAATACCTGGATCGATATCTTGCGAATGGATTTATCCGGCCATCTCAGTCCCCAGTTTCCTCACCTCTGTTCTTCATACCGAAGAAGCAAGAAGGTAGTCTCAGAACTTGCATAGACTATCGTGCTTTAAATCAGGTCACCATTAAAAATAGGTACCCATTGCCGTTGATTTCTGTTCTTTTGGATCAGATTAAAGAAGCACAAATTTTCACCAAACTGGATTTACGAGGAGCTTATCACTTGGTTCGAATGAAAGAAGGGCATGAGTGGAAGACCGCCTTTCGAACCAAGTTTGGTCTTTTCGAGTATTGTGTCATGCCATTCGGCCTTTGTAATGCTCCTGCAGTGTTTCAACACTTTATCAACGACATAATGAGCGATTTAATGGATAAGATTGCCATCATCTACTTGGATGATATCTTGATTTACTCGCAGAATCCTCAGGAACACACCCAGCATGTACGTTTGGTCCTAGAACGATTGCAAGCAAACCAGCTATTTGTTAAATTGGAAAAGTGTGTTTTTCATGTGTCACAAGTGGAGTTTTTGGGATTCGTTATTTCACCTCAAGGAGTGACCATGGACCCAGGAAAAGTACAAGCAGTGGAAGATTGGCCAGCCCCCAAGAATGTGAAAGAAATTCAAAGATTTCTGGGGTTTGCCAATTTCTATCGGCGATTTATTCAAGGATTTTCGCAATTGATAGCTCCCATGACAGGTCTCTTGAAGAAAGGAGTAAAGTTTGAATGGACAGATGAGTCAAACTCCGCTTTCCTGAATCTGAAGAAACAATTCACCTCTGCTCCCATCTTACTGCATGCGGATCCTGCCGAACCGTTTTACGTGGAAGCTGATGCTTCAGATCAGGCCATCGGGGGAGTTCTCTCTCAACGCCATCCAAAGACTGGACAGTTGCATCCCGTGGCGTACCGCTCCAGAAAATTGAACTCTGCTGAAATAAATTATACCATCACAGAGAAAGAGCTATTGGCAGTAAAGGATGCTTTTGAGGACTGGAGGCACTATCTGTTGGGGGCACGACACACAGTCACCGTCTATTCCGATCACAAGAACCTGCAGTTTTTGAAGACGGCTAAGACCTTGACTCCTCGTCAGTTGCGCTGGTCCCTTTACTTTGCTGACTTCGACTTCGTGATTACATACCGACCTGGCCCCAAGAACGGGAAAGCAGATGCGCTGTCTCGATTACAGACCGAAGAATCTGAGCATACCGTAGAAGCGAAACCAATCATTCCAGAAACAAAGATCGTGGGGGCGCTTACGTTGGACAATTTCAAAGAAGAGGTCCGTAAGAGTTTAACCTCAGAAGAAATTCAACAGTGGGTGCTACTAGGAGAAGAGCGTCAGTGTCGACAGCAGTTACCATATGTCAAAGAAGCTTTATACCTTCCAACCCTTGAGCTTCAGGAGAAGGCTTTGCGAAACTGTCATGACCATCCTCTAGCGGGTCACAAAGGAATTGCCAAGACTCAAGAATTGGTGCAACGTTATTTTTGGTGGCCTGGAATGTCCGATCAGATCAAAAAGTATGTTCAGTCTTGCGAGTCTTGTGCTCGGAGTAAACCCACTAGACAGGCTCCCCAAGGGCTGTTACAGCCTTTGCCCACTCCCCCTTCTCCTTGGCATACAATTTCCTTAGATCTCATCGTAGACCTACCATTGAGCAAGGGATTTGATACCATCCTGGTGGTGGTAGATACATTCACGAAGATGAGTCATTTCGTCCCTTTGTCAGGAATTCCCACGGCAGTCCAATTAGCTAGAGTATTCAGCGAAAATATTGTCAAAATTCATGGTGTCCCTAAGATAGTGGTCTCAGACCGAGGTCCCCAATTTATTTCCCACTTCTGGAAGGCCTTCCTAAAGGGGATGGGGATAGAGGGTAGACTGTCCACTAGTTACCACCCAGAATCCGATGGGCAGACAGAGAGGACCAATCAAGAATTAGAACAGTACTTGAGGTTATTCCTATTGGATCAGGGTGGGGAATGGTCCGAAAAGTTGTGGATGGCCGAGTTCGCTTGCAATAATGCGAAGAGTGCATCTACTGGTTACTCTCCGTTTTATTTGAACTTTGGTAGACATCCTAACTTTATGGTGTTACAAGAGGAGTTAGATGTCCCCGCAGCCAAGAGGGCCCTTTTAGATTTGAGTTCTTTGCATAAATCAGCTGAAAAGAATCTAGAGAAAGCTAAGGCGTCCTATAAAAAGTTTGCAGATTCACATAGGAAAAAGCCCCCACAGTACCAAGCAGGAGATCAGGTGTGGTTGTCCACTAAAAATTTACATTTGAAGGGAAACAGAAAATTCCAGCCTAGATTTGTGGGTCCTTATACTATCGAAAAGGTGTTAGGACCAGTTACTGTAAAACTGAAACTCCCGGCCAAGATAGGTGTACATCCAGTTTTTCATGTATCCTTGCTGAAAAAGGTTCAATCGCCTATACGGCTTACAAAACCTCCAGATCCACTTAATGTTCAAGGGCATCCAGAATATGAGGTTAAGGATATTTTAGATTCCAAGTACGTAAGAGGGAAATTGAAGTATTTAGTGGATTGGAAAGGGTTTGGCCCAGAAGAAAGGTCTTGGGAACCGGTCAGCAACCTTCACGCTCCACAACTGTTGAAACGTTTTCACTCCAGATTTCCACACAAACCAGGACCGATGAATCGGTCCTTGAGAGGGGGTACTGTCAGGATTCACCGAGTAGCCACTGTAGCTTCCTCAAGACTGTTGGTCAGCTCCCTGTCCTGGCCCCGTTCTGCACGATCTAATGTGTGGTTTCCTTGTTCCTCTGGCAGACTGAGAGATTTCAGAGGTAATCCGAGTCATTGAACTAAAGAACTGTTAAGACTGTATATAGTTCCCCTCCCTAAGATGGCCGCTCAATGTTCCATTTACTGTATTCGATAGATGCGCCCTCTAGTGGACGTCTGGAAGGCGCGCGCTCCTAACTGCGCACTTCAACGAAGATTCCGTTCGAGAAGCTTGTTCTTGTCGCTGCTCCGCGTCAACTATTCATGACGGGAGAATAACAGCAATTATCAAAGACGTTCTAAGTATCATAGTATTAGAGTTTTCAGAGACTTTCATGAGAGAAATCCTTGTCGTGCGCTCTCACTGCTCACCGTTCCTTTGCGGGTACCTTTTTCTTGAGGTAGTGTATGACTTGATCATACTTCCTCATTACTTCAGGCGAGGGGGCTCCTGTTTTGTCGTCTCTTGCATATTCCTCACTGGGCCAATCAATTTCAATTTTGCAGTCGGTCCACAAATCTACAGGGACCACAATGTCGAAAAACCCATCCAGGTCTTTCAAAAGACATTTCTGAACTTTTACGAAACGCTCGACCTGTCTGTACCAGTCGACTGGTTTCTCCCGTAATTTCGGGAAGACATTAGTAAATGACACAATATCTTGTCGGGACCAAGGGACATGGACATATTTTCCCCCCTGGACCTCTCTCATGGGACACAATTTTTCTGCGGGGGTTACTTCTTTTAGCACGTATTCTGAAGCCTGAGACTTAGCCCTACTGTCTTCCTTTTTCTTTGCCCACCGGGTTCTCCATTTTCCTACATCCCCCCACTTCTGGAAGAGTTTCAATAATTCCTTTATCTGGATCTGTTTTCCTCCCACATTCAAACTCTCTAAGTCTTTGTCCGAAAAATCTACTCTGTAGGGTTTCTGAAGGATTTTGGAGCGACTGACATCGATCCCCATTTCCGTGGCTGTGTCCATTAATCTCTCATGGAGCAATCTAGCGTTCCGGGTAAGGTTTTTACTGATGAACAGTAACTCTTCTTCGCTGAAGGAATTTAAACGGTCCAATCCTACATTTCCAGCCATCATCTCTTCTATTTCTATTCTTAGTTTATAGATCTCTAATGGTTTGGGTTGGGGAGTGGTCTCTTTTTCCAACTCTTTCGTCCACCTGTCTAATTCTTCTGGGGATACTACTGTGGCACTCCTAACCCCGGACGTACTTTCAATCAGAACCTCTTTTGCCCTACTCTGACTTCTTGCCCCCGGCATGCTAGTTCTAGGTTCCCTAATGGGCATATCCATCAGGACCACTGATTCACACTCACTTTCTTGATCGTCATCTATGAATACTTCTTTTCTCGGAGGTTGGATGCTAGGAGTTGGCATTATTGGGGAGATAACAGGAGGACGTGGACAAGCCAGGTTATCCCTATAAAGAGGAATAGCGGGTCCAATGGTTACTGGGATAGTCAGGGAATCTGGATGGGGATGTATCTGGGCTATGGTCCGGACTAAATCATCTCGCTGTCTAGCCAGAGCTTCCTTCTCTTGTTCTCGCAAAGCCTTTTCTGCGGAATTGTCATGCAATACTTGAGGTACCAAGGGAGGGTAAATACTTGGGGCAGTTGGAGTAACCAATCGAGGTGGGCCTTCTCCAAACGGCTGATAATTTGGGACCGTGGATTTAGGTCTGCAAAACCCATCCCCTTCACTGGTTTTACTATCCGTACCCGTTCCATCTGTCTCGCTATCCCTCCGACATCTGGGATATTTTGCAAACGGGTTTGGTGAACTTAAAGGCTCTGACTCTGCTACATAGGGAGGTGGGTTTTTCATCAACAAATCTTCTAGGTGCTCATCTTCTGAGTCCCCTATGGGCATTGAGTGATGGGTTTTCTCTTTACTTTTTCCTTTCCCTTGTTCCAATACTCCCATCATTGGAAACAAACCCTCCACCATCATGCTTTGTCTCCAATGTTTCATTTTCTGCTCTTTGGTTTCTCTATGGACCCTCGGATACCATTTACTCACTCCCTTGTCCATCCGGGGTCTATCCCTCTCCAAAGCCTCAATTTCCCATTCTTCTAGGGCTTCGTACTGGGTTAATCTGGGTCTGGGATGTAATTCTTTCATGCGGGTCCTCAAGTTAAACAGTATTCTACCATTAAACGTACCATCAATAGGAAATGCTAGGACTCCGTCATCTGCAGTATACTTTGCCCAATTCTCTAGCCATACACAGGTATGATACCCTTTTTCAAACATCATGAAGGAAGCAGGAGTATTCGGTGGAGGAATGATCACACCCTCCCTCGTTCTAATGGGCTTGTCTGTTTTACAAAAATTCTTTACCTTGTCGGCAAATGACATTTTTCTTTTTATTCCATACATCATGTGCGGTCTACCTCGTATAATCTGTTCCTTATAGAAGCCTGAGTTTTGTGGATTAGGTAAGAACTCAGGATACCACATATGCCTTTCCAGGCTCGCTTCTAACTCGGCCTGATTAATTTTGTTTACCTTTGTACTTCCAATGCTAGCGCAACTCTTAATTTGTAGAAACCAATCAGCACTGCGAATACAAAAATCCTTGTCCAATGGGTGCGCGGCCTTTCGCGAGACCAGGTCTCACGCTCCGGCACTCACCCCTCCCTTACAAATTCAGCTTCACTACACCCCCGCTGTCTTAACCAATACCAGCGCGGCACGGAGTGACGTCAGAGCAGTCTTCCGACCGACTCCCTCCTTCACAAGGTAACGGAAACTTTTAACTTTTCCTAAAGTGCGAGTGCAAAATTTAGTTAATAACACACAACGTTTGCCACTGTGTCTGAGTGTTCTAAATAGATAGAAACATTTTCTTTCACTACAAGTAAACCACTTCTGTCTACTTTTCATTCACTCCGGATAGACTTCTTTGCCTAATCCCACACACGAGTAATCTAGAACCCGTTATTCTTCTGACTCATCCACTTCTTTCTGGGATATGTACTGAGCCAGGATTTCACCAGCGGACTATTTTACTTACCAGTCAAGCCTCAGAGACCCTATTACTCCTCCCACATGTGACCCTTACTAGGTGATATCACAAGGGTAGTTTTATACAAAGGGCTCGTGGCTATCAATTATACCGATGCAAAAAGATCCTATTTAGTGCTTCCAGGTATTCCTAACCCTGCACTAATGACTCTAGACAAGTGACCTTTCCAGCTAACCGGATTCTACTCACCGTTAGCTATATACTTCCCCGGGGATTCGGACTACACTGAACGCTTACAAACAGTTCGTTGTTAATACGACATGTAACACTTATAGCAGCAATGCAAAAATCATATACATTTACATAGAAACCTTAAAACATTGCAAAATTTGAACCAATACAGTAGAAAATCAGCAGCACATTTTATTTCCACGGTTTTGTTTATCAACTATCCTGTCTACCTATCTTAACTAGTCCTAACCATAACTCTGCTACCAGAAAATTACTGATAGAGCGCGCAGGTCACCCAGGTCACAAGTTTACCAATTTTTCCCACGCACTGGGCCCTGGCGTGAGTACGAGGACTGGGTTTGCATGAACCGGGTGATTTCTTGCACGCCACTATGAGTAATTCGGGGGGGTGACTTCACACCACTGCTGATCATGTACCTGACTTACCACAGGCACATTACTCCTGACGGATCAGGAGCTAGCAGGGAATAGGTGACAGGGTTCCTAGGAAAGAATACACTTTATAAACCAAAATACAATTATCCACACTCTCTTTTGTGAAATGACCACAGACACCTGATGAGTTTTGAAGGTTTATCAAAAGATTTCAGAATGAATATGCCAAAATGACAAGCCAAATATAAAGTAACACATCTATCAGTAGAACCAAAGCTACAATATAACTATGGATTAAGGCAAGGATCATTAGAGTAAGTGAGAACACTGAAAGGTAATAGGTTTTCACCGCAAACTTAAACTAGGGCAAGGGACAGGAAACCGGACCTAATACAAGTACCTAACTAGACTAGTTATTCTATTCTTACTGAGTTTCACTGCAATCATACTAAGGGAAAAAGGGAAAAAGGGAACATATGACTATAATGTGACAATTTAATAATGTCCTACAGGTGGGGAAAAGTGGAACAGTTCTAAATGACAATTGCATATAAGATGCTTTCAAAGGCAATAGGGCAATATCACAGGCAAGAGTGCTTTATTGAGAAAAAGGAGAGAGAGAGAGAGAGAACGGTTGCTCCCTCACGCTCTCCTGCCAGATTATTTTGATTAACATCACCTGCATCGCAGCTGAAGCCCTTCGCAGCCGAGTATTCCTGACTGTGCCTGGTATCGTTATTATTGGTTAAATCATCGCGTTCTGAAGCAATTAGTCGAACTGCGCTCTCAGTACTCCATTTAGCAAAATTGAATTGTGCTTGCTGTAGTTTAATTTTCTACATCTCGCTCTGTGCCTCATTGCCTGTAAAGCTTACCGCGTTTATCTAAAAGTCAGCATTAGCGCTTCGAAGCTGATTATCGCCTGGCGCTTTAGAATCCTGGTAGTTCAATTGTGTTTGACGCTCTGTGCTCATAACGTGCACTTCTTAGCTGTGTTGTGCTCCAAGTTTGATAGTCCTAGAGTTACGCTTTAGCAGAGGTATTGTGCTGGAATTTAGAGCCTTTGGCTGCCTGTTTACGAGCATTGTGTTGTGCCCTCGCTGCTGCTTCTAGTTTCACTTTCGCCCTCCATCTTGTGTTTTTCTCTCTCCCCTGACCCGCATCTCTGATCCCGCCTCCCAGCTGACCCTCCGACGCTTCGCCCCCTCCACTGTCCATTAATGCCTGATGCCCCCACGCGCAGCGTCCACGTGCTTCGGCCACGCCGAAGGTACGCCAAAGGTAAGCCCGTATACGCCCGTCCGCGCCTGGACTGCGCCCAGCGCCAGACCCCCTGCCCCTCGCGTTTCCCAGCCCTCCCGCGTTACCTACGATGCCGCCACCCTCCTAGCCCTTAACCCCGGTCGCGCCCCCAACTGCGTCCAAGCAGCTCCTGGACACACCCATGGACCTTTCTCATGCTACTCCTGCAAATTCAGCGGCTCCGACATTTACTCCGCTACGACCACTCCACAGAATCCCGACCCCAACCACCTACAGTGCATCCTTCTCAACACCCGATCGGTCCACAGACACGCCATTGACCTATGGAATCTACTAGACACCATCTCTCCGGACGTCGCCTTCCTTACAGAAACATGGATGAACGCCTCCTCCGCTCCAGACATCACCATTGCCGTCCCAGAAGATTATAAGATCACACGCAAGGTCCGTACCGGCCACACAGGAGGAGGAATCGCCATCGTCCATAAGAAATCAATCCGCATCTCAACCAGCTCTGACGCCAACCTCGCCAACTCTGAACACCTTCACTTCCAGATCCTCATCGACCCCAAGACCACACTCAGAGGCACCCTCCTCTACAGACCACCAGGACCCCGCGCAAAATTCAGTGAAGACATCACGGACTTCATCACTCCTCACGCGCTCCCCTCCAAAGACTACATCCTTCTGGGAGACCTCAATTTTCACCTTGAAAAGATCAACGACCGCAACACCACCACCCTCATGGACAATCTCGCCAACCTCGGACTTAAACAACTGGTAACATCGCCCACCCACATCGCAGGTCACACACTCGACCCCATCTTCACCTCCAGCAATCATGTCTCCTTCAGCCACACTACGGAGCTCCTCTGGACTGACCACAGCTGCGTTCACTTCACCTACAACAAACCAAAACCCACCAACCACCTCCAACCAACTCTGCAAAGAAACTGGAACAAAATCACCACAGACCAGATCTCCGCATCGCTCCTTCTAAACACCCCAGCCCACTCTTCTAACGCAAACGAAGCCGCCGCCAACCTCACCCTATGGTTATCCAACACCGCCGACACCTTAGCACCACTGAAGAAACGTCAAAACAAACCTGCCAGCAAAAAGGCCTCATGGTTTAACGATGATCTTAAGAAGTCCAAGAAACTCTGCCGCTCCCTCGAAAAGGCCTGGAAAAAAGACCCAACTACTAGCACCAAGGACGCCTTCAAAAACGCCACCCGCACTCACCACCAACTAATCCGAAAGGCCAAGAAAACAGCATTCAAGGATCGACTAGACAACAACGCCCACAACAGCAAGGAACTTTTCAACATCGTCAAGGAATTTTCCAATCCCTCAGCCAACTCCAACGACATCACCCCCTCTCAAGCCCTCTGCGACTCCCTAGCCTCATTCTTCCACAACAAGATTGCAGACATCCACAACAGCTTCGACAACCAACCCGGAAACCAACCCACCCTACCTTGTGCTGAACATTCTCCCCCCGTGAACACCCTTAACGACTGGAACCCAATCTCCACTGAGGACACAATCCGCCTGATGAATTCCATCCACTCAGGATCCCCCACAGACCCATGTCCTCACCACATCTTCAACAAAGCAGACTCCGTCATAGCACCACACCTCCGAGACGTCATCAACAGCTCCCTCAACTCCGCCACCTTCCCGGAAGACTGGAAACACGCTGAACTCACCGCCCTTCTGAAGAAACCCACAGCGGACCCCACCGAACTCAAAAATTACCGCCCCATCTCGCTCCTTCCATTCCCGGCCAAAGTCATCGAGAAAGCTGTCAACAACCAACTCGCCGCCTTCCTCGAAGCCAACAAATCCCTCGACTCCTCACAATCTGGCTTCCGAGCAAAACACAGCACTGAGACCGCCCTCATCGCAGCAACAGACGACATTCGAACTCTACTGGACAATGGAGACACAGTCGCCCTCATCCTCCTCGACCTCTCTGCAGCATTTGACACAGTCTGCCACAGCACCCTTTTACAACGCCTCAATAACATCGGAATCCAAGGAAAAGCACTTGAATGGATCACCTCGTTCCTCACCGGAAGAACTCAGAAAGTCCGCCTCCCACCATTCAAGTCCGAGGCCACTGAAGTCATCTGTGGCGTACCACAAGGATCCTCACTCAGCCCCACCCTCTTCAACGTATACATGAGCCCCCTCGCGACCATCGCCCGCCAACACAACTTCAACATCATCTCCTACGCGGATGACACTCAACTAATCCTTTCTCTCACCAATGACCCCAGCACCGCCAAAACTAACCTACACGAAGGAATGAAAGAAGTTGCCGAATGGATGAAACAAAGCCGTCTGAAACTGAACTCAGACAAAACAGAAGTCCTCATCTTAGGTACATCCCCCTCTGCATGGGACGACTCCTGGTGGCCGGAAGCCCTCGGAAAGGCACCCATCCCGACAGACCACGCACGGAACCTAGGCATCATACTGGACTCAATGAATAGACAAGTCAGCGCCGTATCCTCTTCCTGCTTCAACATTCTTCGCATGCTGAGAAAAACATTTCGCTGGATCCCCACCGAAACAAGGAAAACAGTCACCCATGCTCTGGTCACGAGCCGACTAGACTACGGAAACACCCTCTACGCAGGCATTACCGCCAAACTCCAGAAGAAACTCCAACGAATCCAAAACGCCTCAGCCAGGATCATATTAGACATCCCATCCCACGCAACGAACACATCTCCGGTCACCTTAAAGACCTCCACTGGCTACCCGTCAATAAGAGGATCACTTTCCGACTGCTAACCCACGCACACAAATCACTCTACGACATCGGACCAGAATGCCTCAACTCACGACTGTCCTTCTACACCCCCTCCCGCCAACTACGTTCTTCCAGCCAAGCCCTCGCCACTGTACCTCGCATCAACAAGACCACCATGGGCGGCAGATCCTTCTCATACCTGGCCGCTAAAACATGGAACTCACTCCCCGCTTACCTTCGCCTTACCCAGAACCACCTAGCTTTCAGAAAGCAGCTTAAAACGTGGATATTTGACAAGTAATCTTCCTCCCCTCTCTAAGCGCCTGGACCCTCTGGGTATGTAGTGCGCTATATAAATTCTCTGACTTGACTTGACTTGACACAAACCCACAGATTATAATTACCTAGACAGGAATGAGGACTAACCCTGGCCACTGGTCAGTTGGAAGGACGGGGACAATGACCCTCAAGGGAAAGAATACCAGAATGCGAGCAGGTACAGCTCACGGACAGTCAGGACAGGATACCCCTCAGGTTTGGGTCAGGACTGGGCTCACCAAGGTACGACCAACACCCACAGCTTCGGATGCAAAGCCTGCGTTACCCCTCTCTGCAAGTAATCCGCCAGTAACCCCGATTGGGTTTTCGAATTTCCCCAGCAAAGTGCTTCGCCAGCACTAAGGACTATTTCCACCCCTAGGAGTTTGTGGAAAGTATGGACAGAGTGCTCCGCAGCACTCTGGATTGAGCACCTATAGAGTTCGTAGGGTCAGTGACAGGTCTGCTACTCGGACAAGTCGGACAATTTCTCTATGCTACTCTAGGATAATTATACTGTTTGGGGACCCTTAGACCACCCACCAATGTTGCAAGTGACAGTTTCCCACATTATGATTGGTCAGGAGAGGTGACTTGGTCATTGTCGCCTCCTAGAATTCAGTGTTCCCATCATTAATAATAATTTTTGCATACCCCTTGGGTTCACGTTCCCAGGCATAGGAATACAGCAAGACAATACAAGTACATAGCATATAGTAACAGTGTTGCTTCGCTCAAGGTAGGATTCAGTCTCCTGGAGAGGTTTCCCAGGCGCATTGGGCCTCAGGAGCCAGCTGGCTTGTTTTAGCTTCTGCGCAGTGAGGTTTCTCCCAGGTCACATGACAGGTTTCAGAGGAGCTTCATCATGGCGTAGCTCATGTGTGCCCCAGCCCCCATAGACGCGGTACATGAAAAGTAAGCGAAAATAAATTAGAATCATACATAAAAATTATCACACTGTATACCGTGATAGATTTTAACACACCCCTTATTTTATAACATCTATAGTATTAAAGTTTAGTGCGAAAAGACAGATAGGCGAAAGCAGCGGTAGCAAGCAGAGAGCGTGGTGAGAGACAAGCGGCCATCTTTGCATCAGTGCGCATGAGCAATACAATCCCTCCAAAATGCGAGTGCGTCACATCACATGGGTATGACCGACGCATGCGCAGACTGAATTTCTGCGAAGCAGCCATTTCCTTAGTGGAAGCATTGTGAGGATAAAAAAAAACACACAGGCAAGCCTCTCAGGGACACCCACGTGTTGGGGAAATTGCTAAAGAAATGACGGACAGTTGGATTAATATGATTATACGTTAGGCGAGGTTCCTGAATGAGAGCAAGTCGCTTTACGTGCGAATCCTTGCTCCATCAGTATCACTTCCCCTACTGTTCCCCCCCTAATCCTTTTTCGACAGATGGAGCCCAAAGTTCAGTCCCGTTACATACGCCTACCTTACAGTCGGGTTATGCCCATGCTTCCGCCTCAGGAGGCGCCACAGGAGGTCCCTTTCACACCCCGCCGCAAGTACAGAGACTGACAATGAGAGAATTGGCTACACTGCGTACCCCGAAAGCGACCCCAGGCAAAACGCTTAAACAATATCTTACAGATTGTAGATATGATGCAGTACCTGGTAAGACAGGACTCATGGTGTTAGCCTCGTTACGTTTAAGACGTGTTACAGATTTTTTGGTTACACTACCAGGAATGCCCGACCATTTAGATAGGATATATCATTTTATTCAAACAGGAGAAGGCCCTGAATGTGTTCGTGAAGCCATGGCATATCAGAAAGTTGATACACAAGCTTTAATATTAAGATTCATGATTAATTGTTTGATAAGAGATCGAGATCGACCAGGTTTTGATCAAGAAGAGATGAATGGATTGACTAAATGGAGTCAGAATATTGCAGATTGCAAGCATGACAGAGAGAAATGTATAGAGGCCATGTCTAGGAAAATTCGTAAAGCAATAGAAGCTATACATGCCCGACAAAATGTCGAAAGGACAGCCGAGTCAGACGATAAAGAATCCTCAGAGGAGGAAGAACCAGAGAATACTACAGTAACTCAAGATATAGTAGCGTATGTAGGTAGAGCAAAACCCCCTAAACAGTACCCTTCAGGTAACCCTTTTGACAGACCCATTCGTCTAGAAAGCAAGAAACGATACCTTTCCCCGATACCAGAGCAATGTTCTCTTGAACATATATTCCAAGTTACTGACAAAATCCTGAAAGAAAGAGTAGGTTATCATGAACTCACTACCTTACGTGATCAGGAACTAGCCCGGTCAGCAGTTCAATGGTCCGGGGATGACAATATATATAAAGATGAACTAGTAGCGCAAACGTTTTTGAGTTTTACTCCAGAAGAACAGAGATTAGCTGGTATATACATGACTCAACATCTCATTACCCAGTATGAAAACCAACAGTCTGATCCAGGTCCACTGTATAATTTATTACAAGACTTACTCCTGAGAAGGTGGAGAGGCCTAGGAACCGATTTAATTGATATCATTCTAGAACAACGTCACAAATATAGTACGTTCCTGACTCCACGTCTTGTTTCAGTTCCACCCCCAGTCAGACAGCCATATCACTTAGACAGACAGAATCCTTTACGAGAAGTACATCCAATTCGTAAGCCAGATGATACGCTTGAACGTGTATTTGTATACACTCCTTTGACTAAAATGGAATTATTGGAAATGAAGAAAATAGTACCTTGTCACGATAAATACCCTGCAGGATTCCACCGTGAATTGAAAGACATGTTACTTATGGGCGATTACACATATTCGGACATTCTTAAAATGTTAAAAGTATTATTGCCAGCAGGGATTTACGAAAAACTGAAAGAGAAGGATTGGGAGGTGGGAGATAAAAAGATTAATTGGACTGAATTAGAAGATGAAGATAAAGGACGTACCCCAGGTTTAGGTCTTGGGGATAAAACCAAAGCATTACCAGGATTGTTAGTACAGGTGTTGCCTAGATTATTGACAGTCAAAAAGGAAGATTGGGATGCGATTTCAGCCTGCAAACAGAAACCAGACGAAGACACTAGTGATTTTTATTCTAGATTCGAGAAATGTTTTATTCTTAACAGTGGTCTAAAAACAGGTAGCGAGTCATACCCACATCTTTTCGTAACCAAATTAGTTGAGAATTCCTTACCCCAGGTTAAGAACAGAGTATTGAAAGTCGAAAGTACATGGCAAGCCAATACGCCTTCCCAAATGTTACAAATGTTACAGTATCACCAGAATAGAATCAGAGAGGAACACGATCATGAACAGAGACGCATGAAAGACACTAAAATGAAAGTATTAGTTGCCCAGTCTGTTCCAGCTGATGGTCAGAAGAGGGGTAACATGCAGAACACACAGACTAGTCACCCTACAGGTCCCGTTAAAGGGAATTGCAATTATTGCAAACAGCCAGGTCATTTTATTAGTGATTGTGCCGTTCTGAAACATAATATTGCTACAGGCAAAATGAAAGAAAGACCACGTCAGCCTAGGCCAGAACATGTTCAACAGAATATTCAACAGAATCCGCAACCTGCTCCACAGCATGTTCAGCAACAGACCGTAGCGGTACCACAGCCCCAGCCCATTGCCGCAACACAACACGTTACACAGCAGATGTACCAGTATGCACAGTCAGAGTATCCAGATTACCAACAGTATTCATGAAACAGCCTAGAGAGGGAAGTGGGTTTGCCTCTCATCGAGATTCCTGTAGATCAAGACGGTCCTTACGTACATAGTCAAGTATTAGGAAAAGACAGACATTTTTTGATTGACACAGGGGCAAGCAGAACTACAATTAGTCATGACGAGGTTCCAGGGGCACCCCTCTCAGGCTCACAGAATGTTTCCCTTGGATTTTCAGGAAAGCCTATTGTTAATGAAGTATCGAAACCAGTTCCCCTTGCAGTTGGTCCATTGTCTCGTACTACAGATTTATTGCTTACGAAGTCATGTCCAGAAAACTTGTTAGGTATTAAAACACTGAAAGCTCTATGAGCTGTAATATGTTGTTCTCCGGAAGGAGTGAGATTGTTTTTACGTGACTTTAAGGGTCACTATGTGTTAAGAGATTTTGATCCCCGATTACAGAATGTACCACAACATTTATGGGCACAAGGTCCGACTGATGTAGGTTGTATGCATATTACACCATATCGTGTCACACTCAAGCCAGGAGTTGTTCTGCCCAGAATCCGACAATACAAATTGCCACCCGAGGCTGTAATAGCCTTATTGAAAATCATTGACAAGCTTATTGCTCACGGAGTAGTTGTAGAAACTGACTCCAATATCTGTAATTCTCCAATCATTCCGATTCTCAAACGTACTGATCCAAAAGAACCTCCTCTAGTGATTGACCTTAGAGAGCTTAACAAATGTATCATACCTCAGTTCCCAGTGGTCCCAGATATTTCATCCCTATTGACTGCTATTGATTCCGAAGCAGCGTTCTTCACTGTAATTGATCTTAAGAATGCCTTCTTTAGTGTCCCCATTGATCCGGAAAGCCAGTACCTTTTCGGATTCAGTTTAAATGGCCGAAGCTTCAAATTTGCACGTGCACCTCAAGGGTTCACGGAAAGTCCTAGTATCTATAGCCAAGCACTGAAAAGACAACTTGACAGTATCCACATGCCTGCTAACACTGCCCTACTTCAGTATGTCGATGATCTATTGATCACCGCTCGAAGTGAACAAGAATGTGAACAAGCATCTCTGACAGTCCTATTTTTCCTGGCTGACAAGGGACACAAAGTGTCTCCTTCGAAGCTGCAATTCTGTGTTCAGCAAGTTGTGTACCTTGGTCACTTGCTGTCCAAGAGGGGGAGACAGCTTACACTTGACCGCATCCAGTTAATTGTACATATGCCACAACCCAAGACACAAAAGGAGGTACGGGCCTTCATAGGCCTCACCTCTTACTGTAGACAATGGATCCCTCAGTACGCATACCTAGCCAAGCCACTTATACAATTGACAACCCAGGAGGCAGCGACATCGACTGTCCTCCCTTGGACTCAGGAACATACACAAGCTTTTGACGACCTAAAGAAAGCCTTATGTCAAGCACCTGTTTTAGCGACACCATGTTACAGCAAGCCTTTTACACTTTTTGTCACAGAGCGCGAAGGTACTGCATTATCAGTACTCACCCAAGACCAAGCAGGTTCACACAAGCCATGTGCCTATTTTTCCAGTACATTAGACCCAGTAGCCCAGGCTCTGCCTGCGTGCTTGAAATCTGTAGCAGCAACAGCTCTAGCAATCAGACAAAGTGATTCCATAGTATTAGGACACCAATTGACAGTACAGGTTCCACATTCCGTGGAAGTTCTTTTAAACCGAACACAGACTCAGCACTTGACTATAGCACGACTGACAGGTTATGAATTGACGCTATTCCAGCCACACATAGAAATCAGACGCTGCAACACACTGAATCCTGCCACACTTTTACCGGTAAGCACAATAGACCCTTTGGCACATGACTGTGTGGAAGTCATTAACACTATGACGAAGCCCAGACAAGATCTGACAGATATCGCATTACCAGATCCGGACCTGACACTTTATGTGGATGGTTCATGCATGAGAACCAGTACAGGAGAGTTGGTGGCCGCATATGCAGTGACCACTGAAACTGAAGTCATAGAAACACATCGTATTGACACCCTGTCTGCCCAAGCAGCAGAGCTCATTGCTCTGACCCAAGCCTGTATTCGAGCCAAAAACAAGAAAGTTAACATATACATCGATTCCCGTTATGCATTCGGAGTTGTACACGACTTCGGAGTCCTGTGGCAAGAGAGAGGTTTTTTAACTTCCCACGGTGCCAAGATACAGCACGGTCCCCTCATTCAAGCTCTGTTAGAACCAATACATTTGCCTACAGCCATAGCCATCATGAAGTGTAAGGCACATACGAAAGTCACAGATACCATTTCCCAGGGTAACGACCTGGCAGATCGAACAGCCAAACATACAGCACAGACTCATACTCATACGCTTGATATGACGAAGGCGATAGTTCCAACACATTGCATGACAGTTAGGGATCCCGCACTAGATGTAATTGACATACAGACACATGCTACCCCAGACGAAATCAAGAAATGGACAGAACTAGGAGGGATCCAGACAGAACAGGGATGGATGACGAAGGGAAAATACACTTGGTTTCTCCCCGACTCTATGGTTCAAGTTATCATTAACACAGCACATAGTCCTGCACATTTAGGAGAGAAAGCCATGTTAGACAGCATTCAAAACCTTTGGTTCAATAAGCATTTACGAGCAGCAGCAAAACAGAAAGTGCGTACTTGCATGATCTGTTGTCAGTTCAACCCAGGTAAAGGCATTCCCGTAGAGCAAGGTGGATTTCATCCTCCTGATCACCCTTTTGAAGTCCTCCAGATGGATTATATCCAGATGGAACGTTGCTGAGGATTCAAATATGTCCTCGTAGTTGTATGTGCACTTTCCCGATGGACAGAAGCATATCCAATCCCAGATTACACTGCCGTGACCACTGCCAAGCAGTTGGTTCGCGAATTTTTCCCGAGGTTTGGTTTGCCTCGTGTCGTGTATTCGGATAACGGACAGCCATTCTAGTCCGAGCTCATGAAGCAAGTTTCCCTTTTGTTAGGCTATCAGTGGAAGTTCCACTGTGTTCGGCATCCCGAAGCAGCTGGATTAGTCGAGAGACACAATCAGACTCTGAAAACACGTCTTGCCAAGGTCTGTGCAGAAAAAGGAGTAGACTGGATAGTAGCTCTTCCAGTTGCCCTATTCTATATGCGAATGGTAGCCCATTCTAGATCAGGGCTATCCCCGTATGAGGTGGTTTTTGGCCGGCCACCGAATATGTGGGGGACGCCTCTGCCTCGTAAAATAACCGATGTTGACGGTAATATGCTGACAGATTACCTTGCTTCCTTGATGTCTGCACTACAATCATGTCGTTCACAGGTTGCGGCAGCCTTCCCAGACAACACCGAGGTGAAACCACATGAACTGGTCCCGGGGGACGTCGTTGTAGTCCGAAATTTCAACCGGTCAAGCCCTCTGGAGCCCCGCTGGAAGGAGCCGAAGATCGTTTTGTTAACAACCAGGACTGCAGTAAAACTAGAGGGGAGGAAAGGCTGGGTTCATTCCAGCCACGTTAAACGATTCCATGGACTTCCGCCAAAGACTGATTCCCAGAACTCTCACATTCCCGAGACTGATACTAAACTCCCCCTGGTAGAGAAAACTCCGTCCCAGGAGTACAAATTAAAGTTGAGGTCTAGTAAGTCAGACAGTTTAATTGTTTAAGTCCCCCCTGGGTGAAGCGGTTAGACGGGTTCCTGACATGTACAAGCTAGACCCCCATAATGAGAGAGAGAGACAGGAGATCAAGAAACAGAAATATTGCAAGCATCTGCGAAGCAGATGTATCGTTACTTTACTTATCATGTTCTTTTTGAGTCTTACGATTATATGCCTAAGCTATATGTTACATGTATATTTTCCTATACATCGATTTACAAAAGGGGGTGGTGATGAACAGAGTGTCTGAATTGAGCAGACCACTCTTACCCAGTCCAAAGATCAGGGCTTGATCCATCACCGTTATTTATCTCACTGCCCCATCCCAGCTCAGAACCTGGCTATATGCAAATCAGTCTGTCCCTGGCCCAGTGCATCATGGGAACAGGGCAGACTAAACTACCAAGCCAATTCTTTACCAGAAAGGAGACAAGCTACCGGGGACCGGTTTCTGGCATTTCAGCCGTCTTCGGCCCGGCTTGCTTGAATCCTGATGGAGCAGTGAGAAAGGGACTCATGTCTGAGTATACCCTGCCACACCTATAGTGGCCAAAATCGATTTACAAAAGGGGGTGGTGATGAACAGAGTGTCTGAATTGAGCAGACCACTCTTACCCAGTCCAAAGATCAGGGCTTGATCCATCACCGTTATTTATCTCACTGCCCCATCCCAGCTCAGAACCTGGCTATATGCAAATCAGTCTGTCCCTGGCCCAGTGCATCATGGGAACAGGGCAGACTAAACTACCAAGCCAATTCTTTACCAGAAAGGAGACAAGCTACCGGGGACCGGTTTCTGGCATTTCAGCCGTCTTTGGCCCGGCTTGCTTGAATCCTGATTGAGCAGTGAGAAAGGGACTCATGTCTGAGTATACCCTGCCACACCTATAGTGGCCAAAATCGATTTACAAAAGGGGGTGGTGATGAACAGAGTGTCTGAATTGAGCAGACCACTCTTACCCAGTCCAAAGATCAGGGCTTGATCCATCACCGTTATTTATCTCACTGCCCCATCCCAGCTCAGAACCTGGCTATATGCAAATCAGTCTGTCCCTGGCCCAGTGCATCATGGGAACAGGGCAGACTAAACTACCAAGCCAATTCTTTACCAGAAAGGAGACAAGCTACCGGGGACCGGTTTCTGGCATTTCAGCCGTCTTCGGCCCGGCTTGCTTGAATCCTGATGGAGCAGTGAGAAAGGGACTCATGTCTGAGTATACCCTGCCACACCTATAGTGGCCAAAATCGATTTACAAAAGGGGGTGGTGATGAACAGAGTGTCTGAATTGAGCAGACCACTCTTACCCAGTCCAAAGATCAGGGCTTGATCCATCACCGTTATTTATCTCACTGCCCCATCCCAGCTCAGAACCTGGCTATATGCAAATCAGTCTGTCCCTGGCCCAGTGCATCATGGGAACAGGGCAGACTAAACTACCAAGCCAATTCTTTACCAGAAAGGAGACAAGCTACCGGGGACCGGTTTCTGGCATTTCAGCCGTCTTCGGCCCGGCTTGCTTGAATCCTGATGGAGCAGTGAGAAAGGGACTCATGTCTGAGTATACCCTGCCACACCTATAGTGGCCAAAATCGATTTACAAAAGGGGGTGGTGATGAACAGAGTGTCTGAATTGAGCAGACCACTCTTACCCAGTCCAAAGATCAGGGCTTGATCCATCACCGTTATTTATCTCACTGCCCCATCCCAGCTCAGAACCTGGCTATATGCAAATCAGTCTGTCCCTGGCCCAGTGCATCATGGGAACAGGGCAGACTAAACTACCAAGCCAATTCTTTACCAGAAAGGAGACAAGCTACCGGGGACCGGTTTCTGGCATTTCAGCCGTCTTCGGCCCGGCTTGCTTGAATCCTGATGGAGCAGTGAGAAAGGGACTCATGTCTGAGTATACCCTGCCACACCTATAGTGGCCAAAATCGATTTACAAAAGGGGGTGGTGATGAACAGAGTGTCTGAATTGAGCAGACCACTCTTACCCAGTCCAAAGATCAGGGCTTGATCCATCACCGTTATTTATCTCACTGCCCCATCCCAGCTCAGAACCTGGCTATATGCAAATCAGTCTGTCCCTGGCCCAGTGCATCATGGGAACAGGGCAGACTAAACTACCAAGCCAATTCTTTACCAGAAAGGAGACAAGCTACCGGGGACCGGTTTCTGGCATTTCAGCCGTCTTTGGCCCGGCTTGCTTGAATCCTGATTGAGCAGTGAGAAAGGGACTCATGTCTGAGTATACCCTGCCACACCTATAGTGGCCAAAATCGATTTACAAAAGGGGGTGGTGATGAACAGAGTGTCTGAATTGAGCAGACCACTCTTACCCAGTCCAAAGATCAGGGCTTGATCCATCACCGTTATTTATCTCACTGCCCCATCCCAGCTCAGAACCTGGCTATATGCAAATCAGTCTGTCCCTGGCCCAGTGCATCATGGGAACAGGGCAGACTAAACTACCAAGCCAATTCTTTACCAGAAAGGAGACAAGCTACCGGGGACCGGTTTCTGGCATTTCAGCCGTCTTCGGCCCGGCTTGCTTGAATCCTGATGGAGCAGTGAGAAAGGGACTCATGTCTGAGTATACCCTGCCACACCTATAGTGGCCAAAATCGATTTACAAAAGGGGGTGGTGATGAACAGAGTGTCTGAATTGAGCAGACCACTCTTACCCAGTCCAAAGATCAGGGCTTGATCCATCACCGTTATTTATCTCACTGCCCCATCCCAGCTCAGAACCTGGCTATATGCAAATCAGTCTGTCCCTGGCCCAGTGCATCATGGGAACAGGGCAGACTAAACTACCAAGCCAATTCTTTACCAGAAAGGAGACAAGCTACCGGGGACCGGTTTCTGGCATTTCAGCCGTCTTCGGCCCGGCTTGCTTGAATCCTGATGGAGCAGTGAGAAAGGGACTCATGTCTGAGTATACCCTGCCACACCTATAGTGGCCAAAATCGATTTACAAAAGGGGGTGGTGATGAACAGAGTGTCTGAATTGAGCAGACCACTCTTACCCAGTCCAAAGATCAGGGCTTGATCCATCACCGTTATTTATCTCACTGCCCCATCCCAGCTCAGAACCTGGCTATATGCAAATCAGTCTGTCCCTGGCCCAGTGCATCATGGGAACAGGGCAGACTAAACTACCAAGCCAATTCTTTACCAGAAAGGAGACAAGCTACCTATACAAGCACATTCTTCTTTCAATGACACTGCAGACCACACCTTTAGTGATCTGCCCCCGCACAAACTTTCTTTCCGACTTGCACTGCGTAACAATTCTTTCATCCGTATGTTACATCATTCTCATCAGACCAGCAATGCTACTAATTGCTGGATATGTGGCCGACTCCCTCCCTACCAGAAAATGACGGGAGCCTTGCCTCTTTTCCCTTATCCGTTTACACATAATGGTTCATGTGGTGCATGGTTTACATTAATGTCCTCGTTAGACAGTAAGTCCGATGTTTCCCGAGGTAATTGGATATGGGGAGACCTGAACACAGTTATGCATAAGACATGTTTCCCTGACAAGGAGGGTCTTCCCCAAATGACAGGTACCGATCTAGAAAACGAAGTATATGGATTAGGTAATTTTACACTTAACCTCATGATTTTGAATGTCCAGTCAGAAACTAGTTCGAACTCACCTTCAATTACAGTTCTGCCAGTGAAAGGTGACCTATGCGTTAGAAAGAATGGTTCAGTACATTTAGGACACAGTGATTGTAACACAGTTATTGAATTCAGTGATAAAGGCAAGTCTACATTCAAAGCTTCCCGACATTCCTATTTCATTTGTGGCCATACAGCTTATATACGTTTACCTTCAGACTGGGATGGTACTTGTTATATTGCATTCCTATTGCCGCCTATTTTTTTAGCCCCACCTGATTACCATAGAAATTCCCATCTCATTCATGTTAGACCCAAGAGAGATCTCCCAATTGTCGATTATACTGAAACAACATGGGAACAATACACAGATTTCAATAAAGGATTCTTTCCCTATTTAGGAACTGTCTCAAACAGTAAACTGATACGTAGATTGACCAGAACCCTTGAAGCTGTAGTGAATGAAACTACTTTTGCCCTAGGTAACTTAACAGAGGAGCAGTCTGCTATGAGACTTGTCGTTCTTCAAAATCGTCTCGTCCTTGACGTCATCCTGGCAGATAGGGGCCGGGCTTGTAGAGTCATCGGATCCAGTTGTTGTGTTTTCATTCCAAATAATGCACCGTCAGTATACAGAGCCATAACTCGGCTCCACCAGATTGCTAGTCAGATACACCAGAATCCAGGCACCTGGACTTGGTCCGGTTGGCTCTGGAGCGTGTTGTCCGCCTGGGGATGGAAAGTCCTATCCTTCCTTGGAATAGCCCTACTCATAGTATTCAGTTGTTGCCTATGTCTACAATGTGGGCCAGCGATTTGCGGCTTGTGCGCCACATCATGTATTCCCCGTCCAAGTCCACGTTCTCGTGCTCCAATGAAAGATGAGCAAATGATGTTATATGAACAGATCGATGGACTCATGAAAATAGATATATCCTGAAGGGTCCGTACGGGACAAGGAGGGAATGAGGTAATTGAAATTTTTATGGTCAAGTGTCCCCTAACGTGTACCCCAACGTCTCCATGTACGTGCTTAAAGTACATGTAATTTCCCTCCATGACCGAATATGAAGACGCAAATACATTTGCGTCCAACGTTAACATGTCCTCTTTCAGATCCACCATGAATGGATCGATAATTCAGTTCCTAACCATACCATGCCAACGTCTTTACATGGTACACTTTTTCGTTTTTCCTGGCTCTGCCGAGCTAGGCCCTGATTTCTGTCTCCGAGCCCTTTCTGCCTTCTGCCTCTGAAAGCTGCAGCATGGACACGTATCCCTGACCTCTGCCTTACTTCCTGCCAAGCGAAGCGGTGCCTGGCTCAACCCGGCCTGCCTGCCAAAACCGTATTTTGCCTTCAAGTTATCTGTTCAGCCTCCTCGAAAATACATTCCTGTCTAGTGATTTAGGTAAACACCTCCCCGGCTGCAGAGCAAAGAGCAAGCCTTCCTGCCCCCATGCAAGTAATTTACAGTTCCCGTTGCCATAGTAGGCCCTGCACGTAGACACGTAGACACGTAGACACATATGCACGCACTAGCATTGAGTATAGAATAGCCTCTGCCCGAGAGACCTTTTACTCCAGATAATACATCCTCCAAACATAAGATACCAGATATGTTATAGGTCCAGGTCGTTCTGACATCCCAGACTTCTGTCTCCTCTACTAGTGTTAAAGTTCTCCCCAGTTACCACATCTATGTCACGTCATGCTAGCTGCGCGCGCATCCGCACTTTCTGCTGATTCTGCAACTTTCACTATGCACCCACCCACATGTGACGATTCCTGTGTCGTTTCTCTGACATGTACAGTGCACGCCTTTGTGTACGCCTATTTTCACGCCTCCTATTACGCACATGTGTTCTTATCTCACTCTTTTTCACCTGTTACGCCTACTGTATTGGATTCAATTATGTTACTTTACTATATATAATGCGTAATGTTAATAAAACGTTGACTTTCCCTTCCCGAACCCTAGTGGTGACGGAACATGATCTCCAACCTCGAGGTTTTTCTAATAAACCCCGTAAAACTCAGATACCACGGACTCTGCCTCTCATTTTTTATGAGCTGTCTTGTAATGATAATTATACGGAAAAACTGACCAGGTAATTTAATTTACCACACCCTGCCACACTTATGGCGGCCAAAAGCGGTACAAAAGGGGGTGGTAATGGACGGAGCATCTGAGTCAATCAAACACTCACACCCAGTCAAAAGATCTGGGTTTATTCCATCACCACCTACTTTTGTACCCCCAAAGCTTGGCACCTGCAACCAATCTACTTCTCTGCAAGCAGTGTAGCTCTAGGCATTCCCAGTCTCCATTTGAAAGCATTGGGCCAACCTCCGACTTTGACTTCTGCACTAAGCCGCCCCGGTGCCACTGGTGGTGCAGTTTTGGTACTCTCCTTACCCTTTGCCCTAGCTGACCTTTCCAAATATACTATGAATCCTTATATGGATGACCAGACTAGTTAGACCAGTATGGCCTGGCACATTTCTTGAGAGCCAGTGTGGGATGGTGGTGTAAAAGTGGTGCTGTGGCACTGCTGGCAGTAAACGCAACTCAGTGAGGGCATTAGCTCAAGGAAAGCTGTCCTACAAGCAAGGAAAGCTGTCCTACAAGCTGTCCCTAGGCTAAACATATGTAGTTTACGGTTGTTGAAGTTCTGGTCCACCGAGAAGCGGAAAAAGAGAGAGGGAGTGTGCCCTCAACCTGTCTCTGTTCAAAACATTCATGGCAGAGCAAGGAGACAAAAAATGAGAGGCAGGGCACCTTGAACCAACTGTACAAAGGGGTGCTGTAATAACTGACTAACATGTCCACCACTCAAATTACTTTCACTTTTCACAATACTAATACACCACTAATCCTTTTTGGGTTCCGGAGGAAAATAAAAGCGATTTGACGTCTGGTCAGGGATAGTAAACGATAAATAATTGCAATTATAATTACACTTACAATTAAAATGTTAAGAATAGACCTGTCTTTAGCCTCCATCACTACTATGTATGGGTTGCACCAGTCCAGCCACAGATATGCAGCCACTTTAAAAACTCCTCTCACTGTGCAGTCAGAGAAAGAAAAGAAAAGCTGGATACAATGGAAAGATTCAAAGCAAATAACTATCAGGAAATAGAAATAAGACCATCATTACAGTAGAGGTTAACATTACAAACAAATTCAGTGACCAGTATTAAAAGTATTATCAGCTATTCAAAATTAGCAGAGAAAATATATGTATAATACCTATTTCGCTGTAAGCAGAATTAGCAGAAGAAAAATAAGTCATGTTGGTAATATCAAATTTGTTTTAGGCTATCTTTTTCAGTTTGTGAAAAATATATATGGCTACGATGCTTTTGAAAAATTACCTCAAACAGTTATTACAAAATGGCCGACTCTTTCCACTGAAAGGTGCACTGTGTCTGCTTGTCCTTCTTCTGTTTCAGCGTACTCCTGCCATAAGCAGCCAAAAAGATACATTAGCCCCCTCACTGACAGAAATTTCTCTGACAGGGATTTGGGTGTGCTGGAGAGTGGTTGGGTTTTTAGGAGCTTGTGGGAGAATTACTAATCTATAATTGTTTTGTTTTTTCAATGCTAAAGATTCTTTTTTTGTGAATATATAGGGTGTGTTAGAATTCATTTTTCAATTATTTTAAGTAAAACTTGGGCAGTGTGAAGGAGGGTTTGGATTGTTTTTCAGTTTGGTTTTTTTTTTTACATTAACCATAGTCCTCAACAATTTTTGGGGAGTAGGACGTGTTGGTTAATCATTTTTACCTCACAGAAGTTACACAACTAAGGCTTGTGAGGGAGGGTGCTAATTTTTTCACCTGTACATTTTTTCAAATTAAGAACATGAACACCAAACGATTTAAGATTGACACAGAGGAATCTTTGTTCAAATGTTTGGATGAAGCTCCAGATATTTATTCAGAGGGTGACAGTGACATTGAGGTGGATTCTGGGGAGGGTCTGGAGTCCAGCAGTGGGGAAGAGAGTGTAGGTGATGAGGACCTTGGTGAGTGTGGAGGAGAAGAAGAAGAAGATTTATCTCAAGAAGATCTGTATGAGACTGTCTGGGATGAAATTGCACCAGGCAATGATAATAACAATTATGTTATTGAGTTTATTGTGAGGAATCCAGGAGTCCGGAAAGTTCCCCCAAGAAATTCCCCCCCAGTTGCATATTTGCAATTGTTTTTAACTATGGAACTGATTGTACACATAGTTCGTGAAACAAACAAGTATGCAAGAGATTTGCTGGACAAAATGGCAAACTGGATCAGTGAGCATCCCCATTCATGGTTACGTCGATGGATGAATGGGGGCTTGACTGTAGGCCTCTTGAAAAAATGGATTGGTTTATCTATTAACATGGGCCTCATAAAGAAACGTAACGTGAAACATTACTGGGATTTGTCACACCCTTCTCAGGCCACACCTTTCTTTGTGCAAGTCATGCCATTGTGGCAATACCTTATTGTCACAAGAATGCTTCACATAAATGACAATGCCACGGCAAAGGGGAGGGGAGTTGAAGGTTATGACCCGTGGCATAATATTAGGCCAGTACTTGATTCATTGAACCATGCTTTCAAGCGGTACTATGTGCCACATCAGGTGATTTGTATTGACGAATCAATGATTGGCATGAAAAATAGGGTGGCTTACCTTCAATACATGCCTAATAAAAGGCATGCTAGGTTTAGCATTAAGAAATTTGAGGTATGCGACAGCAGTAACAGTTATGTCCTTCATGTAGATTTATATACTGGGAAGAATAAAACAATAGGAACAGAAAAGGGGTTTGTGTTCAACAAGGTGATGAGTCTTCTCCGCTCATGTGATTTACTAGGTAAAGGGTATCATCTAATGACTGATAACTATTACACAAGTGTCAGTCTAGCGGAGGAGCTACTTGAGAACAAAACTCTATTAACAGGCACAGTGCGGGCAAACTCTAAAGGGCTGCCTCCAGAGATTGCAAGGGCCAAATTGCAGGCAGAAATGTCTAAGTATATGAGAAAGAAAGGGGTATTGGCATGCGCCTTTAGAGAAAAGAAAAGCCAACGCAAGCCTGTTCTACTGCTGTCCACCTCTAGCCTAGCAGATGATGTGACTGTACAGACAAGGTCTGGGAAGTCAATCATCAAACCTCAAGTCATTCTAGACTACAATAAAGGAATGGGTGGGGTTGATGTAAGCGACCGCAAAATATACGAATTCGCAGCAGAGAGATCAACACACAGATACTGGTCCAAGGTTTGGCGTAATCTGATTGATGTGTCGATCATGAATGCTTACGAATTGTATAAATTGAATACTGATCCATGCAATGTTCAGAGTCGCCACAGTTTTATAGTGAGTCTTGTAGAGGCACTTTGTCTACGGCAGGATGGTTTCACTCAAGAACAAATACCTACAACACCACTACTTTCTCTTTGTAGTGAGGAGCACGGCTTTGCGCTGTTGCCTGGGCGAAAAGAGAGAGACTGTGCTGTGTGCTCTGACAGGAGTCAGCCTGGGGGGAGAAAAAGGTCCCGCCACTGGTGTCCTGCCTGTAAACTTGGTGTTCATGAGCAATGTTATCCCCAATTAAGTCACTGTCATCCCTCTCCTAGTGTTCAGGAGGAACAGAACTAGCTTTTTGTTGCCCTACAATTTTCTTCATAACTATCATAATATTTTACATTATTATTACTATATTACCATTTTAAATATTTCAGTGTTTGCAGTTTATTTGAAGTAGTTGTAGGTTGAGTAAGTAACAGTTACAAAAAAAATTATCAAAAATAAAAAACAAAAAAAATATAAAAATTTAAAAAATAAAAAAAGTTTATTCTTTTTTTGTTCATTCTTTATAGTTCAAACCTGAAGTATAGTATATGTAAAGATTTTTTGAGCACCTTTTACAGAGGTTGCCTTGAACCAACTGTACAAAAAGGTGCTGTGGGTCTCCTGCCACCCACCAAAAGCACCTCAGTGAGGGCATTAGCACAAGGCAAGCTGCCATAAACCTACAAGCTGTCCCTAGGCTAAACATGTGTACTTGACGGTTGTTGAAGACCCGGTCCACCTAGAGGGAAAAAAGAGAGAGAGCGTGCCTATAATCTGACCCTTTACTAAACATTGTTTGTACAGCCAGGATAAACCAAAGCAGACAGAGGTTGCCTTGAACCAACTGTACAAAGTGGTGCTGTGGGTCTCCTGCCACCAAAAGCACCTCAGTGAGGGCATTAGAACAAGGCAAGCTGCCATAAACCTACAAGCTGTCCCTAGGCTAAACATGTGTACTTGACGGTTGTTGAAGACCCGGTCCACCTAGAGGGGAAAAAGAGAGAGAGCGTGCCTATAATCTGACCCTTTACTAAACATTGTTGGTACAGCAAGGAGAAACCAAAGCAGACGGAGGTTGCCTTGAACCAACTGTACAAAGTGGTGCTGTGGGTCTCCTGCCACCAAAAGCACCTCAGTGAGGGCATTAGCACAAGGCAAGCTGCCATAAACCTACAAGCTGTCCCTAGGCTAAACATGTGTACTTGACGGTTGTTGAAGACCCGGTCCACCTAGAGGGAAAAAAGAGAGAGAGCGTGCCTATAATCTGACCCTTTACTAAACATTGTTGGTACAGCAAGGAGAAACCAAAGCAGACGGAGGTTGCCTTGAACCAACTGTACAAAGTGGTGCTGTGGGTCTCCTGCCACCAAAAGCACCTCAGTGAGGGCATTAGCACAAGGCAAGCTGCCATAAACCTACAAGCTGTCCCTAGGCTAAACATGTGTACTTGACGGTTGTTGAAGACCCGGTCCACCTAGAGGGAAAAAAGAGAGAGAGTGTGCCTACAACCTGTCCCTGTAGTAAACATTCATGGCAGAGCGAGGAAATACAAAACAAGAGGCAGGCTGTCTTAAACCAACAAGCTGTCCCTAAGCTAAACGTGTAGTTGACTATTGTTGAAGTTCTTAGTCCACTTAGGAGGGAAAAAAGAGTATGTCTATAACCTGACCCTGTGCTCCTCTTGTTGAAAGAGTAAAAACTAGATCCGGATTCCTAGAGCGTATACCAAGATGCTTCCCAGGAGGTCAACAGACTTGGTATACCTTCTAGTCACCGACTTACCTGACAAATGCTTCTTTGGCAACATCCAACAGTCTTTCCAGCGTGACATGATTATTCATCTTCTTCACCTTCATCACAGACACCATCCAAGTGTTCTCATGAGTACGGTTTCCAGCATGTGAAGAAAAAACATGATTTAATGATTAAGTACTACTAGTCACACATCCCCAAATCGCACAAATCCATTTATTTGATACTCGCCCTCTTACTATGCAGAGTTGGATTGGAAGTAGCATTTTCAGAAGCAGCGCATCCCATCAGAAACTCTCATGCAGAACACGGTTGGTATTAGTGAAACCATGTAGTGCTAAACCAAGGGCAATCAAATCACTTCTAAAAAGATATTGGTCACTCTCTCTCACCCCACATCAAATGTGACTGACTTTGCACTGGTTTATATCCACCCACTTGTCAGTCAAGACAGTATGCTTCTCTTTATCCTTGCCTGATAAGTTAGACTGCTATTTATTATGCAGAGTAGAGCAGTTCTATTTACTCTGCACTGTCCGCAAGGCATGCAAGGCTAAGCTCATTATTTATCCAAGCTGAGATCAAAAGATAGTCACATAACAGGACCCTGCCTTCTAGACTAACAACCCATCTGACCATCCCCCTACCAACAAGATACCAAGAGACCAAAGCTTGCTTCGGGTTCACCAAATGAGCCATGTAGCAAAAGCCCTATGCACGATATCAGATATCCATGTTATGTCATGTTATCCCAGAAGGGTATCCTGGTGCTGAAGCAGGAAATATTTTGGCCAAAGTAGGTGCTAGATCAAGAGTCAGGGCTTCACTTCCTAGTGGAATTCAAGAACTGAGGTGGTGGATCTGATGCACAGGGGCAGACCATTCCTGACTTTAGGAGGGAGGAGAGAGCATGACTGCAAGATCTGCCTCTGTATATGTAGGGTAGGGGTGTGTGTGAGTCAAATGCCAAGGTTCACAAACACATAATAAGGAGTCGGGCCAAAAACTGAATTTCTAATGAGAGACTAAGTGTGGTAAACTGAAAAAGATAATAGTGAGTAAAAGACACAGAGAGAGCAGTAAGGTTGTTAATGCCACTGTAGGTAGAGGACAGTTGGAGAAATTAGCTGGTTAATTAGTGTGGTGCATGACTTACCTTGAGACTGTCTTTACCTGCCAATATGCCATCAGATACCCTAACAACGCCAACTCCTTTCACAGGTGGCCCAAGAGCAAAACTGTACCAGCACTCCAAGAACTCTAAAATGCCTCTAGGCTCCCTCCACACAATTCTAACCTATACTCGTCGAACAAAATGCTTCAAAACTCCATCAGGGGGAGCGAGGACTATATCAATGCAAATCTTTTTCCCTCTCTATCTCTCTCTGCTATTCTCCTCAATCAAAATAACTGACTAATATCCACCACTTAAATTACGTTCATATTTCACCATACTAATTATCCACTAATCCTTTATGGTTTCTAGAGTAGCGTGCTACTCGCCAAAAAAGCACTGGCTCCACCCGTCCCATTTTATGCCCCACTTTGCGGTTGAGGAAGGTTACATGGCCCGATAACCCACGCGGCTTATGTTTTCATGACAGTGAAGGCGCGGGAGAGAGATCCATCAACAGTGGATTGTACCGTCCTTGCATGGCACAAAATAGCCCGTAACCTTGCTGCGCATCTGCCGAAAGATGCTTGAAGACCTTAATTATTCTACCTGGGGGGACCTTTACATGGGAGGGCAATTTCGTACTAAAGAACAGTTCTTCACTACAAGAACACCGACCACAATGGATACATTCTTGTATATCAGGCTCCGACAGAGTGTGAAGGCTGTCACACCAGCATTTCCGGAAGGAGCCACCTACGTTGGTGCCTCTACATGCTTTCTCACAGGCAAGCCCTCCCAAACATGCCATCTCCCTTCTGTAGAAACACACACAAGCTGCGACCCCATCTCGCCCTATTAGAGCCAGGAGAGAATGGGATAAAGACCTGAACACCCCACTGATAGATGACCAATGAGAACACAGCTGCGGTCATGCGGTTGCTGTCACTGGGAATAGCAGACTACGACTTGTCCATTTTACATTTTTAAATAGACTGTACTATACCCCGGCCAGACTCCACACGTTCCACCTCAGGGATAATGATAGATGCGCTCGCTGTGGCGGGGGGGGGGGTGCGGATTTCCTGCATTTGGCGTGGTGTTGCCCCCTAGTGGCGGAATATTGTACACAGGTGTTTGATTGCCTCTCGGGCACGTTGGGGTACAGCTGACACCATGCATACTAGTAGAGCTATTAGGCCTGTCTCACGACAACAACACGGCCCATAGAAAATTCCTTGCTATGAGGCTCCTTTTGGCTAAACGACATGTAGCTTGTCGATGGGGGAGAGGACGTGAGCCTAAATTCAAATGTTGGATACACACAGTGTCTACTTGGCAAGAAAATCTGAGCTATTATGCAGAACTATTCCCCACTGAATCACACCCAAAAGATATTTGGGGCCCGCTCACCTCCTACTTTCTTGCGCAAGAGGCGGACCATGAGGGAGAGGCAGAAACTGAAGGCTTGGATGCTGGTAACGAGCCTGGGCCGTGAGGAACACATGGGCCAAATAGATGGGACTGGCTAGTTAAAATCTGGCGTGATATTGATGACAAGGGAGAAATTTGATGTTGATTTGGTGTGTTGATTTATCTGGATTTGTTGGTGGGGACGTACAGAGGGGCTGAAGAGGGGCTGAAGAGGAAATGTGTGAGGTTTCTGTGCTTCATTGGCCGGGATTACCTGCCTTTTGTATAGCGCACTATTGTTGATTCTCTGCACTACAAGACGTGATTACCGTTTGTTCCTATTAAAGTATGGATTGCGATGCTAGAAAGTTCGCCAACATCATAGACACTCGTGGGAGGGGGGTAGTTGGGGTTTTAGATAGTTTGATGCGGGAAGGTGCTAATCTCTGTAGACTATGCTGTAATGTACAACTCGCTGACTTTTTATTGCACTGATGTACTGCTTAATATTTCAATAAACCACACAAGATGAACGACACAACTGACAGGCGCACAATAACAGCAAAATGAAACTTTGTGCCAAATCAATGCAGAAGACAAAATCCATGTAAATCTTCTGATATGCAACTTCACCCTACTAGATACATTCATGTTGAGAACAATAAGGTAGTAAGGTTCAAGGCTCTGCACCGGTGCCTCCAGAAGGAAGCCTCACTGAATGCCACCTGTAGATTGCCACACTCCCAGGGCATTCACTTTTCTCCTTATATCTATCCAGATGCATAGGCAAATGCTGAAAGCTGAATTTCATTTGGTGCAGAGCATTGGGGATGGGCTAAAGACATTCAAAATTGGAAATCATGAAATGACATTTCGGGCAGTCACATTCGATACCACCCATAGGATTCCTGACTATCCTCCTGCAATCAGACACCCTGAATAGATGCCAAGTGGCATCAACACAATACAACTTGAAAAGGCAGAGATTGGCAGGAATAAACCTGGTAGACAAGTCTGGAGAGAACAGATCAAGCTGCAACTCAACGTTTGCTGTCAAACAGGAGAGTGAAGCACACTATATTGCCATAATCTTGACTCCCCAAAATTTGAGAAAGTGATCCATATCCATGAAAAGAGTAAACATGACCATTTTGTAAATAATTTGTAATTCTTCAGGTGGAAAAAAACACTGCTCAAGAAACAAAATCAAGCGTCATCGCCAGGGAGGGTGGCTAGGACAGGGAGCGTGGCTAGAACAGGGAGCGTGACAAGGTAGCCACGATGGCCGCGTATCGTGCAGGTGCACAGCTGAGCTCGACATTGACTTCTCAACGTGATGTCTGAGCAGTGCAGATGGCAAAAATTGCAATGTTTACTTTGTGAAAAGTAAGTGCCTCGGCCCTCAACAGAAGGTCACCGCAGCATGCATCACACATTGACCCTGCCATGCTGCAAATGATAGTACCAACACAACTACTAACCATCGCACTCCTATAAGTGTGACAATTCTGACTATTCCAGGCTCCAAAAGCTATGAGAAGTACTTGTGTGGCAGGCATCAGTCATTTTGAATTAATATGGAATTAATAAGCTACTGTTGTGCTCATTGCTAAATTCCCCAGAGTCCAGCAGGCGTGCACACTCTCAGTCCTTGGACACCAATTGACAGTTGCTCCGCCTAAACTGCATGCCTGGAACCTGGATCTGTTCCACATCACTGAGGCATATGGCAGAACCCTGGGCCTGGTGGAGACAGAGGTGACTGGGGATGTAGGGCCTCTCTAATTATACTGGTGAGGTGCACCAACCTCCCCACCTGCTACTGCCTCCAATAGACTCCCATGCCCACCTGTGCTACCCGTCGTGCAGCCCTCAGTGTCCGAGCACTGGGATTAGACATGGAGGACACATTGCTGGGAGCATAGGAAAAGCTCAATATTACCTCAATCGCCCTGAAGACACTAAGGTCTCAGATGCCTCCTCACACTCTATATACAGTGTACTACTTCCTCTTCAGAATCATAACTGACACACAGCCACAGTGAGCTATACAAACATCTAGAGGCACACTCATACATCCAAAATCACAAAGACTATTACCTCAGACATGACCCAACATCACAAACACCTAATATCCATATGCCTACCCACAAAGAGCAACACGGTCTATCACCAATCAGTACATATGAAGCAACACATCTGAATACTCTCACAATGGCCCATTTTATGAAAAGTAGCACATCACTGGTTGAAAACACCGATGCGTCACTTTTAATTGTCAAATCCTTGCAACACTATGGATGTGATGTATTTACACTACAGAGCTCCATGTATCAAGGATTCAACAGATACGTCAGGAATCCTGTCGTACTATTTGGCACAAAAATGACGCATTGCTGGAGTCGGATACTTAACGCACCTCCAATAATGTGTCATTACAAAAGTCCCATGTGAAACGCCCTGCATCACTCCATAAGTCTGCTTGACGCAGGCGTAAGGATTGTTACACAGTCAAGTCGTAGGAGTGGTATAGTGAAATCTCATAGATTTCACTACGCCACTTCTACAAGGTTTTTGCAGGGAAACGCCCACCCTCCATACATTATACTTGACGCAGGTATAATGTGGTGCAGGCATTTACAAAATGACGCATCTGCCTCGGAACGTCACTTTGCAAATAGGGTGCAGTGTGGCACATTGTTTACAACACCGGAGTGTCACAAAAAAGTGATGCAAGCCCTCATAAATAAGGTCCACAATATATATAACATGCTATTCATAATAAGAATCACCTCCGTCTCTCTGCTTTTCTCAGCATAAGGGGATAAAGAGGTTGATGGGAAGAGGTACAGGATTACAAAAAAATCACATGAGTGATAAAACCAGCTGAATTTTTATCAGACTATCTTCGCACACCACAGCCTTATGATTACACAGGTCCCTCCAACAAGGAGGTCAGCACATTTTAGCCTGTGAAGTGATAGCTAAGGATGTTTTTCATTTTTGCAAAATGATCAACTTCAACGATGATAAATTTTGAGAGCAAGAGAAAGGTGCCAGTCCAGCCTGATGCTTTCTCTTCAAGTAAAAACATAATAATGCAAAAGCCAAATTGGGCTGTCCTTTTGTTTTTTACAATTTTCAAAGTGTATTCGTGCACTAAAATATGGCATTTACCCATTTTTTTTAAATGAGGAGAAAATCAAGCTTGTCAAGAGTAAACAGAGGCTGGTTGATATTGCGGTCTGCAGTTGGGCCTTGGTCTGTAAATACTAGTGTGTCTTTGCATGATAGCAAAACATGTAATTTCGAATTATTAGGATAGCAAGCACTAACATCTAACATACACACAAACAATACTCACATACGCTTACCTATGCCCCTATTCATCTGCTAAATGGTAGGTAATAGGAGTAAAGGTGTCTGCAGCGGCACTGGTTGCGTCATGATGTTTTTTACAAGCAGAATCCTTGGTTCTGCTAAATGGTAAAAGCTTGTACTGACAGGGAGAAAGACATGTGAAGCGCTAACTCAAAAACTGGCTGAGCAAAGAGTGTTAGGGACATTGCACTGCTGCCTGTGACTGGATGCAAGACCCTTCGGAGCATATTTCATTGCTGCTGGTGAATGTCAGTCCACCTCCAAGCTTGTCAGTGTGCCTGCCCCCTTCCATCAAACCTCAACACAACTCTCCAAGAAAGTACAGGTCTTTTTCATAGCAAAAGTACCGTAATGTGAAGCCTATCAACAAAGATGGAAACACTGCATTCGTCAACCCATCCATCCAAAATGAAATAATCAAGTTAATTCCCTTCCAACATATTATTTATGTTGCTTACAAAAGCTGTAGAACGATGTACGTGGTACAACTTAGAAAAGTGAGCTGCTTCTCAAAACACAGATGAAACAAACAAACACAGCTTCCAAACGATAGCCTTTCCTTGCCAAATCTGTTTAATAGTAAAGACAGTTACGAAGCAGTAACTTTTATTTTCATTTCAAGGAAATACATTTTCCATTGCATGAGAGACTTTTATCACATAAATCGTTTTATTGCAGCTTGTGAGGGCACTGTGAGAATTGAGGGGGAAGGCCGAAAAGATTGCAAAACTAAAAACATTACATTATAGTCAAGTTTATTTTCAGTCAGAAGAGTTCTGATTTCAAAGGCACCGTCTACTAAAATTCACCCATTGTGTTATATATTCCCTGCACGCTAGAATGCTTACATTTTCTCACTATATATTTTATAATATTGCCTGCACATGTGTGATAGATACTTCCTTCCTCCCAACCGTGTAAACTGCCTACTCACGTTATTTTCATCGTGGCATGCTCCGAAGGCCTGCTTTCAAGGCCTGCTTTCAAGGCCTGCTGCCACTGCTATGAGAGGAGAGAACTACCTTTAGTAACCGATCCCTGTCTAATAAAGTGTAAATAAGGGTGGGAGTATTTAGAGGGATCGGTTGAAAAGAGGAATGCAATACAAAAAAGTAGAATAGGCAAAGTGAACAGTTAATTTTGGAAACGAGTCGGAGAGTCACCCAAGATTTTAAAGTGACGTGCAATTTCTCATCAAATGAATCCTTTTGATTTTAGATAAATTAATTGGTACTGTGAGCCGGACCTGTTCTGGTTTGTGGATGTTTTCAGCCCGATTGCCAGAAGCTTCTGCAGTGCAACACTCCAGCTCGGAGACTTGCTGCACTGTCACTGGGGCTGCCGGCAGATTAGAGTTCTCTGCTGGTGAACAGGGGTTTGTGCAGCTTCAAGCAAACGCTCGTTTCCATTTCCTGAACCCGATTACTGCCTTACTTTTAGGTGAGGAAATATGTGTGATTGAGACTGAATATGGGCAAATACAGCTTTCACAAGAAAGATGAAGTGTTCCAGATTGTTATTAGGTGAAAATATTGATTTTCAATCAACATAACTTGAAAGAAACCCCTGCCAAATGAGTGTCTGCTCTTGGGCCGATCAGATCGGCCAGAGCACTTTCACTTTTAACACAGGGCTGATTAGATCGGCCCGTGGCACTACTTAGGTTAAGGAAGTTACGAAATGTAAAAAAAACCTGCATTTTATAAGAAGAAGAAACATATTTAAAATGTAGTTGAGAAAGCTTTGGAATTGAAAAAAAATATATTTGTTTTAGTAATCAATATTCCATCTCTAGGTATGCCAATCCATTTAATGGAGGCCAAAAGTAAGTGGAGAAGAGTAATTAATAGAAGTAATTTGTCACGTTTGTTTTTGGTGAATGAAAACATAGTTCAAGTTCTGAGCCTTTTTTTAATGAAGAGAGTTATCTTCAGAGTAATGATTTGATGCATGCAGTTGACACCAGTGGTAGTGCTTATGAAGAAAATTGTTCCTCGAAATGCAGAAGAGGTGTTAGTTGATTAAGTTTTAGGTAGACGTCCTAAATCTCCAGTATACACTTGGAGCTGATGTAGTATTTGTAGTGTACGGCAGGAATCTATTTATTTTGTATGCAATGTCTTACGGAACTATACTAAAAAAAGTGTTAAACAAAAGATTGAGCGAAAATACTGGTTTGCAAGGTCATTCACTGGCTTGTCTTTCTAAAAAAGTATGTCAAGGTGTTTTTCACCATTTCAGGATGTTAGCAGTACATCATACTGAAATGAGGAAATTAGTCAGAAGATTGTATTATGCAAAATGTCCAGCATTAATGTTAAAAAAGATGAACAGTGCTCTTTTGCGTGGATCTGTATCAGATGTAATGAACATTTGTGATGAAATTCAGGTTAGTTACTTTGGTCCTGAGGAAGACAGTGCAGGAATTGATATATTAATAGAAGGAAATGTAGAAGAGAATGTACAACATTGTGGTACAGAAAATTTTGAGCAAGAAATTACAAATTCTAAGGTGATTTCAGGTGAAAAGCCAAAATATTCTTGTATTGTTGTCGACGAACTCATTATAAAAATCAGACCAGGACTGTTGATCTGTATTTAAAAAGTGAAAAAGAAAATAATAATGAGTTGATAGAATTTGCAACGTATTTGTTGGTAGAGAATTGTTTTGATTTGAGTTCTGATTAGCGTATTTGTAAATATTATTATAACAAATTAGATGAGAACAAAATGCCTGCTAGAGCTGTGCATATTAATCTTGAGTTGGTTAATATTCCTTCTAAATTGATGGATTTAAATACTTATGAGTCTATTCTTATTCCATGTGTGCATCCATTTCAGGCTATTGTTCGTATGGACCCTAAGACAGGAAAATTGCCTCCTTCAGATTTACAGAGAGGTTTAAAAGAAGAGTTGTATATTTGCCTCTAGATTTAAAGAAAAATTTAGTTTGAGAGTGATTTGTCTGGACTTTCTTTTGCAGTAAACAATATATTGAAAACAGGTGTACATCCAGGGAATGTTTCGGCAAAGGAATTTATGTCAGCATGGTACTAATGAGTACTGGTACCATTGTCATGGAGAACTTAAATGTATGCTAAGGAACTTAGGAACTCCTACATGGTTCCTTACTCTAAGCTGTGCTGAATATGCTTGGGATGATTTACTTTAATCTCTCCGAGAGGCAAATCCAAATATACCAAATATTGAATACAAGACACCTGGAGAATTGTGCTCTTTGGATCCAGTTAATGTATTTCAATCATAGATTTGAAGCTATGATGTCTTTTATCACCAATAAAAAAAATACTCCTCTTGGAGAGGTTCTGGATTTCTTTTGGAGAAAGGAGTATCAAGCGAGAGGTGCTCCTCACATACATATGCTAATATGGATCAAAGATGCTTTCAAATTTGCAACAGACTCAGATGATACTGTGTTGTCTTTTATTGAAGAATATGCTTCATGTGATATACCCAAAAGTACACAAGATAAGGACTTAAGACAACAAGTCTTATGATTCCAAAGTCATCGTTGTGGGAAATACTGTTGTCGAAAGTACAAATCTAAGGACAAGTTCTACACCAAATGTCGTTTTGGATTTCTACGTCCTGTAATATCCAAAGGAAGAGTGAACAGTTTTATGTCATCTTTGCAACATACTATCACAAGAAAGTATCCAAAAAATACCTACAACTTAAGAAGAAATGAAGAGTAATAATACGTAAATGACTACAAAAAAGTAATTTTGTCTATGTGGAATGCTAACATGCATATTCAATACGTTGTGGACAATAGCATTGCTGTAGTTCAATATGTAACATCCTACATAATTAAAGGAAATGTGGGAAGAGATTTCCCACGAGAAGAGACTAAGTAAGAAATTATATAGTTACAGTTTCAAGATGTTATCTCATCGAGAAATTGGAATGTATGAATGTTTGGATCGCTTATCATCTGCTAATTATGTAAAAATGTTGAACAATGAAATTAAGCAAGAAGCTACAATTGCAGCTGAGATTGCTAGAGACAGTTCTCAAGACAGTCAAACTTATGCTCCATTGAGTCAGGATCCGCTAGGAGAACCAATTGTTTAAAATGAAGCAGCAACTGCTATGGAAAAGGTGGAAACAGCAATGTATCAAGCTCAAGAAGATGTAACAAACTTAGGAAACGTGGAAGAACAACTAAATGTTGAGCAGAAAGAAATATATGAGCAAGTGAGAGAACAGATTGATCATGGATTACTTCATGAGAGGAAACAGTGCTCTTGCTCATCCTTTCAACCTTTCCGAATGTACGTGAGTGGACAGGCTGGAACAGGGAATTTATTTTAATTAAAGTAATCACAACTTTTCTATTGAAAACAACTGAGTCGCATTTGTCTTGTGTTGTCACTGCTCCAACTGGATTGGCAGCACACAATATTAAAGGACATCGTTTATTAATGCTACCAGTAAAGCATGAAAACAAATTGGAATACCACAAGCTATCTGGAGAAGCTTGTTGTGAAGTTTCAAGAGTCTTGAAGAAAATGAAACTTCTCATTATTGATGAGGTAAGCATGGCATCAAACTTAATGCTTGCCTTTGCACCTTTAAGAATGCAGCAAATTCTTAAAACAGAGTGTGACATATTATTTGGAGAAGAACGCGTCATCATTTTTTGAGATCTACTACAACTTACTCCTGTAAAAGGACAACCAGTGTTTAAAACACTGGTGCATGAAGATACCAGAAAGTCTCTGGGGAGCATTGGAAATGTTAACATTTGGTCATATTTTGAGTATTAGGAACCTATTACAAATATGCGACAGGCAAATGATGCTGAATATGGAACTATTCTTCAAGATATAAGAATTGGAAAAGTGACTAAACATGGCAAAGAAGCTTTACAGAGATGATTACTTTCCAATTTGTTTCCAAATGAAAATATTGTTCCTGAGAAAATATATATGAGAATTGCAGAAAAAAAATCTGTAATCTGCTTAATACCAACACAGCGTGAATGTTCTATATTCAATGAAGAAATATTAACGTTGGAAAATGAAGAAATTATAAAATTAGAAGCTATTGATGAAATAGAACATGCATGAATCACTATTATTTTGAATGAAAAGTTGAAGAGGAAATTGTTTTCTTTAGAGAAATCGGTAAGTAAAACTGCTGCTTTGGAAAAGAATTTATATGCATGTGTAAACTGTAGGGTTATTTTACGACAACATTTAATTTGAATGTTAGAAAAGGTTTAGTAAATGGAGCAATGGGTAAAATGTTTGATTTTGTTAATTATGTAAATAGAGATGGTATTGAATTTTTGAAAATCAAGTTTGATGAAATTGCAGAAGTACAACAATTTAGTTATGGTTCAGCTTGGTTATGCTTGTAAAGATTTGTATGTACGCAGAAAACAGTTTCCTATTTCTTTGGCTTATGCGGTGACCATTCATAAATATCAAGGTTTAAGTAGATAGTGCTTTAGTGAATATTGTAAGTACCGTGTTTAAAGAGGGTATGGCATATGTTGCTTTGTCTCGAGTGAGAACTTTATCTGGATTGTACCTGATTGATCAGACAAAGGTTAGTGCAGATGCAAATTGTGTGAAAGAGTATAATAGGTTAAGAAGAGAATATGCAATCAATTTAGGTCAATATCCAGTATTTGAAAACCATGTGGTAGGAAGAAAAAGAAGATTTGAGAATATCTGTAGTGAAACTGTAGAGAAAGAAAACAAACAAGATGAAGTTGTGATTGCAAGCAAAAAGAAAAAGGACAGTGTTGAAGAGAATGTTGGTTATCAGTTTGAAAATAGTTCTGGTGTCAACTGCTATGCTAATGTAGTTGGTAATGTTTTTTTTCTTGAAAGTTTGCTACAGCAAATTGTTGAAAATCGGGAAGAAAGATTCTGTTTGTTTTTGTATTCAGTTTTGGAGAAATGTAGTAATGATAAAAGTAAAATACAAAGTGTTTCTCATATTCAAAATATTTTGGGCATATGTTCTGGTTCTACTCAATTTACACAGAATATTCAGCAAGATTGTCAGGAATTTTTAATGCTTATGCGTGTTGTATTGGAAGATTATGGTATAGATATTGAAAACCTTTTTGGCCTTTCTTATAAATGGCAACACAACTGTGAAAATTATTTGTTTACATGTAGCACTAACATAGACACTGAAAGATTCATACATTTGACTTTACCTGACTGTGAATCAGTATCTTTTAACAATCTAGTTAGAGGAGCAAGTCAAAACATGGAGTGTAGCCAATGTAAATCAGAAATGTCATCAACATTATTCATACAAAGATATTGTCAGTATGTCATTTTAATGCTGCAAAGTTGTAGAGCTGATGGAAGCAAATTGGAAACTTTAACAAACAATGTTGTAGCTACTCAAGTATCAATATCTGGAAAAACTTTTGTAGCTGTTGCAATTATCTTTCATGATGGACCTTCTACAACATCTGGACATTACACTGTTTATTTAAACTGTCTGAAAGGCTGGATACATTGTAATGATAGTCAATTGTTTTTTAAACAACGTTTGTCTAAAGAGTTACCTAATTCTTACCTAATATTTTTAAAGCCAAAATTGTACGAACAAAATTTAGGCTTTCAGTATTATTTCTGCAAAGGTAGGTTGGTCTGGTGTTGTATCATACTTTGTAAGTGAGGGTGAGGAGCCAGTGTAGATCTCTCAGGTGGTGGGTCATGTGGATGCGACAGGGGACATTGATGATCAGTTGGGCAGAAGTGTTTTGGACTCGTTGTAGTCGTTGTAGGTGTTTGTCCGAGTTGAGATTTAGAGAGTTGTTCCTCATACAGTTGGTGACGTCTTTCAGTGGCATGTGGCTCCTTGCTGAGGGAGAAGAGGAGTTGGGTGTCATTGTCTTAGCAGATAATGTTCAAGTTGTGATAGTGGGCCACTTGTGTGAGCGTGCTATGTAGATGTTGAATAGTGTCAAGTTGAGGATGAGCCCTGGGAGACGTTGCAAATGATATCGCTGGTTTTGGATCAGAAAGATGAGAGACAGATGCTCAGGATTCGTATTGAAGAACTTTCAAGCTAAGAAATTTAGAAATACTATTTGGCCATTAGGAAATGTATGTAAAACCATTAAGGCCTATTTGTTGTATATTTTGTCAGCATATATTTGCAGTGTATGTTAATTAATGAGAGTGTTTCGTTATTTTAAGATTGTTTGACATATCTCATAGTTATGTAAGAAATTGCTGTTAGAGAAAAACATTTAACATATGTTTTATTGTATTTTTAAGATTGTTATTGAGAATGTTGAATGTTTTTTTAAGATAATCGTATTGATTGTCTTTTTTTGCCCGCTGTTATATGATGAGTACTATTGAACTCACTGTTTCTAGTGAAATTCAATATATTCTGAGAACAGCAAAAAAGGCAAATGAAATGTTTTACAAATTATTTTGTTTACTAAAAGATATATTGTAACTGTATTTTTTTTTGTCTTCCACAGATGCTAATTTTATAATATATAATTTTTGTATTATTTATTATGTTTAAGGTAAGTATAAATAACTTACAAAGGGTTGATGTAATGTGCTTCTACATAGCTGAAGCAATAAAACATGGATGGAGTACATAAGTTTGTAAAGATGGTTTGTATCTTTTAAACATATTTCAAAAAATGTATATATATATACTAAGTGTACCAGTATTCTTTGCAGTTTACTACAACACATCTACTAGTTTAGAACAGGTAAGGTGAATAGACATGTTGAACTATTTTTAGTACTGCATTTTATTATAGCAGCCTGGGTGAGGTGACAGAGGGAGAGGGAGGGAAAGGGAGGGGGAGGGGGATGGAGAGGGAGACAGAGAGAGTGAGAGGGAGTGAGTGAGTGAGAGGGAGGGAGGGAAGGAGTGAGAGTTAGTGAGTGAGTGAGTGAGTGAGAGGGAGTGAGAGGGAGAGGGAGTGAGTGAGAGGGAGTGAGTGAGGGAGTGAGTGACTGAGAGGGAGTGAGAGAGAATGAGTAAATGAGTGGGAGTGAGTGAGTGGGAGTGAGTGAGTGGGAGTGAGTGGGAGTGAGTGAGTGAGTGAGTGGGAGTGAGAGGGAGGGGGAGAGAGGGAGTGAGTGAGGGGGAGAGAAGGAGTGAGTGAGGGGGAGAGAGGGAGTGAGTGAGGGGGAGAGGGAGTGAGTGAGGGGGAGTGGGAGTGAGTGGGGGAGAGAGGGAGTGAGTGAGGGGGGGAGGGAGTGAGTGAGGGAGAGGGAGTGAGTGAGGGAGAGGGAGTGAGTGAGGGAGAGGGAGTGAGGGAGAGGGAGTGAGAGGGAGGGAGTGAATGAGAGGGAGTGAGTGAGAGGGAGGGAGTGAGCGAGAGAGAGAGGGAGAGAGTGAGAGTCAATGAGTGAGTGGGAGAGGGTGGGAGACGGAGTGAGTGAGATGGAGAGGGAGTGAGACGGACAGGGAGGGAGAGGGAGTGAGATGGAGACAGAGAGGGAGGGAAAGGGAGGGAGTGAGAGGGAGGGAAAGGGAAGGAGACGGAGAGGGAGGGAAAGTGAGGGGAAAGGAAGGGAAATGGAGGGAGATGGAGGAAAAGGGAGTGAAAGGGGGTGAGACAGAGAGTGAGTGAGAGGGAGGGAAAGGGAGGGGGGCGGAGAGAGAGGGAGTGAGAGAGAGGGAGTGAGAGAGAGTGAGTGAGAGAGAGGGAGTGAGACAGTCGGAGTGAGACAGAGGAAGACAGGAGAGAGGGAGGGTGAGAGGGAGAGAGAGCTAGAGAGAGGGAGGGAGACCAAGAGAGATGTGTGTATGCCGGGACGGCTCAGTGGACGAAGGCGTCCGCTGCAGGGACCTATGATCAACCTCATGGTCAGTTTTATGTTGTTGCTCTAGCCCCTCCCCCACTGACCCTGCCCCCCCACCGATGCGGCCCTCGGACACAATCCAAACTGTAAATTTGGCCCCCGAGAGAAAGTTTGTGAGTACCCATGTCCTAGACGAAACCTTGGATGCTGATTTTGTGGAAGCATTAGATGACATTGAGTTTGATCATATGACTTTTGAAATTGATAACCAGGAAAATGAAATACCTGATGAAATTATTTTAGAAGCTCTAATAAATTATGAGATGTTACAAGAATAAATGTATTATTATATTATAATAATGGTTTGAGGCACTCTTCTTGCAGAGTTGTAATCATTCAGCTAATATTGAAGTACTCATGGTGCAAAGTGGCCCTTAGGGCATGGACTGCTTCAATCCCCTATAGACTATGCATGCACTCTTCTATGCACCGGCAAACTTGTCTTTTATAGCTTCTATTTTCCAGTCTATATCTTTACACTTTCAGCAAACTCTCTGTGATTGCTGAGTCAGTATTGTACTGAGCTATTCAGCAGAATGTCCTTATCTTTGCACTGTGCTAAAAATGAACCTCTTTTAAATACAGTCAGACACTCACCTTGCAGAACTGTAAATATCCAGTCCGTACCCAAGTAATCATGAAGCAAAGTAGGCCTTGGGCAATGGACTGCTTTAAACATGTATACACTATGCGTGCAGTCTTTTATGTATGTGCAAACTTGTTTTTTATACATTCAATTCCCCAGTCTGTATTATTAGACTTTCACCAATCACTCTTACTCTACTGTTTCAATATTGTAGTGAGCCATTCAGCAGTATTTTCTTTTATATGTACTGTGGTATGTACTGTGGTAAAGCTGAAGCTGTTATAAATTCAGTCAGGCACTTTCTTTGCAGAACTGCACAGTACTTGTGCATTAAAATAGGCCTCAGGTCATAGACTGCTTCAAACTGCTATACACTTTGCATGCAGTCTTTTATGCCCTGTAAACTTATCTTTTATACCTTCAATTCCCCAGTCTGTAGCCTTACACTTCCAGCAAACACTATCACACTACAGCTTCAGTAATATATTGAGCCATACAGCACTACGTGCTTATCTATACACTGTTCTAAAAGAGAAGCTACATTCAGCCAGAGAGTCTCCTTGCAGAATTGTAATCGTTCAGCCAGTACCCAAGTACTCATGGGGTAAAGTGAGCCTTAGGGCATGGACTGCTTAAAATCCCTATAGACTTTGCATGCTCTTTTTTATGCACCGGCAAACTTGTGTTTTATACCTTCAATTCCCCAGTCGCTATCCTTACACTTTCAGCTGATTGCTCATTCAGTATTGTACTGAGGTAATCAGCAGAATGTCCTTATCTATGCACTGTGCTAAAAATGAAGCTCTTATAAATTCAGTCATGCAGTCTGTTCGCAGAACTGTAATCATGCAGTCAGTACCCAAGTAATCATGGAGCAAATTAGGCCTTAGGCCATGGACTGCTTTAAACCCCTATAGACTATGCTTGCAATCGTCTATGCAAACACAATGTCACTGCTGATTTAGTATTGTACTGATCTATTCAGCAGAATGTCCTTATGTATGTAGTGTGCTAAAACTGAAGCTATTTAGTTAGTCGCTCTCCTTGCAGAACTGTAACCAGCCAGTCAGTACCCAAGTAATCATGGAGCAAAGGAGGCCTTAGGCCATGGACTTCTTTAAACCTCTATAGACTATGCTTGTAGTCTTCTATGCACCTGCAAACTTGCCTTTTATACCTTCAATGTCCCTGTCTGTATCGTTACACTTTCACCAAACACTCTCACACTATTGTTTCAGAATTGTAGTGAACCATACAGCAGTATGTGCTTATCTATACACTGTTCTAAAAGTGAAGCAGTTTCACATTCAGCTTGACACTGCTTGCAGAACTCTTATCATCCACTCAGTACCCAAATATTCATGTAGTAAAGTAGGCCTTAGTATATGGACTGCTTCAAACTCCTATGTACTATGCATGAACTCTTTAATTCACCTGAGAACTTGTCTTTTACATTTTTAATTACCCAGTCTCCATCCTTATACTCCCTCCAAACACTTTGCCACTACTGTTTCAATATTGTAGTGAGCCATATAGCAATATATGCTTATCTATACACTGTACAAAAAGTATAGCAGTTATACATTCAGCTCTACACTCGCCTTGGAGAACAGTAATCATTCTGCCACTACCCAATTAGCCCTGCAGCAAAGTAGGCCTAATGACATGGACTGCTTCAAATCCCTATAGACTATGCATTCACTGTTCTATACACCAGCAAACTTGCCTTTATACCTTCACTTGCCCAGTCTGTATCGTTACACGTTCACCAAACACTCTCACACTACTGTTTCAGTATTGTAGTGAACCATACAGCAGTATGTGCTTATCTATACACTGTTGTAAAAGTAAAGCGGCTATACATTCAGCCCCACGGTCTCCTTGCAGAATTGTAATCATTCAGCCAGTACCCAAGTACTCAGGGTGCAAAGTGGGCCTTAGGGCATGTACTGCTTCAAACTCCTATGGACTATGCATGCACTGTTGTATGCACCTGCAAATTTACCTTTTATATGTTCAATTCCCCAGTCTCTATCCTTACACTTCTACCAAACACTCTGTCATTCCTGTTATAGTTTTGTAGTGACTCATTGATCAGTGTGTAGTAATCCATTCACTACATTCAAACAGTAATCAGCAAATGTACAGTAAGTGGTACATCCCCAGAGATATGGCAGTTATTGTGCACTGTGACATCAATTTGAATTTGAATTTTAACATATTTATAGAGCGCGCTTATACCGGGACGGTTTCATGGCGCTAGATAGCGGTGAACCAGTGGACACATAGACGGAGGCTAGACTGCTAGGGATCTGGAGAACAAGAAGGTCTTAAGATGTTTACGGAATTCCGCATAGGAAGTAGAAGCTCTGAGGGCAGAAGGGATAGAGTTCCAAAAAGATGGAGCTAGGACCGCAAATCTCGTCCCCCCGGACCTCTTCTTCCTAAAGCGGGAAATTGTCAAGAGGGCCTGGTGAGAGGAGCGGAGCTCTCTGGCCAGAAGGTAAGGTGATATGACATCACAAAGGAAGACAGGGGCAGTCCCTGACCTAGCCTGATAAGTCATGCAGCCCAACTTGAAGAGAGCCCTCTCCTTCACCGGTAACCAGTGCACAGATTGCAACAAAGGGGTGGCATGGTGAAATTTAGGGAGTCCGTAAATCAGGCGGGCAGCCTGGTTTTGTATCTGTTGAAGGCGATGGATCAGGTAGTCTGGGGCGCCATTATAGACCACATTCCCATAGTCAAGGCACGATAGCACCATGGCCATGAGGATAAGCTTAAGGGCGGGAACAGAAAAAAAACGGGAAACCTTACGAATAGTGCGAAGGGAAAAGAAACAGGAGGACACCACTGAGTGAACCTGCGTATGAAGGGAGAGCTGGGAATTGATAAAGATGCCCAGGGTTTTGACCTTTGGAACCGGGAGGGGAGGGGGACCAAGTGAGTCGGGCCAGAAAGACGGGGACCAGAGACTGCAACCACTCCCAGTCAAAACCAGTTCGGTTTTGTCGGGATTTAGTTTGAGGTGGTTGCAGTTCATCCAGTCTTGGATGAAGAGCATCACCCTCTGGAAATTCTGAGCAGAGGAGGGAGAATGGGAAAGGTTAAAAATGAGTTGGAGGTCGTCGGCGTAATTGAACACCGAGACCTCCATCTGCTGTAAAGAAAAAATAAGGGGTGAGATGTATAAATTAAATAGCAGGGGAGACAAAGAGGATCCCTGGGGAACGCCGCATGTCACTCTACGAGGAGGGGCAGCAAAGTCGGCCAGATGGACAGCCTGCTCCCTATCCGTTAGAAAGGACCGGAGCCAGGCGTGGGCCGTGCCCCCAATGCCCGCCGCCTCAACACGGGTCAACAGAATGTCATGATCCACCGTGTCGAACGCGGCGGACAGATCTAAGAGGACCAGGGCCTGGGGGAGGCAGATGTCAATGCCCTCCCTCAGTTTGTCCATCACCGAAACTACCACCTTCTCGGTTGAGTGCAGCGGGCGAAAACCTGCCTGACAAGAGGAGAGGCGGCCAGTAGACTCCACAAAGGAGCTCGGAGTCCCGGTAACATGAGCCTCTGAGACCTTCGCCAAGTAAGGGAGAAGGGAGATGGGACGATAGTTAGCGGGCAGAGATGGATCGGCACCTGCCTTTTTCAGGATCGGAATGATAAATGCTGATTTATGGGCGTTTGGGACGATGCCAGTTTTAAGGGAGTGGTTGATTAATGTGAGTGGAGGGGAGTAACAGCTGGAAAAGATCTCTTTCAGGGCAAAAGCCGGGCCGATGTCCTGGGGTGAACCTGATTTTACCCGAGCCAGTAAGGGGAGGAGTGTTTCTCGTGTCAAAGGGGGAAGCTGAGTGAGAAGTGGAGCAGCGGGAAGCGGGGGAGCGGTGGACGGTGTCGGGAGTGAGGGAGGGATGTTGGCCTTAATGAGAGCTACCTTCTCAATAAAGAAGAAGTTAAGGGAATTGCAGAGTGATTGAGACGGAGGGATTTTAGAAATCACCCTGTCGGAGGCAGCGAGCTCGTGTACCGTGGCGAATATTTCCTTAGATTGATTTTCCACTGCCAGAATTCTACCAGAAAAGTACTCAGTTTTAGCTTTTAGTATGTCCCTTTTATATTCATTGAGTACCAGGCAGTACTTTACTTTGAGAAGGGGACAGTAGGTGCGTCGCCATGCTCGTTCTGCTCTGCGCGCCGCCAACTTCTTGTCCCTGAGGAGAGGAGTGAACCACCTGTTGGCAGCGTGGGCGCGTTTAATAGCCACTCTCTTAAAGGGAACAATGCTGTTACATGCCTTTAGCAGCCAGTTGTTGATGGCTGTGAGCTGAGTGGGGAGGGATAGATCACTAAGCTCAGGGCTAGATGCCGCAAGGGAAGAGCAGACATCGGGAAGATCAGCCTTGTCCCACTTTCTAACCCAGATGTTTTTGGGCAAAGGAGGTTTATGCGGCTGTCCAAGGTTTAGTGCAAAGGAAATAAGGGAGTGGTCTGACCAGGGACAGGGCGAGGTGATAGGAGAGTTGGTTGGGATATTGAGGGTCCATATTTGGTCAAGCTGATGACCTTGGATGTGAGTTGGTGTAGCAAGCTGGGGGAGGAAGTTGAGACTAACAAGCAGGGCTGTGAACTCCTTAGATCTGGCGTCCTCAGCCGGGTCATTTGGCCAATAGTTTAGATCTCCGAGAACCAGGACTGCCGAATTGTTCACTACTAAAGTGGCCAAAAGGTCCTCAATGGAAGTAAGAAATTGGGGAGTGGACTGAGGGGGACGATAAATAAGTACACAAGTCAGGGGAACCCCAAATGAAGTGGAACGGACTACTAGACAGTCTACAGCGGGAATAGGGGAGGAAGGTAGTGTCTGGAAGTGAAAATCAGAGCGGGTTATCAGGGCGACACCTCCTCCTGTCTTTCCCCCAGAGCGATCCATTCTAATGGCCGAATAGGTCGGGGGCAGCATGGCTAAAAGGCTCGGAAGGGAATCATCCCTGAACCAAGTTTCTGTGAGAAACAATAGGTCGGGTTGACGAGAGTCGAGCAGGTGGAATAGCTCAAGCTGATGCCCGACCGCAGACCTGGTGTTAAGGAGGATCGCGGTGGTGGTGGGCTGGGGGCTACAGGGGGTGCACCACAATGGATGCACCGTATTTACAATGTGGTGTATTATGGGGCAAAAACAGCACAGATATGTGATGTATATGTGTTGTGAAGGTGGCACATTGCTTAACTTGCGTTGCAAGTGCAACACAGCTCCAGCAATGCTCTTGGGGCCGTATGCTTACAATGCTGTGTCAATCCTTACACGTGTTTCAAGCAGATGCAGGGTTTTGACGCAGCAATAGCTTAAAAGTGACTGAGTGAAATCTTATAGATTTCACTCAATCACTTTTAGGAGGTGTTCCTGCGCCAGGACACCCCCACCCCCCCTGCGCATGAAAGCCTCCTTCTTGCGCAGGGCTTTACAATGTGATGCACCTTCCGTATCCTTCACAATGTAAAAACCACACACCATGGCACATCATTTGCACCACCGCTGCATCAGAAAAGTGATGCAACAGATGTGTAAAAGAGGCACAAGGGGGTTGTAAATCTGCTCCTAACACATACAAATTCACCCAGGCAGTTTCACCAGCAGTGCAAATTGAAAGTTAGACTTGTAACATATTTATATGCATATGTTACATTCAAGTGCTTTTGAGGTACTACAGTATACTATAGGTAAATACCTTATAGATTTATGCAGTGGCACTTCCTTATAGTTCTGCACTTTCACATTCACCATATACTAGTAATGTATTCATACATTCATTTATGAACGACACATTTATTCTGACAAACTCTTACACACTAACATAGAAATATAGTTCTTTCTTTGACCAGTGAAGGTAGTTCTAAAAAGAACAGTTTTTTTGTGTTTTTATTTTTCTATTTGTTTTGTACTTTTTCAACAAGTTTTTTTTTTAAACCAAAAAAAATTTAACTGGAACCCAAAAAGTGTCCAACAGGAAGAAAAGAATGAAAAAAAAACTAATGACAAGGACAGCGATGCTCACGCTTCCTGTGTTTTATCAGGTCAATAAACTGCTCCCTGTAACACAAAAGTTTGTCGCAATAATTGCAAAGGATTTTAAGCTCACCAAAATCAGGTTCAGTCTGTGGGTGTGGACCGCTTCCCAAAGGTGGTGGTGGTGAACTTGATGTACTTGGTACAGCAGCAGGTGGGTTCTCTTGCAACCTGCGAGTTGCAGCTCTCACAAAGTTGTTGGGGTGCAAGGTTTTCACGTGCCACACCATACTTGCAGTGCCAAATTAGTATTTATTTGCAGGATTGCCCCCTGAAAGCGTTGTTTGGTATATTTTGCACGTTACAAGTGGAGCATGAACCTTTTTTCCCCTTCAGGGAAAGTAAAAACTTCCAAATGAGTGCCTCTTTTTTCTTCTTCTGAGATTCTTCTGCAATTAATTCTCCATCAGATGAAGAGCTGGAAGACGACTCCATAGGTGTTGTCATGGTTGTCTTCCTTCTCATTTGACAAGCTTCAGAGAAGAGATGCTTCTTCTTAGAAAGTCAAAGTAAAATGATTAAAGTGGGAGTGGTCTTTCAACAGTTGGAATAGGAGGTGTTATGAACCAATCAAATCTCTTCTTTTTAAGTCACATGGCTTTGCGTACGCTTACGGTGCGCTTACGGTCCTCTTATGCTGCGAGTACGTATGACGTACCTCCACGATTTGCGTAATTGCTTTTAAAAGTAATATACGCCTATTAAAAGTTTAAAAAACAATTTTCATCATTATCCAAGATAATTTCTTCCCTTAATATGTACATTAAATACATAAATATATGTTTTTGAACAATTAGAAACGTTAGCGCCGTACACGTACGGGGCGTCGTTCATGATGTCATGCGGAAGCGTTGATGCGATGCGTAACGTCAAAGCGTATCCGCAACGTGTGCGTGGGTACACGCAGAGGACGATTTACCGTACAAAGGATGGTGCGATCACCGTACGTGTACGTTACGATTACCCCCAAAAAACAATGAAAAAAGAATTATAAAGAATTTAATTTTATTACATTGAAAAAACAAATAATTAATTTAAAAAATAATAATTTAGTTTTGCTATTATTTTACATTAAGAATATGAAATATAATTAAAAAAATAAAATAAATATAAATATTTATAATAAAAATGGAAGAAATTAGTATAAAAAGAAAGAAATATAATAATTAATACATTTAAAAATTATCATTTACAAAACCTTTGAAATTCACTGAAAAAAACAGGTTTCACACACATTATAGTTAGGAATTACTATTTAAAAAACCTTAGAAATTCACTGAAAAAACCATAGTTTTCACACATGTTATAGTTAGCTGGACATTTCACTCACACAAAACCATTGAAATTCACCCGTTATAGTTAGTTCAGCTAACTATAACTTGCGCGCCCTCAAAGCACTGCCACAGGAAATCCTCAACATTCTATTTGGAATAACTTTGGCGTCGGTTGACGAATCTTTGTGAAATTTCTTAAAACTGGTGGGGCGCTCCGGTTTGCTCTCATCCTGAAAGTCTCAGGTTGTTTCGTCAAGTGGGAGCCAAGAAAAAAGGGGAGACCCAAAACATGATTTCCCAATGCAATTTTCCATAGCGGCTACAGCCGAACTGCTGAACGGAATTACACCAAATTTGGCAAAGAGGTAGCCCTTGGTTCATACTCATGCCTTCTTCTTAAATGGTGTAAATCTGTTCAGTAGCTGGTGAGAAAATCGAAAGTAAAATCCCATATCTATGGCCGCGCAGGATCCGCGCATCCTGAGCGCACCCTAATTGCACCATGCCGATCACGCGCTGAATGCTAATTGACTGTCAAGTGGTTGGCAACATTCGAAACCAGGAAGTGTTAGCAACCCTTTTGTGCCACAGTAGAAGCGAGGCTGCTGAAGTCAGTGGAACAAGTGTGCTAAATGTATAAAGGGGCAGGGTAAAAATACCCTGACCCTCTACACCTGCTTAGGGGGTCCCACAAGGACCCCCATGGCCCCCCAAAAAATTGAACTATTTTTTAAAATGGCAAAATGCACGCAGGGTACGCGGATCCTGACGTAGAAAAAAATAATAATAAAACAAAGCACATGTTTAGTAAGTAGCCCCCAGGGGGCCAAAGCCCGGGGAAAAAATATTAAATGTATGGGGTGCCGAGCGGGGCCGCCCAGCCCCTGGGACCTCCATCCCCTGGGGCTATAAAATAAATGGCTGCGGGGGTCAAAGGCCCCCTTAGCAACATCCATGGGTGGGGGGAGCTAAATGGACCTCTACCCCCGGGACTTTGTAAAAGGTGGTGGGGGGCTTAAAGGCACTCCCAAACCCGGGGAACCACCACTTCCAGGGGCTTTGTATATTGTGGGAGGGGGGCCATGTTTCCCCCCTCCTGGAGCCATTGTGGGCCCTGGGGACCACCACCCCCCAGAGCCGGCTCCTGCAGTGTCTTTCGGTGCCCACCCCCGGGACACTGCTGTTTGCCATGGCAGGGCGGGAGCCGAGGCTCCCGCCCTGTCAAAGCAAACCTGTCAAAGCAAACTTGGTTTAGATTTTAAAAGAGAGAGCAGGGAAACCTGCTCTCTCTTTCAAAATCCAAACCATATTGCTTTTCCACACGAGGAGCTTCATTTTACCAGCTCCCCATGTATAAAAGCAATGCCGGCTCCCGAAGGACGTGGAAGCCGGCTAGGATTGTGGGGGCATTGGGGCTCCCCCCCACGGTCCCCAATGTTCCATATAGGCCCCGGGGGATGTGGGCCCCGGAGATAATCGAAATTAGTGATAGGTGCTATTTTTTTACTGTATTATTATGAGTTGCGCACCCAGGGCGGCACTCAGTGCAGCCCCCGGGTGTGCACGCGTTGGATGCACAACTCTTAACGTTTAGTGTGTGGGACTCCAATGCATTTGGTGCACGACTTCTACACATTGGGTGCATGACTCTGACGCATTGGGTGAATATTTTTCAGATATACATCAAGCTTATGTGTTTAGATCTTGGCTGGCTCTAAAAAGAGCCATTGTGTTTATTGAGAGATGTTGGTACCTACAAGTAAGTACCTATACAGAGTCTAAAGTTGATGAGGAAGACTCTGTTACTCTCATCTGTAAAATGTACACCATCTCTCCTATTGATGCCATATTGAAACGCAGATTGTTGTGGTAAATGGACCCTATCCTATAATCTAAAACCGAAACTGATTTATTTACATGTTGCCTAGCTTTCTCAATCTGTGGACAAAATTGATTGGACCAGTTCAATTTCTGCCTTTGGCATATGTTAGAATAGACAAAGGCAGTTTGCTGAAATATTGACATCGATTCTCCTAAAGGTGTCCTTCATAAGCATTTCCAGACCTACCCCAAAGTGCCTAGGTCATTGCCACCACAGTGCGCAATTATGAGGTCAGGGTGTTGGAGATGCAAAAAGGATTTAACCAATGGCATCAATTGGTGCCACTTTAACACTCCATTTAATATCTACATTTGGCAAAGCTAGGTATTTGTCAATGCCTCTATTTTCTGCATACTTTTGGCTCCAGAAAATATAGCAATGTCTCACAATCCACACTCTAAGCATCTTGAAGGGAGGTCTGAATGCAATCAGAAGGTGTCTGTATGTGAAATGGCAGTTTGAGAAGTGAGATTTTTCTAAAATGGTGGATAAGATGCAGTTTTGAAAAAAGAAAAGAAATGATAGACCATTTGACAATATTCTAGTCTAAAAAGTAGGCCGCGTGCTTGTGTTTTTTAAAAACATGTTTCTTATTGGTTAAGAAAAACAGTTTGAAAGGAACATTACACAGGATAAGGTGATATTTTGAAAAGTCACAAAAAGCTAAACAGGGTCTAGACTCCTTACCAGCAAGGCTGAGTCCAAATCAAACTGAGTAAACAAAACAATTGCCAATACTAGACTTACTTATCAATTAGTAACAAAAAAGAGACCTGTTATGAATTAAACATGACAGTCTGTGGTCACGTTTGTTTCAAATTTATTTTTAAAAGTTTTAAGAAATGTTCTTATTTTCAAACAATACTTTTTTTTGTTCATACCAAAGATATATACAAATTGTACAACAACATACACATTATATACATATATTTACAATACAAAAAGAGTTTAACTCAACCACACTAACCACTCTCATTCCTCATACATACCATTTATACGGAACAACTTTGACAAAAATAACATTACAAATAACAAATAAAACTGAGGTAAAGGTCTGTGTCAAAGTAATGTAAAAACTGTATTCTACATAAACCAAAAGTTCATGCAAGCATTACTCATCACAGTAAATTAATCAATATTGATGGAAATCTACTTTTTCTTATTTACAATTTTTTATATATATATATGTGACACTGGACCATCAAGGTTGATGCGTTTCGAACCCCCTAAGTGTAGGGGTTCTCCTCAGGAACATCAACCTAGGCACTTTCAAAAGTGGATTTCAGTTACCACAATGCAGTGCAATGAGTTCTGTCACCATGATTCCATTGGGTTTGTTCTAAGACATTGTTTCAAGTAAATACCGCTTTAAGAGGCTCCCGACCCGCACCAGTTAGTTTGGTTGCTAAGGAGGTTGTGATCAAAACAAACCCGCGTCGCCGCCTTTATAATCGACCTCATGGCGTTGAGACGCTAGCAGCGAGATATTGGCCCCAGTGATGACGTACTACGTGGCAAAAAACTAGCGAAACAAGTAAGCCGGACTATAAACCTTGTCCCAGACTGAAACGCTAAGATAAGCACTACCGCAGAGACTCCGTTTACATCCCAGACGTTTATTTTATTACAGACTCCGGCGTTGCGAACGGCAACCACTCAACCTTAAATCGCTTTGGCCCAGCAAGAAGAAAAATTAGGTAAGCGGCTCCCCGGTCGACCTGCCTCTCAGTTAGAAGTTTCTTCTCAAAACCAACCAGTGATAGCTCCTTTTTCTTCCGTCTAGGCTAAAGAACTTTCACAAAGACATAAGGTGAGCGGGCCCCGTTTATAACCTAGGTTCAAGGCACACTTACCGATTGTCATATATGTAATACCTGTCTATTTGTTTGTTTGTCCGCAGTTAGACTCACACTGGATTCTGTTCCTGTTTTGTACAGATCGTGCTTTGGTCCTGAGGAGAACCCCTACACTTAGGGGGTTCGAAACGCGTCGACCTTGATGGTCCAGTGTCACATATATATATATAAAAAATTGTAAATAAGAAAAAGTAGATTTCCACCAATATTGATTAATTTACTGTGATGAGTAATGCTTGCATGAACTTTTGGTTTATGTAGAATACAGTTTTTACATTACTTTGACACGGACCTCAGTTGTATTTGTTATTTGTAATGTTATTTTTGTCAAAGTTGTTCCGTATAAATGGTATGTATGAGGAATGAGAGTGGTTAGTGTGGTTGAGTTAAAATCTTTTTGTATTGTAAATATATGTATATAATGTGTATGTTGTTGTACAATTTGTATATATCTTTGGTATGCACACAAAAAAGTATTGTTTGAAAATAAGAACATTTCTTAAAACGTTTAAAAATAAATTTGAAACAAACGTGACCACAGACTGTCATGTTTAATTCATAACAGGTCTCTTTTTTGTTGCTAATTGATAAGTAAGTCCAGTATTGGCAATTGTTTTGTTTACTCATTTTGAAAAGTCAAGCACACTTACCGTTTGGATTAGCACATTGTGTGCTGAACTTGTGACCTGTGTGCTCAGTTGAGTGTTCCATGAACTGTTACCATGGTAACAGGCAGTAAGCAGATTGGGGGTAGGGTTCAAACTTATGTCAATTGGAAAGGGTTGAAATGTGTAACCAATAGAAATGTGTGTTAGCTTTTGATTTATTGTGGGAAGCAATGGGATTTGATATGTACATGTAGAAGTGTGCTGAATGAGAGGGAAAGTGTGCAATTGTTTGGGGTTTCCTAAGAGCAGTGCAATACAGAGATTCTGCATAAGAAAATCTGATGTGTGACTGACATCCTGCTTAATCTCCAAATCAATTTGAAAAGTGAGTTATTAATTTGTGAGGGGTTGTAAGTGGTGTGTTTGTTGTTAATAAGATTAATGTGTTTCTCCTGGGAAAGTCCAGGGAGTAGTCCTGCTTGTCTAGAATCACATTATTGAGACTGTGTTCATTTGGGAACCATTTGTGAGAGAAGTATTTGGTAACTTCATTTGTTTGTTGACAGCTAACTGCTTTAAAACTTGTAGTGATGTAAAGCTGTAGTAGCATTAGAAGCCAGACATTTTTTATGTATTTGTAAAATGAGTAAGGCTTCCACAGTAAAGTGTGGTTCTAAAATATGTGGATTGTGTGCAGTCATCTCACCTGTTCCAGACTAGTAAATGTTTTTGTTAAAGTGAAAAGGGTACTGTTATTTGTCTAGAATCACACTGTGAATCAGTGTGAATTTGGGAACATTGTGTGAGAAGCATTTGGGTGCTTCATGTGTTTGCAGACACATAAGTGCTTAAAAACCTTTCTTGTTGTCAAGTTTTGGTAGAAGTAGAAAATAATATTTGCTTATGTATTTGCAAATGAGTTGGCTTCAACACTAAATGCAGTACTGATATATGTGGAAAGTGTGCAATCACCTTAGTATTTCTAGATCAGTAAATGTGTTTTGATAAAGTCCAAGGGATAGTCTTCTTTGTCTAGAATCACACTGAGTTTGTGTACATTTGGGAACCGTTTTGAGAGAAGCATTTGGTAACTTCATGTGTTTGTTGACAGCTAACCGGTTTAAAACTTGTAATGATGTAATGTTTTAGTAGCATTAGAAGCCAGTCATTGTTTATGTATTTGTAAAATGAGTAAGGCTTCCACAGTACAGTGCAGTTCTAAAATATGTAGAATGTGTGCAGTCATCTCACCTGTTCTAGTCCAGTAAATGTTTTTGGTAAAGTGCAAGGTATACTGTTATTTGTCTAGAATCATACTGTGAGTCAGTGTGCATTTGGGAAAATTGTGAGAGAAGCATTTGGGTGTTTCATGTGTTTGCAGACACATACATGATTAAAAACCTTTGTTGACAAGTTTTGGTAGAATTAGAAAATAGTCATTGCTTATGTATTTGCAAATGAGTTAGGCTTTAACACTAAAATGCAGTAATGATGTATGTGTGCAATCACATTAGTTTTTCTAGATCAGTAAATGTGTTTTCATAAAGTCCAAGGGATAGTATTGCTTGTCTAGAATCTCACTGTGGGTCTGTGTACATTTTGGAACTGTTGTGAGAGAAGCCTTTGGGTACTTCATATGTTTGAATATATAAAACTGGTTAAAAACCTATCATGTAGCCACATTTTGGTAGAATTTGAAAGCAGTCATTGCTTATGTATTTTAAAATGTGTCAGGCTTTTACTCTAAAGTGCAGTAGTGAAACATGTGGAATGTGTGCAGTCATCCTAACTCTTTTAGACTAGTGAATAGTGTTGCTTGTCTAGAATCGCACTGTGAGTGTGTGTGCATTTGTAAAGCATTGTGAGAGAAGCATTTGGTAACTTCACGTGTGCTTGTACTGCTGTACTCATTCAGTCATTATCCAAGTACTCATGATGCGATTTAAGGCCTTAGCGAATGTACTGCCTCAAACTCTTATGGACTATGCATGTAGTGTTGTAACCACCTTTACACTTGTGTTTCAGGCCTACATTTCCCCCGTCAGTATCCATACAGTGCAGCAAACACCATGTTATACCCTTTGCACTCCTCTACTGACCCTTTCAGTACCATGTATTAATCCATTCACTGAAGAACAACTTAAGCAATTATACATTCACTGAGTGTCTCTTCTTATGCTACTCTATTCATTGAGTCAGTATGCATGTACTCATGCAGTGAGTCAGGCTTTAGGACATGGACTGCTTCAAACTCCTATGCACTATGCATGTAGTGCTCTAACCAATTGCACAATTGTGTTTCAGGCCTAGAATTCTCCAGTCAGTATCCATACAATAAATGAAAACAGGAGGACCGCCAAAAAATTAAAATAACATACAACAATCCATTATTTGTAAATTGTTCAAATAACCATTCCTTAGGCAGTAAGTTCAGTTCCAAACCAGGAACGTTTTTCTTTCTCTTCTTCTTTAATTCAAAAACTCAGAAATTGTTTTCCAAAGTTTTTAATCAGCAAAAAATATGCTTTGCCTTCTTTTCTTCTCTATCATATATATTCAAGCACAGATTAGTTCAATGTATTTGATCAGCCGACGCGCTTCGTCCGTAGCGGACATCATCCGGGCTGAAATACAATTGTAATCAAAAATATATCAACAGCAAGAAAACTCCCATCCATATATTTATATATTCACAAATTAAAATTATCTTACCAAAGTGTAATCAACAAATATTTAACCTGTGCTCTTCCAACCTGCCTATATCAATTCTATGAATAATACTGTTATGAGATAGAGGAAGAACCCAAATGTAAAATCATGGAACATCGACCACATATTTCCTTGATATATTGAAACCAACATTGCATCAAATATCATTTCACTAGGCCCTCTGCCTCAATTCATGCTTTCTTTTCATTTAAGTGCATGTCATAGTATCCTATTGCAATCTGCATTTTTTGACCATCCAAGGAAACCAAAAATAATAAAGGAAGTCCTCACCTTGAACATTTTAAATGTTTAAACTATATCAGTCTCATGAATCTCTATTAAATAAGTGCCTCAATTTTTAAATAATATATATCTATGGATGGAGAGAGAAAAAATATTGCAATTAGAATCAAATATCTTAAATTGTATTGTGAGAGCTCCTAATCAAAATTGTCCCTATTTAGAACCAGATGCTAAAGTTGTTTATGCTAGAAAATATCTAATGTTAATTACAAGGAGCAACCCCCCTCACAAAATTGCCTACATCAAATGATTTTTAATAATGTGAATACCTTCCAATCGTTTATTTGAACTAGATGTTTTGTAAAATTGTAATATTCACACTCACCTCACTATAATAGCTTTATAATGTTTATTTGGATGTACGTTGTTACAACGCATGCTTTTACCACGCATGCCTTTACAACGCAGGTTTTTCAACGCAAGTCATTACAACGACTTGCGTTGGGGGTGCTGGATAGTGAATAGTTTAATTTACTATTCCAACTCCAATCCCCGTGGATAGTAGGGAAGGTGTTGGATAGTAAATTAAACTATTACCTATCCTAGAGCGCCCCCCAGCGCAAGTCGTTGTAATGACTTGCGTTGAAAAACCTGCGTTCTAAAGGTACTGCGTGGAAAAAGTTGCGTCATAAAGGATGTTTACTGGTTTACTGGTGGGGAACTTGCCACACGAAGTCTACTGCTGGAAGCCCTTGAGGAGAGAGCACTCCTCGTTTCTCTGTTTGGAACCCTTGCCTGCCTTGACCGCCCGCCTCCCGCCGCCAGACCCCAGCACCATCACCGGGTCCGGCCGCCAAGCGGAGCGCGGTGTGTGGTCACAAACTACACTACCCAGCATTCCTGGAGACGCAGTCCGCGTCATTCACGCGCCAGGCGGCGCTTAAATCTGAGGCCACCCCGGTCGAGGGGGGGAACTTGCCACACGAAGTCTACTGCTGGAAGCCCTTGAGGAGAGAGCACTCCTCGTTTCTCTGTTTGGAACCCTTGCCTGCCTTGACCGCCCGCCTCCCGCCGCCAGACCCCAGCACCATCACCGGGTCCGGCCGCCAAGCGGAGCGCGGTGTGTGGTCACAAACTACACTACCCAGCATTCCTGGAGACGCAGTCCGCGTCATTCACGTGCCAGGCGGCGCTTAAATCTGAGGCCACCCCGGTCGAGGGGGGGAACTTGCCACACGAAGTCTACTGCTGGAAGCCCTTGAGGAGAGAGCACTCCTCGTTTCTCTGTTTGGAACCCTTGCCTGCCTTGACCGCCCGCCTCCCGCCGCCAGACCCCAGCACCATCACCGGGTCCGGCCGCCAAGCGGAGCGCGGTGTGTGGTCACAAACTACACTACCCAGCATTCCTGGAGACGCAGTCCGCGTTATTCACGCGCCAGGCGGCGCTTAAATCTGAGGCCACCCCGGTCGAGGGGGGGAACTTGCCACACGAAGTCTACTGCTGGAAGCCCTTGAGGAGAGAGCACTCCTCGTTTCTCTGTTTGGAACCCTTGCCTGCCTTGACCGCCCGCCTCCCGCCGCCAGACCCCAGCACCATCACCGGGTCCGGCCGCCAAGCGGAGCGCGGTGTGTGGTCACAAACTACACTACCCAGCATTCCTGGAGACGCAGTCCGCGTCATTCACGCGCCAGGCGGCGCTTAAATCTGAGGCCACCCCCGTCTCGCGGGACGCGAGCGGGACGCCGGGCGAAGCCCGGGCCAAGGGCGGGCCCGTTTCAGCCCGTTACAGACTGTGCAGGACTGGACTGGGCCACGGTATTTCCATTTATAGTTATACATCTTCTATTCCTGTGATTCATCGTTGAATATTCCCATTGTATAAGCCCCATATACATCTGAAGTTTTGTAGCACTCGAACCTATTTAACAATGAATAAACGGACTAGAAGTAAAAAGACCTCCAGCCTAACTGACATCACCGGCCCACTAGACCTATTTATCACTAAGACTCATGAGGTCATTGATAATAGTATACAGATACTACAACGCAGGGTATCCCATGAATTGGAGGTTGCAAGAAGGTCGTCCATGGGGCCTCTGGCCTCTGTACAAACTCCTCAAAAGGGTCCAACTGCCCCCCTGCTTAAGCAGGTAGACAATACGAATGTACTAATTCATACAGTCCCAAATAGCGTTGATTTATCCGCTACCCAACTCTCTCTGGGGTCCAATTCCTGTGAGGACTTGGAAACTACACCAGACCTACAATTTTCCCAAAACGAACAGGATAGCGTAGACATTGTAGATCTCGACCCCATGGGTAATCGGGAGGGTGCCATAGCAAAGAGGTCAAACATAAATACGGATAAGACCCTACATGAGACAGCATCAGTTCTGCAAAACACCAAGACCTCTCTTAAATCCACCACTGACATCATTTTGCCAGGGCAATTAACTTCTATTAATAACGGTGCTGATTGCACAGCGACACCCCATGACCCTTGCCCTAGAGAGCTGTCAGGGACACAAATATTGGGTGTTGACATACAGAAACCATGCTCTGCATGCATAACATTACACGACTTTATTACAAATAGCATGGGGCGATTGTTAAAACATCATTTGCAACCCCTAGAGAAGAGCATTATGATCATAGAGAAACAACTAGCCAAATTAAATGCCCCAGCATTTAAGCAAAACACACTGGGTACGCTTGCTAAGGGCCCCGGGATTGTAAATGACACAAACACGCAGGCGCAACGCCCAACCCTACCAGGCATTCAGCCCAAGCCTCATCCGCCTAAAAGAGTTGTTAATCCAGAAACTCAAAAAATTGACAGGCAAAATACACAAACCACCCCAAATCCCGTGATAACAGAAGGGACGGGAAAACGGAAAGGCCCTATTGAGAACTCCCAAAAAACCCCAGCTCCTGCGGAGTCTATTAGCCAAATAGTAAAACAAAAGGACACCCTACCGACATCTCAAAAAACCCAACCATCTCAGTTACAAGCTAATGAGAGGAGGGCTCCAAGGTATAGACGTCCGATACATCTCCCGCCTGAGGCGACCCCGTACACTGTCATACTCACAGGGGTCACAGAGCTGGCTGATGGTGCGGATGAACCCCCCTGGTCCCTCCGAAACAAGGTACTGCAGTGGCTAAGCCAAAACAGACCTCTTCACCCATACAACCATGGCAGAATTGTATCCATGAGGAGAGTGTTCTGGATTGGCGAAACCAAAAAAACTCTAAAGGGCGATTGTATCGTACTAAATTGTGAGGACCCAGATACAGCTGATTATATCTCCTCATGGCCAGCTTTAGAAAAAAGGGGGGGCGTTGATGTACAACGTCTTTCCTTTTTTTACCCCCCTCTAAATATCCCTAATTATGGCGACCCAAACAGTTGGGAGGAAGCACAGGACTGGACTTGGACACAGGTGGGGCATTATAATGGAAACAGAAATAGGAACAGGAACAGTAAAAACCACTGGAATGGAGGGTGGGACAATCATCCCTGGCCACTGAGAAGAGAGAACGCACACCCTGATTACTGGAGGGGGGTCCCCATGAGGAATAGGTATGATTGCTTGGACATGGTCGATTGACCAATAATGACAACAAACCCCAAAATTACAAACCTAGGCACTCCTGTAGAAACCTGTAATAGTGAAGAGCAGTTTGTTACTGTTAACAGACCATCAGCAGGGTATACACCTGATCCTCCTTTATGGAACACACTTCGTACCCCCACAACCCCACAGATTTCCATCCAAACACACAGGGAGCAAGGACTTAATTTAGAGGGCACTGAGAGCCCAACCCCCCAGACAGTGGCAACAGAACCCAGCCGACATAAATTAAACTTGAAAATTACCTCCTGGAATATTGCAGGGCTGAGCAATAAAGCAAGGGCCCACCCGTTCCTATCATTCATGGCAAAACAGGATATAGTATGCTTACAGGAATGTTGGGATCAGGAGGAAACCCATATTGAGGGCTTTAGCACCCACTACATCCCGGCGATACAGGGTAACCGAGGCAGAGGGTCGGGGGGCCTATGCATCTTTACCTCCAATTTGAGTAATATAAAATTATCAACATATGTGCCGAGTGGATCCAAAGTAGAGGTGGCTAGATCCTTGCAAGGACTTATAGTCAAAGCAAAGGGGTGGTCCCTCTTCGTGGTGAATATATACATAAACGTGCCTAAAGTAGAGCCCAAAGCCTTAATAGCGGAGCTTAATGCAATGCTCTTGATGGGTGACCAGAACGCAGACTGTATCCTGGTAGTAGGAGATTATAATTGCCACCTATGCCCCTATAGCGCCACAAAAAATTGCGGAATTTATAATTTAAGAGGGGACCCCACCACACATTTCGAACATTCCATTATTGGGAATATGCTCAACCAACTAATGCATGACTGGGACATGGGGTTCGCTAATGAACTTTGTGAGCCTTACGTAGCCTTCCAGACAACATTCTTTGGTCGGGGGTCAGGTACTACAATTGACTACATCCTAGTGACCAACAAGAACCAGGGTTGCCTGGGGGTTTTCAATACGGAAGATCTGGCATTAAGCGATCACTTCCCGATCAGCACCACAATTTCTATCGAGAAAGATGAGAGCCCCGAGTTAAGCATACCGAGTATCCTTCATGGTCACTCGGTGTCACTGGCAAGAAAGAACGGGTATGCTATAAAGTGGGGAAAAATCGATGCCACAACCTTTCTAAAAGACCTAGTGCAGAAAGAAATGAAGCAATTCATGGTCTGCCTAGAATCTAATACCACCCCTCAGCAAATTATAGTGGCATATGGAAGCATAACCGCCACTATAAATGATAAACTAACAAAAAAATTAAAGAGAGGTATAGCAAAGAGAGAACATGGCTGGTTTAATCCCGCCTGCTCTAAAGCCCACAAAGATCTATTACAGGCTTTAAAGACACTTCCCAAGGATAACAGTGCGATTAAGCAAGCAAGACGTGTCTATAAGCAGACGCTACGTGAACGACAGGATGAACTAAAAAATCAGGCCTGGGAAGCTTTAGTAAAGGCAAGCTCCACAAGGGATAATATCTCTTTTTGGAAGGAGATTAACGCCCCTTTTTTCTCCTCGGACAATAAGGCAGATTCGATGGAGATAGCCATAATGGAAGACGCCTGGGTTGATTATTTTACCTCCTTATATAAAAAAGAGGCAATAATTATGACCCCAGAATATAACATCTATAATAGGAAGAAATCACAACTGGCGACGCAAGATAGCTTCCCTCTAAATATAGTTTTTACCCCTGCTGAGGTTGAATTAGCAATCTCACAGAGCGCAAATTTAAAAGCTCCCGGCCCAGATGGAGTCCCCATTGACTTATTTAAAGCCAATGTAGAACTGTGGGCTCCATTATTAGCAAATGTACTAAATGCGTATAGCATAATGGGATTTCCTGACTCATGGCACGAAGCCATAATTATTCCAATATTTAAAAAGGGGAACAGACAGGACCCAAAATGCTACCGCCCCATTTCCCTGCTGGATACACTAATGAAAGTGGCAGGTAGAATATTGCTATCTAAACTACAAACTTGGTCCAAAAACAAAGGGATTCTTTCCAAATTACAGGACGGCTTCAAAACTGGAGTTGGCACTGTAGAGCAGGGTTTAAATTTGAACTTAATAATAAACAAGTACATTAGTAAGAAGCAAGGGAATCTTTTCCTTACTTTCGTCGACTTATCCTCGGCTTTTGATTGCCTTGATCACGCTGTGCTGTGGAAAACTCTGGCCAAGCTGGGAATAGATAAAAATATTCTACATTTCATACAGGAACTATACAAAGATGCGGGTGCAGTGGTTAGATACGGCAAAAATGGTGAGCGAACAAAAAAATTCCCCATAGCGAAGGGTGTCCGTCAGGGCTGCATCCTTGCGCCATTTCTTTTTAATTTATACATCAACGAGATAGCAGACGTTTTAAATGATCTTAAAGTTGATTATCCTAAAATAAATGGTACCCCAGTATCTTTATTACTGTATGCTGACGACGCTGTGATTATGGCTCGTACACAGCTAGGTCTTCAGAAAGCCATAACAGGTTTCTCATCTTTTATGACCACGAGAGGCTTAAAAATAAACGAGGGAAAAACATTTACAATGTCATGCTCCTTGAGGAAAAACATACCAGACTGCAAAACTTTCGTAAATAGCAGTAAGATAGCGATGACCAAAACCTTTTCCTATTTAGGAATTACATTTAATAACAAGGGAACGTGGTCACCAGCAATAACCTCTAGGAACCTAGCCTTTGCCCGTACAATAGGCGCTCTTAAACACTTTGCTAAGAGACTGGGCAGGAAACCTGTGAACATATTACTGAAGATATATGCTGCTAAATGCGTGTCTACCGCCGTATATGGGGCGGGCATATGGGGCATAGCAGATAGTACGCAGATCCAAACAGTGGAAAATGCTTTCCTTAGATATCTACTCTCAGTTCCTCGCTCCACGTCCATTACTGTGTGCCACAACGAACTGGAGAGAGTCCATATTATAGACCTGATAAAAATAGCACCAGTAATGCTGTGGTTCAAGATTTGGACATGTGAGGATACAGGGTTCAATAGGGAAGTAATTAATGACTGTTTAACCTACTCTGCGTCTACCAAACAACCATGGCTAGCTTATGTGAAAAAGTTTTTTCTTTCTATTGGTAAACCAGATCTTTATTCAAACCCCACAACATGCTCACAAATATCAAAAAAATCTTTAAAAATGGCGTGTTTAGACTTACTGGCGGAACGAAGATGGTACTTAGACGGGCACAAATCTACCATAGTAGCTCATCGTAACATCTTACACGGTCCGGGTATCCATGCTTATTTAGCACCAATCTACTCGTGTTACCATAGAATGCTCCTGACCCGAATGAGGACGGAGTCGTTCTATAGGCTTGTATCCTTCCCCATTACAAACGATTGGTCTGTAATTATGGAAAATTGCCCGTGTGATGACTTATCCAGACAGTCAAATTTACATTGTATATTCTTTTGTAAGTATTATGAGTGGGGGAGAAAAAGATACCTGTTACCACTGCTAAAGTCATGGGGTGTAAGAACCTGTAAAACTGCACTGTTTAGATTATATATGCTGCAAGATGAAGTTACCATAGTGACAGCGATAAAATTCCTGGCGTTTACCGTAAAATGCAGGGGGTCCATGGGAAATGTATAGGACTTCTTGGATAAACACAAAACTGAAAACTCGTATTATAATGTTCCTTATAAACACCGGATAATACGTATACAGCAGTAGACTGTATGAACTCCAAGAGTCTTGTAAATGAATTTTAGAACCTTTATATACGCAATTTAATGAATTTGATCTATTTTATCTATTTTATCCTGATGATATGTTTTATTGTAAGAAACTTTGTATATGAGAAAAGTCGTTTAGTCTGTTTTTTGTCTTGTATTTGTATGTTATGCTTTTATGGTTTTTTGTCAAAATACCGAATAAAGCTATCTTGAATTGAATTGAATACTGGTTTATTTGATGTTGCTCCAGTTTTTTATCTTTTTCCTACTGGCTTCTTTTTAGCAGCCTGTAAGCTATGAAAGTGAACCAGATGTGTGTTACACATAGTCAGGGCCCAAATTGGAAACTAATATTGTTACCCCAGTTGTGAAAACTCACCCTTGCAGTGCTGTATTCTGCAAGAACATGATAATAAATCGCTGTGTTGTTCCTGCTCCTGATTCTAAGTCCCAAACATCGTATACTGAAGGAAAATTCAATATTGAACAGAAAAGAGCTTCTTATTAGGCTGTTACCAACTTTACTCTATTTTCTCATAGCGAGACCTAACCTTAGTAACACTCACCGGTCATGTATTCAAGACGTAAAATGCTCCCGTTGGCCCGGTCCGATAAATCATTGCCGATAGTAGGCTTCATCCCCTTCCCTTTTTAAACGGTGCGTTAACCAATCCTATTTTGTTGCTTATTCCTGTTTGAACCAATGAGAAGCCATCATTTCTAAGTTCATTAGCATCATGTGTTTCTTTCTCTGGTCCGCCAAGTTTTCCGACCAATCAAACAGTGGCAGAATTCACCTATCACAATCGTTACCTGTTTCTCTCCTCCAATCCTATGTTCTATATTATCAACCTGAGCTGTAGTACCGATTTCGCTCGTAAAGTCCACCCGAAAGTGATTTATTAATAATCTCACAGAAATCTCCTGAATATACTGTGCAAACTAACCCTTGTTAATACAAAGAGTGAATGGGGATAGCAGTAAGCGCCATTGAGATGGCGCATGACATTCCTTATGTCTTTAAGTATTAATGAAACATAAAACCGGCTGCTCTAAGAATCCGCCTGAAAATGACTTGTTAATATTCTCACCGAGGTTGTCTTATGCGGTGTCTGCGAGAATCCTTATTTTAGTTTTATAATGTGTATAGAATGCAATACGGTTGCCCCGCAATATTTGCCAAGCAAACTAAATTTGTAAGAACGTGCATACCTAATTGATTGCTGGGGCAGCTGGGGCAAGTAGTGGACAGGTCTAACAGGCCCAGGATCCAGCGGGCCTCGACGCGACCGGCAGCCCCTCCCCCTTTGCACAGGAAAAACTTCTACTCCTTGCGCCTCCCACTTCGGGGGAGACGCGGCGCTCATTTCCTTGTTGCCAGCAGCTGGGGCGAGTGAGTGGACAGGACTAACAGGCCCAAGATCCAGCGGGCCGCGACCGGCAGCCCCTTCCCCTTTGCACCGGGGATACTTCTACTCCTTGCGCCTCCCGCTTTGCGGGAGACACGGCGCTCATTTCCTTGTGGCCAGCAGCTGGGGCGAGTAGTGGACAGGTCTAACAGGCCCAGGATCCAGCGGGCCTCGACGCGACCGGCAGCCCCTCCCCTTTTCACCAGGGATACTTCTACTCCTTGTGCCTCCCGCTTTGCGGGAGACGCGGCGCTCATTTCCTTGTGGCCAGCAGCTGGGGCGAGTGAGTGGACAGGACTAGCAGGTCCATGATCCAGCGGGCCTCGACGCGACTGGCAGCCCCTCCCCCTTTGCACCAGGGATACTGAGACGCGGCGCTCATTTCCTTGTGGCCAGCAGCTGGGGCGAGTGAGTGGAGAGGACTAACAGGCCCAGGATCCAGCAGGCCTCGACGCGACCGGCAGCCCCTCCCCCTTTGCACCGGGGTTACTTCTACTCCTTGCGCCTCCCGCTTCGCGGGAGACGCAGCACTCATTTCCTTGTGGCCAGCAGCTGGGGCGAGTGAGTGGACAGGACTAACAGGCCCAGGATTCAGCAGGCCTCGACGCGACTGGCAGCCACTCATTTGCACCGGGGAGCACTTATCCACTTGCAGCTTCCCGCGACGCTGGATGAGCGCGGGCCGGTGCCGGGCAAAGCCCGGGCAAAGGGCGGGACATCTGCGGCAATCAGGGGCCAGAGGGGGCCAGGTTGGGCCACCCCTCTTGCAACTTGTATTTAGTAACAGACAACAAGGTACTGTTGACTTTTTAATAGCTTTTTAAGCCAAGTCAAATATAGGTACAATTAGCCTGTGCTAGCATACCTACTGCTATACCTTCCTTTATTTTTCCTATCATCTGCACGTCTTGCTGATATGGTTCATACTAGAATGGGGAAAAAGGGCTGTCTAGAAATGAAACTGCTACCACTTTTACATACACCTGTACAAAAACAAACATCTATAGATCAGATGCTAGCTAAATCCCTGGGGGCAGTTGCTACCGAAATTGAACGAACTAAAAGAAGGTTATTGATTACACCTAATTTAGCAGCTAGTACACTGATTTCACCTGCCCCTGATGAAATAGAACCATCCTCAAATTACCCGATAAGTTATTCCTCTATAGAAATGGAAACCACAAATTGGGTGCTCCGGACAGGTAGGACCCGCCCAAGGCTAGATAGAATCACTAAAATCAAACCAAATCCAAAAACAAAATCACTAGCAAAACGGAAAACTGTGCAAGTTTCTAACATGGACACAATAAATGTATCAATGCCCACAATGATAGGCGACCAGGATGTAGGTTTAGATGAACAGCCCGGGTGGGTATCAGATCTAGTAACTAACCTAGAGTCTCAGTTGAGAACGATCGTCAAGGAGGAACTTAGGCCCATCCTAGAAAACCTGAAGGACCTAAAATTAATAATTGCTAATGGAGCAGCCTCTAAGACTACACCACATCGTGAGAAGAACCCTAGGGTTGCTATTATTAATACACCAACGAGAGATAAACCTCACACTAGTACAAATAGAAGAGTGTTATCGCCAATAATCAGCATAGTTCCGGGAGCACAACTACAGGCGAGGGCTACTAAGGAAAAAGAGCAAGATAACCCCAACATAAATCAAGTACAGGGGAAAAGGGCACAACAAACAGCAATAGGTACTGGTGTTGAATCGAACAAGATGGAGGGGAGAAGTCAACCAGCTATACGTTCCTTGCTCGAACAAACTGAACAATTCTCCAAACCCCCGAATATAAATCTCCCACCAGCATCAACCCCGTATGTGCTGATCCTGGCTGGGATACCTGAACTAAAAAGGGGACAAACAGAACTCCATGAAGATTTAAAAAATAAAAGTATACACTGGCTAACTAGCCATACCGATTTCTGTTATGAAATCCCAGAAGAAATGTTTCCACTAGAAGGGTGGGTTGGATTGGCCAACGCCCAAAAAATATAAATGGCAATTGTATCGCCATTAATTTTAGAAACCCTGCTGTTGCTAAAAGAATTTTAGGATCCGTGACAGGCATGCACTTGGATAGAACCATTTTACTTGCCTTGGGCTTTTTTTATCCCCCTAGAGTTCAACCGGGTCACCAGCAGGGTAACCATGTGAGGTGGACATTTCCTGAGCCTAATCATTCCATGCCAAATATTGGCCAAAGCTGGAGGAACTAATATACTTTTAATATACGTACTAGTAATAGGTTTAGCCCCCTGGAAGGGGTGGATTGACAGTTGGCAACTCTAGCAGTGACATGTAAGATGGGACCCCCTCAAAAGGATAAGTTGTGGCCAAGGAACAGAGGAGAACGAAAACACATCACTGTAAAGGGATTGTTCCTTCAATGGCCATACATTTCAAATATCGGTATACATCCTACTATTTCAAACTTGGTGACAAAGAAATTCTAAACAGTTTTTATTCAAAAATTACTTTATTTTCTTTTCATTTCATATAGTTTCTTATTCGGAAAAATTATTTCATAAAAAGTGAATTTTTTTTGGAGAAAATATTTTTTTCTTAATACATGTAAGCAGTTATAACAAAATAGACTATAAATATATACAAGATCAATAAACACAAATAATTTGTTAGAAAAACACCACCTGATATTGTGGAAAATCACGAAATTGATGTACATAAGCGGCGTTCATTTGTCTTTTCCCATTCCCTTCCCTGTACGTTAACCGCACCACTCCGCCAGTAAAGGCCCGTGCCCACATGTACCTGATAGCCATTTTAGGCACCATGGCCTTTTGCCCGCACATTAGAATCCCCGGCTTCCCTCCTGCACGTATTTGAACCCCCCCCTCTCACATGCATAGACCATGAAACCCTCTCCCTCTGCGCGACCCTGCTCTGAAAGGCAACCCTCCTGCTTGACCCACGAAAACCCCCCCATTTCCTCTTGAAGAGGCATCCTTCGCCTCAGCTGACATAACCCTCCCCAGCTGTGCCTGACTGCCCCCGCTCTCTCATGCACGGGTCATAGGACCTCTCTCTCTGTGCGACTCCGTCCTTGGGAGTCACGGCCGCGCCTAACCAACACCTCCTTCCCTTTCATGAATGACCCCTCTGTTGGTAAATCCTCCCTCCATGATTGACTGTCCACACAGGTCCGAGGCCATCGCCCTAGCTGGGAGATACTGTTTACTGCCCCTTATTGTATGGAGTCACTCCTCTTCAAAGGACCCACTATTGATCCTGGCCTCCCCACCCCCTGGGGTACGATCAGGCGCACATATCCTAAGAATCGGCGGAACACTCAGCTGCATGATTACCCCCCTCCTCTTATCAGCAGGTCAAGGGCCTCTGTTGTGGGTATATGTGGGGTGGGATTGACACGAGGATTACGGGGATGTCTTTTCCTTGTTTCACAATGTCGTTATTGTAATAAGGAATGTTTTGTAAGGTATAAAAGGCGATGTCTCAGAGAAATTGTTAGAGCACCTCCCGAAAGACACTGTGTTTCGTGTCCGAAATGACAGGCTCTCCTCATGAGAAATTAAACTCTGTTCTTGTGATTCCTGCTACCAGCGCCCGTCTCTTTATTTTGGTAACTATTTAGAATGGGAACTAAGAGGCGACTTGTGCCAGCAGCCCGGGCATCGATAGTAATATGGGCTCAACTTTTACAATTGGCGTCCCAACGCGGGGTCCATCAGTGACATAAGGTCCAGTAAGAGAGATCCAGACGATGAGGTGAACATCTAAATGATTGGAGTATACCTGCCTTGAGAGGGCCCTCGTCCGGCTGCCGATTGAATGAACTCCACCGATTCTGAACGGACCTCTCTCGAGTGACCTATTGTCCTGACTGGAATCCCACAGGACTGCTGCATAGAGTAAGAGAACGATCGGGCGCTGGAGGAGGAAGACGAAGAACTGTCCGCATGGTCCGGTCCGGGTAAGATTAAGTAGGGCGTTTTACGCCTGATTGGTAGGATGGTTTTATCCATCTGATTGTTTGATTGATTGTATTGGAATCGGTATTTAAATACTGATATTGTTGTTGTTGTTCATTTAGCTTTGGTTGCTACTTGAAATATTGGTTCTCTTCTTGAGAACGAGACATTCTCTGTTTGCAAACAGCGGCGAATAGGAACGTTCGTCTCTCTTTGCAGATGGAGAAGGGTAGGTTATGCCCCTTTATGATTCGTCAGGCCTACCTTTCTCCCCACTGATTGTTTGATATCGATTAATAATCGATTGTTGCTCTTTGAGATCTTCCCTGTCCACAAACAGAGACGAATAGAAATATTCTGTCTTCCTTTGCAGATAGCGAAGGGCAGGTAATGCAGACGTTTGTCCCCGTTGTAATCCGTCATGCCTGTTTTTCTCCCCACTGATTGATTGATTGACTGGACATTGTTGTCCAAGGAATTGTTCGTTTGAGGTATTTTCTGTTTGCAAATAACGTGGAATAGAAATATTCTGTCTAGTCTTTGCAAGTAGTAAAGGGTAGGTTATGCCCCTTTATGATTCGTCAGGCCTACCCACTCCCCACTGATTGACTATTTATTGGGGGTAGCTCACCTGGTCCGCCCAGGAGGCTGCCCTAATGGAGGGACATATGCTCCCCACTCATTGACCATTTATTGGAGGTAGGCCATCTGGTCCGTCCAGGAGGCTGCCCTAGTGATTGGAGGTACATCATTTGGTCCGTCCAGGATGATACCCTAATGAAGGGACATGTGTTCCCCAATAATTGATAATCTAGTTCCACCCCGGATCATTTATTGGAGGTAACTCATCTGGTCCGTCCAGGAGTGCCCCTAATGAAAAGGACATATAAAAATATGAAGTGATCACCGTACCCTGTTAACAGAAACTTTAGCTTGAAACACGCTAAGGAAAGGAAGGAAAAATAAAAGAAATCGGGCTAAGTCAGTAACCCCCTGATGAGCTTTCGACTTCACTAAAAATAAGAAACATTAGGAATAGTTCGTAATAAGAAATATAAAATGGCGACGGCTTCACGACAAGACAGCCACGAGGTAGCTAGGCTCCGCTGCCTATTCCTGCCCCAAACATGTCTGCCTCATCGCCCACCACGCCCAAATAACGGTAACTTAAAATAGATACAAAATCAATAGACACCTACCCCCATTCCGGAAACTCCCGAAGTGCAACAGGTCTGCGGTTACGCCCATCCGGAAGGCGAGGCCTCAGCGCGTGCAGAGCAGGGCCTGGCTGGCCGCCATTGGAAGGGGAGACTGTGGGGCGGACGGCCCGAAGGTTGTTATGGTCTCCCCATTCCCTCCTTTCCTTCTGCCCTGCGGGCCACGGGGGGGGGGGATGTCTTGCCTCAGCCACTGACCCCCCCCCCTCTCTTGCCTGATCCGGCCATCATCCAAGTCCGAAGCCAAGGCGAGGACGGCGGCGCTTCTTTCAGCTATAATGGCCGCAACTACACCTCTTTTCAATTATGTCTTGGACAACTCTGGAAAGTTGCAGGTGGTCCCGCCAGCGGCAACGCCTCAGTTGCAGGTAGTCCCGCCACATGACGAGGGGGGATGTCTTGCTGCCTCCGACCCCCCCCCTCATCTTCATCGCCTGGCACGGCCATACCAAAGCGCTGGAGCCGAAGAACGGCGCGGGGTCGCTGGAAGGGGGAGGCGGCGCGAACGAGCCGCCCCCACCTCCCTCCAGGTGGAGGCTTCCAGCGACACCCCAACGCTCCTGCTTGAAGAGGGTCCATATCAAAAAGCGGTTTCTTGCCCGGGATGGGCACACGCCCTGTGCTCCTCAACCTTGAAGATTCTAAAAGAGCCAGGGGGGCCGGACTCTCCACGAGGCGCCCCCCGCCCCCGTCCTCCGATGGAGCCACGAAACGTCGGCACACTCCTGCCGGCGCCAGCCTCAGTGTGGAAATGACTAAAATCCTGCAAAGATACAGATTTGTTCAGTTCCGGTGGGACACCAGAATGACCCGGTAGGAAAGATTGTTGCTGGCCTCCCCACTTTTGACTGATGATTCATATTGCTAGTCTGTTACCCCATTGCGAAAAACTTTTTGAACTGCCAAAAGAGGTTCTGACCCAACCACGAGTCGGTGGAGGCATTCTGACTATACTGGGATCTGCCTGACTTCGCCCAAAATGGCGCCGATACAAAATGAAACTTTCAAACTCCCCGTTAACCCTGATTGCTCAAACCTTGATGCTCCGAGATATGTATGCAGTTTTGGACAATGAAAGTAGATAAGAAGGATATTGATTATGTGCTTAGAAAAGAAAGCGATATAAGATGGATATTGATTATGTGCTGGGACAATGAACTGATTTAGGGTGGGTACTAATTATGTTTGAAAGCAATGAATTGGTATAACATAAGCACTGATTGAATGTTTGGACAATGAATTGATAAATGTTAGGTCTTGAGTAAATAGTTGGGCAATGGGATGATATTATTGAAAGCTTGAATTCTTGACAAGCATTATACTCGCCCCTTAAGAAAGTTCGATACGATTTTATTGCACTGCTGCACTTTACGAAACGAACGGCCACCGACTTCGTTCCTCTTATGCACAGTTCCAGTCTGCTCCGTAGCCGGCCCACTGGGTTGTAGGCCCGTATTTGTGCGCCAACATCTCTAATTAAAGGTATTTTTAAGAAGAAAGCATAATTGTAGTGGTTGCATTAATGAGTTTTGAATGTGTTACTGCTGTCTCCAATATGAGCGAAAAATAAGCATGATTAAAACTGAAGGTTAAAAAGGGCCGATACTTAGCGGCTACATTATGTGTCACAGGCCGCCGGAAAAGTGTTTTAGACGCCCTTAAGCGATACCACAGAAATGCCACCTGACCACCACCCTTGTACATGACCCAAAAGGCCACGATCGAGTGATTTATGTAGATACGCAGACCATCGATGATTATCTACCTAACACTACTGGTCCCTCTGGGCTTAAACGCCGAGATGGTAGAGAATGGACCCCGTGGAGATAGGTCGAGTATGTGGTAGGTAAAAATCTTTTCTTCAGGTTTTGCGCGTTGATGTGTTTTGAATGCTGCCCCCACCCCCTTCTTTCCCCTCCCTTCTGCAGGTCACGTCGGAACATCGGTTGAAGTATGGAAGAGCAATGATCAAACGACCGACGAAAGGAGAAAAAGGGGATCTGAGCATAGTACTTATGTTAATGAGTTTTTAAAAACGTAGACTTAGACATGACTGTTCCTCCTTAGAACGTAGCGACTGGGAGGATGGACTGACATAGAAACTTGACGGGTTAGGACTGTATGACAGAATTTGACTCGAACCAGCACACCAGATAGTGCAACTAGACGTTTAACTAGATAGGGAAAGGACAAGGAAAAGTCCCGGGGTAAGGGTTACCTAGGCACCACCCATCTGGAAAAGTAGGAATGATGTTGATGTTCAAAAATGTACCACCTCCTTCTCACATTCTTACAGATATAACTAAGCTGTCTGACTGTTCTCCGATCAGTACCCTCCGTTGCCTCAGCCTGAAGAACTTTCCACCAAAAGAAGAAACTCAAAGGTGGTTTAAGATCCAACCGTGGGCAATAGCCCGACCAGGTTAATTTCTGACCGGCTGACCGAGGAGTAAGTATTGGCAATCGAGAACACTTGCTAAAATAGCAAGCAAGAGGAAAAAGGAGGAAAAGGTAAAAAGAGCTCAGCCCATAGATAAATAGGATATTAAAGATACGCAGCATGCACAAGGAGATCTTTTTGGCCAATAACTGTCCTATGTTTTGTCATGAATATCTTTGTATGTAATACATGTACTGTCTTCCTTCATCTCAGTTTGTGTGTATGTACTGAATGGGTTTATGTCTCCCCTCTGTTCGCGTCTCTTTGTTACCTGACTTCTGCCGTTCTGTGTTGTGAGCGCACTAAATGACCTATTTCCGTACACGTCTCTCTCTCTCTCTCTCTCCCCCTCTATCTATCTCTCTCTCTATCTCTCTCTCTCTCCCTCTCTCTCTCCCTACATGTCATACGTGTACTGAATGGCTTGTTTAGGTTGCGGACGACTCTCACTCTCTCCGAGAGTCCCCCTGTTCCATCTTCCTTTTTGTGGTAAAATTGTGCCCCGCTGGCACCAGTCTGATTGGATACTTATTGAACACAAAGGTGTTCAGCAAAATTGACAGAAACTAAAATGATTGCAATTTGCCATATTACTACCTCTCCTTTCTGCAAAATGAATGAACTCGAATTGGCTAAGAAAGAAAGGACAAGTAAGACGACTAAGGTCCCCTAATCTGGTCTTTTATAAGGGAACTATATGTCAATGGCACCCTATTTTTCGGTTCGTTAGAGACAAGCGCCAAGGTCCAGATTGACCCCCAATGCCCAGAATGCCCCACCCCTTTGCACTCAAGCGCGAATGCCCGAGGCGTCCCCGCCCCACTTGATTGATCCCAGCTACTGTCCCCGATATATATATATAATGGCCATGAGTACCTGTCGCCCCTCGAGAGAAACCTGTTTAGTCCTGTCTCTCGATGACTGCACCCCCGCTCTGTTTTAAAGAGTTAGCCAGCTCTAAAGGGAAATGTAAGACTGTTAAGGCTCGGGTTAGAAGGACGAGTCTCCTCTGAATGTTGCCAATTTTGGAGTTTTTGATGAAATACTTAAGTAATAGGAGTCTGACCTCTGTCCATATGTGTCATGAATGAACGCCGATTAGACTTGGTGCAAACACAGTAGAAATACCCACATACTTACTTCATGGTAATAGACTTCTGACTATGACCAATGAGCATAACCCCCAGGTGCTAGGATTGCGGGTGGAATTCAAATGTAAAAATCTCTTCTCCTGTCAGTTCTCTAAAACTTGTTTTTACCCATTCAAAGATATACGATCATCGGAGGAGAAGGGTCGGACGTGGCGCACAGCCTGGCTGCAGATCATGAGACACATGCGACCTCGACCAAAGGTGGAGCCGCAGCGCTACAGGATACGGGACGAGGCAGCACTCTCAAACGCGGTGAATGAAAGGATGAAGGGCTGTCCTGAAGCTCTCTGTCCGCTAACCCACGTGTGCCTGGAGCCTCCGTCCCCCTTTTCAAGCCCGATTGATGGGCCTGCTTGCTTGTTATCCTTTGCTCCCTTGGTCTCTTTGGTGTGTCCCAGGAAATCTGACCCCACTCCGCCTTCTCTCTCCCATCGACTATTGAACCATACCCTCTTTTCCACGTGACTTTTTGCCGAAAGGAAGAACAGCATTTAGGTGGAAATGGGGTTACGCCACGGAAATATAGGTGCCGAGCATAAGGCACCACTAAAAGGATTGGTTAGGGAACAGGACTGTGGTCTAACAGCAGAGGACAGACCGCACCTTGCAACGCGAAAGGTTAAATCCGAGCTGGACCTATAGCTCCACCGCCGGTGCTCAACAGCGCCAACGAAAGGACACGGACTAGAGCCTACCAGTGATGGCTCACTGCTAAAAAGACACTGTGACGAAGAGATCTTATTGGACTGAATTCCTCCCTCAACTACTTGGTCAAAATGTTCGTTGGTCACATTTTTTGAGAAAGTCAGAAGCATGTATGCTATGTAGTACGTTTGAACGTTAGGAACTCAACAAATGCAATTTCCTATGTGCTGCGTTCTGCCAATCACACCAACTGTCCATGATTATATGCCCTATGTTAGTATTGACAAATGCTAATTCTTCAACCACACCTGTTTATATGTACACCCATCAATTAGGAAATGAACTTTGTTATGTAAAAAGCGGCGACTGTGGAAAATCACGAAATTGATGTACATAAGCGGCGTTCATTTGTCTTTTCCCATTCCCTTCCCTGTACGTTAACCGCACCACTCCGCCAGTTAAGGCCCGTGCCCACATGTACCTGATAGCCATTTTAGGCACCATGGCCTTTTGCCCGCACATTGGAATCCCCGGCTTCCCTCCTGCACGTATTTGAAACCCCCCCCCTCTCACATGCATAGACCATGAAACCCTCTCCCTCTGCGCGACCATGCTCTGAAAGGCAACCCTCCTGCTTGACCCACGAAACCCCCCCCCCATTTCCTCTTGAAGAGGCATCCTTCGCCTCCGCTGACATAACCCTCCCCAGCTGTGCCTGACTGCCCCCGCTCTCTCATGCACGGGTCATAGGACCTCTCTCTCTGTGCGACTCCGTCCTTGGGAGTCACGGCCACGCCTGACCAACACCTCCTTCCCTTTCATGAATGACCCCTCTGTTGGTAAATCCTCCCTCCATGATTGACTGTCCACACAGGTCCGAGGCCATCGCCCTAGCTGGGAGATACTGTTTACTGCCCCTTATTGTATGGAGTCACTCCTCTTCAAAGGACCCACTATTGATCCTGGCCTCCCCACCCCCTGGGGTACGATCAGGCGCACATATCCTAAGAATCGGCGGAACACTCAGCTGCATGATTACCCCCCTCCTCTTATCAGCAGGTCAAGGGCCTCTATTGTGGGTATATGTGGGGTGGGATTGACACGAGGATTACGGGGATGTCTTTTCCTTGTTTCACAATGTCGTTATTGTAATAAGGAATGTTTTGTAAGGTATAAAAGGCGATGTCTCAGAGAAATTGTTAGAGCACCTCCCGAAAGACACTGTGTTTCGTGTCCGAAATGACAGGCTCTCCTCATGAGAAATAAAACTCTGTTCTTGTGATTCCTGCTCCCAGCGCCCGTCTCTTTATTTTGGTAACTATTCAGAATGGGAACTAAGAGGCGACTTGCGCCAGCAGCCCGGGCATCGATAGTAATATGGGCTCAACTTTTACAATATCATACATACAATTCAAAATACTCGCATACTCACACCCATACCACAATCAAACCACATCCACAGGGAAAAAGGAAGAACTGAGTTATAGTTGGCAAGGTCTAAGTGCCAATTCTAGGGCCTCAAGATGCAATTATAGGCCCCTGCACCAGGTCGACGCGCGTTTCGGCGGCTCTAGGCCACCTTCCTCAGGACCTTTTTCATCACGCTTAATTTATCAGAAATCAGAGGATAATAAAAACAGGTATGTCCTATCGCTTAAGATCATGTAAGTTGGTTCATTTGTAGGGATACGAAGTGCTCTCAGCACTGGTAACACAGTGCAGTATGGTGTCCGTTATAGTTGATGGCTCAGGACTCCATTCTAATATATAAAGGTTCTTCCTACAGTCCAAGTAACTCTTATGTGAGTTAGAGGCTGTCAGTACTCTTATGCACGGATGTAGGCGATACAACGTTTGTGAGTGGAGAGGAGATTAGGTCTAGTTCTGAATAATTTATATCAGCGCTGTGAATTATTTCAACTGCGGGCAAATTGCGGATGTTTCAATGTCCTAAATTCCATACAATCATCTAGCGTCTCGCAAAGCCGCGTAGACTCCCCTCACTGCTACCGGTACCGCGATTACCGGTAGCAGTGAGGGGAGTCTACGCGGCTTTGCGAGACGCCAGATGATTGTATGGAATTTAGGACATTGAAACTTCCGCAATTTGCCCACAGTTGAAATAATACACAGCGCTGATATAAATTATTCAGAACTAGACCTAGTCCCCTCTCCACTCACAAACGTTGTATCGCCTACATCCGTGCATAAGAGTACTGACAGCCTCTAACTCACATAAGAGTTACTTGGACTGTAGGAAGAACCTTTATATATTAGCATGGAGTCCTGAGCCATCAACTATAACGGACACCATACTGCACTTTGTTAACGGTGCTGAGAGCACTTCGTATCCCTACAAATGAACCAACTTACATGATCTTAAGCGATAGGACATACCTGTTTTTATTATCCCCTGATATCTGATAAATTAAGCGTGATGAAAAAGGTCCTGAGGAAGGTGGCCTAGAGCCGCCGAAACGCGCGTCGACCTGGTGCAGGGGCCTATAATTGCATCTTGAGGCCCTAGAATTGGCACTGAGACCTTGCCAACTATAACTCAGTTCTTCCTTTTTCCCTGTGGATGTGGTTTGATTGTGGTATGGGTGTGAGTATGCGAGTATTTTGAATTGTATGTATGATATCAGGTGGTGTTTTTCTAACAAATAATTTGTGTTTATTGATCTTGTATATATTTATAGTCTATTTTGTTATAACTGCTTACATGTATTAAGAAAAAAATATTTTCTCCCAAAAAAATGCACTTTTTATGAAATAATTTTTCCAAATAAGAAACTATATGAAATGAAAAGAAAATAAAGTAATTTTTGAATAAAAACTGTTTAGAATTTCTTTGTCACCAAGTTTGAAATAGTAGGATGTATACCGATATTTGAAATGTATGGCCATTGAAGGAGCAATCCCTTCACAGTGATGAACTCTAGAAGTAACACAGGAGACGACACCGGTAAACCTAACCAACCTCGAATACAGGGTGTGTTCCACTGACCCCCACCTCCCTAGACAGGAAAATCTGGGCGAAGAGTACCTGAGCAGCTCCCGACTCATTATCCCAATAGGGGAAGGGCTCACCCCGTTAGCGGGCTCTCCTAGCCCTAGTCGTGAGAAGTTTTGAGATGTTACAAGCAAACTTAAATGCTGGGTCCGGGAATTGCCATCTTCAGGTTACGAAGGAATCCAATAAAATATTTCTAGAAAATAAACTACAAAAATCCTGTCCTGGAATGTAGCAGGTATTAACAGTAAACTAGATGACCCAGAGAGGAAAGAATTCATAGCAGAACACGACATCTGTATGATCCAGGAGACATGGGCCAGGAGTGAAGCTACCATACAAGGGTTCGCTTCATTTCACATACTGGCCACTCATGCAGGTGTTGGAAGACCCTCGGGGATTAATTATATGGGTGGGTGTTCATCTTGGCTGTAAGGCAGTCCAAATAGAAACATTCTCTAGGGACATATTATGCGTACAGCTGCAGTTCCTGCGTCATAGTACCATCACGCTAATTAACACTTATTCGAGGCCCACACCGAAGGGAAAGGAGTCGGCTACCCTCGAGGAGTTCGCTACTGTTCTGACTTCCATACCTGTCAAAAACATGGTCATACTGGGCGGGGATTTCAATTGCCAATTCGAGTCCCTAGAGGGCTTGAATTGTGATAATATTTCTGAGGAAGATAATCCAGATGAACTGCCTCATTTTAAATCACTCAATGAGAGCATGCAATGGCAGATGTTTCTCTGCTACCTCTTCTGCCCCTACGTTCCACAGTAAAGATCGAGGGTTTATATTGGATTATATCCTGTTAAATACCAACTACTGTGACAGGATGGTTGATTTAAAAATGTTCCCCGTACCAACAGTGACCATGATGAATTAGTAGTTGACATCCACTCAGTTACCCCTAAGGTGCAGCATGGTGCTGATGCCCAAAACAACCAGGAACTGACTTTATCTAATTGCTGGAGGCGTGTCCAGTGGCTCAATTTTGTTAAATCACAGGAAAATATGGGCACCCTCTATGATGCACTCTTACCTGTGTTCTTAGAAGTTTCTACTCTATATAATATAAATAAGGATTGTATGGATAAAGACGCGATTAGTCTGATAGATATCCCACAAAAGATCTTCGCACGAGTGCTACTATTGAGACTCCATTCCTGGATGGACGATGAGAGTATTCTCTCCCCGCTCCAGGCAGGGTTTAGGGAGAAACTGTCAACTTTGGACCAAGTCCTAAGACTCCAACTACTCCACTGGAAGACGGTTTGTCTCGAGAGGGGTAGCTTGTACCTGATATTTGTTGATCTCAGGTCAGCTTTTGACTTGGTGCCCAGGTCAAAACTATGGTCTGTCTTACTCGAGCTGGGAGCCCCGGCGTATCTTATCCACCTCATCCAACGTTTGCATGAAAACAACTTTGCACAAATAAGATTTGGTAAGGATGGTAATTTATCGGCCCCTATACCAATCAATCGAGGTGTGCACCAAGGTTGTGTACTCGCCCCAACAGTGTTTAGTCTCTGCATAAACTATCTGATAAATGTATTGTCAAAAGAGAAAGATTTAGACGCTCCCAAATTAGCCTCCAGAAGAATTTCAGCCATGATGTTTGCTGACCATACGCTCCTGGTATCCAAATCCCCTATGGGGATCCAAAGGGTGTTGGATAGATTCCAGTTGTTCTGTGAGGATTGAGGGCTTGAGATCAACCTCCAGAAAACGAAATGTATGGTTTTTAATAAACCAAACAGTACTTGGCCAAACCCTTTTTTTAAAAAGGAACCCCTAGAAAGAGTAACATCATTTGTGTATCTAGGCATAACAATTACTGACACCATGGATTGGGGGCTCATATAGGGAAATCATCTCTAAAGCTAGCTCAGTCAACAGGGGGAATATTGAAGGTATTTAATAACACAAGTAGGAGTGCTGTTAGCCCGGCGCTGGAAATATATAGGCTCCAGGCTTGCGGGGGTGGTCTATATGGAGCAGAACTTTGGGGTCATTGTAGGTCTAAATACCTACTTCAGATCGAGTACCAATATATTAGGAACCTTTTCAGATTGCCGCGTAGTACTCCCCTTGTCCCTCTCTGCCTAGATTTGGGGTTGATGGAACTGGAGGCGGTTCTATGCCTCAGACCACTTCTGTACTGGCGACGTTTATGGTCAACCCCGGGACTTTTATCATACAGAGAGGAACTGTCAGAAGTGATAGAAATTAGTGGCGCTGTTAGGCTCCCTTAATTTGCCCATGTCAAGCACTTACTAATTAGCATGGGCTTGAGGGATTGTTGGTCTGACCCGGAGGTAGCTTGTCCCCGTATCTCTAAAAAACAATTAAAGACCATCTATAAGGATTATAGAATGTCCTTGCTACACTCCAATTCTAATTTATGTAAATCAACTTTAACCTTTTTGGAAATCAAGGCCACCCCTGTTTTTGAAAGGGCTATTGATCCTATTAAACCACCAACAGCCAGAAAACTGTATCTTCAGTTCAGATTTGGAGCTCTGCATTTGCGCTGTGTGACTGTCAAATGGAAAGCGTAAAATGAGGTCGGGTGTCCCGTAAGTAACCACTCTAAGGAATCCGAACTCCATGTTTTCTTTGAGTCTAGAAAGAGATGTGTAGCCCAGATTTGCAGAAACGTAGGTAGTAGATGATGTGTTGAAACTTTTAGGATTCCGAAAACTGATTCCAGTATCCCAATCGTCTACTGTGTGGCGGGGTTTCTTTTCTCAATGTGATGCACAAGAAGGGTTTTCTGCAAACCTCCAAACAGGTCAACAAACTAGAACTAGCTGTTAATTTACATAAATGTATTGTGTCACAATATATCCCGACCTGTCTAAAGTTATGCTATTCCTGCTAAATATAGTTTTGGGTGGAAAAGAATAGAAAAGAGTGGGGACTAGAAGTAAGATTGTAATAAAAATTTGTACAATGCACCATGCACTTTGACATGAGATACTTCTTTACTCTAGAAAAGAATAATGGGGAGAACGGTATATTTCTGATTTTATAAACTTTATGATACGCATTTTAATCTCTGTATAGGATTTTAATTAAAGCCCTATTTCTTTCTTTTTTAAATGTTATTTTAATCATGTCTGTTGTAAAATTTTGCACTTTCTGGGCCATGTTGGCCGTAATAAAGATATATTTGATTTTTTGACTAATTAATTGCGCAAGTCTCAATGCTCCACCTCTTTCAACCAACTGAGGACAACTTTAATGATTCTAATACAATCATGTCCCCACTATATTATTCTGATAATTTGCTGCCCATCAAATCGTAGAGCTCTGTTACTTCCGGCCACCTTGCGGCGTTGATAACTCGTTCATGTACAATCCTACCGAACTTAAACTATAGTTCCCCACCTCCTCCAAATTTTAATGAGACCAACATTTGTTAGCCAACTATTTCTACTATATTGCTATTTCTAATATGATCTGTTAACTAGAGGGCCATATCCAATACATGTCCAAAGCTTATTATGCGCAATCATTTTTCCCTAAAACAATGGTGAATATGTCATAGCAGTACATTATCCCTAATATTCATCTAATGCTCAATCAACTAAAGAAATGCAATTTCACCTTGACTAATAGTAACAATTTTGAAATGGAGTTACTGTGAGGCACAATATACTGTACAATGTCTATCAAAATTAGAGAGGAGGAATACGTGTCCAGTCGTTTCCCCATTCAGGATATTCACTATCAAGGAGTAGACTAGGACACTTGTAACTACGTTACATTGAGTGGTATAGAAAACCCTCATAAACGCTATGATTTTTCGTGAGTGCGGTATATTGTAGCTCTCCGCCCCTCATAGACGTTTGTCATTTGTCATTGGGTGATCTATTCGTGCAACATGCCTGCCTCAAGCCTGAGGACCACTCTGGAGCAGCGTAGCAGTGTCCAGAGATGAGTTTCGGTGTCACCACTTTATTGAAGGTAGAGTTATATTAAGAAACAAATCCCCACCAGTATTACTGTTTTAATCAAAAAGGTGTGATTTGTTATTAAAAATAGTCATGGGTATACTATCAGATCAAGTTACTAGACCATGGTATATCACTTAAAACATACAGTCAACATGTTTCAGCTCCGTATTACCCAGCCGGGTCTGTGGAGCATTCGTCAGGACAAAACAAGGATAAAATATATACTTACACTACTTGTGTAGTATTCTAGTGGATTAAATTTTACCCACCGTTTTATGGATACAAGGTGCAATTTACCTGCAATAGAAATCACAAATCAGTTCATGGTAATGATCTGTGTTCATTTTGGGCATGTTATTCTATTAACCACAACCTGTAAGTATCATTTTTACTAAGTATCAGGAATTAATTATTAATAGTTGGGAGCGTATCTATGGAAGACTATTGGCGAATAGCATCTGGGTATTTGAAAAGTGAGATCGGCACCAGTCTTAACATACCGGTAAGAAGTTCATAACCAGGCTGTTATTGGTCTGTATCTTTTAAGTATAAGGTAGTACCAGGCAGTGAATATGGCAGAAAGCTTGGTTGATTCTAATTAAGAGAGTTATCCATAATCAGGTAAAGTGGCATTAGTCTGTACAATCATGTCGGTAAATACACGATAACGTTACATGCACAGTGTGTCTAAAATAAATTACCTCAATTATCGTGATTTCAGGTCTCCTCGGGGGTTATTAAGACAGGCTGGTATGAAAGAGAAAAAGCGGGGGTATATTTAAAATGGTTTAGTTAGGGTCGAGTGCGGTTCGTAAGACTACCTCGATGCACGCTTACCCGCAATGTGGAGAGTCTCTGTCGTCTTGTGCTGGCGCTGCCCTTGGACACGGAAGCATGTCAGTTTCCCGGTTTTCTACAACTGGGAAAGCGTCAGAATAGAAAAGGGACTACATCCAAAGTGCTGTTCAGAATGCTTGATTGTAATCGAAAATGGACCAGTGGTAGTGTTGGTTAGCCCGAGGTGTTTGTTTAAGGCTTGATATATGGAGCCAAAGACTTATGGGTGTTTTTGTGAATTGTGTGTTTACTAAACGGTGTCATGTCTCTACCCGACATGATTCAAATTCGATGTATATCGTGATGAGTCCACAGGTGTTAATGTGAATAGTATTTCTCTTAACGTTATCAATACCTGACATGATTTAAATTCGTACATATCGTGATGAATATGATATATATAAATTAATATATCAAAATACAGTGTGGAGTAGGTATGTATATTTCATGAGAGTGATACCATGGAACTGTAACTTTCAGCCCTGTTGATAAGTGTATATGTAAGTGGGTGAGTATGTATACTGCAAGCAAAGTGATGCCGTGTGAATTTGAGGAGTAGGTATGCGTTCTTCAAGCAAAGTGATACCATGGAACTGTATCGTTAAGCCCCGTTAGATGGGTTTGGAGACGGTTGACCCATCTTTGTTCTCTTTCATATAAGACTTTTTCAGCATTTCCAGTTTTATCCTTCAACATTTCCAGGACAGTCCATTGTATATCTTCAACTGTGTGACCTGTTTCAGAAAAGTGGGTACAGAGTTTTGTGTTGTTTTTCTTCAGCTTGATATTGCTTTTGTGCTCTCCAATTCTTAGTTTTATCTTCCTGCAGGTCATTCCTATATACTTCTTTCCACTAGGACACATGATCATGTAAATTACATGTGATGAATTACAGTTTGTGTGTTGTCTTTGAGTCCAAAGTAATGTTTTAGTCAGTTGCAGAGTTTTGGTTATGGATGTGGAGTTACAAACTTGGCAGGTACCACATGGATAGTGTCCTGTGACGATCGTCATTTCCATGTTTCTTTGTTGTCCACTCAGTATTTGTTTTTGAGGACGGGTATGTACCAGTAAGTCTTTTAAGTTACGAGTACGTCGATTCGCGAAACGTGGTTTCGGCCAATCAAGGTTTCCTGAAGTTAGTATGCGCCAGTTTTTGTTTACTATTTTTTGGACTACATACGTCGCTGGACAGTAAGTAGTTACACAAGTGATCAGGTTAGGAGTTGGTTCTTTTCTTCTGGTTTCCAGTAAGGATGACCTTGGTTGATTATTGGCTCTTTTGCGACATCTGGAGATTGTTTGTTGTTTATAGTTACGACATTGAAGTTTGTGACTTAGTTCTTGAGCCTGTTCCTTATAGTCACTTTTCAGGCTACAATTTCTTCTAAGTCGTAAGAATTGACTGTAAGGTAAGTTGTCTCTAAGAGGTTTGGGGTGAAAGCTGTTATATGACAGCAAACTGTTTTTTGCTGTAGGTTTTGTGAATACGCTCTCTTAATTTTCGGTTTGTCCAGAGGTAAAATTGCTATGGGGTTTGTAAAAAGGTCCTTCTGGTCTAGGTCTTCCAAGGTAGTTGTGGTGGGATCAAGGGAAACGAGTACTCAGGGGGTGCAGGTAAAGCGGGTTTTATTGTTTTTAACAGGCGCTTGCGCTGGGGAGGATTTCTGTAATAGGGCAGTGGCAGTTCTGTGAGCCGGCGGACTGGGGAACTCTTCTCCTTCCTGTAGTCACCGCTTGGTTTGCCTCCCTCCCGTGGGCTTCTGGATGCTGGAGTCCCGTCTGTCTTGCGAATCGGTCTCAGGGCGCATGGAAAACAAAAGATAACACGGTCTCAGGCAACGGCTCTGTGTGGCATAGAAGGTTCAAGGAAAGGGTGTGAGGACAAGCACGCGTGCACTGCAGTTATAACGAAGTGGCGGTGTGAAGTAGGGAAGGGGGTCAGTGTGAGGATAACTGACGCGGGTGCACTACGGAGGTTTAAAACCTCTTCTACCCGCCCAGCCCACGATACGGTCCCGTACCTGGGTTAGCCACACTTCCCTTGAAGTGTGGCTGGGCGATGCGCCGTGTCGTTGGCCTCCTGGCTCTGCAACAGCTGGGCTCGCCTCCTCCTTCACTCTTTCCTCTTCCTTGCTCTCGTCACTGGTTCTGCTCCCTCGGCTCGGCACGTCTCCGTCCTCCTTCCTCGACTCCACAACACCTCCGGGTGATGAACACACCTCCTCATCCGACGGCTCGGCTTTTAGTTCCAGGGTCCCAGCTGACCAGGGGGCATGGTCCAGGTCTTCCTCTGTCCAGTTAAAGAAACAGCGTCCCTCTTCTTCCCGAGAGCTGGATGTGTCCCAAGGCGCTGCCCTATTCCAAACCAAGGGCTGCTGCAGGGATGAGAAAGAAGGTAGCACACATGTAGGGGATCTCAAAGGAGAGGTGAGACCCCTCAAGGGGAGCTGCCCTGCCCCCTGGTCACAGTAGTCTTCACATATTTCAACCACAATATTTCCAGACATTTATCCCTGTCCAAGCAGTCTCTTAAGATTTGTCTGCTCAACGCTGCCTCAGGGTTTATCCAGATTTCATCCATGCCATAATCGGTCTAAGCTTGACCAGGTCCTCAATGTATGGCCTCCCTAGTTCCCTGTGCGCAATTACAGCAGGAGTACTCCGGGGTATTTTCAAAATCGATCGCAGATATTTGTTTTCCTCCCGCTGCAGTTGGTCAACATTAACAAAGCCCCACACCTCAGAGCCATATGTAGCTTTAGAGCAGCATATAGAGCTGTACAAGTTCATTATTTGTTTGGGGGACCAACGACCCATCCTACGCCCATAACCTGCTATAGCACCATTTGAGGATATCAGTCTGCTACATCGTTTTTCCACCAGGGAATCAAATTTTAGCGACCTGTCTGTCTACACTGCCCTACTCTTTGTGTATCCCTGGGATTGTTTTTTAGGCTAATTTTTAGCTCCTTCAGGGCGCGTGAACATTCCCTGGCAAACCATCTTGGGTGGGAGAAGTTATTCCTGGGGGAACTTGTCTTCAGGAGCCCCTCAATCAGACTAGTTACTAGCCCAAATGCCCTAATTACCTGTGGACCCTCCGCTGCAAGATCTAAACACTCGCCAATAGGTACTTTACCAGCGACCAATAGTGATTTATAGAAGGCCTCACCATAATTTTTTGACCACCTAAGCCATCTTCCCTGGTCCATTACCCAACAGAGGTCCCAGCCACGGGTCCTATCTTAGGTCGACCCAAGTACATAAGCTCTAAAACCAGAGGATTGTGGTCACTAAATGGGCTCCACTCAACCCCCACCGATCTAATCCCATTTTTAATAGCCTGGACGCTAAGATATAGTCAATGTAAGACAAGCACCCTCTCCCTTTAAAAGTTGGAGCAAGAGTTCCCTCTTTCTCCAGTCTAGTCATGTCAATAGTGTGTTCCAAGGCATGTGTTTTTAAAAGTCTACTAAAGACCATTCCCTCTGCTGTGTGTTCAAAATGGGGGCCGTTCTCGACTGGACAACTGGACCATTCTGCATTCAAGAGGAATAACATTGGGAATAGGAGGCAATTAAAATCACCAATGACAAGAACAGTGGGTTCCGAAGCCCCTTTGCTTTTGGCTAATTCCTGGGTGAGTCTATGGTCTGATTCCTGGGGTGTGGGATTATTTCTTCCAAGGGCTCCTTCATTATAAACATTAAACAGGATCAACCTTATCCCACTGCCCCTAAACCCCAATGCCTGGAGATTATGAGAAATCCAGGATGGGCTAGTCCATGTTCCTTGCAGATTTAAATCTACATATACGGATAGTCCTCCCATTGCTATTCCTGATCTCGATCTCTGGGCGGGCACAAAGAAGCATTTATACCCAGTCATATGAAAAGGGCTGTTATCCACCACCCAGGTCTCTTGTAAACGAATTATCTGGAACTTGTTTATGTATTGCCGCCATTCAATGTTGTCAAATTTACTCGCTAGGCCGGCAACGTTCCATGAGATTATTTTTAACCCCCTTTCTAGTGATTGATCACAAACTGACCCCTGGCCACTTAGGCTTCCAGTATCAGGCCCATCATCTGCCCTTAAGGACATTGCTTGAGTCCCTCGACACTGTAGTGCGAGCGGAGACAAGTCGTCCCTTAACTCCACCTCACAACTGGTGGCTCCTGCTACATTCCGGGTCTCGTATTCCAAAGTACTTGCTGGTTTCACCCCCAAACCACCTTGTGTTATATAGGCCTCGTCTATAGAGGAAAAATTTGTGAGGACAACCTTTTGTGTCACCCTCAACCCCACACCTTGCGAACCCTGCAAGCTCCTATTCCCAGCTCCTCTTGTTGCTGCCTTCTCTGTTTTAAGGGGGAGCCTTAACAGTCAATCATTTTCGTCTAGGAACATCAAGGGGGTAAATCTGTTGGTCCATTTGGATAGTTCCCAATCTCTTGCCACAGGGCCATACGAAGTGTGGTACCACGCCTTGTTTGTGTTTGGCTCTTCTCTGGATTTCCCCAGACGGTAGGCCAGATTATAGGGGGCGTTTTGTCTCTGGTAAAAATAACCTAATGGCAGGGATCTTATGCTACTTGCCTGGTTAACCATCCCACAAGATAAAGTGTGCTGTACTACACTTGCGTCCCTGAAATTCACTATGATGCAATTCCCCACTATATCTTTACTCCTGGTGCCAATGCAGCCCACCCTTCTAACATGGAGGATTTCCCCGTTTTTGCTACCTGCAAGAGGACTGTTCTGGTTCAGCCAATGTGAAGTATTATTTTTTAGTTCAGTATGTGACTCCCTCTGCTCTTTCTTTAGATATGGGACCCCCGCTAGTACTATTGCATAGGGGCACGCCTCAGGTGGTAAATTTATGGATGGTAGTGTTTCACCAGTTGATGTATTGGCCACCCGCCCAGTCTGGTTTGCCGCTACTGCTTCAGGTTTAGAAGAGTGATTACTTGGCCGTTCTATTATTGGCCCAGGAAGTACCGCCTCTGCCCATGACGCCCCCTGTCCAGAACCCGTGCCCTTGTCCGAGTGCAGGGAAATGCCTAATAAACTGGGGGCCTGTATGACCGTAGGTAGCACATGGTTGCATAACCATCTGTTGGTCTTGACAAATGTCAATAATAACCGGGTTATTCGTGGTGCCATTGTCCAGGGATATTTCTTGAGCCCTGCCCCTATTTTATAGTTCATTTAGAATTTTGTCCAGTCTACTGGCTAGTGGCTTTATCTGGCTGACAATAAATACTTCTAGATGGTTTATAATTTCAGGACTGTTTGGGCCATCCAGCTCGGGGGAGCTAGCGACTGAGGTGCCTGCTTAGCCCTAGTTTCTGTCAGCGGATTTCCTGGTGTGAATAAGGGAAGGCTGCTTTTGGTTTTCTTAATTCTTGGTTTCTTGGGGCAAGTTCTTCTTTTCCTACTAGTTACAGCTTTTTTGCCGGGCATAGAATCCACCCTATCTTTACCAGTACCCCTCTGCGCACAGGTAATGTCCTGATCAGAAGACTCTGAGGCAATGAGTGGGGAGGTGACCCTAACCTCATCCCCTAATTCCTGGGGTATAGTGGAAGGGTCAAGTATTGGGGTAAGTGACAACCATCTTTCCGTGCGCTCTATTTCACTTGCTACTAACCCAATAGCTTTCCTCAACATGCGATCAATTGCGGTGGGCTGTGCAATAAAGAGGGGGGTATACCTTTATCATGTAGGACCACCTGGGGGGTGGGGGGCAAATTCAACTTCGCTTTAGTTGAATGGGTTTTCACTTTACTGGCCATATTAGGAAAAAAACCCAGAGTACCCCGAAGTGAAAGTGGTTTTGCAAGGTCTTACGCACACTCAGATTGAGTTTCCTCCCCCTGCCTGAATGCAGTTCAGCTTAGGAAAAAGAAAATAACACACACCAACCAACCCCCAGCACAGTCCCTCTCAAACAACTTGCGTTTTTTTGGACCCAATGCCACTATAAAGTCTGCCTCTCCTCTGATTTTTCTTCCTCCTTGGTTGCCGATAATCCCCCTCCTCCAGTACCAGTCCCCACGACCATGGGGGGGGGGGCCCGGCCCGGCCTCCTTCGGCCTCTGACAGTCGCAGACGGTCCAGCCCTTGTCTCGGGCGTCACCGGAGCGATGCTCGCGCGCGTCCCGCGCCGCGGGAAGGCAGCGCCGCTTTTAGGCAGGTTGTCACTCCTCCCCCTGCAGCTGAACTCGATGACAATCAGGCTCCCTGGGACCTGAATTCCCACCAGGGAAAGCGCTGGGGAGTCTGTGGGAAGATGCTGGTGTGTAGCGGGAGATTCTAGGACGCAGGTTCCCCAAGGAGACAGGTATTTCAGGCACAGTGTCCCCCAATGAGCAACTCCTTCGTGAACCAGTCAGTATCAATACAGTCCAGAAAACATCATGTGACTGCTCTTGCAATCCCATAGTGATCTTTTCTGCACCATGTACTAATCCATTCACTGAAGAAAAACACAACCAATTATAAATTCACATAGTGTTTCTCCTTGTAGTACTGCAATCATTCAATCAGTATCCATGTACTCATGCAGTAAGCTAGACTTTAGGATGTGGACTGCTTCAAACTCCTATGCACCATGCATATAGTGCACTACCCACCTTCACACTTGTGTTCCAGGCCTGCAATGCCCCAATCACTATCCATACAGTCCAGCAAACCCCCTCTCACTACTCTTGCAGTTATATAGTGACCCTTTCAGCTCCATATACTAATCCATTCACTGAAGTAAAACTCAACCAATTATGAATTCACCCAGTGTCTGGCCTTATAGTACTGTAACCATTCAGTCAGTATGCATGTACTCATGCAGTGACCCAGGCTTTAGGGCATGGACTGATTCAAACTCCTATGCAGTATGCATATAATGTTCTAACCATCTACACACTTGTGTTTCAGGTCTAAAATTCCTCAGTCAGTATCCATACACTGCAGCAAATACCCTGTTACTCTCTTTGCATTCCTATACAGTTATTTATACACCTTGAATTACAATGTCAATTAGTGTTGAGAAAAGAAAGTGGTTAAATGATTTGTATATAGAATGTGTGTATAGTAATAGAAAAGTATAATTCATAAATGTATTAATATATATATTTACAGATATTGTTTATCATCATTAAAATAAAGTTATCATGCCTGAAAAATCAAGAAAGAGAAAAGGAGAGCTAAAGGACTGTTACTCGAAGAAAACTCAACAGCAAGTGTTGAGTGACCAACATCATGAGAAGAAAAAACTTCTGGTAAGACACATAAGGAATTTATTAAAAATCTTTCTAGGCCCAGAAAGAATTTTCAGAATGTTGAAACTATTGACAATGATTCTACCAGAAAAAATAATCCAAATAACAGGAAAATAAAAAAAAGTAAATTTACAATCAAAAGATACGACGCATGGTAAAAGAAGACCAAATTAGTATAAAGAAATACGCAAAACCATTTTTTATAATAGAATAGTACATAATTTGCAAAAAGATATGAAGGAATATAGAAAAAGAGCACTATTTTATAAAAAGAAGAACCATATTGAATCCATTGTTGAAAAGGCTTTTGAAGTAAAAAGGAATTTATTTTAGTTTTAAACAGAATTCGATCACTAGATAAACCAATCCATGTAATGAAGGCCAAAAGTAAGAGGAAAAGAGTAATTAACAGAACCAATTTTTGTGTTTTTTTGGGGGTGAATGGAAACACAGTTCAAGTTCAGAGCCTTTCTTTAATGAAGAGAGTTATTTTCAGACCAATGATTTGTTGCATGCAGTTGACACCAGTGGTCGAGCTTATGAGGTTAGAAATGGTTGTCCAATTGACAAAGAAAAAATGGTTCCCAGAAATGCAGTAAAAGTGATAGCTGATGAAGTTCTAGGCAGACCACCTAAAGCCCCAGTGTACACTTGGGATTGTAGTAGTATTTGTAGTGTACAACAAGAATTTATTGATATTTTACGCAATTTCTTATGAGAATACAGTAAAAAAAAAGTGTTAAACAAAAGATTAAGATGTTGCAAGGACTAGACCCGTGCTGAGTGAGTTAAAATACTGGTTTGCATAGGAAATTCTCCGGCTTGTCTATCTAGAAAAGTATGTCAAAGTGTTTTTCACTATTTCAGGATGTTAGCAGTACATTATACTCAAATGCGAAAATTAGTTAGAAGATTGTAATATGCAAAAAGTCCAGCACTAATGTAAAATGAGTTGAACAGTGCTCTTTTTTTCGTGGATCAGTATCAGATGTGAAGAAGGTTTGTGATGAAATTGAGTTTGTTACTTTGGTCCTGAACAAGAGAGTGCATAAACTGATACATTAATACGAGAAAATGTTGAAGAGAATGTTGAAAATAGTAGTACAAAAAATTTTGAAGGTGAAATTACACAGTTTAAGGTGATTTCAGGTGAAAGGCCAAATTATTTTTGTATTTGTTGCTGGCGAACTCACTATAAAAATCAAACTAGGAGTGTTGATCCGCATTTAAAAAGTGAAAATAGTGATATGTGAAAGGAATTTGCAAATAATTTGTTGGTAGAGAATTGTTTTGATTTGGGTTCTGATCAGCATATTTGTAAATATTGTTATAACAAATTAGATAAGAATAAAATGCCCGCTAGAGCTGTCCATAATAATCTAGAGTTGGTTGCTATTCCTCCAAAACTAATAGATGTAAATACCTATGAGTCTATTCTCATTCAATGTGCACCCATTTCAGGCTATTGTTTGTATGGAGCATAAAACAGGTACATTCCATCCTTCAGATTTACAGAGAGGATTAAAAGGAAGAGTTGCATATTTACCGCTATATTTAAAGAAAAATATTGAAACTATTTGTGTACAGAGCATAGAAAAGGAACCACTAGTTATTCTATATCAACATGCAGGTAAGAAATATTGTTTGTTATTATCTCGAAGTTAATAATACATTTAGTTAAAAATATCATTGATAATAATATTGACAAAAGAAATGTGTTTTCTATGTTAGTATATGTGTTAAAAGGATATATATTTTTTTTAAAGTATGCTCGAATTTTTTCAAAATTAGGAAATTTATGTTAAATAATATTTGCGTATTTTACTTCCTTAGCGGGGTTTGGGTTTATATGGTAATAGGGTGGGAAGTAATTTAATCATAATGTATTTTTTAAGAATTCTTTAGAATTAATTAAATAAACGGTAATTAATTTTTGTGTAATGTAAATCAATAGTAGGTTGTGGCTTTATACTGGAATAGGTTGGGGAAGTTATTTAATAGAAAATATTTAATTAATCATGTTATTATTTAAACATTTAGTAATTGTTAATTTATATTGTTAAGTTAATTAATTTCTTATTAATTAATTATACATTGATTAATACAAATTCATAATTAATTTTTAATTATGGTAATTGTGTTAAACATTAATTGTGAATTAGTAAATATTTAGATATTAATGACTAATAATTACTTTGGTAATATGTTAATTGTGTTAATTTTTTATGAGGGGGTTGAGGGTTGAAAGGGAAGTACGGTGGGAAGCAATTTAATTTGTATTCAATTTTTATTAATTTATATATAATGTTCAATTATAATTATATTTTAGTGTTAATTGTGTAAATTAAATTAAATGTTATTGTTGTTAATTGTATTGTACTTTGTTATTAGTTAATTAATTAATTGTTAATTAACTATGTTAATTGATTATTATTTTATAATATTAGAGGTGACCTTTATAGGGGAAAATGGTGGGAAATGTAATCATTATTAATGTATATTGTTAATTAAGTTAATTAATGTTACCATTAATTAATTATAACTTAATTAACACAAATGAATAATTAATTTGTAATTATGGTAGTTGTGTTAACAAATAACTATTAATTAGTAATTAATTACGCAGTAAATATTAATAATGTATGTGTTAATATGTTAATTGTGTTATTTATTTAGGAGTTGGTTGAGGGTTGATAGGGTGGGAAGGAATTTCATTTTATTTCAATTTGTATTAATTTATATATAATATTTAATTCTAACTATTTTATAATGTTAATTGTGTAAATTAAAATAGATGTCATTGTTGTTAATTGTAATGTAAATTGTTATTAGTAATTCATTAATTGTTAATTAATTTTGCTAATTGATTAATGTTTTACAATATTGGAGGTGACGTTTATAGGGGAAAATGGTGGGAGGTAAATTACATTTGAAAGTCTAATTAATTGTTAATTAATGTTAATATTATTACAGGAGTGGGTATACTAAATTATTCCCCTACTCGATCCAACATTTTACCTACTAATATACTTGGTGGAGTGGGAATAGTAAATTATTCCCACCCGCTATCCAACACTGTCCCTACTGGTGTACTCACTGGAGTGGGAATAGTAATGTTTACCCTCCTTCTATCCAAAATGTTTCCTACTGTTACACTCACTGAAGTTGGAATAGTAATGTTTACCCTTCCACTATCCAACACTTTCCCTACTGGTGCACTCAGTGGAGTGGGAATAGAATGTTTTCTCTCCCGCTATCAAATACTTTCCCTACTGGTGTACTCACAGGAGTGGGAATAATAATTTTTACCCTCCCGCTATCCAACACTTTCTCTACTGTTATACTCGATAGAGTGGAAATAGTACATTTTACCGAGCCGCTATCCGACACTTTCCCTATCGTTATACTCGATAGAGTGGGAATAGTACATTTTATCCAGCCGCTATCCGACACTTTACCTATTGTTACACTTGCTAGAGTGGGAATAGTCATTTTTACCCTCCCGATATCCAACACTTTCCCTACTGTTACACTCGATGGAGTAGTAATAGTAAATTTTACCCACCCAGTATCCAACACTTTCCCTACTGTTACACTTGCTGGAGTGGGAATAGTAATTTTACCCACCCACTATCCAATGCTTTCCCTACTGTTCCACTCGCTGGAGTGGGAATAGTAATTTTTACCCACCCGCTATCCAACACTTTCCCCGCTGTTCCACTCACTGGAGTGGGAATAGTAATTTATATCCACCCGCTATCCTACACTTTCCCTACTGTTCAACTCTCTGGAGTGGGAATAGTCATTTTTACCCACACGCTATCCAACACTTTCCCTACTCTTCCACTCGCTAGAGTGGGAATAGTAATTTTTACATATCTGCTATCCAACACTTTCCCTCCTGTTGCACTCGCTGGAGTGGCAATAGTCATTTTATCCCCTACGCTATGGAATGTTTTCACTATTGTTATATTTAATGTACTGTAAAATATTATTAACAAATAATAATTTAATGTTTTAACTTATGATATATAATTTATTTTTATAATTATATTATAGATTTATTTATATATATATATATTAAAATATGTTTTTAACATTTCATAATTAAAATTAATAATTACTTTTTAATATTATTAAGTTAGTATGTATACAACACAATTAAAAAATGCATGTTTATTTTTTTGTTAACATTTTTATTTTATTGATTTTGACCATTTTTATTTAATTTTGAGTATGCTTTACTTAATTATATTTATTATTTAATCAATTTTTATATTACTGTTAAGACATTTAAAAAAGTCGATATTTTAGCAAACTATATTTTAAACATCAATATTTTTATACAATATTTTTGCACTTACTTGTTTGTAGATAGGGAGTCGATATTGTAGTTATCGATATTTTTACCTCAATATTCTGCCAGGTCGATATTCTTCTCCTCGATATTCTGTCAGTGATCCGCGTGAGCCGTAATATTTGGTATCCCTATAGTAAAATATGCTGTAAAACATAAGAAATGGTGCTGCTCGGCATTAAAATACTCTGTTCTCCCAGTCAACATAAGACTATGTCAAATTGAATCCTGGCAATTTCAACCCGTGAAACATAGGGGATACCAAATATAGTAGCCCATATTGGCCATTATTTCTGGTATCCCCCAAAGGAACCTGATGAGAACAGTTGTGGAATTATTTAAAAATTGTGAAAGAGACTGCAATCTGGTATCAAATAAAAGGCATCTCTACTTAGCCAATGGTTAAAAGGTAGCACTTGAAATGTAGGGGATACAAAATATTACAGCATTGCATGAGCCATAATATGTGGTATGCCCTTAGTAAAAGGTGCTGGAAAACTAAGGAGGGTGCCTGTTGACAGAAAAACACTGTGCCCACCCAGCCAACATAAGACCATGACACTTTAAATCCAGGCAAGTTCTAACCTGTGAAATATAGGGGATACTAAATATTATAGCCTGTGTGTGCCATGATATTTGGCATCCCCAAACAAACCGCCTGTGAATGTTTGTGGAATGAAATAAAAATTGCGAAAAGAGATTGCAATCTGGAATCCCCATATTAAAAGATGTTGGAAAACTCAAGGAAGAATGCCAGTTGGCAGAACAATTCTGTGATTTCCTAGTCAGCATAAGACCTAATCATATTGAATCCTGGTAAGTACTAATCCGAGACACATAGGTGATACCAAATATTATAGCCCGTATGGGCCTCTGTATTTGGTATCCCCCAAAGGAACCAAATGTGAAAGCTTGTAGAATTGTTACAAAAATGCAAATACATATTGTAATCTTCTGTCAAATAAAATGCAACTTCAACTGGTCAATGGCTAAACGGTAGCCCATAAAACAGCAATGCGTGAGCTATAATAATTGGTATGCCCATAGTAAATGAAGCTAACAGAAGGGTGCTATTTGGCATAGAAATTCTGTCCTCACACATCCAACAAAAGACCTTGTCAAATTAAATCCTGGTAAGTTCTAACCCATGAAACACAGGGGACAGCAAATAGTATAGGTGGAAGAGGCCATTATATTTGGTATCGCCTAAAGGAACAGGATGTAAAATCGTGTGGAATGATGTAAAAAATGTGAAAAGATACTGTAGTTTGCTATTAAATAAAAAACAACTTAAACTGGTCAGTAGCTAAGAGGTAAACCTTGAAAAGGTGGAGGACCAGATATTACAGCAATTCAGGAGCAGTAATATATGTAATCTCCATAGTAGAAGATGTTTGAAAACACAGGGAAGGGTGCTATTTGGCAAGAACATACTTTCCCCACCCAGCCAACAGAAGAATATGCCAAATTGAATCCTGCTATGTTCTAACTTGAGAAACATAGGGGATAACAAATGAGGCAATATATTTGGAACCCTGTGTGAAAGCTTATGGAATGAAACCAAAAACGTGAATAGAATCTGCATCCTACTATCAAATAGAAGGCAACTGGAATTGGTCAGTTGCTAAAAGGTAACCCTGGAAAAGTAGGGGATACAGGATATTACAGCAATGCAAAAGCCCTAATATGGGTTATCCCCATAGTAGAAGACACTGGAAAACACAGGGAAGGGTGCTATTTGGCCGAAAAATACTGTGTCCACCCAGCCAAAAAATGGCAAGTCAAATTTAATACTGGTAAGCTCTAACCAGAGGAACATAGGGGCTGGCAAATAATATAGCTATTATATGTGGTATCCCCCAGAGGAACTGGAGTTGAAAGCTTATGCAATGAATTCAAGAATGTGAAAGCATACTGTAGTCTGCTATCCAATAAAAAGTAACTTGACTTGATCAGTGTCTAAAAGGTAACCCTTGAAATGTAGGGCATACCAGATATGACAGCAATGCAGGAACCATAATATGTGGTATCTCCACAGTAAAAGATTTTGAAAAACATAGGGAAGGGTGCTATTGGGAAGCAAAATATTTTCTCAATCCAGCCAACGGTAGGCCATGTCAAAGTGAATCCTGATATGGTCTAACTCGAGAAACATGCTGGGATACTAAATATTATAGCCATTATGAATCAATATATTTGGTATCTCCAAAGGAACCAAATGTGAAAGCTTATGAAATGAAACTAAAAATGTGAAAAGATACTGCAGTCTGCTATCAATTAAAGGCAACTTGAATTGGTCAGTAGCTAAAAGGTATACCTTGAGAAGGAGGGGATACAAGATATGACAGCAATGTAAGAGCCATAACATGTGGTATCCCCATATTAGAAGATATTAGAAAGCAGAGGGAAGGCTGCTATTTGGTACGAAAATATTTAACCCTGGGCATAGTGCACGTAGTAGCGCTACGCGTAGATACGCAAAGTGCACTTCACACTACACAAGCTACGTGTAGCTATGCGAACTGCATAGTGCACTGTGTAAAATGCTGTTCGCACTGATTGCTCAGTGCCAGATGCTTGTCCGTACTTGTCCGCACTGCTCTGCCTGGGACGACTCCTGGTGGCCCCCTGCACTGGGCACCGCCCCCAAGCCCACGGACCATGCACGCAACCTAGGTTTCATCCTGGACTCCTACCTCACGATGACCAAGCAAGTCAACTCCGTCTCGTCATCATGTTTCAACACCCTGCGCATGCTCCAACTGATCTTCTAGTGGATCCCCACCGAAACCAGAAAGACGGTCACCCAGGCCCTCGTCACCAGCCGACTGGACTAAGAAATCGCCCTCTACGCCGGAACCACAGCCAAACTACAGAAAAGACTCCAATGCATACAGAACGCTTCTGCACGACTCATCACAGAAATCCCCTGACACAGCCACATCTCTGTCCACCTGAAAGACCTGCACTGGCTCCCCGTCAGCAAAAGGATCACAGTCAGGCTCCTCACCCATGCTCACAAGGCTCTCCACGACTGGGGCCCCGAATACCTTAACAACTGCCTCACGTTCTACACACCCACCCATCAGCTCCGATCCGCCAGCCTCGCCCTCGCCACCGACCCACGGATTCACAGAACCACCACCGGAGGGAGAACCTTCTCCTACCTGGCTGCCAAGACGTGGAACTCCCTCCCCACCCACCTACGACTAACCCAGGACCATCTCTCCTTCAGGAAGCAACTCAAGACCTGGCTCTTCGAGTAGTAGCAGCACACCCCCCCCCCCCAGCGCCTTGAGACCCTTGCGGGTGAGTAGCGCGCTCTATAAATGTGCCTGATTGATTGATTGATTCAATCGTTGCAACTCGCATCTTGCACAGTTCAAGCGGTTGCTTTCTGCCGCTCGAGTACATTTGTACTCAAGCAGCAGCTTTCTCAACGAGGACTGGTGGTTTCTCATTGCGAGCGGTCGCAAGCATACGCAACCACTCTCGATGAGAAACTTGACCTCCCCGTGTTGAGAATCTCACCGGGAGGTTTATTTCCCACGCTCATGATCGGCAACTTGATGTTGCTGATTTCGAATGTGGAAAAAGTGTCGCCCGGATGTTATTTTGCTCGCTTGCGGTCGCTAACTTGACATTGAGGGCCGCGAGCAAGCAAAAAAGGCCCGCTATGCAGACTATTGGTCACGTGTTGTTATCAGTGTACATACATGTAGTCTTACGGACATGAGAGATCCTTTTAGTAAGTTATCTGATTGTTTGTATTCATTTAGGATCTTCTTTCATTTAAGTTACCACTGGACTTGTTAAACCTTTTTGTATGTGACACGGGCCTTGTGAGGGGAGCCACTTGGTTTTACTTTTTCTTTGAATTCTGTTAATCACATCCGGTACCTTCACTTGTCCTGCCATCACCACAGTGACAATTCTGTACTCACACTGTAAGCTATGATGACGCTTGTAGTCCTAACTGTGGGGCAGGTAATTCTTCTTTACAACATCCGTCTGACGAGTACGATATACATGCATGCGCACACTCTGTGTGTGTGCATATGGCACATGCGCATTGGTATTAAATGTGCTTTTTTTATCGACAATGTCCTCTGATAGTCGTGCCAGCAGTCTTCCCTATCAGTCTATTTTATTATGTTAGACTCCTGGTATAGATAGTGCTGTAGGAGTTTTAGATTGTGACTTCGATTTTAGTGAGATCATCACCGCGCCGCAGGTAAACGGTCAGCTGGTGTCTCCCTCCACTACATCGGGCGCATGCGTGATAGTATAGCATCCCTGTCGGCGATGCATGCGCAGGAGTGGCAGGCAGTAAAGCCTCTGCCTCACCTGAATCTTATTGGCTTGTTATGTGTTGGTATATAACGGGCCCCTTTGCATTGGACACTCACCTCCCGCCACAGGCTCTAACAGTCCTGGAGTACAGACGCACAGGTGAGTTTCACGCTCTGCTCAGGGCTCTGTGTTTCTTTGCAACATGACATAATTCCAGTGAATATATTTTTGGTTGGTTAGTGTGCCAAGGCATGTGACATTCGGTTTACAAACTCAGATTAGAAAATTTTCTTTATGGCTTTTTATTGTTTTATAAAGTCACAGAGTGATTATAGGACTGTGAGTCAAGAATTGGCTAGTTGTACTTTTTTACCTATTTTTTAGTCAGCTTATTTTATGTTTCATGCAATACTGCATATCCACAAAAATATTTTGAAATCACTGTTGTTGGTATACTACATTAGAAGTTGACTTTTTAACCGCAATTGTATGCTTATTCAGAAAAACTGATCGAACATCTCCTCCTCCTCATTTTTTCCCATCACAAACTATGGGCCCCATTAGGATGTCGGGCGGATCGCCAACGCCCGCATGGCGGTGATGATCCACCTGACATCCTTCTCCGCCTGCCACCCATTTCCCCCCACCATATTACTATGACAGATGTAAAGACTGTCCTCAGCTTGTCCGCCCGTTCGACAAGTCGAACGGGCGGAAAATAATTTAATATGGCGGCGGTGTTTGCTAGGCACCGCCATTCATATTAGGATGGGGCGGACACTTGCCTTTAAGCATGCAGGAATCTCTTAGGGGGGCCTGTTGCGGGCCCCAATAGGTTCTGGGTACACATGGGGGTTAGCTATGGTACCCCCTGCAGTTCCATGCACAACATGGCCAGCACCGCACAGTGCCTGCCACATTGTGCATGGAAGTGCACGACATGCCTTCCTGGCATTGCGGCAGGCGATGCTGAAAGCAACGCTCGCCTCAATGTTAGGAATGAAGGATGCGCCCGCCAGTGTGGCGTGGTGCATCCTAATGTCAGCAACGGGCCACCACACCAATGGCGGGCGGTCCCAATCCACAATAGGGTGGCGTGTGGACAAAGACCACCCGCCATTCTAATGACCCCCTACGTTGGGTATCTCAGACACGGGATTCACTCAATGTGCCCAACGCTGCAAACACTGGGGTTGCCCTAGGCCTTCAAATTTTTGGTTCACTGGTTGCTTGTGGACGTGCAGATGACAGAACGCTGGTGGGAATTTTCTTCCTTCTTACACAGTGCTGATCTTCTCCATGAGCACTCTAAATTTTGCTAAGCAGTTCCCAGGTGCAGCTTTCCATCATGGCGTTTAGTAAGTGCATGCGTTTGCCAAACAGATCGTACAACTTCTTCTCTGGGGGTAGTTTATACAGGTATGACTCCTGCACTTAAATGTGGCAGCAGTCGGATTAAGAATAGTCCTTCTCCCGGTACCCTGTGTTCTTTTAGGGAGGTTGGCACAGGGCCTGTGGGCTCCAGCCCTTGTTGTTTATTCAGTTGTGCATTGTTAGAAATGGGAATCTGTAGTTGGCAGTGGCTGGTGATCCTTCTTCCTAAGTCAGAGTAACGGGGCTACACCCTTTGATAATCCCTGCTCAACCCTGTGGTAACGTAGCACGAGCAGACAGGTCTATGTCAGAGGCAGTGTGTAAAGCATTTATGACCATACACAATAACGCAGTGAAGACGCTACAAACGGACACCACAAGTAGTTATAGAAAAATAGTTACCTTTATATAAACTTAACACTAGGCTTTAAATGCAATCAGGAAGCCACAATGTACTCAATTACAGATTCACTTCAAAAGCAATAACACCATGCTACAACAGTACTCAAAAGTGAGTGAAATGAACTTGGTTCGAGGCCCGGGTCTTCGCGACATGGGGATACACAATGTACCTGGAATTTAAATGGCCATGGCACGCAGCCTCACATGGAAGCCGCGGTGATGACAGGCAGACCCACAGTGGCCACAGCTCCAGGCTGTAGCGGTCCGCAGCGTACACTCATGATAATCATGGGACGGGTGGAAAGGCCGGCACCCAGCGGCACTCGCAGAGGATAATAAGATCCTCAAGGTGGGGGCTAGTGCGGGCACTCAGCGGCACAGCTCCTCAGCTGTAGCGACCCATAATAGCGATCACAATGACTTTTGGTAACACAGGCAAATGCGGGCACTCAGCGTCACAGCTTCTTGGCTGCAGTGGCCCACAATAGTGATCACAATGATTTTTGATAACACAGGCTAATGCAGGCACTCAACGGCACAGCTCCTCAGCTGCAGCAGCCCACAATAACGATAATGATGACTTTCAGCTCGCGTTACCCGCAGTAGAACCAGAGGCTCTGGAATTCTAAACCGAGAACTGCCCTGTGAGCAAAATGCGATGCAGGGCACGCTACGAAATACATTTTATTTATTAAATTGTTTTCTTACCTCTAATTATCCATATTCTGGTGTTTAGCACCCCCCACTCTACCCCTCCCCCACATCGTCTTTCTTCCCCATGGAACTCCCTCCACAGGCCGTGGCTGGCATAATGGCTGTTTCTGTGCTATGGGCGGGTCTGAAACCCGATTGATGGATGTTCAAAAGATTGAAGGTCTGTGATATGTTCGTTCAGTTGTTGCTGAATACATTTTTCCAAGGCCTTGGCTAGCATGGGGATGTTGGTTAAAGGTTGGAATTGGTTGGGGTCAGTGGTGTTAGCTGTCTCTTTTTTTAGGATAGGGGTGACTTGGCCCATTTTTAGGCAATCCAGGATGTGACCTTGTGCTAGTGAGGCATTGATGAATTTGATCCAGAGAGGGGAGATGATATGGTAGATGTTGGGTAGGAAATTTGAGGGGACAGGGTCATTGAAGTGGTTGTTGAGTTTGATAGTTGGTAGAGTTTTGGTGATGTCATTAAGATCGTAAAGTTTGAAAGTAGACCAGTGAGAGTTATTTTTGGGCAAAGGTAGCTCAAGTTGTTCGGGATTTTCGGCTTGAGTGATCTTGGTGGTGACTGAGTTAATTGCCGCTGTATTAAGCTCGAGTTGGAGGGAGTTCGTTTTTTGCTGTGAAGAATGAGGAAAATTCTTCACTACTAAGCTGTGAATTCGAAGTTAAGAGTGTGGATTTGGCCTATTTGTTAGATTGTTTTTTAATAATTTCCAAGAGTTTGTTTGGTCTATTTTTTTACATTGTCTAGTTCTGATCTGAAGAAGTCTTTTTTTGATTTTAGAATTCTTTTGTTATAGGAGTTTCTAGATTTCCGGAGTAGTTTAAGATGGAGGGGGGGGGGGTTTGTCTCCATTTCCATTCAATTGATCTAAGTTTATGTCTCTCTTCATTCAGGGCTCTAATGAACCATGGGTTTTTGTCTTTGTCCGAATTCTTTTGAGTTTTGGTGGTGCAGTTCGGTCGAAGACTTTGGTCATCGTGGTGTTATAGTAAGCAGTTAGGTCATTGACGTCTGACATGTTGTTGGGAGGGGTGAGAGCTTTCTCACAGTGGGAAGCTAAGTTGTTGCAGTTAAGACTTTTCATTTATTTTATCTATTATTTAGGCTTGATTTGCTGCAAGAAAGTGTTCTTGTTAGCGGAGGGAATTTGGAAGGTGATAATGTGATGGTCCGACCAGGCACAAGGGGTGATCGAGATAGATTAAATCGTATTTTGTTTAGAGATGAGTCAGTCAAGAGTAGCACCCTTGGAGTGAGTGAGCTTTGAGATAGCTTGGATCAAGGAATGGTCTGCTAGAAAGGTTTTGAGGGTATTGACCTGCTTTTCTAGGGGGTTTTCCCAGTGGAGATTAAAGTAGCCAAGGAATATGTCTTTGTTGTGTGGGGTAGAGTTTGTAGTAATGATTTCCATTAGTTGATCTGTGAATCCTGCGTTCACACCTGGGGGGTGGTAGAGTATATGTAGTTTGTGGTAGTGGTTATTTGATGATTTAACAGATATCCCAAGGTATTCACAAGAGTCCAGGGGTTTGGAGTCAAACTTCGAGTAAGTGATGCCAGAACGATCTATGCAGGCTATGCCTCTGCCCTTTTTAGGTCGAGCTGATGTGGCATTCATGCGAAGCATGAATGCATCAGCTCGACAACTTATGTTGCCTGTATTTAGGAAAGTGGACAGCTACCAGACGCGCGCTTTGACAAGGTCGGATTTCACCTCGGGAGCGAGCGTCTGATAGCTGCGCATGCGCGGTGCAAAGCCCTTGCTCACACACAGACACAGGCAGCCCCCACCCCTCTGCATGCACGCACGCACGCACGCACACACACACACACAGGCGCGCGCATGCACATGCAGGCATACGGCACACATACAGGCACACATACAGGCACACTATCCCCTACCTCGCATTCTCTCTCAATCATACACAGTCTCGCATGCGCACACACATTCCCTCATGCACACACGCACACACGCGCGCACACACTCCCCCCCGCCCCCCACCCCCCCAGGCATACACACAGGCACGCACGCACTTCACATCAGCCCTGGGCCCCACTCACCGACTGCGCTCTTCCAGCGGGGCTCCTCACGGCGCGGCGCGTCTCCTCCTCTAAATCGGGGCTCCCTCAGGTCAGAGGAGCCCCGCAACAGGCGCCACACTCCTCCTTCTACCCGGCCCCCTCCTGGGGACCCGGGCTACACCGGACGGCAGGGCGCTCCATGCGCCGGCAGATCGCGGACCTCGGGAGGCGGGACTTCTGGTCGGCCGCGAGCGGATTGGCCAGCCGGCCAAGAGCTTCCGGGTCGCCGCGGGCAGCGCGGCGGCACTCTCGTTTCTAGTAGTATTGGTAGTTGCCACTGTTGTTTCTGTATGTAATTGGGTGGATGTCAGACCTCTATCTGCTGATTGAAATGCCCCCCCCCCAATATAATCAACCCAATAAATAATAAATAAATGCACATGGGTCGATTTTCGCACGCCGGAGAAGGTGTTTTGTATCTTTTTATACCCATAACTAGGCTTTCGCTGGTTGGACTTCTTTCTAGATAGTATAGTGCGTAAGAAGTTTGTTTTACGCCTAATTCCTTGACATTTTCTGTCCCACTAAATAGTCTATTTTTAAATGTAATTATTTCAATATGTTCACGTGCTTTTGATCGCAAAAGGGTAGTGTGCCTTGCTTTCCGAATTCGAGTAGAGAAGATTAATGCGTACTTGATCTCGTAACAGCATAGGAAAATACTGATATCTTGCCTGGGTATGACATGGCCGCCACACTGCGCAAGCTCGTTAGCGGGAGTTTACGGACCATGAATCGTGAGAGTGGCACGTGCGTCAAGACACGACGAGCAGTGCGCGAGCGTTTTAGATTAAGGGCCGGAAATTCTGTGAGTGCGGCATTTCCTCAGGCGATGCTTTTCTTCTTAAAAAATAGATTTATTCGAGCTTATGCCTATTATCTCTGTTGTTCCTTCGTTCCTCACTTGTGTTACTGTTTGTTTCCGACAAAATATCTGCCTTTTTAGCACTTTAAATGATGTTATATGAAATTGTAGTTCCTGGTACCCCCGTCCATACAAGCGACGCAATGTAGTTTAATAGTCTATTGAGCTTTTTTCTTTCATGTTATTGTTGTTAACTATAACATGTTTAAACGAGGGACTTTTTTAATATTAATCGTGTGAGGTATTTAAAGGAGGGGGTGTTTACAGGTTTTGGTACGGAGACTTAGCTTTGAGCGGTGCTGAGGATGAATACTGTTGTTCGAGCGTTGTACACTTTGGGTTTGAAATTATATGGAATATCTGGAACATTTTTGGGTTTAAATAAAGACATTTTGAAAAAAAAATGGCAGACATTTGGGGTTTGAAAGAAGGACGTTTTGGTGTTGAATGAGCGACACTGCGTTATTAAAGTAGATGATGGGGTTTAAATGAAGGGCTTAAAGTTTGTAAATATAATTTATCTTTCAATGCTAGTACTTAAGCTACAGAAAATGTGTCATTAAAATTAATTTGCATTATGTTATGCTAGGTTCTGCTACTCTACTGTATGTAAACAATGTGTGTTTGTTCTAAACACACATTGAGAGCAAGCACACATTAGACTGCTTCCGAAGCTCAGAAATAGAGTGGAAAGTTCTAGATCTTCAATCAATCAATCAATCAATAAATCAATCAACCAGGGGTTTTAAGCGTGCTACTCGCCCGTGAGAGTCTCAAGGCTCTAGGGGGTGGGGGTTCTGCAGCTCTGTTTAGTTGAAAAGCCAGGTCTTGAGGGCCTTTCTGAAGGTGTTCAGGATGGGGGGCGAGTCTGATGCCTGCCGCCTGCCCCCTGCCGCCTGCCGGGAGCTCTTTCCAGGTTATGGCCGCAATGTGAGAAGGATCTTTCACCTGCTCTGGCTCTGCGGATGCGAGGGGTTTTGGCCAGTTCGAGGTTAGAAGATCGGAGGTTCCTTTTGGGTATTTATTTGTTTTTATTTTACAGGTTTTATATAGCATTGGCTAGACCCGGAGGTATCCGAGCGCTTTACAGGTGCCTAAACAAGATTCCAAGAGTTGATCAAAAACACAGAATATGCAATACAATAAAAACAGACGTTCCATTGTGGTCTGATAAACATGGTCACTACAAAAGCATATAAATTTGCATATGAAGTGGCTGGTGAGGGGAAAATGCTTCAGGGCTGAGCTGTAGGTGAGGTAGAAATTTGTCAAAGGATAGGCGAGGTTAACAACAGATTGGGGGGATTGTTAAAAAAAACATAGCTTAAACGATAGGATAACAACAAACGTTTCATTGAGGTCAAGTAGACATATACATAACAAAAGCAGGTACGTATACGCAGGGCCGGCGCTAGGCATGGGGAGCGTGGGCAGCTGCCCAGGGCCTGTCACTCAGCCCACCAGCATGGGGCCCGAACCAATCGTGTACCCTCCCCCTCACACCCTTGCACCCATCACCCACACTCTCACACTCACATCCCCCTCACCCTCACACCCCCTCACCCTCACCCCCACACACCCTCACCCTCACACATCCTCACCCTCACACACCCTCACACAACCTCACTCATCCTCACCCCCCCTCACCCACCCTCACCCCCTCTCCCTCACAAACCCTCACCCCCTCTCACCCTCACACCCCCCTCACCCTCACACCCCCTCACCCTCACACAACCTCACCCTCACACACCCTCACCCCCCACCCTCACACACCCTCACCCTCACACCCTCACACCCCCTCACTCACCCTCACACTCACACCCCCTCACCCTCACACACCCTCACACACCCTCACCCCCTCTCACCCTCACACCCCCTCACGCAACCTCACACCCCCTCACCCTCTCACCCTCTCACCCCCTCACCCTCACTCCCCCTCACCCTCACACACACCCTCACCCCCTCTCACCTTCACACCCCCTCACTCCCCCTCACCCTCACACCCCCTCACCCTCACACTCCCTCACCCTCACAAAATCACTATGTGCTACCACAGCATCACTGAACGCCACAGCATCACTCGTTTGCCATCACAACATCACTCAGCGCCACCACATCATCAATCTCTGCGACCATTCAACAACACCTGGTTCAAATATGCTCTCTCAATGTTTGAAGCTTTATTACAAATGTAACAAAAACATATTAATATTTCACTTCTGTTCTTGGAATTTCGTCACAATAAAATACACTGAACATAATCTTCACAAAAGTTATTTACAAAACTTTAAGCTATTGCCATTATAAATTACAATAACTTTTATTTAATTATTAACTATTAAAAAAAAATTAAAAGCCATTCTTATTTGTAATATCAATACATGTAAGTCACGTAAATACAACACATATTGCATTACAAATGCTATAGGTGTCACATTTGCGAAAGTTATAACTATTGGCATTGTAAATGACAAAGCTATTAATTTAGTTATTTTCAAAAACAAAATATAAATACAAAAATTGTCATTTACAATGCCAATAGCTCAAACTTTCCTAATGCGAGACCTATTGCATTGCAAATGCTTGTTGAGAGGTGTGTCTAGTCTAATGAAGTTGTAGTCTGGGGGACAAGAAGGTCTAGGCAGGGCAAGGACAATTCATAGAGTCAAGTTTCCGTGGGGATGGTTATGTCTATTTTCATTTTCAGGGTGAGGTCAGTGATGTCAGAGGCATGTTTTAGGGCTGAACAGCAGTTTATTAGAAGTCAGGAGATCGGGTTTGGGGAATTCTTTAAAGAAAGGCTCATGAATATCGTTAAGGGATTATAGAATGAAGGTTATTCAGGTTTATTCCTCTGTGGATTGAATGGGATGTTCTGTTTGGGTTGATGGGAATTGGGAGAATAGAGAATTCTTCAATATTTGTGATGGGGCAAGTGGGAGTTTCGTATAGCAGTAGTAGGATTTGGATTTCCAGGTCCGTTAGGTAGTTAGGGAGATTGCGTGTGCGTAGGTGTCCATTGGTTAGAGGCAGGGGGATGGTTTTTGTCACGTTGATGATTGCTGCTAGAGAGTTTTTAAGATGATTAAGTTTAAAAAGAGAGATTTCAGAGAGTTGTTAGATGTTTCTGATTTCTAGGATAACGTTTTGTAGGTTCCGGGACGTAAGGTGAGAATGGGTTTTGAGTTCTGTGATTGCTCTCCACCAAGCTGTTTGAGACAGCTTGGGTTGGTGTGTTTAAAGTGGACATGTCAGGCTGGCCTTTGCAAGACAGCTGGCCAAAGTGATAGGCGTACTTCAAACCTGAAGGGCACACTGTTCCTCCCTGCTTCTGACCCGCCCTCAGCCTCGTCTGTTCCCAGGATGAAAAATAAAATGGTAGTAAGCCTGTGTTGTTACCATTTTATTTTTCAGGTTTCCTGCTCTCTAGTGGAGTGGCTGCGCTCCACCCCTCTCATGGAGTCACCACTGCAGGTAGTTTTGTATCAGACTCTACTTTCACGTTATTATTCCACATCATTACATATGCAGATGTACAGTTTATTGCAAGGTATATTGCACTACATGTTTTATAACCCAGTTCTCCAAACACATATATTTAAAAGATTTCCCTAGTAGCGTCAGATTGTAGCAATTGTTTTGATGAGGGATGTACCAAGCAAGGGTGGAAGCCTTTAGGCTAGGGAGTAGCCACCAGAGCTCTTATGGCGGGCACCAAGCAAACAGAGTACGTCATTTTGACTTTCTCCAGAACAGCTCTCTTGTCTCTTCCATCAAAACATCTATCAATTCATCCTTCAATCCACCTGCTAATTTCACCTTTACATTTTGTCATCCACCTATTCTTTCATCTATCATTTAGTATTTTACCTTCCCACCCATCCACCGATCCATATCCAAACCTATGTATCCGTCTCTATCCATCCATCTCTGTAGCCATCCTTCCTTTCACGTGTCCATCTCTCCATCCACCCTTTCACTTGTTCATACATCCTTTCAGTCATTCATCTTTCCATCCACCGTTTCACTCCATCCATCCTTGCACTTCATACATTCATCCTCCATTTCACTCATTCATCCATCCTTTCACTCAGCCATCTGTTCATTCTTCCATTTGTCCTCTCATCCATCCAGCCACCCAACCACTCATCCATCGACTCACTCATTCATCCATGCTTTCACTCATCTGCCCATCCATCCTCCCTTTCACTCCCTTGCACCTATAGCGTGCACCACATAAATCCCACTACAAACAGCATAATCCACTCCACTGCAAACAAAAAAAACAGAAATAAATCACAATGTCTTTTACAACGCCAATAGCTTTAACTTTCACAAATGTGTGGCCGATTAAATCGCAAATGCTTGTTTAATTAGCATGGACACAAAAATATAGGGCAGACTGGTAAAATTCTAGCAAGGTTGTATGAAGGTTACGAAACATGCACTGTTATTCCTCTTACTGTGGAAATTATATGTTTGCCAATAACATGTTGTAACATTTTCATTACACAAAAACCAAAACACTTTTTTTTTAGTTTTAATATCTTGCTTTTTGTCATTGCCTTTTTTTTACATTAATGCCTTAAATCGTTCACTCGTTTTGTAATTGTCTTTCCCCTTATTTTTGCCCCTGATCTTGTTTCTATTCTCTTTTATTCTTTTCGCCTCGTGTTTATTTAGTTATGATTCCATATGCTCCAGCAAATATTTTCCTTGCTTTCACTATGTATATTAATTTCACTGTCTTTTAAATCAGGTGTCCTTCTTTATAATGACTGGCCTTTCCGTCTGTCTGTACTGTGCAGCAATGACGCCAGGGGCGTAACACAGGCCCCCGCAACCCACGCGGTGCGGGGGGGGCCCTAGCTCCAAGGGGCCCCCACAGCACTGCAATCTGGCCGGAGAGCTACTGATTGAGGCCGGAGGGGGCCCCCTAAGTGCTGTGCAGGGAGGCCCTCTCACTTTCCGTTACGCCAGTGCAATGACCAGCTGGAATAATGGACAAGTTCCAGGAGATTTATCGCCAGGGCTTAGTTTGGGATATAGTTGAATCTGTATCCCCTAACTCCGCCCGAGCAGTGCTCAGCTGCTTCTGCCTGAACCTACCCGGCTGAGTTTCGATTCCGAGAGCTCCCGAAGAGCAGGAGATACACGATACGATGGGGATATCAGGTATTACAACACTGGGGCTTAGCCCCGGAAACCACTGGCTCAAATTAAGCACTGTCACCCGATAAATGAGTAAGGACTTTTGTTTTCACAACATTGCAGTCTCCCTCACTGGAGTTCTCTCTTACGCCCTTTATCTGCACAGATCTCTTTCTGAAGTCCCTTCATCTGCGCGTCTCACAATCTTTTTCCTCACTATGACTTTCTTTCCTTCCCCCCTTCTGCATGTCCTTTCTCTCATCTCTTCCACCTCTTTATTCCCTCCCCCTGGATAGCTGTGTTTTGTTCTCCTTTGTTGCTGTCTGTGTTTTGACAGCTGTGCACCCTCACACACTGTACCACAGAGCACTTCTGACTCTACCCTGCCCTGTTACTATGTAAGGAGCCAGCTAGCGCCTAAACGCAGCAGGTCAAGCTGGCAACCGCTGTCCCCCAGGGGTTCACAGACCTCTCCCAATTACTAGATCACATGACTGCCTGGAACAGAGGAACTGCATCTTATCTAGAAACCGTTTCATTGTGTTCATGTGTTTATTGCAGTGTAATCAGCACCAGGTGATAACCGTGCCCTGTACACACCCCTGTGCTGCTCTGAACATTGAACTCAGCAAGATAAAGACGCTGCTTTCACTTTTTATTCATGGTTTTAATGTGAAGAAAGTCACCACCCCAAGTCAGAGATCCCTTTTGATAAACGTGCATTTGCTGCCCTCGTGTGGTGAACAGCTGAGCTGCAGCTTTCAGTGAAATTGTATCGAGGGCGATGCAAGGGACAGTTCAACAACAAATTGTGCAGTGCTGCGCAAAAACAAGGCTCGCTGCATGAGCACCCATGTTTTACGCAGTTCTTATATTTTAGACCTGAAATCCTTGCCATGGTTCTCCCTTGACTTCTTGTCATCTGTCCCATTTTGCTGAACTCTCTTCTGTTAGCATTAGGTCTCTGTGCACTTTCTCCCTGCTAGCCAGTGCTAATGTGCTTGTGCTCTCTCCTTTAAACATGACAAGACTGCCCTACACCTGATTGGTGCAGTTAATTTACTTATAAGTCCTAGTAAATGGTACTAACTATAGCCAGGGCCTTTAAAGAAATGCTACTCATTGTGTCACCCACTACAGTAGTAGCCTGTAAACTTTGTCCCAGACCTGCCACTGCAGCCTGTATTGCATTTTCACCCCTTAACTTGTGGGCCTTTCCCCCCCAGAGCTGAGCCCTTTTTTGGCTATTTGGGTAGTTCGCGCTTAGGCCTCTCTAACTTTTTCACCACATAAGGTATCCATGCCAAATTTGCGTCCATTTCTTCCAGTATCATGGGGATTTTAAAGGTACCCATGGTTTGTGGTTTTCCCTTCAGGGGACTCCGAAATTAGCCAAAATACAGTGAAATTGTGTGTTTTTTGGGGGAAAAATTGGAAAAAAGGTCCACAGATGAAAGCGTCTGTTTTTTTCCCCTGCAAATGGTATAAAAAAGGGCTTATGGTGCTGTAATCACAAGTTTCCCAGCTTTCAGAGACAACCAGACTTTCATCAGAAAACTAAAATATTTTGCACAGTTTTGCCATTTTTCTGGGACATAGCCTATTTTTGCAATTTTGTGTACTTTCAACCTTCTTCAAGTTAATTGTAGAAATGGGTACGAAAGCAATACTGGATCCTGTAAACTATACTATTTTAAAGCTTAGACAAAATTCTAAATTCAACAAGGGGTCATTTGTTTAAATCCTTCAAGATTTTTCATTGAAACTAACAGTTGAATATAGGAGAAATTGAAAATTGGTTGAAAAAAAGCAGCCATTTGTCCCAACGTTCTCACTTGTAACTTCTTCAAATTATGAGAGCTGTTTGAAAGCAATATACCGTTACATCCACTGGACCTTTCTGGTTGTGGGTATATATAGAAATTGTAGGTTCACCAAGAACTCGACGAACCCTGAGCCAGTAACTGAGCAGCGTTTTTTTTATGTACCAGGTATAGAGCAATTCATTTGGGAAAATATATACATGGAAAAATCGGTATGAAAGACACCAATGTATTTCTGAAATAGGAACAAAATATAGAGTTTATAAACACTAGATATTTGCACATTTCCAAAATTGTGAGTAGCCATACTAGCATGAGATTTATAGGTAATTTTTCAAAATGACTTCTTTTTTACACATTGTCTTTCATTTGGAAGGAAGAAATGCATCAAAATTCAAAAGGTAATAATAGTTACTCTACAATTCTGTGTTACCCTAGGTCTCCTGATAAAAATGGTACTTCACTTGTGTGGGTAGGCCTAGTGCCCGCGACAGGAAACGGCTCAAAACGCAACTTGGACACACTTTATTTTTACAGTGAAAACTGACACTTTTTTTCAAAAAGTGCCTATCTGTAGATGTTGAACCGTAGTTCTACTGACACCTAGGGAAACCTAGCAAACTTATACATTTTTGAAAACTAGACACTTAGGGCAATCAAGGATGGGGTGACTTGACTGGCTCTCACCAGGTTCTGTTATCCAGAATCCCTTGCAAACATATATATTTTTTTTAACACATTCTCATCACATGTTTGTGGGGCAAAGTTCTGGAATTTGCGTGGATCCAAAAATGTCCACAAACCCAGCGTTCCCGAAAGTATCCAAGAAAAATTGGTACCTCACTTCTGTGGGTAGGCCTAGTGCCCGCGACAGGAAATGGCCCAAAATGCAACGTGGTCACACCACATTTTCACAGTGAAAACTGACCCTTTTTTTGCAAAGTGACTAGCTGTAGATTTTTCACCCTACCTCTGCCGGTACCAAGGAAAACCTAGCAAACCTACACATTTTTGAAAACTAGACACCCAGGGAAATCCAGGATGGGGTGACTTGACTGGCTCTCACCATGTTCTGTTACCCATAATCCCTTACAAACCTAAAGATTTGTCCAAAAAAAATAATTTTCCTCACATTTCTGTGGTGGAACGTTCTTGTGTCTGCGTGAATCCACAAAATTCCACCAACCCTGCGTTCCCCAAAGTCGTCTGAGAAAAATGGTACCTCACTTGTATGGTTAGACCTAGTGCCGGCGAAAGAAAATGGCCCAAAACTCAAAGTGTTCACACCACATTTTCACAGTGAAAACTGACCATTTTTTTGGAAAGTGTCTAGCTGTAGATTTTGAATGCTAGCTCTGCCAGCGCCTAGGGTAGCCTAGCAAACGTAAACATTTTTGAAAACTAGACACCTAGGGAAATCCACGATGGGGTGACTTGACTGGCTCTCTCCAGGTTCTGTTATCCAGAATCCCTTGCAAACCTAAAAAGTTGTACTATTTATGTACCTCTTGTGCCTCTTTATGCACTTTTCTTGCCTTTTTCTGCACCTCTATTCCATATTTTTGCACCCCTGTTCTCTCTTCCTGCACTCGTCTTCCCTCTGTCTGTACCTTGCCTGCCTGCTTTAGCATCTCACTTGCACTTTCTGCACTTTTCTTGCTTCTTTCAATACCTCTGTTTCTTCTTTCAGCAATTCTCCTGCCTCTTTCTGCACTTCTCTTGCCTGTTTCTTCACCTGTCTTGCCTCTTTTTGCAACTCTGTTGGCACCTGACTTGCTCCTTTCTATACTCTCTTTCCGCACCCCTGTTGCTTCATTCTGCACTTTCCATGCTTCTTTCTGCTCCTGTTCTGCTTCTTTCTGCACCCTTGTTGTATCAATATGTACCTCTTTTTCCTCTCTGCACTTTTCTTGCCTTTTTCTGCACCTCTCTTCCCTATTTCTGTTGCCTCTTTCTGTACCTCGTTTGCTTCTTTCTACACCTCTGTTGCTAATTATAGCAATGCTCTTGACTCGTGTGCACTTCTCTTGCCTGTTTCTGCTCTTCTCTTGCCTCTCTCTGCACCCCTGTTGCTTCATTCTACACTTTCCATGTTTCTATCTGCACCTGTATTGCTAGTTTATTCACCTCTTGTGTCTCTTTAGGTACCTCTTTTTTCCTCCTTCTGTACTTTTCTTGGCTTTTTCTGCACCTCTCTTCCCTCTTTCTGCACATCTGTTGCCTCTTTCTGTACCTCATTTGCTTCTTTCTGCACCACTGTTGTCTCTTTCCGCACTCGTCTTTCCTCTCTCTGTACCTTTCCTTCCTGTTTTTGCATCTCACTTGCCCTTTCCTGCACTTTTCTTGCTTCTTTCAACACTTCTGTTGCTTCTTTCAGCAATTCTCTTGCCTCTTTCTTCACTTCTATTACCAGTGTCTGCACCTGTCTTGCCTATTTTTGCTCCTCTGTTGGCTCGTTCTGCGCCTCAATTGCTCCTTTCCATACGTCTCTTTCCTCTTTCTGAACCCCTGTTGCTTCATTCCGCACTTTCCATTCTCCTTTCTGCATGCCCCTCCTCCCTGACCAGGACTCCTCTGAGTGCCCAGTCATACCCATCCAATGAATGACCAACAACCAAAGACAAATGTGTAGTAAAATGTATGTTCTGTTGGAGAGGTCAGGGCTCACGGACACATGGACCTTCTCCAAAGATCTGGGCATACTACCCTCTCTCATGAGGCCCCAAGGGGTCTCTAGTAGGCACCAGTAAGCAGTCTACACCACTTATCACACAGCAAAGAACAAACCCCCACCCCTCATAGTAGATCAACCGCCAGCCATGGTGTCAACTCCGTCCCCTGGGAATCCTTCCCTGGAGAGGCCATGTAGCCAATTGTATCCGACTGTCAGAGGCACGATCTGAATGCAATGTCTAAAAAATAGTTCTGGGCATTTTTTTGCACCATTTTACTCTGGCTGTGCTAGCTCCCTGGCATATTCTTGTCGCCATCCTGGTCACAGGCTAGTGACCCAGACACTGTCCTCTCTGCTTTCAGGTTCTTCAGATCTCCGATCCACCCGGACACTTTTTCTCTGGTCACCTGCAGCACTTCTTTGCAGCTCTCGATTGGAATCGATGACGAAACCCAACACCAAAAGACACCTATGCACCCGGCTTCCCTGAGTGAGGTAACACGAGTTATCCGGTGCTCCCGTGGGTCTTGACTCTCGAAGTGTCCTAGTCTAAAATGGTTCCATCGTAGTTCACTCCCAAGTGTCCTCAATCTTTAAAATTGTAACTTATGTCTAGTTGCTTGACTGCAATGTGGAAAGAGTGTGGAGTGAAATACACGTTCACCACACCCTATCATCCACAGTGCAATGGTCTAGTTGAAAGATTCAACAGGACCTTAAAGGGTTTGATTGCGGGTCTCCCAGAAAATCTCAGGCGGAGATGGGATATCCTGCTAGCCTTTTGCTTGCATACAGGGTGGTTCCGCAGTAGGGGTTTGGCAACAGCCCATTTTAACTTGTGTTTGGGTACCCTGTTAGAGGACCACTTTGTCTGATGAAGGAGGGGTGGGAGTTACCTCTCAAACCCCCTAAACAGGATATTGTGGACTATGTACTTGGTGTCCGCTCCAGGATGGCTGACTACATGAAAAAGGCATCCAAAAACCTTGAGGCTAACCAGGAATTACAGAAAGTCTGAGATGACCAAAAGGCTGTACTGACTGTTTATCAGTCAGCACAGAAAGTGTGGGTGTTGGAGCCTATGGCCCCAGCAGCTCTCCAAGATAAGTGAAGTGGGCCCCACACTATTGTTGAACAGAAGGGAGAGGTTACCTATTTGGTAGACATTAGAACTCCCACGAGCCCCCATAGGGTGCTTCATGTCCACAGATTGAAACCATATGTTGACAGGGCAGACATGGGCTTGCTCATGGCTGCTGATGAAGGACGGGAGGAAGAGAGTGACCCTCTCCCAGACCTGCTTTCTCAGAGCCCTGATGATGGATCAGTTGATGGAGTAGCCTAGGCAGGGAGCCTCACTGATCAGCAGCAAACTGATTACCGTCAAGTTCTCTAACAGTTTAGACATATGTTTTCACTGACTCCAAGTCAGACTACCTGGTGCACTCATTAAGTCGACACTTGGGACAGCCTGCCTGTTAAAAATAAGATTTACAGGCAATCTGATCATGCCAGGGACTGTATCAGGACAGAAGTCCAGAAAATGTTTGATCTGGGAGTGATTGAACCTTCAGATAGCCCTTGGGCTAGCTCAGTAATCCTAGTACCCAAACCTCACCCCCAGGGTGGTAAGAGAGAGAGATGAGGTTTTGTGTAGACTTACAGAGGTCTCAATGCAGTCATTAGGACTGATGCCCATCCAATTCAAAGAGCAGATGAGCTCATAGATATGTTGGCATCTGTCTAAATTTCTGAATGCATTTGATCTAACAGCTGGCTACTGGCAGATCAGACTAGCTGATGATGCAAAGCCCAAAACAGCATTTTCAACCCTAACTGGACATTATCAATTTGTGGTAAGGCCCTTTGGTCTGGAAAGTGCACCTGCCACATTTCAAAGGTGGGCGAATAAAGTCTTAACATTTCTGGAAGACTATAGTGCAGCTAATCTAGATGATATGGCTGTCTTTAGCTCCACCTGGGAAGATCACCTGATCCTCCTGAAAAATGTTTTGGAGGCCCTGCAGAAGGCAGGTGTAATAATCCAGAAAAGCTTGTAGTTTCAAGTAGGTTTATTTGACAGCACAGCATCCAGTCCTGACACAGCAGGGTACAGGTTACAACTGATTAACAGTAGAGAATGCTGTATGAGCAAAGCTCTGTTAAGAATGTAGAATCCAAAAGGAAACACAACATGGCACATGCAATTAAAGGAGTAGAAGTATAAATTACATAAGCACTTAAATGTACAGGATGTAACACACCTCCCTCTTTAAATAAAAAGTAAAGGACATAAAACTAAAACAACTAAAAACAAAAGGAAACATGCTATACAAAATCTTGCAAGGAAATGGGTCTTCTTCTGACTCGCTTATCATCTTTAATTCTTGAAGCTACTGAGTCAGAAAAAGAGTCGGACCCCCATTAGGAGTGTAACCTTTGTCAACGTTATCGTGAGACTGGAATTGAGAAACATCTTGTGTAGGACATTTAGCAACCCTGCTCAAATTCCAGACCTTGCCATCCTGAGTAATAACAGAATTACTGAAAACTCTTTTGATTTGAATTGGTCTGCCAAACTTACTCATACCTTTGCTGACCAAAAAGGGTTTTAAAATTCTGACCCAATCACCAACACACAAATCATGCTCTTTTGTTTTCCACTTCTTGTTGTACAAAACCGCAGACTTATTTTGTTTCCCACTGACTCTCCTTGCAACCTCTTTAATATCTACCACACTTTCCCCCAGACCTTCACATTTTTCCTTGAACCACCAAGGACACATGTCTGACGCAGGATCCCTTCCTTTAAGTAATTTGAACGGACTAATCTCTGTGGTAGTATGAGGAGTTATGCGATAAGTCCAAAGTTTCTGTCTAACACAGTTCAACCAATTGCCCTTCTTCTTGATAGCATCAGAGACAAAAACCTTCAAAACACGGTTAAAACGCTCAACCTGTCCGTTTTCATGTGGTTCATAAAGTGATGTACAAATATGTTTGATGTTACAAGATTGTAAGAACAATTTCATTTCAGCGGAGACTAACTGCACACCATTATCTGAGACCAATACCGAGGGACAGGCTTCCCTAGCAAAAACCTCTTTGAAAAAGGAAATGACAACTTCAGAAGTGATTTTAGCTACAAATTTCACTTCTGGCCATTTAGAATGGTAATCTATAATGACCAATGCAAAACGCGAACCTTCCGGTAATACTTGGAAAGGCCCCGATATATCAAAAGCTATCTTGCTCCACGGAAATTCTGGCCATTTCACTGTCTTGAGGGGTGGAACGTGTAATTTTAACATCTTGTCACTGGTACAGCACTCACTGCATTCTCTAACAGTACGGTCTATGAACCTGTCCATACCAGGCCACCAAAAATGTAACCTTATAATACGCTTCATGGCCGAAATTCCCGGATGAGTCTTGTGTGCTAATTTGAGAATGAGCTCTTGCACTCCACTTGGTGGAATACATTTCTCAGATTTGAAAAACAAACCACCTTCACACCATAACTCTTCAGCTATGTTGTAAAATGGTAGCAAATCATCTTCAACATTGTTTTTGCTAGGCCAACCCTCTAGAAGATATTTCTTTAACTTAACAAATTTCTCATCCTTATTCTGGCATTCCATCCAAACTGTTCAGATATATCTTGATACTGAGAGGATACTAGATCTGTCAACCCTAACACAAAATCAACTTCACCAAGACCATTCACACTGTCAATTTTACTTTCACACGGAAGGCGTGATAAACAGTCAGCAGTAACATTCTTCTTCCCTGGAATATATTCAACTGTAAAATTGTACTCCTGTAGCTTAGATGAAAGATGTGCAATCCTAGCCGTCGCGTTCCAACCACCACCAGCAGATAAAATATGCACCAAAGGTTTATGGTCAGTCCTTAGAATAAACTCACTGCCCCAAATATAAATTCTATAGTGTTCAATGGCCCACACACAAGAAAGCAACTCACGTTCAATAACCGCATACCTGCGCTCAGTTTCATTCAAGGTTCTGGAGGAGAAAGCTACATTCCATTCTAAAATACCATCTGTCTGAGATAGCACACACCCAAGACCATACAAACTTGCATCAGTAGTGATGATGCATTTCTTTCCCATCCTAAATGGTTTCAAAGTCGGGGAATTAACAATATCACGTTTAATATCAGTGAAAGCCTTTTCCTGTTCAGTCTCCCATACAAAATCATTGCACTGTCTTAAAAGTTTTCTCAATGGTTCCATTTTGGTGGCAAAATTTACAACGAATTTATTGTAATATTCACACATTCCAGAAAAAGAAAGAAGTTGTTCCTTGTTCTTTGGGGCTGGAGCACTGAGAATAGCATCAACATTAGATTTTTTAGGAACCAGACCTTCCCCCGATAAAGTATGGCCCAAATATTCAACCGATTTCCTAAAAAGTTTGCATTTGTGTGCCTTGAGGGTAAGACCAGATTTTTCTAATCTTTTGCACACAACACTTAAGTGTGAACTATGTTCTGCCTCATTTTTTGAGAAAATTAAAATGTCGTCCTGAAAACACTTTACAAATTTATCGAGATCTCTAAAAATTTGGAACATGACACGTTGGAAAACAGAGGCCGCCGATGCCAACCCAAACGGCATCCTTCTGTATTGAAACAATCCCATGGGAGTAATGAAAGCTGTATATTTCTTGGAATCTTCAGTAAGCTCAATTTGATGGTACGCAGATCTAAGGTCTAAAGTGGAAAAAATCTGCGCACCATCAAACATGGAAACAAGCTCATTAATATTTGGAAGGGGATGACAATCTATAACGATATTAGAATTTAGAGCCCTCAAATCAATGCAGACCCTTAATTTTTGGTTAGGTTTGCGCACCAAAACAATGGGCGAAACCCATTCAGACGATTCAATGGGCTCTATGATATTGTCTTTAAGTAGGTCATCCAACATTTCTTTTAGTTCATCTCTAACATTTAGAGGAACCCCTCTTAGCTTTTGTTTGACTGGGACTGCACCCTCCTTAAGAACAATTTTGTGTGCAAAATTTTCTAATTTCCCTAAACGATCACAGAAAACTTTATTAAATTTTTCACTCCAGGATGTAATAACATTATCTTTTCCATGAATGTCAGAAATGGAATTAATCATATCTTGTTCCCTACATAAGGAGATGGGATCCTTGGCACGTGGATTTAACGTGATACCAAGTTCCCATTGGTCATGCCAACCAAGTACGTTGACTCCTTTGATAGCAATATAAAGCTTAATTTGAGCTGACCTTCCTCTGAAACATAAAAGTACGTTAAAGAAACCTTCAATATCGATCATATTTCCGTTGAAACTCTCTGCTAATATATCTGAAGGTTGTAAATCAGATCTGTCACATACAGTTGTTAATTTTTCATTAAAATACTCTCTAGTAATAATCGTCCATGGAGATCCAGAATCTACCATGAGTTCAATAGCGATAGATTAAACATGAAAAGTACATTTGGGAGATTTCCTACTGGTTGACCCCACACAATCACTTTGGAGAATAGAAACAACATATCCACGCTCAACTTCATGTTTGACTTCATCAACCATACCAACAGAAGATATTTTAGTGGGAGGAGGAATGACAGATCGTCCAGTGCGAGATTGAGAATTGTACCTTCTTTCTCTACATACATTGCTAAAATGTCCCAACTTGTTGCAAATATTACATGTTCTGTTTATGGCAGGACAGCCCTGAAAGGAGGCAATATGCGATCTACTACCACATCTGTAGCATGAAAACGATGAATTATTAAAATCTGATCTTCTGCTATTAACACCAACAGCATTTTTAAATTTAGATTGAAAAGGAGTAACATTTTTCTCATCAACTTTGGATTTAACAATACATACTTCTTCTTCCGTATTACTTTTAGTAGAATTGGAATTTGTAGTTTGTTTAACTACAATGTCCATCCACTTTTCTGACATTTCTGTGGGCTTAGCAATGGCTATGGTTTCTTCCAAATTAGGGTCACCTATACACCATAGTTTATCTTGAACCTTTTTGTTTTTAACATGAACAATAATCTGATCACGAATCATTTCATCTGCCATGGCACCAAAATTGCAATGTAAAGTCAAAGCTCTTAGAGCAGTGAGGAAATCATCAAAAGATTCCTCCTGTTTTTGTGCTCTAGTATAAAATTTAAAACGATTTAAAGCAATGTTAGCGGTAGGCTTGAATCGTTTCTCTAATCTACCAAGGGCCTCAGTGTAAACATTCACAGAATCACCACTTCCACCAGGCGCAGAGAATTGAGGCAAGGTTCTAAATATCTCTTAACCCTCAGAGCCTAAACAGTGTAATAGAATACTTTTTTTTCTCTCTGCCCCCATACGCTCTCCATCAATAGCTTTCATATAGTTGAAAAACTCCTCCTTCCACCTTGACCAGGGCATAGGAGGATCACCTTTAACCTGTAAGAAGTTTGCAGGAGGATCAAACTGCATAGTGATGATAAAATCGAGTAAAATAAATAAATAAATAACTAATTGCAAAGAAGTACAGTAGAAATAAAAAAAATTGTTGAAATGTCAATGTACTTATACCATGTGAAATCACGTAGCTTGCAGAACTGTTGTGGCTAAGCTGTAAATGGCTTGTAGAGATCTTGCCAAAACTTCAGAATTGAAGAGCATATATAAAGAAAATGAAAACAAAAGTAAGCGCTAACATTGTAATACACTTATTAGTGTAAGCGCTAATGTAATGAGCAAAACGGAAAGAAAGTACGATCCAAAATGTGGAGGAAACTGCCGTGCATATGTTGCCAAGCAACGAAACAAACAAAATGGAGGCACGTAACGTGCGTGATGACGTTTTGACGGCGTGCGTGATGACGTTGACGTTTTAACGTAGCGTGATGACACTACATGACACAACACGTCGCGTAGACAGAATAAGCATGTAACAGGTTGCCAGGCAATGGCGTTGCTCCTTCCCTTCGTAGGCGATGATGTCACTGATAGTTAGGCAATGGCGTTGCTTCTCCGCTTCCAAGCCGATGACGAGTGCGCATTCGGAATGAATGAAGGCCAAGGAAATCGTGACACACAATGCGCGGCGTTGTCAAGGAGATGGAGGCTCGTGGAAACGTCGCGCTGTGAGCAGCCAGAAAATCAAAAGATGCCAACAAGCTTTTAAAGGTCAGAAAGCTGAAAAAAAAGTCCAAAAAGAAGGAAAACCTTTGTAGTTCCTTGGGAATACTTGCAGAAAACAAGGAACGAAATTCTTCAGCAGCAGGCAGTTTCTTCAAGGGCAGGCAGTAAAAAAAATAGAAGAAAAACGTAAATATTTCCAAAATGGGTTCAAACTCCGCTCCTGTGCTGTAGATGGCTGGAGTAAGGTTGTCCTCGTCGCCAATTTTGTAATAATCCAGAAAAGCTTGTAGTTTCAAGTAGGTTTATTTGACAGCACAGCATCCAGTCCTGACACAGCAGGGTACAGGTTACAACTGATTAACAGTAGAGAATGCTGTATGAGCAAAGCTCTGTTAAGAATGTAGAATCCAAAAGGAAACAGAACATGGCACATGCAATTAAAGGAGTAGAAGTATAAATTACATAAGCACTTAAATGTACAGGATGTAACAGCAGGCCTAACTATCAAGGCTACTAAGTGCCAGATAGGGCAGAGACAGGTTGTGTACCTGGGCAACCTTGTAGGTGGAGAGCAGGTTCAACCATTGCAGAGCAAAATCCAGACCATAATAGACAGGTTTGCTCCAACCACCCAGACTAACGTCAGAGCTTTCTAGGACCTAAGTGGGTACAATAGGAGATTTGTCCAGGGGTGGTTCCATAGTCACACCCCTGAATTACTTAATTTCTAAAAAAAATGCCTGAGAAAGTTCAGTGGACAGTCATCTGTCAAAAGTCATTTGATGACCTTAAGCAGCCCATGAGCACTGCTCCAATTCTGCAAATTCCTAACTACTCCAGAGAATTCATTGTCCAAACAGATGCTTCTGAGTTGGGGGTCGGGCTGTGCTATCACAATTGAATGATGAAGGTCTGGACCAGCCAGTAGCTTTTATTAGCAGAATGCTGATCCCCAGGGAGAAACGTTGGTCAGCTATTGAGAGGGAGGCCTTTGCTGCGGGTTGGGCTCTGAAGAAGCTGAGGCCATACTTGTTTGGCACTCACTTCACAGTGCAGACAGACCATAAGCCCCTCTTATTGCTAAAACAGATGAAGGGTGAAAATCCCAAACTGCTCAGGTGGTCCATTTCCCTACAGGGGATGGACTATACAGTAGAACATGGACCTGGGTGTAACCATGCCAATGCAGATGGACTCTCCAAATATTTTCACTAAGAACATGTAGACTCAACTGGTCAAGGTTAGTTTAATGTCTCTGCGTTTGGGGAGGGCTGTGTAGGAGAGTAGGATCTGCTTCCTATGGTTACCCCCACTTTTTGCTGTGTTTCACTGGTTTTTCTACTTTAGTCTGGCTGTGGCCTTGCTAATCAGGACCCCCGCCTAGCTGTTCTCTCTCTAAATTGATACCATGTACTTTAGGTACATACCAGATTGGTTCCTGAGTTACCTTGTGAGGTCGTAGTATATGGTACCTTAGGTACCAACGGCATAGGTATCCCAGAGGCCTACCAGGGGCTGAAGCATGTATTATGCCAAACGTGGGAAGCCTTTCAAAATGGCACCTCAGGTCTGCACCTGCAGCCTGGGTAAGGTGGTGTAAATACCCCTTACTTAGATATAGTATACCTATATCTACATATGTATATCAACACATATTAACCTGTAAGTCACTCCTATGGCAGGAATTGACAATACTAAAGGCAGAGTGTTTGGTTTTGTGTGAGAGGGTGCCCTAGCATGAGCTGAGCCCCCTGCAGCTTTTGGAATCCCTTCCTTATAGCTGTTCTATAATATAGCCAAACCATAGTCTCTTAAGTGCATTATAACCTCACAGTAAATGCCAACTTTTGGTTTGGCTTTATCAAAACATGTCGTGTTTGGTGTCAAGCGCTTTGGAATCCAGTTCTGGTGGCGGGGGTACAAGTCCACCCTTCTAGAGGAAGAAGACATGTACACACTGGTACACCCTGTGAATGTTTTAAAGAGCCTCAGCATCACAAAAGGGATGCTGCTGCCACAGACACAAGTCTAACTCCGGCAGGGGAGGCCTGGACAATAGGTTTCCTGTCTAGGAAGGTGCCAGCACCTCCCCAGACAGGTTTTTGTATATTGGGGCAGGGTGGGTTGCATTCAGTGAATGCTTTTCAAACACTGCCTGGGAACACAAGGTGCTCCATGCATTTCCCAGATCAAACCAGTTGCTGGGGCACTCACCCCCAGCTCTGGTGCAAAACTGGACAAAGGGGAAGGGGTGCAACCACCACCTCCCCAGGTTCTCCCATAGGTGGGACCATAGAGTTAGTCCATCCCCTAAACTTAGTATAAGTATAGAAACCCAGTCCATAGGACTTTAGATTACCCTGGACGAAACTCTGAAGAAGAAATCTTGGACCTTCAACATTCCATATCGACTAGAAGACGGAAGAAATCTCCCTTGGGGTCTCGGAGTGACCTCCCTCTTCAAACAGGTACCAAAGAAGCATCTTGTGGGTCTGTATTTTCGAGGCATTCGTCTGCATTTAGGGATTTTAATCCCAAGCGCAGATGAGCTCATAGATATGTTGGCCTCAGCCACATTTCTGAGCACATTTGATCTTACAGCTGGCTACTGGCAGATCAGATTAGCTGATGGTGCAAAGCCAAAGACAGCATTCTCAACCGCTAATGGACATTATCAATTTGTGGTAATGACCTTTGGAATGAAGAATGCACCTGCCACTTTTCAAAGGTTGGTGAACAAAGTCATAACAGGCCTGGAAGACTATAGTGCAGAATATCTAGATGATATTGCTGTCTTTATCTCCACCAGAGAGGATCACCTGATCCACCTGAGAACTGTTTTGGAGGCCCTGCAAAAGGCAGGCCTAACTATCAAGGCTACTAAGTGCCAGATAGGGCAGAGTCAGGTTGTGTACTTGGGCCACCTTGTAGGTGGAGGCCAGGTTCAGACATTGCAGAGCAAAATCCAGACCATCATGGACTGGGTTGCTCCCAAAACCCAGACTCAGGTCGGAGCTTTCTTGGGCCTTTCTGGGTACTACAGAAGATTTGTCAAGGGGTATGGATCCATTGTGACGCCCCTGAATTACTTAACTTCTAAAAGAATGCCAAAGAAAGTTCTGTGGACAGTCAGCTGTCAAAAGGCATTTGATGACCTGAAACAGGCCAAGTGCACTGCACCAATTCTGCAAAGTCCTAACTACTCTAACTAATTCATTGTCCAAACAGATGCATCTGAGTTAGGGGTGGGGGCTGTGCTGTCTCAATTGAATGATGAAGATCAGGACCAGCCAGTAGCTTTTATTAGCTGAAGGCTGATCCCTAGAGAGAAACGTTGGTCAGCTATTGAGAGGGAGGCCTTTGCTGTGTTTGGGGCTCTGAAGAAGCTGAGACCATACGTGTTTGTCACTCACTTCACTGTTCAGACTGACCATAAGCCCCTCTTATTGATAAAACAGATGAAGGGTTAAAACACCAAACTTTTGAAGTAGTCCATTTGTCTACAGGGGATCGACAATACAGTGGACCATAGACCTGGGAGTAACCATGCCAATGCAGATGGACTCTCCAGATATTTCTACTTAGAACATGAAGACTCTACTTATCAAGGTTAGTTTAATGTCCCTGTGTTTGGGGGGGTGTGTGTAGGAGAGTATGATCTGCTTACTATGGTTACCTCCACGTTTTGCTGGTATTTCAATGTTTTTCGACTTTAGTCTGACTGGGGCCCTGCTATTCAGGACCCCATCCTAGCTGCTCTGGAGGGAGAAGACATGTACACCCGTACCTGACCGGTTTTAGCTTAAAAGAGCCCTAGCATCACAAAATGGATGCTGCAGACACGAGACTGTCCTCCTGCTGCTGGATGAAACGCCGGCAGGGGAGGCCTGGACAATAGGTTTCCTGTCACAGGGAGGTGTAACCAGCTCCCCAGTTAGGCTTTAGTATACTGGGGCTGAGTGGGTGCATTCAGTGAATGCGTTTCAGACAGTGCTTGGGGCACACTTGGTGTCCCCTTGCATACCCCAGTTCAAACCGTTTGAAGGGACACTCAGCCCCTGCTCTAGTGTAAAACTGGAAAAAGGGGAAGGGGTGTAAACACCCCCACCCGGGTCCTACATTAAGTGGGACCCTAGAGTAAGTCCAACCTCTAAACTTAGTATAAGTATAGGAACCCACTCCTTAATACTTTAGATTATACCTGGACGAAACTCTATCCTGGAACTTCGGCATTCTATTTCAACTAAAAGGTGGAAGAATCTTCCTTAGGGTCTAGGAATAACTCCCCTGTTCAAACAGGCACCAAAGAAGCATCTTGCCGGTCTGCATTTCCAAGGCTCCTGCTGGATCCCAAAGGATTTGCAACACAGGACACAGACTTCCAGACATCTCCGAGGCCAACCCGAGATCCCAGCAAAGATGAGACCCGCAGCCATCACGAGAGATGTGGAACAAGAACTCTTGGTCACCGTACACATTTGCTAGTGCACCTACTTCCCGAGCTTCCCTGAAATTGTGCATTGGGCTACTTGTAGTCCAAGCCCTGAGTACCATCTGCACTGAAGATTGTGGGCCTACCCTCCACAAGTGTTCAGCGCTTCTAGCATTTCTGCTTGAGGCCCCTTTGCGATCCATGGTACATCGACTGATGGGTACCCAAGAGGGTAACTGTTTTGTTTCTTAGGCTTCCCTGGTTGCTCCAGACGTGTCCTGACTACACTGCAAAGGGTGAGTCCCTCAGACCTTGCTGGTCTGCTCCGAAGCCAATCTTTGCATTTTGCGCGGGTTGCTGTTGCCAAGGTGCGTTGGGTCCAATCTAGATACTGACACTGTAGCACTCAACATCTAACGTGGAACAGCTCGAATCCATCTCTTGGTTTTCATCGACAACTCCTGGTCCTCGTGGCTGAAGAGTCAAGCTTCACCTTTTGCACCTGAAATAACCCGGCATCGGTGGCCATCTGCTCATTGCCTTCCTGGTTACTGGCAAGTGACCCAGACTCTGTCCCCTCTGCTTTCAGGTTCTTCAGATCTCCACTCCACCCTTGGATCCATCTGGACAGTTTCCACTTGGACGCCTGCAGCACTTTTTCGCAGCTCGCCATAGAAAATGATGACGAAACCCGACACGAAAAGTCACCTATGCACCCGGCTTCCCTGGGTGAGATAACATGAATACTTTGGTGCTCCTGTGGGTCTCGACTCTCGAACTGTCTGGTTCTAAAGGGGTTTGCTCCAAGTCCACTCCTGAGTGTCCCTAATCTTTAAAATTCTAATCGCAACTTCTCCATTGAAGTCAACGGTGGTTCGTGGCCGTGTTTAGACACTGCACGCGTCCCTCGTGGGTCTCCTGCATCACTACTTTGGGTGGTTTCTGGTTGCCCTGGCGGTTCTACAAGCCCTAGACCTTGTCTCTATGTCCCTAGTGGTTCTTATACCACTTACTCAGTATATGGTTTGTGACGCCTCTAGGGCGTCCTCCATGGTCCTTTGTGCATGCCCCTGCACCCTCCTTCTTGCCCATAATAGCCATTGTGCTGCCACTAACCCTCCCGCTTGCCATGCATGGTCTTCTGTGCTGCCACAGCCCCTCCCACCTTCCCTGTGTGTTCAGCTAGCTGCCCCTGACCCCCTCCCACCTTCCCTCAATGGTCTGTGTGCATGCCATTATAGTCTCACTGTTGCTCTCCGTGGTGTGTCTAGCTTCTAGTGCCCGTCCTGCCTGACCTCCATGGTCATCTTGCTGCTCCTGCTCCTGCCCTGACCCTTGCCCCCAGCCCTCTGTTTCCATGTGCAGACTCCTATACCCTCAATCCTGGCTTGTCTGTTCCTTTGTAATGCCCCTGATCCATCCCTCCTGCCCTTTATGTTCCGTTATGCTGCAGCTTTCTCTCCTGTCTGTCCTTTATGGTCATCTAGCTACCACTGCCTCTTTCCCCTCTGTTCTCTGTTGTCCATGTGTACCCTCACACACTGTACCGCAGAGTGGGGTCTGGGTAAGCAGGGGATGCACTTCCGGCTCTGCCCTGCCCTGTTTCTATGTAAGGAGCCAGCTAGCGCCTAAACACAGCAGGTCAAGCTAGCTTTGGCAACTGCTGCCCCTCAGGGATTCACAGACCTCTCCATATTACTAGATTACCTGATTTCCAGGAACTAAGCAACTGCATCTTATCTAGAAAATGTTTTATTGTGTTCATGTGTTTATTGCAGTGTTATCAGCAGCAGGTGGAAGCCGTGCCCTGTAGACACACCTGTGCTGCTCTGAATATTGAACTCAGCAAGATAAAGATGTTGCTTTCACTTTTTATTTATGGTTTTAATGTGGAGAAAGTCACCACCCCAAGTCAGAGATCCCTTTTGATAAACGTGCATTTGCTGCCCTCGTGTGGTGAACAGCTGAGCTGCAGCTTTCAGTGAAATTGTATCCCGGGCGATCCAAGGGACAGTTCAACAACAAATTGTGCAGTGCTGCGCGAAAACAAGGCACGCTGCCATATTTTACGCAGTTCACATATTTTAGACCTGAAATCCTTGCCATGGTTCTCCTGATTGGTACAGTTGATTTACTTATTTAAGTAGTAAATGGTACTAACTATACCGGGGCCTTTAAAGAGATGCTACTCACTGTGTCACCCACTACAGTAGCCTGTAAACCATGTCCCAGACCTGCCACCACCGCCTGTATTGCAGTTTAACCCCTTAAATGCTGGTCCTTTTCCCCCCAGAGCTGAGCCCTTTTTTGGCTATTTGGGTTTTTCGCGCTTACGCCTCTCTAACTTTTTGACTACATAAGGAAAATTTGCGTCCTCTTCTTCCAGTATCATGAGGATTCCAAAGGTACCCATGGTTTGTGGTTTTCCCTTGAGGGGACTCCGAAATTAGCAAAAATACAGTGAAATTGTGTGTTTTTTGGGGGAAAAATTGGAAAAAAGGTCCACAGATGAAAGCGTCTGTTTTTTCCATGCAAATGGTATAGAAAAAGGGCTTGTGGTGCTGAAATCACAAGTTTCCCAGCTTTCAGAGACAACCAGACTTTCATCAGAAAACTAAAATATTTTGCACAGTTTTGCCATTTTTCTGGGACATAGCCTATTTTTGCAATTATGTGTACTTTCAACCTTCTTCCAGTTAATTGTAGAAATGGGTACGAAAGCAATACTGGATCCTGTAAAACTATACATTTTTAAAGCTTAGACAAAATTCTAAATTCAGCAAGGGGTCGTTTGTTTAAATCCTTCAAGATTTCTTTATAGAAACTAACAGTTGAATATAGGAGAAATTGAAAATTTGCTGAAAAAAGCAGCCATTTGTCCCAACTTTCTCACTTCTTCAAATTATGAGAGCTGTTTCAAAGCAATATAGTGTTACATCCGCTGAACCATTCTGGTTGTGGGTATATATAGGAATTGTAGGTTCACCAAGAACTCGACGAACCCTGAGCCAGTTACTGAGCAGCGTCTTGCAATGGTTTTTTATTGTGTACCAGGTATAGAACAATTCATTTGGGAAAATATATACATGGAAAAATCGATATGAAAGACACCAATGTATTTCTGAAATAGGAACAAAATATAGATTTTATAAACACTAGATATTTGCACATTTCCAAAATTGTGAGTAGCCATACTAGCATGAGATTTATAGGTAATTTTTCAAAATGACTTCTTTTTTACACATTGTCTTTCATTTGGAAGGAAGAAATGCATCAAAATTCAAAAGGTAATAATAGTTACTCTACAATTCTGTGTTACCCTAGGTTTCCTGATAAAAATGGTTCCTCAGTTGTGTGGGTAGGCCTAGTGCCCGCGACAAGAAACGGCTCAAAACGCAACGTGGACACACCTTATTTTTACAGTGAAAACTGACACTTTTTTTGCAAAGTGCCTATCTGTAGATGTTGAACCGTATTTCTACTGACACCTAGGGAAACCTAGCAAACTTATACATTTTTGAAAACTAGACACTTAGGGCAATCAAGGATGGGGTGATTTGACTGGCTCTCACCAAGTTCTGTTATCCAGAATCCCTTGCAAACAGATATATTTTTTTAAACACATTTTCATCACATTTTTGTGGTGCAAAGTTCTGGAATTTGCGTGGATCCAAAAATGTCCACAAACCCAGCGTTCCCCAAAGTATCCAAGAAAAATGGTACCTCACTTGTGTGGGTAGGCCTAGTGCCCGCAACAGGAAATGGCCCAAAATGCAACGTGGTCACACCACATTTTCACAGTGAAAACTGACCCTTTTTTTGCAAAGTGCCTAGCTGTAGATTTTTCACCCTAGCTCTGCCGGTACCAAGGAAAATCTAGCAAACCTACAAATTTTTGAAAACTAGACACCCAGGGAAATCCAGGATGGGGTGACTTGACTGGCTCTCACCATGTTCTGTTGCCCAAAATCCCTTACAAACCTAAAGATTTGTCCAAAAAAACTAATTTTCCTCACATTTCTGTGGCGGAACGTTCTTGTGTCTGCGTGAATTCACATAATTCCACCAAACCCTGCGTTCCCCAAAGTCTTCCTAGAAAAATGGTACCTCACTTGTATGGTTAGACCTAGTGCCGGCGAAAGAAAATGGCCCAAAACGCAAAGTGTTCACACCACATTTTCACAGTGAAAACTGACCCTTTTTTTGGAAAGTGTCTAGCTGTAGATTTTGAAACCTAGCTCTGCCGGCGCCTAGGGTAGCCTAGCAAACGTATACATTTTTGAAAACTAGACACCTAGGGAAATCCACGATGGGGTGACTTGACTTGCTCTCTCCAGGTTCTGTTATCCAGAATCCTTTGCAAACCTAAAAAGTTGTACTGTTTATGTACCTCTTGTGCCTCTTTATGCACTTTTCTTGCCTTTTTTGCACCTCTATTCCATATTTTTGCACCCCTGTTCTCTCTTCATGCACTCGTCTTCCCTCTGTCTGTACCGTGCCTGCCTGCTTTTGCATCTCACTTGCACTTTCTGCACTTTTCATGCTTCTTTCAATACCTCTGTTTCTTCTTTCAGCAATTCTCCTGCCTCTTTCTGCACTTCTCTTGCCTGTTTCTTCACCTGTCTTGCCTCTTTTTGCAACTCTATTGGCACCTGACTTGCTCCTTTCTATACTCTCTTTCTGCACCCCTGTTGCTTCATTCTGCACTTTCCATGCTTCTTTCTGCTCCTGTTCTGCTTCTTTCTGCACCCTTGTTGTATCAATATGTACCTCTTTTTCCTCTCTGCACTTTTCTTGCCTTTTTCTGCACCTCTCTTCCCTATTTCTGCATTTCTGTTGCCTCTTTCTGTACCTCATTTGCTTCTTTCTACACCTCTGTCGCTAATTATAGCAATGCTCTTGACTCGTGTGCACTTCTCTTGCCTGTTTCTGCTCTTCTCTTGCCTCTCTCTGCACCCCTGTTGCTTCATTCTACACTTTCCATGTTTCTATCTGCACCTGTATTGCTAGTTTATTCACCTCTTGTGTCTCTTTAGGTACCTCTTTTGGCTCCTTCTGTACTTTTCTTGGCTTTTTCTGCACCTCTGTTCCCTCTTTCTGCACATCAGTTGCCTCTTTCTGTACCTCATTTGATTCTTTCTGCACCCCTGTTGTCTCTTTCCCCACTCGTCTTTCCTCTCTCTGTACCTTTCCTTCCTGTATTTGCATCTCACTTGCCCTTTTCTGCACTTTTCTTGCTTCTTTCTACACTTCTGTTTCTTCTTTCAGCAATTCTCTTGCCTCTTTCTTCACTTCTATTGCCAGAGTCTGCACCTGTCTTGCCTCTTTTTGCTCCCCTGTTGGCTCGTTCTGCACCTCAATTGCTCCTTTCTATACGTCTCTTTCCTCTTCCTGAACCCCTGTTGCTTCTTTCTGCACTTTCCATTCTCCTTTCTGCGTGCCCCTCCTCCTTGACCAGGACTCCTCTGAGTGCCCAGTCATACCCATCCAATGAATGACCAACAATCAAAGACAAATGTGTAGTAAAATGTATGTTCTGTTGGAGAGGTCAGGGCTCACGGACACATGGACCTTCTCCAAAGATCTGGGCATACTACCCTCTCTCATGAAGCCCCAAGGGGTCTCCAGTAGGCACCAGTAAGCAGTCTACACCACTTATCACACAGCAAAGAACAAACCCCCACCCCTCATAGTAGATCAACCGCCAGCCATGGTGTCAACTCCGTCCCCTTGGAATCCTTCCCTGGAGAGGCCATGTAGCCAATTGTATCCGACTGTCAGAGGCACGATCTGAATGCAATGTCTAAAAAATAGTTCTGGGCATTTTTTTGCACCATTTTTCTCTGGCTGTGCTAGCTCCCTGGCATATTCTTGTCACCATCCTGGTCACAGGCTAGTGACCCAGACACTGTCCACTCTGCTTTCAGGTTCTTCAGATCTCCGATCCACCCTTGTATCCACCCGGACACTTTTTCTCTGGTCACCTGCAGCACTTCTTTGCAGCTCTCGATTGGAATCGACGACGAAACCCAACACCAAAAGACACCTATGCACCCGGCTTCCCTGAGTGAGGTAACACGAGTTATCTGGTGCTCCCGTCGGTCTTGACTCTTGAAGTCTCCTAGTCTAAAAGGGTTCCACCATAGTTCACTCCCAAGTGTCCTCAATCTTTAAAATTGTAACTTATGTCTAGTTGCTTGACTGCAATGTGGAAAGAGTGTGGAGTGAAATACACGTTCACCACACCCTATCATCCACAGTGCAATGGTCTAGTTGAAAGATTCAACAGAACCTTAAAGGGTATGATTGCGGGACTCCCAGAAAAGCTCAGGCGGAGATGGGATATCCTGCTACCCTGCCTTTTGTTTGCATACAGGGTGGTTCCGCCGAAGGGGTTTGGCAACAGCCCATTTTAACTTGTTTTTGGGTACCCTGTTAGAGGACCACTTTGTCTGATGAAGGAGGGGTGGGAGTTACCTCTCAAACCCCCTAAACAGGATATTGTGGACTATGTACTTGGTGTCCGCTCCAGGATGGCTGACTACATGAAAAAGGCATCCAAAAACCTTGAGGCTAACCAGGAATTACAGAAAGTCTGGGATGACCAAAAGGCTGTACTGACTGTTTATCAGTCAGCACAGAAAGTGTGGGTGTTGGAGCCTGTGGCCCCAGCAGCTCTCCAAGACAAGTGAAGTGGGCCCCACACTATTGTTGAACAGAAGGGAGAGGTTACCTATTTTGTAGACATTAGAACTCCCACGAGCCCCCATAGGGTGCTTCATGTCCACAGATTGAAACCATATGTTGACAGGGCAGACATGGGCTTGCTCATAGCTACTGATGAAGGACAGGAGGAATAGAGGGACCCTCTCCCAGACCTGCTTTCTCAGAGCCCTGATGATGGATCAGTTGATGGAGTGGCCTTGGCAGGGAGCCTCACTGATCAGCAGCAAACTGATTGCAGACAAGTTCTCTACAATTTAGACATATGTTTTCACTGACTCCAAGTCAGACTACCTGGTGCACTCATTAAGTGGACACTTGGGACAGTCTGCCTGTTAAAAATAAGATTTACAGGCAATCTGATCATGCCAGGGACTGTATCAGGACAGAAGTCCAGAAAATGTTTGATCTGGGAGTGATTGAACCTTCAGATAGCCCTTGGGCTAGCTCAGTAGTCCTAGTACCCAAACCTCACCCGCAGGGTGGTAAGAGAGAGATGAGGTTTTGTGTAGACTTACAGAGGTCTCAATGCAGTCATTAGGACGGATGCCCATCCAATTCAAGAGCAGATGAGTTCATAGATATGTTGGCATCTGTCAAATTTCTGAATACATTTGATCTAACAGCTGGCTACTGGCAGATCAGACTAGCTGATGATGCAAAGCCCAAAACAGCATTTTCAACCCTAACTGGACATTATCAATTTGTGGTAATGCCCTTTGGTCTGGAAAGTGCACCTGCCACATTTCAAAGGTGGGTGAATAAAGTCTTAACATGTCTGGAAGACTATAGTGCAGCTAATCTAGATGATATGGCTGTCTTTAGCTCCACCTGGGAAGATCACCTGATCCACCTGAAAAATGTTTTAGAGGCCCTGCAGAAGGCAGGCCTAACTAGCAAGGCTACTAAGTGCCAGATAGGGCAGAGAAAAGTTGTGTACCTGGGCAACCTTGTAGGTGGAGAGCAGGTTCAACCATTGCAGAGCAAAATCCAGACCATAATAGACTGGTTTGCTCCAACCACCCAGACTCAGGTCAGAGCTTTCTTGGACCTAAGTGGGTACTATAGGAGATTTGTCCAGGGGTTTGGTTCCATAGTCACACCCCTGAATTACTTAACTTCTAAAAAAAATGCCTAAGAAAGTTCAGTGGACAGTCAGCTGTCAAAAGGCATTTGATGACCTTAAGCAGCCCATGAGCACTGCTCCAATTCTGCAAATTCCTAACTATTCCAGAGAATTCATTGTCCAAACAGATGCTTCTGAGTTGGGGGTCGGGGCTGTGCTATCACAATTGAATGATGAAGGTCTGGACCAGCCAGTAGCTTTTACTAGCAGAATGCTGATCCCCAGGGAGAAACGTTGGTCAGCTATTGAGAGGGAGGCTTTTGCTGTGGGTTGGGCTCTGAAGAAGCTGAGGCCATACTTGTTTGGCACTCACTTCACAGTTCAGACAGACCATAAGCCCCTCTTATGGCTAAAACAGATGAAGGGTGAAAATCCCAAACTGCTCAGGTGGTCCATTTCCCTACAGGGGATGGACTATACAGTAGAACATGGACCTGGGAGTAACCATGCCAATGCAGATGGACTCTACAAATATTTTCACTCAGAACATGTAGACTCAACTGGTCAAGGTTAGTTTAATGTCTCTGCGTTTGGGGAGGGTTGTGTAGGAGAGTAGGATCTGCTTCCTATGGTTACCCCCACTTTTTGCTGTGTTTCACTGGTTTTTCTACTTTAGTCTGGCTGTGGCCCTGCTAATCAGGACCCCCGAGAATAGAACAAAAGAACGCAACCCTGCCTTATGATATAATGGTCCTAAAAGCCAGCCCAGGAATTGATCCTGTGGGCCTACGAAAAAAACGAGAGGTGTTCTGGATTTTTTTCTTGAATGCTGTAACTAAAGGACTGAACGAAGAGTGTCCTTGGCACCAGGCATTCCTGTAAAAACAACCTCAAGCTACTGGATGTAAGAATTGCATAACAAATAGGGAGAAAAAATCTTATTATTTGGCAGAATTCGCATATTGGAATTATTTCCAATATTAGATAAGTGATTAGAAAATGGACTAATACAATGGACTGGCTCACAGATGCCTAACAGGAGACCCACACAAGTGAAAATAAAATTAAGACATATCTTAATGCCATACCGTGCGAAATATACGTCATCGCAAATATATAGACCATTTAAAATTAAAACATGATCCAAGGAGATAGGTAATCGAAACAACAACAACAACTCTGTTAAAGGAATAAAAACACACTCATCTAAGATGGCCGCCGCCCTTCTGCCGGAAGAATTAGGTCTTTCCTTTATGTTTACAGCTCCAACACAGCTGATGCTTCTTACCAGAGGCGCGAAGAACTGCTATTTAAATGAGAACAGGGATGGAGCGGGTGAGAATCTTGTCTCCCGTTGCGGTTGGTCGACCAGGCGAGTCGACGGAATCCCATTGAAGGACGATTTATTACCACCTTAAGGTATGTGCATACCCCGATATTCTGCAGCCTAGGCGAAACTTATAGAGATTATAAGTCAAATTATATACTTAACCTTGGCCTTCTATCTCTTGTCACGAATCCCCATCTACAGCTATACGCTTGCCGCCCACATAGCAACAAATACCGCACAGCGACCGACTCACAACTACTTGCCCACCGTCCGCGAGAACGATCCTAACTGCTCTCTGACAAGCGACTGAACCATTTAGGTAACGGAACAATTGGTGTTCAACTTCTTGGATTACAGGACGAATAGTGTCTCTAATATTATTATTGTTATAATTTATTTTTCTTTTTTTGCCAGGGACTATTACTGAAAACCGTATTTTTGTCCTTTGGAAATTTATCAGTCAGAACTCACCCTAAACACCCTCATCGGAGAACTTATCCAAAATAAACCCCTCAGGTAATCCGTCAATGGCATTGTTATCTCGACCTGCTACACAGGAACTTAGGACCTAAGACGGTGTTCGACCGTAATCAAAAAATAAAACTTATCTAAATGCTGGGTCTGGTAACAAAAATGAAGGGTTAAACTACCACTTATTCAAAACTAATGTTTGCTTAAAATGTAATTAACCCCAATGTCGTCCTGTGATTTTGTAACTCTAAATAGTGACCTAACCAACATCATATCCATCAAGCTTTTATTGAATTGAACTTTATTTTAACCACAGGACTACTACTCCCAATATCCAGTCTGAATGGAACTAGAGAGCGCTATCCTCCTTGTCCTTAGGCCCTCCGGCCACGAATACCTGTGACTCTAAGACTAGAATTCCAATATAGGTAATATATCATGTAATTTTCTCCTTCTTTTGTATTTAACCGATTACTTTTCTTAAGAACAAGGAACAATATGTCATGCTCGAAAACATCGTGCTCTCCTTATCCTTGTTAAAGTCAGATACCTCCTATCCCCTTAAAGAATTATGCCAGCAATTCCCCTGTTCTGACACATATCATGTAATTACTTTACTTGATTGTGGTTGATATTTTCCAAATAGAGGTCGGGTTTTCCAAAAGAAACCCCTGACCGCTATCATTGATCACTGTATTCCCATTCCATGGAATATGGTCCTAATTATGAAAAGTCTGTCAAATACGCGCCAGAATGAATGTGTATATGTATGAGGGAAGTGTAAAACATTTTTGAAAATGAGAGGTGTCATGAAATGTACTCAATGGTTCGCTTAGCTAAGGTTATCATTATGCCTCTAACAGATCTCACCTAACCGGGAGTCTGCCTCAGGGAGTGTTACTCAGTAGTTTGGCATTGCACAGCCACAAGATGTCAACCATACAGTTATCATACCAATAACCAATGTTGATTCAAGACATAAAATGTATTAAACAATGGAAAATGTATGTTTGAATAATATAAACCTGTATTGTGTATATAGAACAAAACTCTAAGATATTGTTTTTATTTTCAGATTTTATACCTGTTCCCCTCCCAGTAAACAACTCCTAGCCCTGACGAAGGTGTGGCCCCACTGGCCAGTCACCGAAACGCACGTCGGCTTGTGTTTCCAGGAATACGGCATATTGTCCTATATCCATCAGGACCCCTTTATATGTCATCTGCCTCCTGGAATAACATTCTGATTTATGCAACAAACATTTTTTTACCATCTCTGTGTTGCATATACCAGGACTATATGAATGAATGAAAGTCGAATGAAAGAATATTAGGTTGAGTGAATTGGAATAAGTGAGCGTGAGAGTATGAATGATGTGTGGTATGTTACTGGGTAGGTCACAACATAGGATGAATTTCCTTCCTTTTATCTTTCCCCTTACTAATGTATGTTTTTGATGCTCTAAACAATGCTATCTATTTTTGTACCTTTTGCTAAATTAACTCAAAGAACACAAAAAAAATAAAAATATATATATATTCTAAAAAATCTTCTTTTAAGTTTACTGGATTGACCTGTTTCTTGTTATGTGCAATGCTGGCTACTAGATAAATCACCCCGTATATATTGCTTGGATCCTACTTTTAGGACCATTATATCATAAGGCAGGGTTGCGTTCTTTTGTTCTATTCTCAGCTTCCTTCCCCCTACAGCCTGCCAACATCCTTAAAACCCATTGGGGAACCCCCTTCTTTCACTAATAATCAGGACCCCCGCCTAGCTGTTCTCCCTCTAAATTGATACCATGTACTTTAGGTACATACCAGATTGGTTCCTGAGTTACCTTGTGAGTTCGTAGTATATGGTACCTTAGGTACCAACGGCATAGGTATCCCAGAGCCCTACCAGGGGCCGAAGCATGTATTATGCCAAACGTGGGAAGCCTTCCAAAATGGCACCTCAGGTTGCACCTGCAGCCTGGGTAAGGTGGTGTAAATACCCCTTACTTAGATATAGTATACCTATATCTACATATGCATATCAACACATATTAACCTGTAAGTCACTCCTATGGCAGGAATTGACAATACTAAAGGCAGAGTGTTTGGTTTTGTGTGAGATGGTGCCCTAGCATGAGCTGAGCCCCCTGCAGCTTTTGGAATCCCTTCCTTATAGCTGTTCTATAATATAGCCAAACCATAGACTCTTAAGTGCATTATAACCTCACGGTAAATGCCAACTTTTGGTTTGGCTTTATCAAAGCATGTCGTGTTTGGTGTCAAGCGCTTTGGAATCCAGTTCTGGTGGCGGGGGTACAAGTCCACCCTTCTAGAGGGAGAAGACATGTACACACTGGAACACCCTGTGAATGTTTTAAAGAGCCTCAGCATCACAAAAGGGATGCTGCTGCCACAGACACAAGTCTAACTCCGGCAGGGGAGGCCTGACAATAGGTTTCCTGTCTAGGAAGGTGCCAGCACCTCCCCAGACAGGTTTTTGTGTATTGGGGCAGGGTGGGTTGCATTCAGTGAATGCTTTTCAAACACTGCCTGGGAACACAAGGTGCTCCATGCATTTCCCAGATCAAACCAGTTGCTGGGGCACTCACCCCCAGCTCTGGTGCAAAACTGGACAAAGGGGAAGGGGTGTAACCACCCCCTCCCCAGGTCCTCTCATAGGTGGGACCATAGAGTTAGTCCATCCCCTAAACTTAGTATAAGTATAGAAACCCAGTCCGTAGGACTTTAGATTACCCTGGACGAAACACTGAAGAAGAAATCTTGGACCGTCAACATTCCATATCGACTAGAAGACGGAAGAAATCTCCCTTGGGGTCTAGGAGTGACCTCCCTCTTCAAACAGGTACCAAAGAAGCATCTTGTCGGTCTGTATTTTCGAGGCATTTGTCTGCATTTTGGGATTTTAATCCCAAGCGCAGATGAGCTCATACATATGTTGGCCTCAGCCACATTTCTGAGCACATTTGATCTTACAGCTGGCTAATGGCAGATCAGATTAGCTGATGGCGCAAAGCCAAAGACAGCATTCTCAACCGCTAATGGACATTATCAATTTGTGGTAATGACCTTTGGAATGAAGAATGCACCTGCCACTTTTCAAAGGTTGGTGAACAAAGTCGTAACAGGCCTGGAAGACTATAGTGCAGCATATCTAGATGATATTGCTGTCTTTATCTCCACCAGAGAGGATCACCTGATCCACCTGAGAAATGTTTTGGAGGCCCTGCAAAAGGCAGGCCTAACTATCAAGGCTACTAAGTGCCAGATAGGGCAGAGTCAGGTTGTGTACTTGGGCCACCTTGTAGGTGGAGGCCAGGTTCAGCCATTGCAGAGCAAAATCCAGACCATCATGGACTGGGTTGCTTCCAAAACCCAGATTCAGGTCGGAGCTTTCTTGGGCCTGACTGGGTACTACAGAAGATTTGTCAAGGGGTATGGATCCATTGTGACACCCCTGAATTAGTTAACTTCTAAAAGAATGCCAACGAAAGTTCAGTGGACAGTCAGCTGTCAAAAGGCATTTGATGACCTGAAACAGGCCATGTGCACTGCACCAATTCTGCAAAGTCCTAACTACTCTAACTAATTCATTGTCCAATCAGATGCATCTGAGTTAGGGGTGGGGGCTGTGCTGTCTCAATTGAATGATGTAGATCAGGACCAGCCAGTAGCTTTTTTATTAGCTGAAGGCTGATCCCTAGAGAGAAACATTGGTCAGCTATTGAGAGGGAGGCCTTTGCTGTGTTTGATGGCTCTGAAGAAGCTGAGACCATACGTGTTTGTCACTCACTTCACTGTTCAGACTGACCATAAGCCCCTTTTATTGATAAAACAGATGAAGGGTGAAAACACCAAACTTTTGAAGTAGTCCATTTGTCTACAGGGGATCGACAATACAGTGGACCATAGACCTGAGAGTAACCATGCCAAGGCAGATGGACTCTCCAGATATTTCTACTTAGAACATGAAGACTCAACTTATCAAGGTTAGTTTAATGTCCCTGTGTTTGGGGGTGTGTGTGTAAGAGAGTATGATCTGCTTACTATGGTTACCTCCACTTTTTGCTGGTATTTCAATGTTTTTCGAATTTAGTCTGACTGGGGCCCTGCTATTCAGGACCCCATCCTAGCTGCTCTAGAGGGAGAAAACATGTACACCTTTACCTGACCGGTTTTAATTTAAAAGAGCCCTAGCATCACAAAATGGATGCTGCAGCCACAGACACGAGACTGTCCTCCTGCTGCTGGATGAAACGCCAGCAGGGGAGGCCTGGACAATAGGTTTCCTGTCACAGGGAGGTGTACCCAGCTCCCCAGTCAGGCTTTAGTATACTGAGGCTGAGTGGGTGCATTCAGTGAATGCGTTTCAGACAGTGCTTGGGCCACACTTGGTGCCCCCTTGCATACCCCAGTTCAAACCGTTTGAAGGAACACTCAGCTCCTGCTCTAGTGTGAAACTGGAAAAAGGGGAAGGGGTGTAAACACCCCCACCCGGGTCCTCCATTAAGTAGGACCCTAGAGTAAGTCCAACCCCTAAACTTAGTATAAGTATAGGAACCCAGTCCTTAATACTTTAGATTATACCTGGACGAAACTCTATCCTGGAACTTCGGCATTCTATTTCAACTAAAAGGTGGAAGAATCTTCCTTAGGGTCAAGGAATAACTCCCCTGTTCAAACAGGCACCAAAGAAGCATCTTGCTGGTCTGCATTTCCAAGGCTCCTGCTGGATCCCAAAGGATTTGCGACACAGGACACAGGCTTCCAGACATCTCCGCGGCCAACCCGAGATCCCAGCAAAGATGAGACACGCAGCCATCACGAGAGATGTGGAACAAGAACTCTTGGTCACCGTACACATTTGCTAGTGCACCTACTTCCCGAGATTTCCTGAAATTGTGCATTGGGCTACTTGTAGTCCAAGCCCTGAGTACCATCTGCACTGCAGATTGTGGGCCTACCCTCCACAAGTGTTCAGTGGGCCCGCTTCTAGCATTTCTGCTTGAGGCCCCTTCGCGATCCCTGGTCCATCGACTGATGGGTACCCAAGAAGGTAACTGTTTTGTTTCTTAGGCTTCCCTAATTGCTCCAGACTTGTCCTGACTACACTGCAAAGGGTGAGTCCCTCAGACCTTGCTGGTCAGCTCCGAAGCCAATCTTTGCATTTTGCGTGGGTTGCTATTGCCAAGGCGCGTTGGGTCCAATCTAGATACTGACTCTGTAGCACTCAACATCTAACGTGGAACAGCTCTAATCCATCTCCTGGTTTTCATCGACACCTCCTGGTCCTCGTGGCTGAAGAGTCAAGCTTCACCTTTTGCACCTGAAATAACCCGACATCGGTGGCCATCTGCTCATTGCCTTCCTTGTTACTGGCAAGTGACCCAGACTCTGTCCCCTCTGCTTTCAGGTTCTTCAGATCTCCACTCCACCCTTGGATCCATCTGGACAGTTTCCACTTGGACGCCTGCAGCACTTTTTCGCAGCTCGCCATAGAAAACGATGACGAAACCCAACACGAAAAGTCACCTATGCACCCGGCTTCCCTGGGTGAGATAACATGAATACTTTGGTGCTCCCGTGGGTCTTGACTCTCGAACTGTCTGGTTCTAAAGGGGTGTGCTCCAAGTCCACTCCTGAGTGTCCCTAATCTTTAAAATTCTAATCGCAACTTCTCCATTGAAGTCAATGGTTGTTCGTGGCCATTTTTTGGCACTGCACGCGTCCCTCGTGGGTCTCCTGCATCACTACTTTGGGTGGTTTCTGGTTGCCCTGGCGGTTCTACAAGCCCTAGACCTTGTCTCTATGTCCCTCGTGGTTCTTATACCACTTACTTAGTATATGGTTTGTGACGCCTCTAGGGCGTCCTCCATGGTCCTTTGTGCATGCCCCTGCAGCCTCCTTCTTGCCCATAATAGCCATTGTGCTGCCACTAACCCTCCTGCTTGCCATGCATGGTCTTGTGCTGCCACAGCCCCTCCCACCTTCCCTGTGTGTTCAGCCAGCTGCCCTGACCCCCTCCCACCTTCCCTCAATGGTCTGTGTGCATGCCATTATAGTCTCACTGTTGCTCTCCATGGTGTGTCTAGCTTCTAGTGCCCGTCCTGCCTGACCTCCATGGTCATCTTGCTGCTCCTGCTCCTGCCCTGACCCTTGCCCCCAGCCCTCTATTTCCATGTGCAGACTCCTATACCCTCAATCCTGGCTTGTCTGTTCCTTTGTAATGCCCCTGATCCATCCCTCCTGCCCTTTATGGTCCGTTATGCAGCAGCTTTCTCTCCTGTCTGTCCTTTATGGTCATCTAGCTACCACTGCCTCTTTCCCCTCTGTTCTCTGTTGTCCATGTGTACCCTCACACACTGTACTGCGGAGTGGGGTCTGGGTAAGCAGGGGCTGCACTTCCGGCTCTGCCCTGCCCTGTTACTATGTAAGGAGCCAGCTAGCGCCTAAACACAGCAGGTCAAGCTGGCTTTAGCAACTGCTGCACCTCAGGGGTTCACAGACCTCTCCATATTACTAGATTACCTGATTTCCAGGAACTAAGCTACTGCATCTTATCTAGAAAATGTTTTATTGTGTTCATGTGTTTATTGCAGTTTTATCAGCAGGAGAGGGTGCCAGAGAGCTAGAGAGCTAGAGAGAGATGCCGCAGTGAAAGCCCAAACGCCATTCTGTCTGGACGCCAGGTTGCTGTGGCTCCTGTGGGCTGCTGCGGCTGCCTGTGGATTTTTGAAAGCTTCCAACGCGGCAAAAGCGTTCCGCAGCTGAGGCCGTCGTACCCGCAGTGAGGTTGGGAGGTCCATCCCCGTTTGTCATCTGGATTGCATCAGGATTGCACCAGCGGCCCGGGAGGGCGGTAGCCCGGTGCTGCGTGTGGGCTGTGTGGAGCCGAGCGGAACGGAGTTGGTAAGCCAGCGAAGTGGTGGTCACGGGCAGTGAGGTCTGCCGGCTATGTCAGGCCGGCAGTTTTGAAGTCTGAAGCAGATAGGGACTGTGAGGGGTAAAGGCTGTAGTGCTGCAGAGGCTCCCGGCTCCTGGTGACTCCCGCTGGGCCCCGCCGACTTCTGCGCCTATCTGTGCCGTATCTGTGCTGTACCCTGTGGTACTCTGTGGCACCGCTGTTCAAGGAGCCTTGGGTGGATTCTTGCCTTCTTGCCTCTGCGTGCAGCTGCTCCTGCACCGCCTCCTGCACCGCCTGTACCCTCTGCAGCCTCCCTGCACGAGTGACAGGCACAGGGAGGTTAACCACCGGGCACTGAACCAGAACGGTAAACCCCATCTAACATAGCGTTGCGCTGCGTGGATAAAAAAAAACAAAATAAACTATAAGCTGCCTGTGCCTGAGCTTTTCCTGACATACACTTATAATAAGTTGCACTGATCCTGTACTAATCCTGTGCAAAAAGTCAACTTTAGTTGGTCAACTCCACACCATTGCCTCTGCCTCGGCCTTATACCGCAATACTGCAACTGGAACTTTGCTGCAAACTGTGTCCTTGCCGTACTTAATTGCTGCCGCTTTTCACTGCCATAGGACGGACTTCGCCAGGGGTTCTGCCCGCCCACCTCCCGCCGCCTGACTCCCCTTACCAATCCGGGGTCTGGCCGCCGAGCGGAGCGTGGGTGGACCACAAGCCCCACAAACCCTAGCGGCAAATACCGCGAGACTAGCGCGACAGGAGGCGCTTAAATCAAACATCACCCCGGTCGAGGGGGGGAACTTTGCTGCAAACTGTGTCCTTGCCGTACTTAATTGCTGCCGCTTTTCACTGCCATAGGACGGACTTCGCCAGGGGTTCTGCCCGCCCGCCTCCTGCCGCCTGACTCCCCTTACCACTCCGGGGTCTGGCCGCCGAGCGGAGCATGGGTGGACCACAAGACAGTCCAAGACTGGCCACGACTGGACTGGACCAAGCCTCTTGACATCTTATTATTGCGAGGTATTTACTCGTTGTTGAAGCGCCTAAGGCATTGTCATTGTCAACTTAATTGCGAAAGGTGGAATAGTACTGTGATTGCGAGTGGGACACTAGCCTTGTATATACTCGCCTATCGTACGTAGCTCTTGGTCAGGTCTAAGCAAAAATCATTTATTGCTCCCTCCAATACCATGGACAATTATTTAGTCCAGGTAGTGGCAAAAATAAACAATGAGCGAAGGTCTTCCTTGGGACTTAATACTTCACCAATAGTGACCCAAATGGAGTCCTCAATGGGGGACCCATTAGATTTAGAGCCAATAAATGTTATTATAACATCTTCCCAAATGGAGGATGACCCAGTCGACCTACATCAAGATCTAGATCAAATAGAGGAAGATCTCCCCCAACCAGTACCTGTCCCTGCGCCGAGAGTAGCAAAAGGGGCTATCAAGATCCAATCCAAACGAGGAGGCCTGCGTTCAAGTAAGAAAAGGCCAGCATCTCCCCCGAGCAAAAATACCACTATAGAAGACACAGGGAGAGATGAAAATGATTGCATGGGGTGGGATGAGGCCAATATTAAAAAACTTATGGGTATGTTGGATTTAAAATTAAGTCGCATAATTAAACCGTTGCTTTCTAAGATTGACCATCTCACAGATAAAGTTAATAAACTGGAGAGCCTCCTGAAAAGTACTAATGATAATGTGGGGGACATACCCAATCTCATGGAAAAACCACCAGGGGAAGGAGTAGAGATAAGAGCCCCAACCTATTCCCTTCCACTACAAGCAGAATCGATTGCAGGGCCACCACTGATTGCCGAAACTGGATTGGGATTAGAAGTAGGTCCGGTAGAGCTAATTGTAGAAGCCTCCCCTTTGATACTGGTTCTTGCCAATGTCCCTACCCTGAAAACAGGTCAGATTGAATCCCCCCCCATCCTTATCAAATAAAGCACTGCTCTGGTTGAGTAACAATATGCACATTTCTCCCTGGGGCAAACAAAAGTTGTCAGAAGATCTGTTAACAGCAAGAAGAGTGAAGTGGATAGGAAGTAGCCCAAAGAAATTAGGGGGTGATTGTGTGGTATTGAATTTCAAAGGCCCAGAAGTTCTACCTGAAATCCTACCCAACCTATTCCCCCCCAACGCAGAACAGCAGAAATAATCCCACTCACGCTGGACTTCTTCTACAATAGAAGAGGACTGGTTGCAAACCCTAGTGTGTTAAGGACCAAGTGGTCAGTTGTGGGTAGTAGAAAGGCAAGGGGTGGTCAAATTTCTGATTGGGGACTAACCACGGAAAATTGATTTTCTGCCCTGTCTAATCTAAATGAGTGTGATTGACTCATAGGACCAACGAATGAGCCAGAAAACATGCAGGAGATGCTAACATACTCAACCGTTCGCAACATGGTGCATATACAAACTAACACTCAGGCAGGAAGATATAGGGAAACCCTAGATCCAAATGTAAGGGGAGTAGATAATGGCTTACAGGACAGAACTAGTAACCCTAAACATATAAGGATCAGTGGCCGGTTGATAAATCAGGAACTAACTGTTCCAAAAGATACTTCCGTAGCAACCCCAGAAGCTAGCTCATCCCGAACACCTGAACCTGTAGTTAACGGATTAGGGTCGGGCCTGGGAGAACCAAACTCAGATAAATCTATCCTGACTTTTATGTCATGGAATATTGCGGGTGTAGCAAATAAAATGAAAACCCCAGAATGGTGCGATTTTATCAATTCATTTGATATCATTGTGTTACAAGAAACGTGGTCAATAAGTCCAGTTTTCCGTCAGGGGTATATAAACTTCTTTATCCCTGCAATAAAAAATCGAATTGGTGGCCCTTCGGGAGGCCTATTAATATGGATGCGTCAGTCATTGAACTGCACAATAAGACAAAGATCACTACCAACTAATGATATCTTAGGACTTGACATAAGATGGGACAATGGACAGGAGCTTGCCCTTTTTTAATATATATGCAAGGGGGGTTGGGAGTGGGAAATCCTCAGATGTGGTGTGTGCCCTAGAGCAAGAATTAGAGCTGCTACCTTTGGAATCACATATTATAGTAGGGGGGACATCAACTCTACCTTTGAACCCTTGGGTGAGGAGGATAGGGTATTGTGTCAGGAAGAGGATAGTAAATGGGGAATACCCCAGTTGGAGGTGCCTGGCATTAAAAGATGGAGTACCGTTGCCATTCAAGTAAAGTGTCTTTGCCTGGCAAGAGGTCTAAGAGCGGCTAATGGGCACACGCCCTCTGACCGAAATGGGAATAGTACATTTGACAACGGCCGGGCAATTAGTAGAATAGACTACTTCTTACTAGATGTGAGGGACTGGAGTAAACTAATAGATATGGTCGTGGAACCAAGAATGGAAAGCGATCACAACCCTTTGTGTATGACTCTTCACAAATACCAGGGGATTATGGGACAAAATAACAAGGTTAAACTGGTGACTAAGGATCTGGTTTGCTCGAATAACCAGCGTAACCTGAAATGGGGAAGGTTTGTAGAAGATGTAGGGAAGCTGGACGACCTCAAGAGAACAGTGGTATGGGAAATAAACAACATCATACCCCATATTGGGAAGCCAGATTTCCAAGTTTACATGATAGAGGCCCACAAAAAATTCTTCTGCAAACTGCAAGGCTTCTTCCTAAAAGCGGTAGACAGAAGCAAGGGTGAAAAACATCTACCAAAACAGGGCTGTTATGATGAAAATTGTAGATTGGCAAGAAAAAATTTGAGTAGAGAATTAAGAGAGGGCAATTCTGATGCAGTTAGGAAAGCAAGGGACCTATATCGACAAAGCCAAAAACAAGCAAAGAAACGGTGGGACGAAGAACGCTGGTGTGAGCTGAAGCATGCTTGCGCAGCTAAAGATTCTAAGCTATTTTGGTCCACGGTAAAATGGGATAGGGGTGGGATAGCTGCTCAACCGCAAAATCATGTCGCAAAAAATAAATGAGTCGAGTTTTGTGAGCCACAATATGCCTGTAGCCCAACACAAGATATCGATACCATACCCCCAACTGTCTATTTCACACACAAAGTATTCAATGAAAATGACGTTAGTATTGCTTTGGACTGTGTAACAGGGGGAAGAGCACCGGGTATGGACGGTATTCCGGCAGCCGTCTTTCTAACAGACAGGAAATCATGGTGTACATATTTCTCCTGGTTGGCGAATGCAGTGGCCATGGGAGGAGAAGTCCCTCCCTCCTGGAAGGGAGCCGAAATGATTCCTGTATTCAAAAAAGGCGATAAATCCCTTCCAAAAAACTATAGACCCATCAGCCTGATAGATACAGCACAGAAGCTGATGGGCCGATTAGTGCAGAACAAACTGCAAACATGGATTGAGGAAAATAACATCTTGTTGCCATACCAAGCGGGGTTCCGCCCCTGAACCAGTTCTATAGATCAGGTTTTCTACTTCATTGCTATTTACTGGAGAAATGTAACCTTGAAAAACGGCACTCTATATGCCGTATTTGTGGACCTAAAAGCAGCCTTTGACCTAGTGCCAAGAGAAAAGCTTTGGAGGACCTTGGCTGAAGTAGGCCTAAGTCCAGAACTCCTCACCCTTCTTGTGCGTCTACATGAAAATAACTATGCCAAAATTAGGTGGGGAACGCAGGGAGAAGTGACTGAGCCATTTCCTGTAGAACGAGGGGTGCGGCAAGGGTGTGTCCTGGCCCCAACATTATTTTCAATTTATATTGATGGCATTGTGGATCACTTGAAAAAATCGCCAAGTGATGCCCCAATTATAGCAGGCTCACATGTCCCCGTCCTTATGTTTGCGGACGATACGCTTATACTTTCCCGCACACCGAGTGGTCTCCAAAAGGCTGTCAATGCATTTGGAGAATTCTGTGATAGCCGGGGCCTCGAGCTGAACTCAACCAAGACAAAATTTATGTGTTTGAATTGACAGTCCACATTCAAAGGTGTAATCACGTATAAGGGTACTCCCCTTGAGGAAGTAGAGGCTTTTTCCTATCTAGGAATAATCCTACAGAATAATATGAAATGGAAATCGCACATTAATACCGCAGTACTAAAGTTTAGCCAGATTGCAGGTGCTGTTGCACTAAAACATAAAGCCTTGCTGACAAAGCCCATAAACTGCGCCCTAGCAATTTATAGCATGAAAGTCTTGAGCTCATGTTTGTTTGGCTCTGAACTTTGGGGCTTCTCAAATTTGGTGGACTTGGTTGTAGCGGAAAACAAATTTTTGCGAGGATTAATAATGGCTCCGCAAAGTACACCTATAATCCCATTGAAGCTGGACCTTGGTAGGAAAAGCATTGACGATATAGCCCGATTACGGCCATTGTTGTATTGGAGGCGCTTGATGGTGACTCCGGAGCTGGCTCACTATGCTGCAGCATTGTTAGATGTTGTTAAGTTTGATTGTTTCCATTGTATAGTTTGGCTGAAAGACCTAAGGGGCTTACTGGCAAAACTAAAAAGGGAATATCTATGCGGCAACAGGGATGTGGCTTGTTTTCTGCACCCCTGTTGCTTCATTCTGCACTTTCCATGCTTCTTTCTGCTCCTATTCTGCTTCTTTCTGCACCCTTGTTGTATCAATATGTACCTCTTTTTCCTCTCTGCACTTTTCTTGCCTTTTTCTGCACCTCTCTTCCCTATTTCTGCATTTCTGTTGCCTCTTTCTGTACCTCATTTGCTTCTTTCTACACCTCTGTTGCTAATTATAACAATGCTCTTGACTCGTGTGCACTTCTCTTGCCTGTTTCTGCTCTTCTCTTGCCTCTCTCTGCACCCCTGTTGCTTCATTCTACACTTTCCATGTTTCTATCTGCACCTGTATTGCTAGTTTATTCACCTCTTGTGTCTCTTTAGGTACCTCTTTTTTCCTCCTTCTGTACTTTTCTTGGCTTTTTCTGCACCTCTCTTCCCTCTTTCTGCACATCTGTTGCCTCTTTCTGTACCTCATTTGCTTCTTTCTGCACCCCTGTTGTCTCTTTCCGCACTCGTCTTTCCTCTCTCTGTACCTTTCCTTCCTGTTTTTGCATCTCACTTGCCCTTTCCTGCACTTTTCTTGCTTCTTTCAACACTTCTGTTGCTTCTTTCAGCAATTCTCTTGCCTCTTTCTTCACTTCTATTGCCAGTGTCTGCACCTGTCTTGCCTCTTTTTGCTCCTCTGTTGGCTCGTTCCGCACCTCAATTGCTCTTTTCTATACGTCTCTTTCCTCTTTCTGAACCCCTGTTGCTTCATTCCGCACTTTCCATTCTCCTTTCTGCGTGCCCCTCCTCCCTGACCAGGACTCCTCTGAGTGCCCAGTCATACCCATCCAATGAATGACCAACAACCAAAGACAAATGTGTAGTAAAATGTATGTTCTGTTGGAGAGGTCAGGGATCACGGACACATGGACCTTCTCCAAAGATCTGGGCATACTACCCTCTCTCATGAGGCCCCAAGGGGTCTCCAGTAAGCACCAGTAAGCAGTCTACACCACTTATCACACAGCAAAGAACAAACCCCCACCCCTCATAGTAGATCAACCGCCAGCCATGGTGTCAACTCCGTCCCCTGGGAATCCTTCCCTGGAGAGGCCATGTAGCCAATTGTATCCGACTGTCAGAGGCACGATCTGAATGCAATGTCTAAAAAATAGTTCTGGGCATTTTTTTGCACCATTTTTCTCTGGCTGTGCAAGCTCCCTGGCATATTCTTGTCGCCATCCTGGTCACAGGCTAGTGACCCAGACACTGTCCTCTCTGCTTTCAGGTTCTTCAGATCTCCGATCCACCCTTGGATCCACCCGGACACTTTTTCTCTGGTCACCTGCAGCACTTCTTTGCAGCTCTCGATTGGAATCGACGATGAAACCCAACACCAAAAGACACCTATGCACCAGGCTTCCCTGAGTGAGGTAACACGAGTTATCCGGTGCTCCCGTGGGTCTTGACTCTCGAAGTGTCCTAGTCTAAAAGCGTTCCATCGTAGTTCACTCCCAAGTGTCCTCAATCTTTAAAATTGTAACTTATGTCTAGTTGCTTGACTGCAATGTGGAAAGAGTGTGGAGTGAAATACACGTTCACCACACCCTATCATCCACAGTGCAATGGTCTAGTTGAAAGATTCAACAGGACCTTAAAGGGTTTGATTGCGGGTCTCCCAGAAAATCTCAGGCGGAGATGGGATATCCTGCTAGCCTTTTGTTTGAATACAGGGTGGTTCCGCAGTAGGGGTTTGGCAACAGCCCATTTTAACTTGTGTTTGGGTACCCTGTTAGAGGACCACTTTGTCTGATGAAGGAGGGGTGGGAGTTACCTCTCAAACCCCCTAAACAGGATATTGTGGACTATGTACTTGGTGTCCGCTCCAGGATGGCTGACTACATGAAAAAGGCATCTAAAAACCTTGAGGCTAACCAGGAATTACAGAAAGTCTGGGATGACCAAAAGGCTGTACTGACCGTTTATCAGTCAGCACAGAAAGTGTGGGTGTTGGAGCCTGTGGCCCCAGCAGCTCTCCAAGACAAGTGAAGTGGGCCCCACACTATTGTTGAACAGAAGGGAGAGGTTACCTATTTGGTAGACATTAGAACTCCCACGAGCCCCCATAGGGTGCTTCATGTCCACAGATTGAAATCATATGTTGACAGGGCAGACATGGGCTTGCTCATGGCTACTGATGAAGGCCGGGAGGAAGAGAGTGACCCTCTCCCAGACCTGCTTTCTCAGAGCCCTGATGATGGATCAGTTGATGGAGTAGCCTTGGCAAGGAGCCTCACTGATCAGCAGCAAACTGATTACCGTCAAGTTCTCTAACAGTTTAGACATATGTTTTCACTGACTCCAAGTCAGACTACCTGGTGCACTCATTAAGTCGACACTTGGGACAGCCTGCCTGTTAAAAATAAGATTTACAGGCAATCTGATCATGCCGGGGACTGTATCAGGACAGAAGTCCAGAAAATGTTTGATCTGGGAGTGATTGAACCTTCAGATAGCCCTTGGGCTAGCTCAGTAATCCTAGTACCCAAACCTCACCCCCAGGGTGGTAAGAGAGAGACGAGGTTTTGTGTAGACTTACAGAGTTCTCAATGCAGTCATTAGGACTGATGCCCATCCAATTCAAAGAGCAAATGAGTTCATAGATATGTTGGCATCTGTCAAATTTCTGAATACATTTGATCTAACAGCTGGCTACTGGCAGATCAGACTAGCTGATGATGCAAAGCCCAAAACAGCATTTTCAACCCTAACTGGACATTATCAATTTGTGGTAAGGCCCTTTGGTCTGGAAAGTGCACCTGCCACATTTCAAAGGTGGGTGAATAAAGTCTTAACATGTCTGGAAGACTATAGTGCAGCTAATCTAGATGATATGGCTGTCTTTAGCTCCACCTGGGAAGATCACCTGATCCTCCTGAAAAATGTTTTGGAGGCCCTGCAGAAGGCAGGCCTAACTATCAAGGTTACTAAGTGCCAGATAGGGCAGAGACAGGTTGTGTACCTGGGCAACCTTGTAGGTGGAGAGCAGGTTCAACCATTGCAGAGCAAAATCCAGACCATAATAGACTGGTTTGCTCCAACCACCCAGACTCAGGTCAGAGCTTTCTTGGACCTGAGTGGGTACTATAGGAGATTTGTCCAGGGGTGGTTCCATAGTCACACCCCTGAATTACTTAACTTCTACAAAAAAATGCCTGAGAAAGTTCAGTGGACAGTCAGCTGTCAAAAGGCATTTGATGACCTTAAGCAGCCCATGAGCACTGCTCCAATTCTGCAAATTCCTAAATACTCCAGAGAATTCATTGTCCAAACAGATGCTTCTGAGTTGGGGGTCGGGGCTGTGCTATCACAATTAAATGATGAAGGTCTGGACCAGCCAGTAGCTTTTATTAGCAGAATGCTGATCCCCAGGGAGAAACGTTGGTCAGCTATTGAGAGGGAGGCCTTTGCTGCGGGTTGGGCTCTGAAGAAGCTGAGGCCATACTTGTTTGGCACTCACTTCACAGTGCAGACAGACCATAAGCCCCTCTTATTGCTAAAACAGATGAAGGGTGAAAATCCCAAACTGCTCAGGTGGTCCATTTCCCTACAGGGGATGGACTATACAGTAGAACATGGACCTGGGTGTAACCATGCCAATGCAGATGGACTCTCCAAATATTTTCACTCAGAACATGTAGACTCAACTGGTCAAGGTTAGTTTAATGTCTCTGCGTTTGGGGAGGGTTGTTTAGGAGAGTAGGATCTGTTTCCTATGGTTACCCCCACTTTTTGCTGTGTTTCACTGGTTTTTCTACTTTAGTCTGGTTGTGGCCCTGCTAATCAGGACCCCCGCCTAGCTGTTCTCTCTCTAAATTGATACCATGTACTTTAGGTACATACCAGATTGGTTCCTGAGCTACCTTGTGAGGTCGTAGTATATGGTACCTTAGGTACCAACGGCATAGGTATCCCAGAGGCCTACCAGGGGCCGAAGCATGTATTATGCCAAACGTGGGAAGCCTTTCAAAATGGCACCTCAGGTCTGCACCTGCAGCCTGGGTAAGGTGGTGTAAATACCCCTTACTTAGATATAGTATACCTATATCTACATATGTATATCAACACATATTAACCTGTAAGTCACTCCTATGGCAGGAATTGACAATACTAAAGGCAGAGTGTTTGGTTTTGTGTGAGAGGGTGCCCTAGCATGAGCTGAGCCCCCTGCAGCTTTTGGAATCCCTTCCTTATAGCTGTTCTATAATATAGCCAAACCATAGTCTCTTAAGTGCATTATAACCTCACAGTAAATGCCAACTTTTGGTTTGGCTTTATCAAAACATGTCGTGTTTGGTGTCAAGCGCTTTGGAATCCAGTTCTGGTGGCGGGGGGTACAAGTCCACCCTTCTAGAGGGAGAAGACATGTACACACTGGTACACCCTGTGAATGTTTTAAAGAGCCTCAGCATCACGAAAGGGATGCTGCTGCCACAGACACAAGTCTAACTCTGGCAGGGGAGGCCTGGACAATAGGTTTTCTGTCTAGGAAGGTGCCAGCACCTCCCCAGACAGGTTTTTGTGTATTGGGGCAGGGTGGGTTGCATTCAGTGAATGCTTTTCAAACACTGCCTGGGAACACAAGGTGCTCCATGCATTTCCCAGATCAAACCAGTTGCTGGGGCACTCACCCCCAGCTCTGGTGCAAAACTGGACAAAGGGGAAGGGGTGCAACCACCCCCTCCCCAGGTCCTCCCATAGGTGGGACCATAGAGTTAGTCCATCCCCTAAACTTAGTTTAAGTATAGAAACCCAGTCCGTAGGACTTTAGATTACCCTGGACGAAACTCTGAAGAAGAAATCTTGGACCTTCAACATTCCATATCGACTAGAAGACGGAAGAAATCTCCCTTAGGGTCTAGGAGTGACCTCCCTCTTCAAACAGGTACCAAAGAAGCATCTTGTCGGTCTGTATTTTCGAGTCATTCGTCTGCATTTAGGGATTTTAATCCCAAGCGCAGATGAGCTCATAGATATGTTGGCCTCAGCCACATTTCTGAGCACATTTGATCTTACAGCTGGCTACTGGCAGATCAGATTAGCTGATGGCGCAAAGCCAAAGACAGCATTCTCAACCGCTAATGGACATTATCAATTTGTGGTAATGACCTTTGGAATGAAGAATGCACCTGCCACTTTTCAAAGGTTGGTGAACAAAGTCATAACAGGCCTGGAAGACTATAGTGCAGCATATCTAGATGATATTGCTGTCTTTATCTCCACCACAGAGCATCACCTGATCCACCTGAGAAATGTTTTGGAGGCCCTGCAAAAGGCAGGCCTAACTATCAAGGCTACTAAGTGCCAGATAGGGCAGAGTCAGGTTGTGTACTTGGGCCACCTTGTAGGTGGAGGCCAGGTTCAGCCATTGCAGAGCAAAATCCAGACCATCATGGACTGGGTTACTCCCAAAACCCAGACTCAGGTCGGAGCTTTCTTGGGCCTTACTGGGTACTACAGAAGATTTGTCAAGGGGTATGGATCCATTGTGACACCCCTGAATTACTTAACTTCTAAAAGAATGCCAAAGAAAGTTCTGTGGACAGTCAGCTGTCAAAAGGCATTTGATGACCTGAAACAGGCCATGTGCACTGCACTAATTCTGCAAAGTCCTAACTACTCTAACGAATTCATTGTCCAAACAGATGCATCTGAGTTAGGGGTGGGGGCTGTGCTGTCTCAATTGAATGATGTAGATCAGGACCAGCCAGTAGCTTTTTTATTAGCTGAAGGCTGATCCCTAGAGAGAAACGTTGGTCAGCTATTGAGAGGGAGGCCTTTGCTGTGTTTGGGGCTCTGAAGAAGTTGAGACCATACGTGTTTGTCACTCACTTCACTGTTCAGACTGACCATAAGCCCCTCTTATTGATAAAACAGATGAAGGGTGAAAACTCCAAACTTTTGAAGTAGTCCATTTGTCTACAGGGGATCGACAATACAGTGGACCATAGACCTGGGAGTAACCATGCCAATGCAGATGGACTCTCCAGATATTTCTACTTAAAACATGAAGACTCTACTTATCAAGGTTAGTTTAATGTCCCTGTGTTTGGGGGTGTGTGTGTAGGAGAGTATGATCTGCTTACTATGGTTACCTCCACGTTTTGCTGGTATTTCAATGTTTTTCGACTTTAGTCTGACTGGGGCCCTGCTATTCAGGACCCCATCCTAGCTGCTCTACAGGGAGAAGACATGTACACCCGTACCTGACCGGTTTTAGCTTAAAAGAGCCCTAGCATCACAAAATGGATGCTGCAGACACGAGACTGTCCTCCTGCTGCTGGATGAAACGCCGGCAGGGGAGGCCTGGACAATAGGTTTCCTGTCACAGGGAGGTGTAACCAGCTCCCCAGTCAGGCTTTAGTATACTGGGGCTGAGTGGGTGCATTCAGTGAATGCGTTTCAGACAGTGCTTGGGGCACACCTGGTGTCCCCTTGCATACCCCAGTTCAAACCGTTTGAAGGGACACTCAGAACCTGCTCTAGTGTAAAACTGGAAAAAGGGGAAGGGGTGTAAACACCCCCACCCGGGTCCTCCATTAAGTGGGACCCTAGAGTAAGTCCAACCCCTAAACTTAGTATAAGTATAGGAACCCACTCCTTAATACTTTAGATTATACCTGGACGAAACTCTATCCTGGAACTTTGGCATTCTATTTCAACTAAAAGGTGGAAGAATCTTCCTTAGGGTCAAGGAATAACTCCCCTGTTCAAACAGGCACCAAAGAAGCATCTTGCCGATCTGCATTTCCAAGGCTCCTGCTGGATCCCAAAGGATTTGCAACACAGGACACAGACTTCCAGACATCTCCAAGGCCAACCCGAGATCCCAGCAAAGATGAGACCCGCAGCCATCACGAGAGATGTGGAACAAGAACTCTTGGTCACCGTACACATTTGCTAGTGCACCTACTTCCCGAGCTTTCCTGAAATTGTGCATTGGGCTACTTGTAGTCCAAGCCCTGAGTACCATCTGCACTGAAGATTGTGGGCCTACCCTCCACAAGTGTTCAGCGCTTCTAGCATTTCTGCTTGAGTCCCCTTTGCGATCCCTGGTCCATCGACTGATGGGTACCCAAGAGGGTAACTGTTTTGTTTCTTAGGCTTCCCTGGTTGCTCCAGACGTGTCCTGACTACACTGCAAAGGGTGAGTCCCTCAGACCTTGCTGGTCTGCTCCGAAGCCAATCTTTGCATTTTGCGCAGGTTGCTGTTGCCAAGGTGCGTTGGGTCCAATCTAGATACTGACACTGTAGCACTCAACATCTAACATGGAACAGCTCAAATCCATCTCCTGGTTTTCATTGACAACTCCTGGTCCTCGTGGCTGGAGAGTCAAGCTTCACCTTTTGCACCTGAAATAACCCGACATCGGTGGCCATCTGCTCATTGCCATCCTGGTTACTGGCAAGTGACCCAGACTCTGTCCCCTCTGCTTTCAGGTTCTTCAGATCTCCACTCCACTCTTGGATCCATCTGGACAGTTTCCACTTGGACGCCTGCAGCACTTTTTCGCAGCTCGCCATAGAAAACGATGACGAAACCCGACACGAAAAGTCACCTATGCACCCGGCTTCCCTGGGTGAGATAACATGAATACTTTGGTGCTCCCGTGGGTCTCGACTCTTGAACTGTCTGGTTCTAAAGGGGTTTGCTCCAAGTCCACTCCTGAGTGTCCCTAATCTTTAAAATTCTAATCGCAACTTCTCCATTGAAGTCAACGGTGGTTCGTGGCCGTGTTTAGACACTGCACGCGTCCCTCGTGGGTCTCCTGCATCACTACTTTGGGTGGTTTCTGGTTGCCCTGGCGGTTCTACAAGCCCTAGACCTTGTCTCTATGTCCCTTGTGGTTCTTATACCACTTCCTTAGTATATGGTTTGTGACGCCTCTAGGGCGTCCTCCATGGTCCTTTGTGCATGCCCCTGCACCCTCCTTCTTGCCCATAATAGCCATTGTGCTGCCACTAACCCTCCCGCTTGCCATGCATGGTCTTCTGTGCTGCCACAGCCCCTCCCACCTTCCCTCAATGGTCTGTGTGCATGCCATTATAGTCTCACTGTTGCTCTCCGTGGTGTGTCTAGCTTCTATTGCCCGTCCTGCCTGACCTCCATGGTCATCTTGCTGCTCCTGCTCCAGCCCTGACCCTTGCCCCCAGCCCTCTGTTTCCATGTGCAGACTCCTATACCCTCAATCCTGGCTTGTCTGTACCTTTGTAATGCCCCTGATCCATCCCTCCTGCCCTTTATGGTCCGTTATGCTGCAGCTTTCTCTCCTGTCTGTCCTTTATGGTCATCTAGCTACCACTGCCTCTTTCCCCTCTGTTCTCTGTTGTCCATGTGTACCCTCACACACTGTACCGCAGAGTGGGGTCTGGGTAAGCAGGGGCTGCACTTCCGGCTCTGCCCTGCCCTGTTTCTATGTAAGGAGCCAGCTAGCGCCTAAACACAGCAGGTCAAGCTAGCTTTGGCAACTGCTGCCCCTCAGGGATTCACAGACCTCTCCATATTACTAGATTACCTGATTTCCAGGAACTAAGCAACTGCATCTTATCTAGAAAATGTTTTATTGTGTTCATGTGTTTATTGCAGTGTTATCAGCAGCAGGTGGAAGCCGTGCCCTGTAGACACACCTGTGCTGCTCTGAATATTGAACTCAGCAAGATAAAGATGTTGCTTTCACTTTTTATTTATGGTTTTAATGTGGAGAAAGTCACCACCCCAAGTCAGAGATCCCTTTTGATAAACGTGCATTTGCTGCCCTCGTGTGGTGAACAGCTGAGCTGCAGCTTTCAGTGAAATTGTATCCCGGGCGATCCAAGGGACAGTTCAACAACAAATTGTGCAGTGCTGCGCGAAAACAAGGCACGGTGCCATATTTTACGCAGTTCACATATTTTAGACCTGAAATCCTTGCCATGGTTCTCCTGATTGGTACAGTTGATTTACTTATTTAAGTAGTAAATGGTACTAACTATACCGGGGCCTTTAAAGAGATGCTGCTCACTGTGTCACCCACTACAGTCGCCTGTAAACCATGTCCCAGACCTGCCACTGCAGCCTGTAGTGCAGTTTAACCCCTTAAATGCTGGTCCTTTTCCCCCCAGAGCTGAGCCCTTTTTTGGCTATTTGGGTTTTTCGCGCTTACGCCTCTCTAACTTTTTGACCACATAAGGAAAATTTGCGTCCTCTTCTTCCAGTATCATGGGGATTCCAAAGGTACCCATGGTTTGTGGTTTTCCCTTGAGGGGACTCCGAAATTAGCCAAAATACAGTGAAATTGTGTGTTTTTTGGCGGAAAAATTGGAAAAAAGGTCCACAGATGAAAGCGTCTGTTTTTTTCCATGCAAATGGCATAGAAAAAAGGCTTGTGGTGCTGAAATCACAAGTTTCCCAGCTTTCAGAGACAACCAGACTTTCATCAGAAAACTAAAATATTTTGCACAGTTTTGCCATTTTTCTGGGACATAGCCTATTTTTGCAATTATGTGTACTTTCAACCTTCTTCCAGTTAATTGTAGAAATGGGTACGAAAGCAATACTGGATCCTGTAAAACTATACATTTTTAAAGCTTAGACAAAATTCTAAATTCAGCAAGGGGTCGTTTGTTTAAATCCTTCAAGATTTCTTTATAGAAACTAACAGTTGAATATAGGAGAAATTGAAAATTTGCTGAAAAAAGCAGCCATTTGTCCCAACTTTCTCACTTCTTCAAATTATGAGAGCTGTTTGAAAGCAATATAGTGTTACATCCGCTGAACCATTCTGGTTGTGGGTATATATAGGAATTGTAGGTTCACCAAGAACTCGACGAACCCTGAGCCAGTTACTGAGCAGCGTCTTGCAATGGTTTTTTTATTATGTACCAGGTATAGAACAATTCATTTGGGAAAATATATACATGGAAAAATCGGTATGAAAGACACCAATGTATTTCTGAAATAGGAACAAAATATAGATTTTATAAACACTAGATATTTGCACATTTCCAAAATTGTGAGTAGCCATACTAGCATGAGATTTATAGGTAATTTTTCAAAATGACTTCTTTTTTACACATTGTCTTTCATTTGGAAGGAAGAAATGCATCAAAATTCAAAAGGTAATAATAGTTACTCTACAATTCTGTGTTACCCTAGGTTTCCTGATAAAAATGGTTCCTCAGTTGTGTGGGTAGGCCTAGTGCCCGCGACAAGAAACGGCTCAAAACGCCACGTGGACACACCTTATTTTTACAGTGAAAACTGACACTTTTTTTGCAAAGTGCCTATCTGTAGATGTTGAACCGTATTTCTACTGACACCTAGGGAAACCTAGCAAACTTATACATTTTTGAAAACTAGACACTTAGGGCAATCAAGGATGGGGTGATTTGACTGGCTCTCACCAAGTTCTGTTATCCAGAATCCCTTGCAAACAGATATATTTTTTTAAACACATTTTCATCACATTTTTGTGGTGCAAAGTTCTGGAATTTGCGTGGATCCAAATATGTCCACAAACCCAGCGTTCCCCAAAGTATCCAAGAAAAATGGTACCTCACTTGTGTGGGTAGGCCTAGTGCCCGCAACAGGAAATGGCCCAAAACGCAACGTGGTCACACCACATTTTCACAGTGAAAACTGACCCTTTTTTCGCAAAGTGCCTAGCTGTAGATATTTCACCCTAGCTCTGCCGGTACCAAGGAAAACCTAGCAAACCTACAAATTTTTGAAAACTAGACACCCAGGGAAATCCAGGATGGGGTGACTTGACTGGCTCTCACCATGTTCTGTTGCCCAAAATCCCTTACAAACCTAAAGATTTGTCCAAAAAACCTAATTTTCCTCACATTTCTGTGGCGGAACGTTCTTGTGTCTGCGTGAATTCACATAATTCCACCAAACCCAGCGTTACCCAAAGTCTTCCTAGAAAAATGGTACCTCACTTGTATGGTTAGACCTAGTGCCGGCGAAAGAAAATGGCCCAAAACGCAAAGTGTTCACACCACATTTTCACAGTGAAAACTGACCCTTTTTTTGGAAAGTGTCTAGCTGTAGATTTTGAACCCTAGTGTAGAAAAAGGTAGGGCTAGGACCTTTCTCAAGATTTGCCCGGCGCTAACCGCCCTTGTACCATTCAAATTACCAAGCAATGAGGCAGGCGCCGGAGACCAGAAGGCAGGAAACAGAAGTTTATTCCGACGGAGCAGAACACATCAGATCAGACAACAAGGTATTGTCTCGAGGTGCTCTAACAGCCTCTCGGAGGCCTGGCCTCTTATACACTGGTTTATGGCATGTGACCTTTCTTTATTACAAACAGAACATTGTGGAGTAAGGGAAAAAGACATCCCCGTAATCCTCGTGTCAATCCCACCCCACATGCCTCTACAATAGAGATCCTCAACCTGCTGATAAGAGGAGGGGGTCATCGCGCAGCTGAGTGTTCTGCCGATTCTTAGGATGTGTGCGCCTGATCATATCCCGTGGGGTGGGGAGGTCTTGATCAATAGAGGGTCTTTTGAAGAAGAGTGTCTTCATACAAAAAGGGCAGTAAAAAGATATCTCCCAGCTAAGGCGATGGCCTCGGACCTGTGTGGACAGCTGGACACGGGGAAGGGGTCATCAAAGGAGTGGTATTCATGCCGCATGGACAATCGGGCGTGGAGGGAAGGTTTACCAACAGAGGGGCATTCATAGGAGGAGAGGAGATGCTGGTCAGGCGCAGGCGTGACTCCCAAGGACAGGGTCATGCAGAAGGGTCATGCTCATGAGGGGGAGGAAGGGGGAGCCAGGGTGCGCGGAGGATGCTCGCTGGGTGAGAGGGGCGCGCTGGCGACTGATTGTGGACAGGGAGACCATGATGCCTAAAATGGCGATCGTGCATGTTGTACGTGGGTGACAAGCTGGCGCAGATGATGTTCAGTTCGTAAACTAAAATTCCACAGTCCTCCCTTTTAACATGTCTCGCCAACTTGTCAGTTCGGATTTATCCCCATAAGGCCTCGTATTTCTACTTCATAGAGGGGACTCATGTGCTCATTTCGGAAGTCCAAAGTCTTTGGGCACATACAGTTAGAAACAAGGCCACACAAAGATGGCAGACATTGGATACCTAAACAACACCCACATAATATCACAACAGGTATCAGCACGAAGGAAAACAACCTCCAACCCCAGTTCTTCAAAGCGTCCCAAAACCAGCTCCCAAGCGACCATCCTTCCTGTTCTTGGTGAACCTCTGAGGAAAGTCTGTGGAGGTGTTCAATGGCTTTGTAGACTGAAGGCGAGTTGTCTGGCACGTAGGTGCAGCAGCTGGATCCGATGATGCGGCATGCTCCTCCTCGGTCGGCTAGGACAAGACGATTTTGAAGGGTCACAAGGCGGACCGCCTGAAGCTCCGCCGTGTTGTTGGCGAGGATGCCAGCCGTGATGTTGATCGTTGTTTCTACTGCCTGGGTCAGGTGTCGGATAGCACGGCTGTTTGCCATTGGGCCCCACAGAGGAACAAGTCCCTTTGTTGCATCTAGGAACTGTGCTCCGGTGGAGTCGGCTTGTCCAATGTCATCTGCACGCCTCTGTCGGTGATGGTTGGCAGGGGCTACATATGTGGGTGGAAGAACAAAGGCAATGTAACAGGCGCCCCTCCAACCTCTCGGAAGCCAGGTATAAGCTTTGGTGCCACACACAAAGTACATATTCGGAGAAGCAACAAAGGAAGGGGGGTCAGCTGAGTCCAATGTTCTGGTGATTCGGCAGGCGCTGTGACCCACCAGCTGCGTTCCATGGCCTTCGAGACACACGAGACCTGTGACATTGATAACAGACAGGGCCACAGTCAGAGTAGCGGTAGTTTGTTTTTGCAGATGAGAGAAGGTGGTCCTGGCTGGATTGTGGAGCACCTGTACTTCGACTCGTTCTTTGGCTGGAATGTCTTTAAGGAAGGTGGCGCCCGTGAGCGCAGGACACAGAGCAGCAGAGGTTTTTTCGGTTTTGTTCAGCCAGAACCCAGAGTAGAAGTGTGACACTGTCCGGCTGGAGGTGGCGTTGTCCTTGTGGCTCTCCTGCATGAGGATCAACCAGGCGAGGCAAGAGCCGTAAACTGAGAAAGGAGAAGGGATGAAGGGGATGGAGTGTCCTGTAGCATGCGGGAGCAACCCGCAGATCCAGCAGTTCGTAGCATTTGCAGCAAGGTTGTGTTGGTGCAACAGTTGTACGAAAGAATTGTTCCAAAATTCCCTGCGCCTTTCTCGGAGCTGAGGCGACAGAGAGATTAGGTGATGCTCTTTCAGGGGTGTTGGCTGTGCAGTAGGTAGCAATGCCTCATGAGCCGGCGTGCTTTCCTCCAGAATCCAGAAGGAGGTCACGAGGAGGAGGCAGAAGAGGAAGACAATGAAGAGTGCGATTGTCTTTGATTTGTGCAAGTTGTCAGTCTTTGGATTTCTATACTGGGTATTTCCTGTTGCTTCCATCATCTTCTTATCTGGCGCTTCCATCATCTTCTTATCTGGCGCTTCCATCACCTTCAAGGGGCTCGGTAGTGGGCAGAACCACAGACTTCGTTTAGCTTCTCTCCCGGTAACCCTTGATTGTGCTTAGGTCACCGTTCTGAGATTCAACTTAGTCCGTGGCCTACTTAGCCGAAACTCCCTCCTTTCGACGCAGGAAATACCCTTCTCTGGATGGCACAGTGGGATCAGAGAATTTTGCAAGTTCGAGTGCCTCAGTATCGGGATAACAGTCCAATATCGGTCGGTCTTTGCTCAGGAGCTCTTCTTGGGTGCTGACGTTTTCTGTCGTGGCCAGGTTCGCAGAGACCTTCCGGCAATGATGCGCGTGCAGCCAATGCTTCTTCCCCTCCACTCGAAGCGCCGTTCGGGTGGTAATCAGCACTTGCCAGGGGCCCGTCCACCGAGGTTCCAGACTCTTGGTCCGCTGGAAATTTCGTATTAGGACGAAATCTCCCGGTTGGATGTCGTGGCCGGGGCCCCTGGAAGCATCGGGGATGGCCTGCTGCACCTGTTGATGAATGACAGACAACGTTTTAGTTAACTTGCACAAATAATCAGATAGTAGGACGTCTGGGACGTCATGAATGGAGGTCGGTTTGGGAGCAGTCCAGAGATTCATTGGTCGCCCAAACACGACCTCGTAGGGGGTCAAATGGTGCTTGGTGGGGGTGGAGCGCATCGATAACAAGGCCAGTGGGCGGGCATCCGGCCAGTTAAGTCCAGTGGTGGCCACTATTTTTGACAATTTTAGCTTCAGTGTGGCATTATGGCGTTCCACCAGACCGGCGGATTGGGGGTGGAAGACCGCATGAAACCTTTGCTTCACCCCCAATCCCTTTAGGATTAGTTGGATAACCTCAGCTATGAAGTGGGGGCCATTGTCGCTCCATAAAATTCGACAAAGGCCATAGCGAGGGAAGAATTCTTTCAGTAGTACTTTGGCAGTAGTCATGGCAGTGTTGTCACGGGTTGGATAAGCCTCTACCCATTTGCTGAAGGCACATACAATGACTAGTACATACTTCAAGCCCTGGCATCTCTCTAGTTGGATGTAGTCCATCTGAAGGACCTCAAAGGGGTGATTGGGGGTCCCAAACCCTCCCCGGGGTACCACAGTTCCTTTCCCGGGGTTGTGTTGCAGACAGATAAGGCACTGCTGAACTAGGCGTCTGGCTGAGTCGGGGATTTTTTCGTTGTGCCAGACTTTGGAAATGAGTTCGATCATGGGTGCAGATCCTATGTGTGCGGGGGAATGTGCCATTGTCAGTATGGGGATCAGATATGAATCCCTTTAGGATTAGTTGGATAACCTCAGCTATGAAGTGGGGGCCATTGTCGCTCCATAAAATTCGACAAAGGCCATAGCGAGGGAAGAATTCTTTCAGTAGTACTTTGGCAGTAGTCATGGCAGTGTTGTCACGGGTTGGATAAGCCTCTACCCATTTGCTGAAGGCACATACAATGACTAGTACATACTTCAAGCCCTGGCATCTCTCTAGTTGGATGTAGTCCATCTGAAGGACCTCAAAGGGGTGATTGGGGGTCCCAAACCCTCCCCGGGGTACCACAGTTCCTTTCCCGGGGTTGTGTTGCAGACAGATAAGGCACTGCTGAACTAGGCGTCTGGCTGAGTCGGGGATTTTTTCGTTGTGCCAGACTTTGGAAATGAGTTCGATCATGGGTGCAGATCCTATGTGTGCGGGGGAATGTGCCATTGTCAGTATGGGGATCAGATATGAGTCGGGCAGCAACCACTTGTTTGCATCCTTCGTTCGCCAGCAGCCCTCTTCGTCCTTCAAACCCACCCTTGCCCACTTAGTCAGTTCGTGAGGGGTGCTGGCCGACTGAATGTCTCTGATCATTACCCTTGTGTCGCTCCATTTCTCTGCTTGTGACCTGGTCACATACATGCGTGTCACCGTCCTATTCTCAGCTGTGGTTCGTGCAGTGATGTCGGCCAATGCATTCCCTTGTCCGACTAAGTCTGTCACCCTTTTGTGTGCCTGACATTTGATCACCGCTAATCGTTTGGGGAGGAGGACTGCTTCAATCAGAGCGGAGACTATATCTCCGTGGAGGATCGGGGTGCCGTGGGACGTCAGGAATCCCCTCTCCCTCCACAGGAGTCCAAAATGGTGGACCACCCCGAAGGCATACTGGCTGTCTGTGTATATGTTCGCGGTGGTCCCCGTGGCTATGATGCAGGCTCGTGTGAGGGCTATCAGCTCTGCTGCCTGGGCAGATCGTTGTGTGATGCGGGCTGTCTCAACTACTGTTCGGGCTGTCGTTACTGCATAGGCAGCTGAAGTGGCGCCATCTGGGAGTTTGATGCATGAGCCGTCTACCCATAGTTCTCCATCAGGGTCAGTGAAAGCAGTGTCTCGGAGGTCAACTCTACTCCTAGTCTGTTCGTCCGTGAGGGTCACACAGTCGTGTATGGGAGGAACGTCGGGGTCATTTTCAGGTAGGGGCAACAATGTGGCAGGATTCAAAGTCGTGCATCTCTTTAGTGTGATGTGGGGTGCAAGTAACGTCAGTTCGTACCCTGTCAGTCGTGCGCTAGTCAGGTGTTGAGTCTTGGTTTGGTTCAGAAGGGTGTCGACTGCATGGGGTACTAGCACAGTGAGGGAATTGGAAAGTACGATTCCTTCGCTCTGACGGATAGAGACAGCAGCGGCAGCTACTGCTCGAAGGCAGGCAGGCAAAGCTCTGGCTACAGGATCAAGAGTGGCGGAGAAGTAGGCACAAGGGCGCTGCTTAGGACCAATCGATTGAGTTAGGACAGACAATGCGCATCCCTCCCTTTCGTGGGTGAAGAGGGAGAAGGGTTTGGAGTAATCCGGGGTTCCTAGGACAGGCGCCGAACAGAGGGCATCTCGTAATTCCTTAAAGGATGCTTGACACTCAGGGGTCCAAGGGAGCGGGAAGGAGGCATCTTTGGTTAATAGGGCAAGTAGAGGTTTTACAATGAGGCTGAAGTTAGGTAACCACTGTCTGCAGAAAGAGGTTAGGCCAACCAAAGAGCGGACTTGCTTTTGTGTTTTTGGGATGGGGGTGTCTAGGATGGTTTGGATTCGGTCGGGTGTAAGTTTCCTCCCTTCTTTGGACAGGAGATGGCCTAGGTAAGTCACTTGTGGCTGGCAGAATTGTAACTTCTTTTTGGAGACTTTGTGGCCATTTTCTGCAAGAAAGTGTAGGAGTTGGACGGTGGCTGTCGTTGCAAGCGGGGTGGTGTCGGCCGCCAAAAGGATATCGTCGACATATTGGATCAACACCACTCCATCTGGTAGTTGGAAGGCATCCAGCTGCCTTTTGAGGGCCTGGCTGTAAATGCTGGTACTTTCAGTGTACCCCTGGGGAGCTCTACAAAATCGGTACGAGCGGGATTTTAAAGTGAAGCCGAAGAGATAACGGCTGTCTGGATGAATGGGGATAGAGAAAAACGCGTTCTTAAGGTCGATAACAGTGAAGGTGGTGGCAGTGGACGGGATGAGGGTCAGAATGGTAGTGATATCGGAGACTACAGGGTATTGGGGTACAACCACTTTGTTAATCTCTCGCAAGTCGATGATGAAGCGATATGCTTTCTCATCTCCTTCGCCTTGCTTCTTAACAATGGGTAGGATTGGGCTGTTGCAGACGTTGCTAACCACCTCTTCAACCACTCCTGCATCTACCAGAGACTGAATGATCGCTACCAGTGCCTTCTCACCCTCTGGGGATATCCGATATTGCGGGAGTTTCGGGAGCATAGCGTCCTGTTGTACGGTTATGTGAATAGGATCAATCATCATTCGCCCCACATCAGAGTCATTTTTGGCCCACAGGTACGGAGGCAGGGTGTTAAGCAGGGACAGGTCAGCGTCAGTTATGGAGCACATGTGTCGTGGGGGACGGGATCTGGGCATGTCTGGGTTGTCGTACAAGATGACTCGTATTCCATCTGGGGAACACCTAATGGTAGCTCGAAAATGTTTCAGTAAGTCAATGCCCATAATGGCGTCAGGGGAGTTGGAGGAGAGCAGAAATGTCGCGTCAGTGGTGTTGTTTTCTAGGTCAAAGGTAATAGGTACGGACAGGGGGTTAGTGGAGGGCGTTCCATCGAAACCTATCGACGTTATGTGTGAGCCAGACAAGGGTGCCCTTGGAATCAGTCGTTTTGATAACACACTACGTGTCGCCCCAGTGTCTACCAAGAATGGAGACTCTGTACCCAGGACCTTAGCGGTGACATAAGGACCTTGCTGGTCAACACAGAGCTCGACTGGATCCCTCCCTTGCCCCTGGCAGTCCTATGCAAAGTCTGGGGCATTTTCACCTTCGGACAGCTGATATTGGTTCTGTCGGGGACGGTCAAATGTGTTCAGTCTCCCTGATCTGTCATTGTTGGTGTCGTTGGTGTGCCCTCGTCCTTGTACTCTATTTCCCGGACAACCTGCCACATCCCTGGAGTCCCTATTTCTATTCACTTCTAGCAAAACCGGACACTGGGATTTCCAATGGCCGAACCCTTTGCAGAAGGCGCATTGGTCATTGCTAATGTCTCTACGTCCAGTGTGGGGTGTTGGGGTGTGATCTTTAGGAGGTAGATCTCTGGGGGTGGTCGATTGATAGTTCCCCCTTTGGTGTTCCCGTCCTACCGTTATACCTTGTATCTGGGCTATCATTACCCTTTCCTTTAAATCTTTCTTCTTTTTCTCAGACGCCCTATCGTTCTCATTCTTTTGGTGCTCGTAATACTGAGCCATCTGAAGGATAGCTGCGGGTTTAGAGGCCCCCCAACTACTCTCACTCGTCTGCAGCTTTTGGGAGACCTCTTGTGTTAGGCCTTTTACGTAATTTTGTACAAACAGGTGCTGTCCGGTTGCGGTGGTCATGTCTTGGCCACTGTAGTCGGAGAACACTGTCTCGAATCGGGAGAAGTATTCTGACACATCTTCCTGCGGTTTCTGTCGACAGGCCGTGACTATCGACCAATCTACCTTTCTTTCTGGGATCAGTGTCTTTAATTTCTGGACTAGTTTGTCTGGGAGTTCCAGTATGTCCTTTACTGGTTTTCTTCCAGGCTCTCGTTGTCTATCTAGTTTACCGAGTTGGTCCCAGGTATGTCCAAACAGATCCGTGTGGTCAGCCTTCCGGATTTGCTTCCACACATCATCTGGCAGGCATAACCCAAAGAACAAGTCAATGTCCGCTAAAGTCATTATTGTCGAACCCAAGGCTGTGCCTAATTCGGTATAAAATGCCGTCGGGTTCTTTCTTAAATCGGGCAGGGTTTGTTTGAAGGTTAGGATATCTTGTCGGTCCCATGGTTGGTAAACCCAATTGTACACAACCCTCCCTTTTGCATCTGCATTATTAATATCATCGATTGTTCCCTGGCCACGTGGCGGGATCCAGTAAGGGGCCGCTTCTCTGATAGGCATCATAGTATTGGCTACTTCTACCGAGGTCGTTTCAGGGACTGTAACCTTGGCTTCTGGTTTTTGTTCCGTGAGATGGCGGAGGACCTCAAGTATCTGCATGAAGAGTTCCGTCGCCTCACATTCAGTCCCATCTCCAACATCAATCTTCCTATACAGCGTTGTTAGTTTAGCGGGGCCCTTACTTTGATACCTATCTTCATATGCGTTCAGGGTGTGGTAGCTGAATCGCAAGATGAAATGCCGTCTGTGGCTGTCGGCATGTGAATTATATACGCTCATTGTGTAATCTTCGCTCTCCCTTCGTTCTACTAATGTCTTTGCTATTTTGTCGATCCCATCCCGCTCATCTTTGCTCAACCTATTTGGTCTGGCTGGTGGTTGTTTACTAGCCTCGGGGTCGTCTGACGATGTTGTTAATGTGGCTGGTGCAGAGGCCGTGAGGGCTGGTGCACTAGCACTAAGGTCACTTTCGCTCGCACTCGGAGCTTGAAAGCTTTGTCGGCAGGGGGCATATGGAGGGGGCATGTAGATGATTGGGGGACCTAGCAGTAACTCATCGTTCGCCCGTTGTTTGGAGGGCAATTCAGGGTAGAGTGCAGAGGGGGTCCTAACAGGACATTGGCCTGTCGACCCTGATTCTTGGTTTTGTGTAGCTTCCTTTCTTTCTTTTATTTCCTCTTCTAGTTGCTTTGCGGCTAGGTGGGCTGCCTTTCGTAATTCTTTCCCTATTTTTGCTTCTTCTCTTTTCTTTCGTTGTTCCGTTTCTTTGCGCCACATGCCGATACTGTCGAGCATAGTGGGCGTGGTCTTATTCTTCTGGAGCGCTATTTCTAATGTTTTTATTTTATTTTCATTAAAGGAACCTATCAGTGGCCACTGACTTTCAGGGTTCTTTTTTGTATATTTATGCCATAACTTAGTATAAGCTATAGCGACTAGTCCATGCTTAGTGAACATGTCCTTATTAGGGGTGCCCTCCAGTGGAGCTGGATGGTTCATCTCTAATAAGCGGTCCGGGCTAAACAGGCTACCAACCAGTGGGGAGAAGATAGGCATGACGGATTACAACGGGGACAAAAGTCTGCACTACCTATCTTATCACGGCGGGCAAAGACTAGACAGAATATTTCTATTCTCCGTTGTTTGCCGGCGGTGAATACCTCAAACGAACCAATACCGAATAATCGGTCAATCAAACAATTCAGTGCGGAGAATAAGTGGGCACGAAAAGTTATCGTTACCCACTCTTTCTCTACCTGCAAAGAGAGACCTTGTTCTTCCCTGTTTGCAGACAAAGAATCTCCAGACAATAATCCACGAACGACAGTTCGGGAAACAGTGGGGGAGGAAGATAGGCACGACGGATTACAACGGGGACAAAAGTCTGCGTTACCTATCCTTCACTGCTTGCAAAGAGAGAGCCTGTTGTTTTTCTCCGTTTGCAGACAGTGAATCTCCAGAGGTTTCAACAAAGCGTAATACTAGTATTATCCAAACAAAACAATCTTTTCTCAATTCGTCGTGTTTACACGACCTTACCCGGACCGCATGGACGGTTTCCTGTCTTCTGGATCCAGCGCCCGATCGTCCTCTCTCCTTCGTGATGCCCATGGCACTCCTGATGGTTCCCAGTCAGGACCGTAGATCACTCGAGAGAGGTCTGTTCAGAACTAGTGAAGGTCGGATGATCGGCTGTCAGACGAGGGTCTATCGGACACGAGCTCTTCCCGATCGTTGCAGTCGTTCACTCTGTCGTCGGGACCTCTCCCACTGGATCCACGTGTCGCTGATGGGCCCCACACTTTGGGACGCCAATTGTAGAAAAAGGTAGGGCTAGGACCTTTCTCAAGATTTGCCCGGCGCTAACCGCCCTTGTACCATTCAAATTACCAAGCAATGAGGCAGGCGCCGGAGACCAGAAGGCAGGAAACAGAAGTTTATTCCGACGGAGCAGAACACATCAGATCAGACAACAAGGTATCGTCTCGAGGTGCTCTAACAGCCTCTCGGAGGCCTGGCCTCTTATACACTGGTTTATGGCATGTGACCTTTCTTTATTACAAACAGAACATTGTGGAGTAAGGGAAAAAGACATCCCCGTAATCCTCGTGTCAATCCCACCCCACATGCCTCTACAATAGAGATCCTCAACCTGCTGATAAGAGGAGGGGGTCATCGCGCAGCTGAGTGTTCTGCCGATTCTTAGGATGTGTGCGCCTGATCATATCCCGTGGGGTGGGGAGGTCTTGATCAATAGAGGGTCTTTTGAAGAAGAGTGTCTTCATACAAAAAGGGCAGTAAAAAGATATCTCCCAGCTAAGGCGATGGCCTCGGACCTGTGTGGACAGCTGGACACGGGGAAGGGGTCATCAAAGGAGTGGTATTCATGCCGCATGGACAATCGGGCGTGGAGGGAAGGTTTACCAACAGAGGGGCATTCATGGGAGGAGAGGAGATGCTGGTCAGGCGCAGGCGTGACTCCCAAGGACAGGGTCATGCAGAAGGGTCATGCTCATGAGGGGGAGGAAGGGGGAGCCAGGGTGCGCGGAGGATGCTCGCTGGGTGAGAGGGGCGCGCTGGCGACTGATTGTGGACAGGGAGACCATGATGCCTAAAATGGCGATCGTGCATGTTGTACGTGGGTGACAAGCTGGCGCAGATGATGTTCAGTTCGTAAACTAAAATTCCACACTAGCTCTGCCGGCACCTAGGGTAGCCTAGCAAACGTATACATTTTTGAAAACTAGACACCTAGGGAAATCCACGATGGGGTGACTTGACTGGCTCTCTCCAGGTTCTGTTATCCAGAATCCCTTGCAAACCTAAAAAGTTGTACTATTTATGGACCTCTTGAGCCTCTTTATGCACTTTTCTTGCCTTTTTCTGCACCTCTATTCCATATTTTTGCACCCCTGTTCTCTCTTCCTGCACTCGTCTTCCCTCTGTCTGTACCTTGCCTGCCTGCTTTTGCATCTCACTTGCACTTTCTGCACTTTTCTTGCTTCTTTCAATACCTCTGTTTCTTCTTTCAGCAATTCTCCTGCCTCTTTCTGCACTTCTCTTGCCTGTTTCTTCACCTGTCTTGCCTCTTTTTGCAACTCTGTTGGCACCTGACTTGCTCCTTTCTATACTCTCTTTCCGCACCCCTGTTGCTTCATTCTGCACTTTCCATGCTTCTTTCTGCTCCTGTTCTGCTTCTTTCTGCACCCTTGTTGTATCAAAATGTACCTCTTTTTCCTCTCTGCACTTTTCTTGCCTTTTTCTGCACCTCTCTTCCCTATTTCTGCATTTCTGTTGCCTCTTTCTGTACCTCATTTGCTTCTTTCTACACCTCTGTTGCTAATTATAGCAATGCTCTTGACTCGTGTGCACTTCTCTTGCCTGTTTCTGCTCTTCTCTTGCCTCTCTCTGCACCCCTGTTGCTTCATTCTACACTTTCCATGTTTCTATCTGCACCTGTATTGCTAGTTTATTCACCTCTTGTGTCTCTTTAGGTACCTCTTTTGCCTCCTTCTGTACTTTTCTTGGCTTTTTCTGCACCTCTCTTCCCTCTTTCTGCACATCTGTTGCCTCTTTCTGTACCTCATTTGCTTCTTTCTTTCTCATTTGCTTGTCTCTTTCCCCACTCGTCTTTCCTCTCTCTGTACCTTTCCTTCTTGTATTTGCATCTCACTTGCCCTTTTCTGCACTTTTCTTGCTTCTTTCTACACTTCTGTTTCTTCTTTCAGCAATTCTCTTGCCTCTTTCTTCACTTCTATTGCCAGTGTCTACACTTGTCTTGCCTCTTTTTGCTCCTCTGTTGGCTCGTTCTGCACCTCAATTGCTCCTTTCTATACGTCTCTTTCCTCTTCCTGAACCCCTGTTGCTTCTTTCTGCACTTTCCATTCTCCTTTCTGCGTGCCCCTCCTCCCTGACCAGGACTCCTCTGAGTGCCCAGTCATACCCATCCAATGAATGACCAACAATCAAAGACAAATGTGTAGTAAAATGTATGTTCTGTTGGAGAGGTCAGGGCTCACGGACACATGGACCTTCTCCAAAGATCTGGGCATACTACCCTCTCTCATGAAGCCCCAAGGGGTCTCCAGTAGGCACCAGTAAGGAGTCTACACCACTTATCACACAGCAAAGAGCAAACCCCCACCCCTTATAGTAGATCAACCGCCAGCCATGGTGTCAACTCCGTCCCCTGGGAATCCTTCCCTGGAGAGGCCATGTAGCCAATTGTATCCGACTGTCAGAGGCACGATCTGAATGCAATGTCTAAAAAATAGTTCTGGGCATTTTTTTGCACCATTTTTCTCTGGCTGTGCTAGCTCCCTGGCATATTCTTGTTGCCATCCTGGTCACAGGCTAGTGACCCAGACACTGTCCTCTCTGCTTTCAGGTTCTTCAGATCTCCGATCCACCCTTGTATCCACCCGGACACTTTTTCTCTGGTCACCTGCAGCACTTCTTTGCAGCTCTCGATTGGAATCGACGACGAAACCCAACACCAAAAGACACCTATGCACCCGGCTTCCCTGAGTGAGGTAACACGAGTTATATGGTGCTCCCGTGGGTCTTGACTCTCGAAGTCTCCTAGTCTAAAAGGGTTCCACCGTAGTTCACTCCCAAGTGTCCTCAATCTTTAAAATTGTAACTTATGTCTAGTTGCTTGACTGCAATGTGGAAAGAGTGTGGATTGAAATACACGTTCACCACACCCTATCATCCACAGTGCAATGGTCTAGTTGAAAGATTCAACAGAACCTTAAAGGGTATGATTGCGGGTCTCCCAGAAAAGCTCAGGCGGAGATGGGATATCCTGCTACCCTGCCTTTTGTTTGCATACAGGGTGGTTCCGCAGAAGGGGTTTGGCAACAGCCCATTTTAACTTGTGTTTGGGTACCCTGTTAGAGGACCACTTTGTCTGATGAAGGAGGGGTGGGAGTTACCTCTCAAACCCCCTAAACAGGATATTGTGGACTATGTACTTGGTGTCCGCTCCAGGATGGCTGACTACATGAAAAAGGCATCCAAAAACCTTGAGGCTAACCAGGAATTACAGAAAGTCTGGGATGACCAAAAGGCTGTACTGACTGTTTATCAGTCAGCACAGAAAGTGTGGGTGTTGGAGCCTGTGGCCCCAGCAGCTCTCCAAGACAAGTGAAGTGGGCCCCACACTATTGTTGAACAGAAGGGAGAGGTTACCTATTTGGTAGACATTAGAACTCCCACGAGCCCCCATAGGGTGCTTCATGTCCACAGATTGAAACCATATGTTGACAGGGCAGACATGGGCTTGCTCATAGCTACTGATGAAGGACAGGAGGAAGAGAGGGACCCTCTCCCAGACCTGCTTTCTCAGAGCCCTGATGATGGATCAGTTGATGGAGTAACCTTGGCAGGGAGCCTCACTGATCAGCAGCAAACTGATTACCGTCAAGTTCTCTAACAGTTTAGACATATGTTTTCACTGACTCCAAGTCAGACTACCTGGTGCACTCATTAAGTCGACACTTGGGACAGCCTGCCTGTTAAAAATAAGATTTACAGGCAATCTGATCATGCCAGGGACTGTATCAGGACAGAAGTCCAGAAAATGTTTGATCTGGGAGTGATTGAACCTTCAGATAGCCCTTGGGCTAGCTCAGTAGTCCTAGTACCCAAACCTCACCCGCAGGGTGGTAAGAGAGAGATGAGGTTTTGTGTAGACTTACAGAGGTCTCAATGCAGTCATTAGGACTGATGCCCATCCAATTCCAAGAGCAGATGAGTTCATAGATGTGTTGGCATCTGTCAAATTTCTGAATACATTTGATCTAACAGCTGGCTACTGGCAGATCAGACTAGCGGATGATGCAAAGCCCAAAACAGCATTTTCAACCCCAACTGGACATTATCAATTTGTGCTAAGGCCCTTTGGTCTGGAAAGTGCACCTGCCACATTTCAAAGGTGGGTGAATAAAGTCTTAACATGTCTGGAAGACTATAGTGCAGCTAATATAGATGATATGGCTGTCTTTAGCTCCACCTGGGAAGATCACCTGATCCTCCTGAAAAATGTTTTGGAGGCCCTGCAGAAGGCAGGCCTAACTATCAAGGCTACTAAGTGCCAGATAGGGCAGAGAAAGGTTGTGTACCTGGGCAACCTTGTAGGTGGAGAGCAGGTTCAACCATTGCAGAGCAAAATCCAGACCATAATAGACTGGTTTGCTCCAACCACCCAGACTAAGATCAGAGCTTTCTTGGACCTGAGTGGGTACTATAGGAGATATGTCCAGGGGTTTGGTTCCATAGTCACACCCCTGAATTACTTAACTTCTAAAAAGAATGCCTGAGAAAGTTCAGTGGACAGTCAGCTGTCAAAAGGCATTTGATGACCTTAAGCAGCCCATGAGCACTGCTCCAATTCTGCAAATTCCTAACTACTCCAGAGAACTCATTGTCCAAAGAGATGCTTCTGAGTTGGGGGTCGGGCTGTGCTATCACAATTGAATGATGAAGGTCTGGACCAGCCAGTAGCTTTTATTAGCAGAATGCTGATCCCCAGGGAGAAACGTTGGTCAGCTATTGAGAGGGAGGCCTTTGCTGCGGGTTGGGCTCTGAAGAAGCTGAGGCCATACTTGTTTGGCACTCACTTCACAGTGCAGACAGACCATAAGCCCCTCTTATTGCTAAAACAGATGAAGGGTGAAAATCCCAAACTGCTCAGGTGGTCCATTTCCCTACAGGGGATGGACTATACAGTAGAACATGGACCTGGGTGTAACCATGCCAATGCAGATGGACTCTCCAAATATTTTCACTCAGAACATGTAGACTCAACTGGTCAAGGTTAGTTTAATGTCTCTGCATTTGGGGAGGGTTGTGTAGGAGAGTAGGATCTGCTTTCTATGGTTACCCCCACTTTTTGCTGTGTTTCACTGGTTTTTCTACTTTAGTCTGGCTGTGGCCCAGCTAATCAGGACCCCCGCCTAGCTGTTCTCTCTCTAAATTGATACCATGTACTTTAGGTACATACCAGATTGGTTCTTGAGTTACCTTGTGAGGTCGTAGTATATGGTACCTTAGGTACCAACGGCATAGGTATCCCAGAGGTCTACCAGGGGCCGAAGCATGTATTATGCCAAACGTGGGAAGCCTTTCAAAATGGCACCTCAGGTCTGCACCTGCAGCCTGGGTAAGGTGGTGTAAATACCCCTTACTTAGATATAGTATACCTATATCTACATATGTATATCAACACATATTAACCTGTAAGTCACTCCTATGGCAGGAATTGACAATACTAAAGGCAGAGTGTTTGGTTTTATGTGAGAGGTTGCCCTAGCATGAGCTGAGCCCCCTGCAGCTTTTGGAATCCCTTCCTTATGGCTGTTCTATAATATAGCCAAACCATAGACTCTTAAGTGCATTATAACCTCACGGTAAATGCCAACTTTTGGTTTGGCTTTATCAAAACATGTTGTGTTTGGTGTCAAGCGCTTTGGAATCCAGTACTGGTGGCGGGGGTACAAGTCCACCCTTCTAGAGGGAGAAGACATGTACACACTGGTACACCCTGTGAATGTTTTAAAGAGCCTCAGCATCACAAAAGGGATGCTGCTGCCACAGACACAAGTCTAACTCCGACAGGGGAGGCCTGGACAATAGGTTTCCTGTCTAGGAAGGTGCCAGCACCTCCCCAGACAGGTTTTTGTGTATTGGGGCCTGGTGGGTTGCATTCAGTGAATGCTTTTCAAACACTGCCTGGGAACACAAGGTGCTCCATGCATTTCCCAGATCAAACCAGTTGCTGGGGCACTCACCCCCAGCTCTGGTGCAAAACTGGACAAAGGGGAAGGGGTGTAACCACCCCCTCCCCAGGTCCTCCCATAGGTGGGACCATAGAGTTAGTCCATCCCCTAAACTTAGTATAAGTATAGAAACCCAGTCCGTAGGACTTTAGATTACCCTGGACGAAACTCTGAAGAAGAAATCTTGGACCTTCAACACTCCATATCGACTACAAGACGAAAGAAATCTCCCTTGGGGTCTAGGAGTGACCTCCCTCTTCAAACAGGTACCAAAGAAGCATCTTGTTGGTCTGTATTTTCGAGGCATTCGTCTGCATTTTGGGATTTTAATCCCAAGCGCAGATGAGCTCATAGATATGTTGGCCTCAGCCACATTTCTGAGCACATTTGATCTTACAGCTGGCTACTGGCAGATCAGATTAGCTGATGGCGCAAAGCCAAAGACAGCATTCTCAACCGCTAATGGACATTATCAATTTGTGGTAATGACCTTTGGAATGAAGAATGCACCTGCCACTTTTCAAAGGTTGGTGAACAAAGTCATAACAGGCCTGGAAGACTATAGTGCAGCATATCTAGATGATATTGCTGTCTTTATCTCCACCAGAGAGGATCACCTGATCCACCTGAGAAATGTTTTAGAGGCCCTGCAAAAGGCAGGCCTAACTATCAAGGCTACTAAATGCAAGATAGGGCAGAGTCAGGTCGTGTACTTGGGCCACCTTGTAGGTGGAGACCAGGTTCAGCCATTGCAGAGCAAAATCCAGACCATCATGGACTGGGTTGCTCCCAAAACCCAGACTCAGGTCGGAGCTTTCTTGGGCCTGACTGGGTACTACAGAAGATTTGTCAAGGGGTATGGATCCATTGTGACACCCCTGACTTACTTCACTTCTAAAAGAATGCCAAAGAAATTTCTGTGGACAGTCAGCTGTCAAAAGGCATTTGATGACCTGAAACAGGCCATGTGCACTGCACCAATTCTGCAAAGTCCTAACTACTCTAACTAATTCATTGTCCAAACAGATGCATCTGAGTTAGGGGTGGGGGCTGTGCTGTCTCAATTGAATGATGTAGATCAGGACCAGCCAGTAGCTTTTATTAGCTGAAGGCTGATCCCTAGAGAGAAACGTTGGTCAGCTATTGAAAGGGAGGCCTTTGCTGTGTTTGGGGCTCTGAAGAAGCTGAGACCATACGCGTGTGTCACTCACTTCACTGTTCAGACTGACCATAAGCCCCTCTTATTGATAAAACAGATGAAGGGTGAAAACACCAAACTTTTGAAGTAGTCCATTTGTCTACAGGGGATCGACAATACAGTGGACCATAGACCTGGGAGTAACCATGCCAATGCAGATGGACTCTCCAGCTAAATTTCTACTTAGAACATGAAGACTGTACTTACCAAGGTTAGTTTAATGTCCCTGTGTTTGGGGGTGTGTGTGTAGGAGAGTATGATCTGCTTACTATGGTTACCTCCACGTTTTGCTGGTATTTCAATGTTTTTCGACTTTAGTCTGACTGGGGCCCTGCTATTCAGGACCCCATCCTAGCTGCTCTAGAGGGAGAAGACATGTTCACCCTTACCTGACCGGTTTTAGCTTAAAAGAGCCCTAGCAACACAAAATGGATGCTGCAGCCACAGACACGAGACTGTCCTCCTGCTGCTGGATGAAACGCCGGCAGGGGAGGCCTGGACAATAGGTTTCCTGTCACAGGGAGGTGTAACCAGCTTCCCAGTTAGGCTTTAGTATACTGGGGCTGAGTGGGTGCATTCAGTGAATGCGTTTCAGACAGTGCTTGGGGCACACTTGGTGTCCCCTTGCATACCCCAGTTCAAACCGTTTGAAGGGCCACTCAGCCCCTGCTCTAGTGTAAAACTGGAAAAAGGGGAAGGGGTGTAAACACCCCCACCCGGGTCCTCCATTAAGTGGGACCCTAGAGTAAGTCCAACCCCTAAACTTAGTATAAGTATACGAACCCAGTCCTTAATACTTTAGATTATACCTGGACGAAACTCTATCCTGGAACTTCGGCATTCTATTTCAACTAAAAGGTAGAAGAATCTTCCTTAGGGTCAAGGAATAACTCCCCTGTTCAAACAGGCACCAAAGAAGCATCTTGCCGGTCTGCATTTCCAAGGCTCCTGCTGGATCCCAAAGGATTTGCAACACAGGACACAGACTTCCAGACATCTCCGAGGCCAACCCGAGATCCCAGCAAAGATGAGACCTGCAGCCATCACGAGAGATGTGGAACAAGAACTCTTGGTCACCGTACACATTTGCTAGTGCACCTACTTCCCGAGCTTTCCTGAAATTGTGCATTGGCCTACTTGTAGTCCAAGCCCTGAGTACCATCTGCACTGAAGTTTGTGGGCCTACCCTCCACAAGTGTTCAGCGCATCTAGCTTTTCTGCTTGAGGCCCCTTTGCGATCCCTCGTCCATCGACTGATGGGTACCCAAGAGGGTAACTGTTTTGTTTCTTAGGCTTCCCTGGTTGCTCCAGACGTGTCCTGACTACACTGCAAAGGGTGAGTCCCTCAGACCTTGCTGGTCTGCTCCGAAGCCAATCTTTGCATTTTGCGCGGGTTGCTGTTGCCAAGGTGCGTTGGGTCCAATCTAGATACTGACACTGTAGCACTCAACATCTAACGTGGAACAGCTTGAATCCATCTCCTGGTTTTCATCGACAACTCCTGGTCCTCGTGGCTGAAGAGTCAAGCTTCACCTTCTGCACCTGAAATAACCCGGCATCGGTGGCCATCTGCTCATTGCCTTCCTGGTTACTGGTAAGTGACCCAGACTCTGTCCCCTCTGCTTTGAGGTTCTTCAGATCTCCACTCCACCCTTGGATCCATCTGGACAGTTTCCACTTGGACGCCTGCAGCACTTTTTCGCAGCTCGCCATAGAAAATGACGACGAAACCCGACACGAAAAGTCACCTATGCACCCGGCTTCCCTGGGTGAGATAACATGAATACTTTGGTGCTCCCGTGGGTCTCGACTCTCAAACTGTCTGGGTCTAAAGGGGTTTGCTCCAAGTCCACTCCTGAGTGTCCCTAACCTTAAAATTCTAATCGCAACTTCTCCATTGAAGTCAACGGTGGTTCGTGGCCGTGTTTAGACACTGCACGCGTCCCTCGTGGGTCTCCTGCATCACTAATTTGGGTGGTTTCTAGTTGCCCTGGCGGTTCTACAAGCCCTAGACCTTGTCTCTATGTCCCTTGTGGTTCTTATACCACTTACTTAGTATATGGTTTGTGATGCCTCTAGGGCGTCCTCCATGGTCCTTTGTGCATGCCCCTGCACCCTCCTTCTTCCCATAATAGCCATTGTGCTGCCACTAACCCTCCTGCTTGCCATGCATGGTCTTCTGTGCTGCCACAGCCCCTCCCACCTTCCCTGTGTGTTCAGCTAGCTGCCCCTGACCCCCTCCCACCTTCCCTCAATGGTCTGTGTGCATGCCATTATAGTCTCACTGTTGCTCTCCGTGGTGTGTCTAGCTTCTATTGCCCGTCCTGCCTGACCTCCATGGTCATCTTGCTGCTCCTGCTCCAGCCCTGACCCTTGCCCCCAGCCCTCTGTTTCCATGTGCAGACTCCTATACCCTCAATCCTGGCTTGTCTGTACCTTTGTAATGCCCCTGATCCATCCCTCCTGCCCTTTATGGTCCGTTATGCTGCAGCTTTCTCTCCTGTCTGTCCTTTATGGTCATCTAGCTACCACTGCCTCTTTCCCCTCTGTTCTCTGTTGTCCATGTGTACCCTCACACACTGTACCGCAGAGTGGGGTCTGGGTAAGCAGGGGCTGCACTTCCGGCTCTGCCCTGCCCTGTTTCTATGTAAGGAGCCAGCTAGCGCCTAAACACAGCAGGTCAAGCTAGCTTTGGCAACTGCTGCCCCTCAGGGATTCACAGACCTCTAAATATTACTAGATTACCTGATTTCCAGGAACTAAGCTACTGCATCTTATCTAGAAAATGTTTTATTGTGTTCATGTGTTTATTGCAGTGTTATCAGCAGCAGGTGGAAGCCGTGCCCTGTAGACACACCTGTGCTGCTCTGAATATTGAACTCAGCAAGATAAAGATGTTGCTTTCACTTTTTATTTATGGTTTTAATGTGGAGAAAGTCACCACCCCAAGTCAGAGATCCCTTTTGATAAACGTGCATTTGCTGCCCTCGTGTGGTGAACAGCTGAGCTGCATCTTTCAGTGAAATTGTATCCCGGGCGATCCAAGGGACAGTTCAACAACAAATTGTGCAGTGCTGCGCAAAAACAAGGCACGCTGCCATATTTTACGCAGTTCACATATTTTAGACCTGAAATCCTTGCCATGGTTCTCCTGATTGGTACAGTTGATTTACTTATAAGTAGTAAATGGTACTAACTATACCGGGGCCTTTAAAGAGATGCTACTCACTGTGTCACCCACTACAGTCGCCTGTAAACCATGTCCCAGACCTGCCACTGCAGCCTGTAGTGCAGTTTAACCCCTTAAATGCTGGTCCTTTTCCCCCCAGAGCTGAGCCCTTTTTTGGCTATTTGGGTTTTTCGCGCTTACGCCTCTCTAACTTTTGACCACATAAGGAAAATTTGCGTCCTCTTCTTCCAGAGGGGACTCCGAAATTAGCCAAAATACAGTGAAATTGTGTGTTTTTTGGGGGAAAAATTGGAAAAAAGGTCCACAGATGAAAGCGTCTGTTTTTTTCCATGCAAATGGTATAGAAAAAGGGCTTGTGGTGCTGAAATCACAAGTTTCCCAGCTTTCAGAGACAACCAGACTTTCATCAGAAAACTAAAATATTTTGCACAGTTTTGCCATTTTTCTGGGACATAGCCTATTTTTGCAATTATGTGTACTTTCAACCTTCTTCCAGTTAATTGTAGAAATGGGTACGAAAGCAATACTGAATCCTGTTAAACTATACATTTTTAAAGCTTAGACAAAATTCTAAATTCAGCAAGGGGTCGTTTGTTTAAATCCTTCAAGATTTCTTTATAGAAACTAACAGTTGAATAGGAGAAATTGAAAATTTGCTGAAAAAAGCAGCCATTTGTCCCAACTTTCTCACTTCTTCAAATTATGAGAGCTGTTTGAAAGCAATATAGTGTTACATCCGCTGAACCATTCTGGTTGTGGGTATATATAGGAATTGTAGGTTCACCAAGAACTCGACGAACCCTGACCCAGTTACTGAGCATCGTCTTGCAATGGTTTTTTATTATGTACCAGGTATAGAACAATTCATTTTGGAAAATATATACATGGAAAAATCGGTATGAAAGACACCAATGTATTTCTGAAATAGGAACAAAATATAGATTTTATAAACACTAGATATTTGCACATTTTCAAAATTGTGAGTAGCCATACTAGCATGAGATTTATAGGTAATTTTTCAAAATGACTTCTTTTTTACACATTGTCTTTCATTTGGAAGGAAGAAATGCATCAAAATTCAAAAGGTAATAATAGTTACTCTACAATTCTGTGTTACCCTAGGTTTCCTGATACAAATGGTTCCTCAGTTGTGTGGGTAGGCCTAGTGCCCGCGACAAGAAACGGCTCAAAACGCAACGTGGACACACCTTATTTTTACAGTGAAAACAGGCACTTTTTTTGCAAAGTGCCTATCTGTAGATGTTGAACCGTATTTCTACTGACACCTAGGCAAACCTAGCAAACTTATACATTTTTGAAAACAAGACACTTAGGGCAATCAAGGATGGGGTGATTTGACTGGCTCTCACCAAGTTCTGTTATCCAGAATCCCTTGCAAACAGATATATTTTTTTAAACACATTTTCATCACATTTTTGTGGTGCAAAGTTCTGGAATTTGCGTGGATCCAAAAATGTCCACAAACCCAGCGTTCCCCAAAGTATCCAAGAAAAATGGTACCTCACTTGTGTGGGTAGGCCTAGTGCCCGCAACAGGAAATGGCCCAAAATGCAACGTGGTCACACCACATTTTCACAGTGAAAACTGACCCTTTTTTTGCAAAGTGCCTAGCTGTAGGTTTTTCACCCTAGCTCTGCCGGTACCAAGGAAAACCTAGCAAACCTACAAATTTTTGAAAACTAGACACCCAGGGAAATCCAGGATGGGGTGACTTGACTGGCTCTCACCATGTTCTGTTGCCCAAAATCCCTTACAAACCTAAAGATTTGTCCAAAAAAACTAATTTTCCTCACATTTCTGTGGCGGAACGTTCTTGTGTCTGCGTGAATTCACATAATTCCACCCAACCCTGCGTTCCCCAAAGTCTTCCTAGAAAAATGGTACCTCACTTGTATGGTTAGACCTAGTGCCGGCGAAAGAAAATAGCCCAAAACGCAAAGTGTTCACACCACATTTTCACAGTGAAAACTGACCCTTTTTTTGGAAAGTGTCTAGCTGTAGATTTTGAACCCTAGCTCTGCCGGCGCCTAGGGTAGCCTAGCAAACGTATACATTTTTGAAAAACTAGACACCTAGGGAAATCCACAATGGGAAGACTTGACTGGCTCTCTCCAGGTTCTGTTATCCAGAATCCCTTGCAAACCTAAAAAGTTGTACTATTTATGTACCTCTTGTGCCTCTTTATGCACTTTTCTTGCCTTTTTCTGCACCTCTATTCCATATTTTTACACCCCTGTTCTCTCTTCCTGCACTCGTCTTCCCTCTGTCTGTACCTTGCCTGCCTGCTTTTGCATCTCACTTGCACTTTCTGCACTTTTCTTGCTTCTTTCAATACCTCTGTTTCTTCTTTCAGCAATTCTCCTGCCTCTTTCTGCACTTCTCTTGCCTGTTTCTTCACCTGTCTTGCCTCTTTTTGCAACTCTGTTGGCACCTGACTTGCTCCTTTCTATACTCTCTTTCCGCACCCCTGTTGCTTCATTCTGCACTTTCCATGCTTCTTTCTGCTCCTGTTCTGCTTCTTTCTGCACCCTTGTTGTATCAATATGTACCTCTTTTTCCTCTCTGCACTTTTCTTGCCTTTTTCTGCACCTCTCTTCCCTATTTCTGCATTTCTGTTGCCTCTTTCTGTACCTCATTTGCTTCTTTCTACACCTCTGTTGCTAATTATAGCAATGCTCTTGACTCGTGTGCACTTCTCTTGCCTGTTTCTGCTCTTCTCTTGCCTCTCTCTGCACCCCTGTTGCTTCATTCTACACTTTCCATGTTTCTATCTGCACCTGTATTGCTAGTTTATTTACCTCTTGTGTCTCTTTAGGTACCTCTTTTGCCTCCTTCTGTACTTTTCTTGGCTTTTTCTGCACCTCTCTTCCCTCTTTCTGCACATCTGTTGCCTCTTTCTGTGCCTCATTTGCTTCTTTCTGCACCCCTGTTGTCTCTTTCCCCACTCGTCTTTCCTCTCTCTGTACCTTTCCTTCCTGTTTTTGCATCTCACTTGCCCTTTTCTGCACTTTTCTTGCTTCTTTCTACACTTCTGTTGTTTCTTTCAGCAATTCTCTTGCCTCTTTCTTCACTTCTATTGCCAGTGTCTGCACCTGTCTTGCCTCTTTTTGCTCCTCTGTTGGCTCGTTCTGCACCTCAATTGCTCCTTTCTATACGTCTCTTTCCCCTTTCTGAACCCCTGTTGCTTCATTCTGCACTTTCCATTCTCCTTTCTGCGTGCCCCTGCTCCCTGGCCAGGACTCCTCTGAGTGCCCAGTCATACCCATCCAATGAATAACCAACAACCAAAAACAAATGTGTAGTAAAATGTATGTTCTGTTGGAGAGGTGAGGACTCACGGACACATGGACCTTCTCCAAAGATCTGGGCATACTACCCTCTCTCATGAAGCCCCAAGGGGTCTCCAGTAGGCACCAGTAAGCAGTCTACACCACTTATCACACAGCAAAGAACAAACCCCCACCCCTCATAGTAGATCAACCGCCAGCCATGGTGTCAACTACGTCCCCTGGGAATCCTTCCCCGCAGAGGACATGTAGCCAATTGTATCCGACTGCCAGAGGCACGATCTGAATGCAATGTCTAAAAAATAGTTCTGGGCATTTTTTAGCACCATTTTCTCTGGCTGTGCTAGCTCCCTGGCATATTCTTGGCGCCATCCTGGTCACAGGCTAGTGACCCAGACACTGTCCTCTCTGCTTTCAGGTTCTTCAGAACTCCGATCCACCCTTGGATCCACCCGGACACTTTTTCTCTGGTCACCTGCAGCACTTCTTTGCAGTTCTCGATTGGAATCAACGACGAAACCCAACACCAAAAGACACCTATGCACCCGGCTTCCCTGAGTGAGGTAACACGAGTTATCCGGTGCTTCCGTGGGTCTTGACTCTCGAAGTGTCCTAGTCTAAAAGGGTTCCACCGTAGTTCACTCCCAAGTGTCCTCAATCTTTAAAATTGTAACTTATGTCTAGTTGCTTGACTGCCATGTGGAAAGACTGTGGAGTGAAATACACGTTCACCACACCCTATCATCCACAGTGCAATGGTCTAGTTGAAAGATTCAACAGGACCTTAAAGGGTTTGATTGCGGGTCTCCCAGAAAATCTCAGGCAGAGATGGGATATCCTGCTAGCCTTTTGTTTGCATACAGGGTGGTTCCGCAGTAGGGGTTTGGCAACAGCCCATTTTAACTTCTGTTTGGGTACCCTGTTAGAGGACCACTTTGTCTGATGAAGGAGGGGTGGGAGTTACCTCTCAAACCCCCTAAACAGGATATTGTGGACTATGTACTTGGTGTCCGCTCCAGGATGGCTGACTACATAAAAAAGGCATTCAAAAACCTTGAGGCTAACCAGGAATTACAGAAAGTCTGGGATGACCAAAAGGCTGTACTGACTGTTTATCAGTCAGCACAGAAAGTGTGGGTGTTGGAGCCTGTGGTCCCAGCAGCTCTCCAAGACAAGTGAAGTGGGCCCCACACTATTGCTGAACAGAAGGGAGAGGTTACCTATTTGGTAGACATTAGAACTCCCACGAGCCCCCATAGGGTGCTTCATGTCCACAGATTGAAACCATATGTTGACAGGGCAGACATGGGCTTGCTCATGGCTACTGATGAAGGACAGGAGGAAGAGAGTGACCCTCTCCCAGACCTGCTTTCTCAGAGCCCTGATGATGGATCAGTTGATGGAGTAGCCTTGGCAGGGAGCCTCACTGATCAGCAGCAAACTGATTGCTGACAAGTTCTCTAACAGTTTAGACATATATTTTCACTGACTCCAAGTCAGACTACCTGGTGCACTCATTACGTGGACACTTGGGACAGTCGGCCTGTTAAAAATAAGATTTACAGGCAATCTGATCATGCCAGGGACTGTATCAGGACAGAAGTCCAGAAAATGTTTGATCTGGGAGTGATTGAACCTTCAGATAGCCCTTGGGCTAGCTCAGTAGTCCTAGTACCCAAATCTCACCCCCAGGGTGGTAAGAGAGAGATGAGGTTTTGTGTAGACTTACAGAGGTCTCAATGCAGTCATTAGGACTGATGCCCATCCAATTCCAAGAGCATATGAGTTCATAGATATGTTGGCATCTGTCAAATGTCTGAATAAATTTGATCTAACAACTGGCTACTGGCAGATCAGACTAGCTGATGATGCAAAGCCCAAAACAGCATTTTCAACCCTAACTGGACATTATCAATTTGTGGTAATGCCCTTTGGTCTGGAAAGTGCACCTGCCACATTTAACATGTCTGGAAGACTATAGTGCAGCTAATCTAGATGATATGGCTGTCTTTAGCTCCACCTGGGAAGATCACCTGATCCACCGGAAAAAAATGTTTTGGAGGCCTTGCAGAAGGCTGGCCTAACTATCAAGGCTACTAAGTGCCAGATAGGGCAGAGACAGGTTGTGTACCTGGGCAACCTTGTAGGTGGAGAGGAGGTTCAACCATTGCAGAGCAAAATCCAGACCATAATAGACTGGTTTGCTCCAACCACCCAGACTCAGGTCAGAGGTTTCTTGGACCTGACTGGGTACTATAGGAGATTTGTGAAGGGGTATGGTTCCACCCCTGAATTACTTAACTTCTAAAAAAAATGCCTAAGAAGGTTCAGTGGACAGTCAGCTGTCAAAAGGCATTTAATGACCTTAAGCAGGCCATGTGCACTGCACCAATTCTGCAAAGTCCTAACTACTCTAACTAATTCATTGTCCAAACAGATGCATCTGAGTTAGGGGTAGGGGCTGTGCTGTCTCAATTGAATGGTGTAGATCAGGACCAGCCAGTAGCTTTTATTAGCTGAAGGCTGATCCCTAGAGAAAAACGTTGGTCAGCTATTGAGAGGGAGGCCTTTGCTGTGTTCGGGGCTCTGAAGAAGCTGAGACCATACGTGTTTGTCACTCACTTCACTGTTCAGACTGACCATAAGCCCCTCTTATTGATAAAACAGATGAAGGGTGAAAACACCAAACTTTTGAAGTATCCATTTCTCTACAGGGGATCGACAATACAGTGGACCATAGACCTGGGAGTAACCATGCCAATGCAGATGGACTCTCCAGATATTTCTACTTAGAACATGAAGACTCAACTTATCAAGGTTAGTTTAATGTCCCTGTGTTTGGGGGTGTGTGTGTAGGAGAGTATGATCTGCTTATTATGGTTACCTCCACTTTTTGCTGGTATTTCAATGTTTTTAGACTTTAGTCAGACTGGGGCCCTGCTATTCAGGACCCCATCCTAGCTGCTCTAGAGGGAGAAGACATGTACACCCTTACCTGACCGGTATTAGTTTAAAAGAGCCCTAGCATAACAAAATGGATGCTGCAGCCACAGACACGAGACTGTCCTCCTGCTGATGGATGAAACGCCGGCAGGGGAGGCCTGGACAATAGGTTTCCTGTCACAGGGAGGTGTACCCAGCTCCCCAGTCAGGCTTTAGTATACTGGGGCTGAGTGGGTGCATTCAGTGAATGCGTTTCAGACAGTGCTTGGGTCACACTTGGTGTCCCCTTGCATACCCCAGTTCAAACCATTTGAAGGGACACTCAGCCCCTGCTTTAATGTGAAACTGGAAAAAGGGGAAGGGGTGTAAACACCCCCACCCCGGTTCCTCCATTAAGTGGGACCCTAGAGTAAGTCCAACCCCTAAACTTAGTATAAGTATAGGAACCCAGTCCTTAATACTTTAGATTATACCTGGACGAAACTCTATCCTGGAACTTCGGCATTCTATTTCAACTAAAAGGTGGAAGAATCTTCCTTAGGGTCAAGGAGTAACTCCCCTGTTCAAACAGGCACCAAAGAAGAATCTTGCCAGTCTGCATTTTCAAGGCTCCTGCTGGATCCCAAAGGATTTGCGACACAGGACACAAACTTCCAGACATCTCCGAGGCCAACCCGAGATCCCAGCAAAGATGAGACCCGCAGCCATCACGAGAGATGTGGAACAAGAACTCTTTGTCACCATACACATTTGCTAGTGCACCTACTTCCCGAGCTTTCCTGAAATTGTGCATTGGGCTACTTGTAGTCCAAGCCATGAGTACCATCTGCACTGAAAATTGTGGGCCTACCCTTCACAAGTGTTCCGTGGGCCCGCTTCTAGCATTTCTGCTTTAGGCCCCTTCGCGATTCCTGGTCCATCGACTGATGGGTACCCAAGAAGGTAACTGTTTTGTTTCTTAGGCTTCCCTGGTTGCTCCAGACGTGTCCTGACTACACTGCAAAGGGTGAGTCCCTCAGACCTTGCTGGTCTGCTCCGAAGCCAATCTTTGCATTGTGCGTGGGTTGCTGTTGCCAAGGCGCGTTGGGTCCAATCAAGATACTGACTCTGCAGCACTCAACATCTAACGTGGAAGAGCTTGAATCCATCTCCTGGTTTTCATCGACACCTCCTGGTCCTTGTGGCTGAAGCGTCAAGCTTCACATTTTGCACCTGAAATAACCCGGCATCGGTGGCCATCTGCTCATTGCCTTCCTGGTTACTGGTAAGTGACCCAGACTCTGTCCCCTCTGCTTTGAGGTTCTTCAGATCTTCACTCCACCCTTGGATCCATCTGGACAGTTTCCACTTGGACGCCTGCAGCACTTTTTCGCAGCTCGCCATAGAAAATGACGACGAAACCCGACACGAAAAGTCACCTATGCACCCGGCTTCCCTGGGTGAGATAACATGAATACTTTGGTGCTCCCGTGGGTCTTGGCTCTCAAACTGTCTGGTTCTAAAGGGTTTTGCTCCAAGTCCACTCCTGAGTGTCCCTAATCTTTAAAATTCTAATCGCAACTTCTCCATTAAAGTCAATGGTGGTTTGTTGCCGTGTTTAGACACTGCACGCGTCCCTCGTGGGTCTCCTGCATCACTACCTTGGGTGGTTTCTGGTTGCCCTGGCGGTTCTACAAGCCCTAGACCTTGTCTCTATGTCCCTCGTGGTTCTTATACCACTTACTTAGTATATGGTTTGTGACGCCTCTAGGGCATCCTCCATGGTCCTTTGTGCATGCCCCTGCACCCTCTTTCTTGCCCATAATAGCCATTGTGCTGCCACTAACCCTCCCGCTTACCATGCATGGTCTTCTGTGCTGCCACAGCCCCTCCCACCTTCCCTGTGTGTTCAGCTAGCTGCCCCTGACCCCCTCCCACCTTCCCTCAATGGTCTGTGTGCATGCCATTATAGTCTCACTGTTGCTCTCCATGGTGTGTCTAGCTTCTAGTGCCCGCCCTGCCTGACCTCCATGGTTATCTTGCTGCTCCTGCTCCTGCCCTGACACTTGCCCCCAGCCCTCTGTTTCCATGTGCATACTCCTATACCCTCCCTCCTGGCATGTCTGTTCCTTTGTAATGCCCCTGATCCATCCCTCCTGCCCTTTATGGTCCGTTATGCTGCAGCTTTCTCTCCTGTCTGTCCTTTATGGTCATCTAGCTACCACTGCCTCTTTCCCCTCTGTTCTCTGTTGTCCATGTGCATGGTCCTGTCCCCTCCCTATTGCTTTCTATGGATTATTGTGCTGCACTCCTGTCCCACATGACCTGTGTGGTGTATTGTGATGCTGCAAAACCTGATGCCTGCCCTGTAGGGTCAGTTTGGTGCATCTTTCCATGTCCCTCCTGTCCTCTGTTATCCGAGTCCATGTCCCTACCCCAATTCTACAGCAGGAGCGGAGGTGAGGATTATGCATTTCTTTCCTCACATTTATTAAACAGAAAGTTCAAAGATACAGAAAAAACATGTAGTTGAACAACATCTTCCATGAACCTCAGGAGTAACCATGGCCACCAACAGTCCAATCATAAGAGGTAGCGATAGTCCATATACAGTTGCCATAACTGTAGTCCCTCCTCTTTCTTCACTGCAGGCCTGTCAGTTAAGTCCCTTCACTCATTTCCTGGTGGTTTTGGACTTTGTCTTGGTGGGCTGTTTTGGCTTGTTATAGTTATGATTTACTGCCTTTCTTGCCTTGTTCCGCTTTCCAAGTGGTCTCTAGCAGCGGGTATCCTTTCCCGGTATTTCAGGGCGTTAGGCTTTTGCCCGAGTGTTTAATTTCTTGATTCACTGCTGGTGAGCTAGGTTGCGCTGTTTCGCGCCTCCACCGCATCCCCTCGCTCCACAGCGCAGGTTGCGCTGCTTGGGGGCGTGTTGCGCTAAAAGATCAGAGTGGCCTCCAGCTCGTACCTGGACTCCCTCTCCTCCTCGCCTGACACCGCTGCAAGCGGTAAGTTTGACGATTGATTTGAATATTTGCCAATCCCAGGCTCCTGCTTGTCATTGTCCGTGGGTGACAGCTTCACTGGACACCGGCGAGGGAATAGCCCCCCTTAACTAGATTGGGGCTTTTTTCTGGGTGTCCTCCCCTCTTTTTCAGCATGCAGTCACAGCATGAACATGACTACACTCCCTCTGTTTCCTCTGAGGAGGATTGGCTCCCCCAGTCGCGCAGACCTGCAGAGATGCCTAGGCTCTTGCCCCTCTGCAGGAAAGCGTTGACAGACTGTCCGCCCATGTTTTCAAGGGCACTGGAATACTGGGGGACGGGGGAGCTGGGCCTAGCGGTGTGCTTCCTGTTCATCCACGCAAGGTACCTAAGCGTGACATCTGGCGGAAGCCTTCCAGAAGAGTGCGGGCACGCTTAGTGATGCACCCTACTGGGAGGACGAGTTGCCCGGAGCTACTGGTGATGATGGAACTGCGGATTTTCACCCGAGGAGGGGTTTCCTGAGGAGGGGGAGGGGGAATGTGATGATGATGAGGATTCCTCGGGCGGGTTCCAGGAGCCCGACAGGTCATGGTGCCCTAAGAATTCAGCCTCATCCTTGAGAGGGGGAGGGCCCCTCGTCTGACATGTTTGACCCCCTGTGCATATTCAGGCCCAGGTCCACAGAATGGGTCCCGGACAAGAAGGGAGCCGACTATGTCGCTGATAAGATCAGGCAACCCTTCAATAAGGAAGTTAGGGCCCAACTTTGGTTGGAATGTCCCAGGACGTCCCTTCCCAACAGAGTCACTCTGACCCACGAAATTGAACCTTTTTCTCTAAATATATGAAGGACCCCAATAAGGGGATCGATAGATCATGGAGAGCCTGCCAAGACAAGCTCTTAGACGTGGTGTGGCCGCTGACCAAGGTAATTTAGCTGGCGGAGAGGGCCCGAGATTCTGGTCAGCCCCTCCCCGTGGATGAGGTGGTGAAGTGGGTGCAGCGAGCGATGATCTTCTTGGCAATGCAAATTGCACTCTCTCGGCCAAACGCTGCCGTTTCCTGCTGCTAAAGATTGATCTTGAGCCGGGGGAAGTCTCTTCCTCGGAGGCTGGTGTAATAGCTCAAGGCTCCCTCTTCAGCGATCCTTTCGTCAAGGAGGTAGGGAAGTTTGTTGCTACTTGTCGGCGCTAGACAAGGCACAGGCTTCTATGAAGAAGATTTTCCCGTGGAAGGTTTTTGTTGGGGCCTGAAGAGACAGAGGTCGCTTCTCCGGCCGCCAGTTGACTCAAGGCCCTAACAGAGCCCAGGCCAACCGAAACAACGGATGGCACGATGGTCGCTACGGGACCTTCTACCCCTCCCGTGGTGGCAGAGGGAAGAACAGCTGAGGCCAGGGAGGAACACACAACAACTTCGGTGGGTACAACGGTAAGCATTGCTTTATTATTCCAGGTTCGGTTGGGGGAGAATCTCCCTGTTCTTTCACAAGTGAGCAGAGATCACCTCAGACCCCTGGGTACTAGAAACTGTCAGAGGGTTTCACATAGATTTCTTTGGGACGCAAGTACAAGATTTCAGACCCCGGCCGCTGGTGTTTTCTTCTCAGGATGAGTCTCTTAAAGACCAGGAAGTACAAGATATTTTGTCCAAAGGGGGCAATTTGCCTTACAGAGCTTCAACCCACGGGTTTCTTAAGTAACATCTTCTTGGTGGAAAAGAAAAAAAAGGCTTTCGGCCTGTTATTAACCTCAGGGCCTTCAACAAGTGGTTAGTTTATCTCCACTTCAAGATGGAGGGGATTCATCTCCTTAGGGATCTTCTTTTGCAGGACGATTGGTTGGCGTGTTTTTCCCCCGCACTACAAGTTCTTCCAGTTTCAGTGGAGAGCATAGGTTTTTGAGTTTCAGACTCTGCCTTTTGGCCTGTCCTCGGCCCCATGGTGGTTTACGAAGCTCCTCAAGCTGATGGGGGAACATCTCCGGGCTATGGGCATTCGGTTGATCATTTACCTGGACAACATTCTGTTGATGGATCAGTCCAGAGTGCAACTGTTCACCTACTTAGAGGTCACAATCTCTCTCCTTCAGAACTTGGGGTACACCACCAATCGGCAGAAGCCGGACCTAGTCCCACAGCAGAGCATGACCTTTTTGGGCTTCAGGATAGATTCCAGAGTGGTGACCCTGAATCTTCCGGAGCAGAAGATACTCAAAATCAAGAAGGAATTGAGGAACGTCCTCAGGAGGGACAGGATCTCCTCGCAGCAGCTGGCCAGGATAGGTGGTTTGTTATCTTCCTCGATTCAGGCCACCTTTCTGGGTCCACTGCACTACCGAGCACTTCAAAGGCTGAAAGGAGGAGTCTTACCTACTCCCAGCTAGTCTCTCTGACTCAGGAGGCCAGGACAAAGCTCCAGTGGTGGACCGAGCACATGGAGGCATGGAATGACCGGGCGATATTTGGGTCGCAGCCGGATCTTGTGATAGAGTCAGACGCCAGTCGCCTGGGATGGGGCGCCAGATGCGGCTCGACCTCCGTTTGGGGCAAATGGACGGAGGAGGAACTTTCCCTTCATATCAACTGTCTGGAGCTACCGGCAGACTCCTTTGCTATTCGGTCTTTCACGAGGGACAAGGTGTCTTGCTGTGTGCTCCTCCGGATCGACAACACGACGGCGGTGCAATACATCAACCGCTTGGGTAGCACGCAGTCCAGAGCTCTGGCGGAAAAAGCCAAGGACTTCTGGCATTACTGCCTCCAACTCCAAATTTCAGTGACGGCCGAGTACCTCTGGAACACAGAACCCGATTGTGGACTGGAACTCCAGGCACTTCCGGGATGCCAGCGATTGAAGATTAGACTCAGCAGTCTTCCAAACATTGATGAACACTTGGGGCCCCTTCAAGTGGATCTCTTTGCTTTCAGATGGAACGCCCTGCTTCCCCAGTACTTCAGCTGGACAACAGATCCAGGGGCAGAGGCGGTGGATGCTTTCCTTCAGGACTGGTCAAAGATTCTGGCCTATGCCTTCCCTCCATTCTTGTTCATTCAGCATGTAGAGGCGCAGGTTCACCGGCAGAAGGCCTCAATAAACCTGATGACCCCGATTTGGCAATCTCAGGCGTGGTTCCCTTCTCTCCTAGAGCTGGCTTGTGACTCTCCGATTCGTCTGCCATTGTTCGACTGAGTCCTATCGGTCCCCTGGGCAATCCTCATCCCCTAGTTCTCCAGGTCCATCTTAATCTCATTTCATGGAGGATTTCAGGCGACGATGGATGGGCAACTCACTTTCGCAGGATGCTGAATTCCTCATCCCGCAGGCATGGGCCCGGGGACCATCAAGAGATACAGATCAGCCTGGACGCGATCTGTACCAAATCACCCTCCTGCCAAATCATCAGACCCAAACCAAGCAGCCACCAACCTCACACAATGGATCACCCACAGTGCTGACGAATTAGCACCCCTGAAAAACCATCAAATCAAGCAAGGTAACAAAAAAGCCCCCTGATTCAATGATGACCTTAAGAAATCCAAAAAGATCTGTCGCACCCTCGAGAAAGCCTGGTGAAAAAACCCAACCACTGACAACCTGGCCACCTTCAAGAACGCCACCCGCAAACACCACCAGCTGATCCGATCCACCAAGAAATCAGCATTCAAGGATCGACTCGACAACAACGCCCACAACAGCAAGGAACTAGTCAACATTGTCAAAGAGTTTACCAACCCCACCGCCGGCACCAACGCCATCACTCCCTCCCAAGATCTCTGCGACTCTCTAGCCTCGTTCTTCCACAACAAAATCGCTGACATACATAACAGCTTTGGAGACCAGTCCACCCTACCCACCTCCGAACTTAAACCCCCCTCCAACAACCTTTGCGCCTGGAACCCAATCACCACTGAAGACACCATCCGCCTGATGAATTCCATCCACTCAGGATCGCCAACCGACCCATGTCCCCACCACATTTTCAACAAAGCAGACTCCATTATCGCACCCCATCTCAGAGACGTCATCAACTGCTCCCTCAGCTCCGCTACCTTCCCGGAAAGCTGGAAACATGCCGAACTCAGTGCCCTCCTGAAGAAACCCACAGCAGACCCCACTGAACTTAAGAACTACCGCCCCATTTTGCTCCTCCCATTCCCTGCCAAAGTCATTGAGAAAGCCGTCAACAGTCAGCTCACCGCCTTCCTCGAATACAACAATTCCCTCAAACATTCACAGTCCGGCTTCCGAGCCAAACACAGCACCGAGACCGCCCTCATCGCAGCAACAGACGACATTCGAACTCTTCTGGACAACGGAGAAACAGCTGCCCTCATCCTACTTGACCTCTCCGCAGCCTTCGACACAGTCTGTCATAGCACCCTTATACAACGCCTCAGCAAAGTCGGAATACAAGGAATAGCACTAGACAGGATCATCTCATTCCTCGCCGGAAGAACCCAGAGAGTCCGCCTCCCCCCATTCAGATCAGAGGCCACCGAAGTCATCTGCGGCGTACCGCAAGGATCATCACTCAGGCCCACCCTCTTCAATGTATACATGAGTCCCCTCGCATCCATTGCGCGCCAACACAACCTCAACATCATCTCCTACGCAGATGACACCCAGCTGATCCTCTCCCTCACCAAAGACCCAAACACCGCCAAAACCAACCTACATGAAGGGATGAAAGAAGTAGCCGAGTGGATGAAGAACAGCCGTTTAAAACTGAACTCGGACAAAACGGAAGTCCTCATCTTAGGATCATCCCCCTCCGCCTGGGACGACTCATGGTGGCCACCGGCCCTGGAAATCGCACCCAGACCAACGGACCACGCACGTAACCTGGGCTTCATCCTGGACTCCTCCCTCTCGATGACCAGGCAAGCCAACGCCGTCTCATCATCATGCTTCAACATCCTACGTATGCTCAAAAAAATCATCCGTTGGATCCCCACCAAAACAAGAAAGACGGTCACCCATGCACTGGTCACAAGCCGACTGGACTACGGAAACACCCTTTACGCCGGAACCACAGCCAAACTACAGAAAAAACTCCAACGCATCCAAAACGCCTCAGCCAGACTCATCCTAGACATCCCCCGCCAAGCTCACATTTCCGGTCACCTGAAAGACCTCCACTGGCTCCCCGTCAACAAGAGAATAATGTTCCGTCTCCTCACCCACGCACACAAAGCCCTCTCCGACCTAGGACCCGAATACCTCAACACGCGCCTGTCCTTCTACACCCCCACCCGCCAACTACGATCGTCCAATCAAGCCCTCGCCGCAATTCCACGCATCCAACGATCCACCATGGGGGGAAGATCCTTCTCCTACTTAGCGGCCAAGACCTGGAATTCTCTCCCCACCCACCTCCGCCTTACACAGAACCACCTCTCCTTCAGAAAACAACTAAAAACTTGGATATTCTATAAGTAATGTACCCCCCCTCCCTCAAGCGCCTTGAGACCCTCTGGGTGAGTAGTGCGCTATACAAATTTTAAACTTAAACTTGAACTTGAACTTGGTGTGTGGAGAAACACCTGGATCCCGTGGGCTACAATGTTGCGGATGCAGTCAACTTCTTAGCGGAGCTTTTCCAGGAGGGCCTGGCTTATTACACCATCAATTCCTTCAGATCGGCCATCTTGGTAGGTCATGTTCCGGTCAACAATGCTCCGGTGGGGGAGCACCCCTGGGTGAGTAAGCTACTGAAAGGCATTAGGATTTCTTGGCCCGTTATGCGGGCCTTTGGGACATCAACCGAGTTCTATGCTTACTGTTTTCTGGCAGGGCAATCAGTATCTGTCTAGAAAGAAAATCTCAGCAAAGCTGGCGATGCTGCTATACCTCATCTCGTGTAAGAGGGCATCGGATGTAAGAGCCCTAGATCTTACTGCAAGAATTTTTACCCCGGAGGGGGCTACTTTCAACATATCGAGGAGAACCAAAACGAATACAAGGTCAGTAACTTATCCTGCTTTTCCTGTTTCCCCGAAGTTGTGTGTTGTCAAATGCCTTAAGGCCTATGAGGATATGACAATTGAGGTACGTCCTCTGGGTGAGCTGCAACTCCTGATTACCATTAAGAAACCGTTCAAAGCGGTGTCCTCGCCGACCATTGCAAGATGGGTCAGGTGGGCTATGACTTCCAAGGCTATCCAGGTCGGGGGTAGATTGTAGGACATTAGGAATGCGGCAGATTGCTCTTCAGATTCAACTTTTAAGAAGTTCTATTTTAAACCAATCCATGAGGCAGCCGCATTGGTGTTAAGTAAGCTTTAAAAATGCATAATCATCGCCTTCGCTCCTGCTGTAGAATGAGAAACTTCCTAGTTATCACAAAGGAAAGTTTCAGTTCTAATAAGGAGGCGGAGGCAAGGATAATCCCCCCCTGGCAGGTTATATCTATGCCTCCCACCCTAGGGAGCTTTCACAGGATCTCTGAGGATAGACCGGATCCATAGTTGGTTGTACCAGGCAAGTAACTTCTTAGTCTTCTTATGACCTTGCGGGTCTTATTGATGTACGATGCATTGTCATGAGTATTTTCTATGCTTGGCTTCTGTATTTTTCTTTTTGCAATAATGTGAGATAGTATGTATTGCAGTATGATGCGTTTACTGTTTTATGTAATTGTCTTATTACCATAAGCATTCTGCTTTGGCTTTGGTCTGTGTTGAGGTTTAATAAACAGTTCTCAATATCTTCTCAATATCCTCCTAGTTTCTGACTCTAAGGCGTATTAGGACCCGGATCACTGAAATAATATAGACTGCCAAAATATCGACCTGCAAAAATATCGTTGCCAAAATATCGACAGACAAAATATCGACTTTCTATCTACAAACAGGTAAGTACAAAAATATTGAGTTTAAAATATCGAGTGTTAAAAATATAGACTGTCAAAATATCGATTTTTTTATGTCTTTAAAATAAGTTAAAACTGTTATAATATTCCATATATTTAATATAAGCATTGTTAAAATTATTAAATAAATGTAACATAATTACATAATTAATGTAAATTTAAAAATTAATAATAATAATACATATATATATATAAATAGATGTTATTAATAAAACATATAGAATATATTTACCGTGGCATAGCAAAAGGTTTAAATTTAATGTAACCACTCCAGTGGGTGCTACAGTAGAGAAAGCGTACGCCTGTACCCCAAAAACCCAAAACTGACCCTGAACCCTAAAAATATCCCTGTACCCCAAAAACCCAAAACTGACCCTGAACCCTAAAAATACCCCTTTCCCCAAAAACTGAAAACTGACCCTGAACCCTAAAAATACCCCTTTACCCAAAAACTGAAAACTGACCCTGAACGCTAAAAATACCCCTTTACCCAAAAACTGAAAACTGACCCTGAACCCTAAAAAAAACCCTTTACCAAAAAACTGAAAACTGACCCTGAACCCTAAAAATACCCCTTTACCCAAAAACTGAAAACTGACCCTGAACCCTAAAAATACCCCTTTACCCAAAAACTTATTATTTATTTTAAATTAATTACCAATTATATTTTAATTATTTACCAATTATTATTTAATTAACAATTAGATTAAATTTACATAATTAATTAATTATAATAAAATTACTTCCCACCCAATTCCCCTATAAACACACAACCCGCTACAGAAAATAAATTACAAAATATTAATTATTTATCAATTATTTATTTTAAATTAATTACCAATTATATTTTAATTATTTTCAAATTATTATTTAATTAACAATTAGATTAAATTTACATAATTAATTAATTATAATTAAATTACTTCCCACCCTATTCCCCTATAAACCCACAACCCGCTACAGATTTATATTACTCAAATATTATTAAATATTAATAACTTACCTTATTTTCGATATTTGTGTAGTCTATATTTTTTCTAGTCTATATTATGTCTAGTCTATATTTTTGATTCGATATTTTTGCTATTCTAGTCGATATTAGTCGATATTTTTGTTGTCTATATTTTGTCTAGTCGATATTTTGTCCAGTCTATATTTTTTCATCGATATTTTGTCCAATCGATATTTTGGAATCAATATTATGTCTGTTTACCATTAGGACCCAAAGGGCGTAACTTCCTGCAACAGAGAAAGAGGATGGACTACGGTTTCGGCAACTGTATATGGACTATCGCTACCTCTGATGATTGGACTGTTTGTAGCCATGGTTACTCCCGAGGTTCATGGGAGTTGTAGTTTAACGTCAAAATCAAAAAGGGACTAGCTATGCTAGGGGGAAGGGCGGGACTCAAAGAGGTACGCGTGCAGGCAAACCAATTGGTTTGTTCATGAAGCCCTCACCCACCAACCTGGTTGGTGGGATGCTTCATCATCGGGCCCACCACAGTGACACCGAGTGTGTCCCGGGTGTGCTTCGACGCCAAGTTACTGCGGAGCTGGTATGTTCGCTGAGTGTGCAGTGTAGTGAGTGAGAAAGTGAAAGTTAAAAAGCTATACAGAGGCTCCCAGTACCCGAGGGTAAATGGATAAACTTTAATTACTGGGCCCCTGTTAGCTGTTTAAAAGGCAATTGGGAGGTGCTCCCGGCGGTGCTGTCTGACCACGATGCGCTCTTGCTACACATGCAAGCCCCTAGAGTCACTCAAAGGAAAGGTAGATGGCGCCTCAAAGATGCACTCCTGCAACATGAGGGGGTGACGCAGCGGCTTCAAGACGGCATCACAGAATATCTGCAGACCAATGACACTCCGGAGGTTTCCCTGGCTGCGGTGTGGGGGGCGCTTAAGGTGGTAGCGAGGGGGGAACTGATTTCGGTGGCAGCGGCGGAAGCCGAGGCACGGAGGGAAAAGAGGCAATCCTTGTCCGCACAAATGCTTGAACTCGAGCAAGCTCACAGTTGGACCGGGGCTCCCAGGATATGGAGACAGCTTAAGGCGGTCAGGGCCCAGCTCGCCAGCTTAGATCTAGATAGGGCAGAATACGCAGCCCTGCGACTGCGCCATACTTACTATGTGGGTGGGGACAAGACAGGGCGCCTACTGCCAAGTTGCCTCAAAGCCAAGACCCTACGGGCGAAAGTCTCCTCCGTCCATACCCAAGATGGGAAAGTCGTCCAAGAAGATGACCAAATAGCAGAAGCCTTCCGCGAGTTTTATGCCTCGCTGTATACGGCGGAGCCACCAGACGAGCGGACTTCCGCCGACATTTATCTCCGAGACACGGAGATAACGCCCCTGGATGAACCCACCAGGGCCTTCCTTCAAGCTCCCATCAGAACCGAGGAGGTCATCTCTGCGATCGCGCGTCTCAAGCCTCTGAAGGCCCCGGGCCCGGATGGCTTTTCGGACAGCTTTTACAAGGCTTTCTGCCCCCAAGTCGCACCGCTATTAACCAGACTTTTCAACTCCTTCCAAGGCAGAGGCTCCATCCCTCAAGACATGCTAGACGCTGACATCGTGGTCATCCCTAAGCCGGGCAAAGATCTGTCCCAATGCAAAGCATATAGGCCCATCTCCCTACTTAACCTCGATCTAAAACTATTCACAAGCGTGCTGGCGGCCAGATTGGGCCCGTGCCTACCGGGAATCATTGAACCGGACCGAGTGGGATTTATCCCCAACAGACAATGTGCGGACAATACCAAGCGCCTGCTTCATGTCATTGATAAAACCCACTACAATGACTCCGACGCGGTCCTACTGTCAGTAGATGCCGAGAAGGCGTTCAACAGGGTGAACTGGGGATATCTGGACGCCGTCCTGGCGCGCTATGGGTTCGGGGAACTGTTCCGCACCTGGGTCGCTAGCTGCTATGCCGCTCCGCAGGCCAAGATCACAGTTAATGGGGTACGCTTGAGACCTTTAGACATCCGAAGGGGAACCAGGCAGGGGTGTCCATTTTTAACACTGCTATTCGCTCTGTACATCGAACCACTAGCCCAACGGATTCGAGACAACGGGTTCATTACAGGCGTCCGTTTTGGCGGAGAACAACAGACCATAAGTCTGTACGCAGACGACGTCCTGGCGGCCCTGGAGGACCCCTCGACGTCGGTACCGGCTTTCCTTTCGGAGATAGAGAATTTCGGGAATGTATCGGGGTTCAAGATGAACGTGGAGAAATCCCTAATCTTGCCTCTTGGTCGGAACGCAAAAGCGGCACGACGCGGCCACCAGACATACGGGGACCTTCGAGTTCAGATGTCCATACCCTACTTGGGCATCTCTCTAACCCCGAGCACAGCCCAAACGTTCGAGGGGAACTATACGGCTCTACTGGCTGCTCTAAAAGGGGACCTGGCAAGATGGCGCTGTCAACAGCTTTCCTGGTTAGGACGGGTGGCAGCGATAAAAATGACCCTACTGCCAAAGGTCTTGTACTTGTTCCTGACCATACCGGTGACTCCCCTGATTGGCGTGCTCAAACAACTGCAGGACTCCATCACACACTTTGTGTGGGCTGGTAAGCGCCCACGTCTACGCAGGGACCTGAACACGCGGACCACAGCGGAAGGCGGACTCGGGGTCCCTGACTTACTTCTCTACTTCTACGCGTCACAACTTCGCTACCTCCTAGAATGGCGCAGGCCCGAATCGGAAAAGCGGTGGTTATTTCAAGACCGAGCCATGGGTCAGATGTCCCTGTGGAAAGTCCCATTCCTGAGCCGGAAAGATAGACCCTCATACCTCGGGAAATCACCCATTACGAGGACGGTAATGCAGGTATGGGACAAAGTAGCGGTTCTGAAGGGCCTTACCACATTCCCGTCCCCGATGTCCCCTCTGTTTGAAAACCCAGCGTTCCCTCCGGGACTGACCCCCGGGCCGTTTTTGCAGTGGCGGGAGTCAGAATGCAAGGCAGCCGGCGACCTCTTCGACCCCACGGGCTTCATGCAGATACGCACTTTGCAAGACTGCTACACACTCCCACAGATACAACGCTTCCAATACTTCCAGATCAGACACTGGCTCACAGAGAAAGATGTGCTACCTCACATGAGCAGACCCCTAATAGACTATGAAAAATGGCTCCACACGAAAAACACTGACAGACACGCAATCACTGACCTCTACATGATGCTCGGCCCACCTCCCCCTGCTGCACGTTCGGCGGGGCAGAATAGATGGGAACACGAATTAGGACACTCCTTCACAGATAAGGAATGGCAGGACATATACTTCAGGGCTCATCACACCGTCCGTAATGTAGCCAGTAAGGAGGCAGCTGTGAAAATAGCGCACTATTAGCACCTTACACCGGCACGGCTTCATCAAGGCAATCCACGTAGGGACCCTGGGTGATGGAGGGGATGCGGGCAACAGGGGACACTCACTCACATCCTATGGGAATGCACAGAAGATCAGGGGTATTGGGAGGAGGTGCTCAAGAGCTTCGACACACACTTTGACACCGAAATTCCCCGATTTCAGGCATACACGCTCCTGGGCCTTCCTAACGCCATCACATTCCCTCTCAAATCGATTAGGGGGCGACAGATGGGGCTAGTGATGGGGCAGCCACCCAACACATCTTATCTCTCTGGGGCACCCCTAGAAAACCTACCCACACGGGATGGCTCCATCGTCTGTGGTATATTATGCGCATGGAGAAGATACAGGCCTCCCTTACCCAAACACGGGACACCTTTCTCGATACATGGCAGCCCCTCGTCTCTCTCCTATCAGAGGAATTTAATGAAATCACCTGCCCAAAATACCTCAGGGTGCTTAGGCTTCCAGACGACTTCCGGGGGGCACCTCGATCACCCAACTGAATGCCGCCTACCCTACAGGCCTTGAGAGAACTAATATCACCGCACTTACCACACCGGGGAAGGGGAAACGTGGGTGGGATGCGGGAGGGAGTGGAGAGGGGGAGGGATGGTTGGATGTTCATGGGACCGGATTAGAGCTTCACTTCGCTTACGGGGCCTCCCCAGCAGTCAAGGACACACTCTACACAGCGCCAATGGGCCCCGCCATTTGGGAAAGGCGGGATAGCTGTTTCTTGAAGGGCGATCGCATGCTTGCCCGTGTTTCCTAAGGACCAAGTGAGTATGTGAAAAGGTGCAATTTAAATAAAAATACTAAATTATAGTGATTGTGTTATTTTGTTGGCTATGTGTTGCACTCCCTAAGGTGCGTTTATATGTTAGAGGGGGATTCCCTCTGGCTTTACTACACATAACGTAGAAAGGACATAGACAGACGTACAGAGTAGAGTCATATTAGTATGACATGATGATTTTCACATCATTTAGCCGACTTGTAAGGTGAGTGATCGACCTGTATGCGGCTAGGGTGTGGTCAAGTCAGAGGCATGATCTGTGTGGGTTTTATTTTAAAACCGATTGTAGTGGTGAGCTAAAACAGCAGATATTAGCATGGTGAGGTACAGGTAAGTAAAGTACATTATCCTCACACAGGCTATTTACTGTAAAAAGCTTCCTTGGGTCACCTGGCAGAGAAAGAGACCCTGAAAAGAGGTAGTGAAAGTAATTGTTTACATCCAACCTGTAGGAAAAAAAGGTTTCGACAGCTTACCCCAGTTGTTGCAGTGGTGTACTTGCGTTACTCATGGAATTGCCGGTCTAGATCCTCCTTGGACCTGTCGTCCTTCTGCGGTGCCCGAAATGAGTGAAGGAGGCCCGTGGATCGAGCCTAAATAGCCCCGATTATTGTTATCACCTGGATGTAGGTGGAAATAGAGGGAGGGATGCGCTTGCGCTAATTGCCCTGTCATTGTCGCTGTGCGCATGCTCAAAGGGGCAATGTTTATCGCGCATGCGCACCGACAGCTAACATGTGCCTCCGAGACTGCGCATGTGCATAGAAGCAATGCATCTATTGTTTAACGAACTGGAGCATGTGCGCCTGGGCCTCTTGAAATGCTGTTCTAGGCTATGGGGGGTAAAACAAAGCGCTGTTCAGTGCATATTGGTGGGAGTCAGTTGTTCAATGGGACAACCTTATCCTGAAACACTACAATACATTATACTGAAGTGCATTAATGTGTCTACAGATAGTTGGGGCAATAGTGATGTAACACAGTTTTGATCTGTTTAGGCTGGGTTTCACTGTGAGAGGGACAGAAGAATTCAGATTTGGACATTTGGTAATCGATTTTTCAGAGGTTTAAGGAATTCCACGGTATTGAGTCGTTTAAGCCCATAGTGTGGGTAGAAAGCCTATATATCCAGCTTTGTTCTTTCTGGAGAAGGAATTTGTCATTGTTTTCTGTTGTGTCAAACTGTTCAATGACAGTCCAAGTAAAGTCATTAGGGGTGTGGTTGTGGGATAAAAAGTGGTCCGTTAGTCTGCTAATACTTTTGCCACACCGGATGGTGCTCCTGTGTTCTGTCATTCTTGTTCTGACTTTTCTGGAAGTCATCCTCGATATACCGAAGGCCACATCTGCAGGTTATGAGGTATATTAGATTGGACAAGTTACAGTTTGTAAACTGTCGCTGTGTCCATGTTTTTCCTGGTTCTAAATTGAGGGTTTTTGATGGTACTGTTAAATGGCATACGCTGCAGTTATTACATGGTTGGTGGCCTGTGAGATTGGGTAAGCCCCAGGCATTTAGGATTGTGTTGTTGGCCGGGGCGGTGTTGGGTCTGGGTCTTGTGTGGACAAGCTGGTCTTTTAGGTTTTTTGCTCTTTTATAAGCAAATCGTGGTTTTTCCCAATTTCTGGTTCCAGAATTAATGATCTTCCAGTTTCTTTTCATAATGTTGGAAACCTGGTTCGATGCTGTGTTGTATGTTGTCACACAGGTGAGCGTGGGTTCCTCAGGGGGTTTTTCGGTGGTTTCCAGCAGTGCCTCCCTATTTTGGTTTCGCGCTCTATTACAGGTGGTTTTGATGATCCTGGCGGGGTACCCTCTGTCCTCTAGTTTGTGGACTAGGGCGGTGGCTTGTTGTTTATAGTCCTGGATGTGGCTACAGTTGCGTCTGAGGCGCAAAAATTGCCCATAGGGGAGGTTTTCGTCCAACAACAACAAGCTAGAAACCACCAAAAAAAAACCTGAGGTACCCATGCTCACCTGTGTGACAACATACAACACGGAATCGAACCAGTTTTCCAATATTATCAAGCGAAACTTGAAGGTCATTAATTTTAATTATAATGTAACTAAAGTCTTAAAACCTTCTATTAACTGCAATGTTTTTTACTGAGGTGATATCATGTACATTGGTCCCAATATGGCTGCAAACACTTCTTGGATGAAGTGCTGCGTGCCAATCAGATCTCACGATGAGATGTGTGGTTAGGCTTTGCCCAGATATATATATTTCTTTTTCCATTAATATTTTAAAAAACTGCTGAACGGATTTGCACCATTTAACAAAAAGAGTTCTTTCTATAACAAGGGCTACCTTTTTGCCAATTTGGTGTAATTCCGTTCAGCAGTTCGGGCTATAGCCGTGTCTAAAATTTCCGATGGAAAATAACATGGAGAAAACACGTTTTGGGACCCCCCTTTTTTCTCGGTCCCCGCTTGCCAAATCACCCCAAAACTTGCAGGATGGGAGTGGACAAGACTGCCACACAAACTTGGAATATTTTGCGAAGATTAGTCATCCTGCGCAAAAGTTATTGGGAATAGAATGTTGTGATTTTCCTATGGTAACTACCTACTAGCGACTGCCAGTAGGTAATATATATTTATAAAACATATTTAAACTTTACAGAAACACACATTCACTCGATGATGTCATCAGTGTTGTCATATGAGATGTCATCAGTGATGTCACTGACCATGACATGAATGATGTTATATGTGACGTCATCAGCAGTGCATTGCGGGATTGTGAGTTATAGTTAGCTGAACTAACTATAGCGGCCACATTTCTCTGGTTTTATACGAGTAAAATGTCCAACTAACTATAACATCCCTGAAACCTGTGTTTTTTTCAGTGAATTACTAAGATTTTGTAAAAGCTCATTTCTAACTATAACGTCCCTGAAACATATAGTTTTTTCAGTGAATTTCAAAAGGTTTTTTAAATGCTAATTTCAAACTATGCCTACATGTGCAGAAAGAAGAAGAAAGGAACAAAAAGAAGCAAGAGAAATGCAGAAAGAGGAAACAGAAGTCCAGAATGACAAAGAATGGTACAGAAAGAAGCAAGAGATGTATCTTTACGTAGCAGTATAGTGATCTTTCTCGTCTTTTGTTTATGATTTAAACGTTTTGATTCTTTCCGTATATTTATAGTAATATTTGTGGTACTATCTACTCTCCGGTGTCCGAACCGGTTATGTTTAGAAACACCGGCACACAAGAGGCGAGGAACTACGCGATAAACGGCAGAACATATCCGGTTCGGAACCGTTGAGAAATGCGCGCAACAATCACCCTCTGTAACCAGTGAATAGTGCGGGAAAACAACTTTATTCCAAAGAGAAGATGCCCGCATAGAAAATAAGCGTGGACACCGGAGAGTAGATGGTTTCACGAATATTACTATGAATATACGGAAAGAATCAAAACGTTTAAATCATAAACAAAAGAGGAGAAAGATCACTATACTGCTACGTAAAGATCTATCTCCATAATCCAGCGAATCTGGTAGCTAAAGGATACTTAAAGTACACGACTGCGTCAAATTGATAAGATTGTTTAAGAAGGATACCGCTTATATGAAATTGAGGACCCCGTTATTAATTGTCCTGAGGAAGGTGTGACCTTATCCACGGTACCAACACCGAAACGCGTCGACGCACAGAAAGATAGAGAATCCAAACAGAGCCTAGAAGATACCAACTATATGTAAATTTAACAATTGTGGTACGAATATATGAATTGAGTAAGGCTATTGGATCCCACAAATTGGTAGAAACATTATTCGAGCGAGTACAGTTACTGGGGTGTTTCTGATATTTTGTATATTTTGTGTTATTGTAAATCATGGTATTGTAATGTATATGCACTGTACTAAGGTTTTTATGCAGTTTTTTAATTGAGAAAATGTCTTTCATGTATTTTTACTTATAAAGGTATGAAATGTTTGTTTACATTGTATGTTTTCAGAACAATTGTTTTTTCTGAAATTTTAATTCTGAAATATTTTCTATTTATTTTAATAAAAAGATTGTAAATGTTAGACTTTGGTTCTTGGCCAGTCCCTTGACAACATGTTTATGGGTGTCTTGGATACAGAATAATAATTTTTCCAATATATACTGTGGTCTTTATAATAATTCCAGGGATATTCTTTAGACTTGTTTGGTCATTTAGTACCCTGTTCCCTGGAACACGAGGGGTCTTCTCTCTCACCTTACAGGTGGTTAGAGGACTGCATGCATAGTGGACAGGGGTTTGTAGCAGTGCATGAGTTAAGGTCTGGGTCACTGCGTGAGTATTAGGATACTGACTGAATGATTAGAGTACTGCAAGGAGACTGCCTGGGTGAATTCTTAAGAGGTTGGGTTTTGGTGCAGTGTTTGGATTAGTACATGGTGCTGGATGGCTGACTGTAGGAGAGCATGGGGAGTGACAGGGTGATTGCTGGAGTGTACCTGGGTAATTGAAGGTGTGAAAAACAAGTGTGTAGGTGGTTAGAGGACTGCATGCGTAGTGGACAGGGGTTTGTACCAGTGCATGTATTAAGGCCTGGGTCACTGAATGAGTACTTGGGTACTGACTGAATAATTAGAGTACTGCAAGGAGAGGGCCTGTGTGAATTTATATGTGGTTGGGTTTTGGCACAGTGAATAGATTAGTACATGGGTCACTGTAGCAGTGCAAGGAGAGTGACAGGGTGTTTGCTGGAGTGTATGGATACTGCCTGGGGAATTGAAGGTATGAAAGACAAGTGTGTAGATGGTTAGGGGACTTTATGCGTAGTGGACAGGGGTTTGTAGCAGTGCATGTGTTAAGGCCTGGCTCACTGCATGACTACTTGGGTACTGACTGAATGGTTAGAGAACTGCAAGGAGAGTGCTGGTGAATTCATAAGTGTTTGGGTTTTGGTGCAGTGTTTGGATTAGTATATGTGCTGGATGGCTGACTGGAGGAGTGCATGGGGAGTAACAAGGTGTTTTCTGGAGTGCATAGATACTGCCTGGGAATTGAAGGTGTGTAAGACAAGTGTGTAGGTGGTTAGAGGACTGCATGCATAGTGGACAAGGGTTTGTAGCAGTCCATGTGTTAAGGCCTGTTTCACTTCATGAGTACTTGGGTACTGACTGTTGGAGAGTTCCTTCAGGATGTTGAAGAGCTATTTGCTGTTGTGTGTGTTGTTGTTGATGCGTACCTTGTAGAATGTCCTTTGGGTGGTTTGGATGAGTTGGTGGTGCCTGCGGATGGCGTTCTTGTGGGCTGCATTGTTGTCCAGTGTCTGTTTGTGGAGCTACTTCTTCTCGAGTCTTCAGCAGGTCTTCTTGTAAGCCTGGAGGTCGGCGGTGAACCAGATGGCTTTTCTGTCGGTGTGTCAGTTTGATGGTCTCTTGATCGGTGCGAGAGTGTTGGTGCAGTCGTCTATCCATTGCCTGAGGCTGTGGGCGGCAGTGTCGGTGGTGTATGTTGGTGGGTTTTGGGCGAGGGTGGCAATTAGCTGGTCTTCAGTGACTTTTTTCCACCTGCGGCACGGGTCCGTTGTGGGTGGTGGGTTTCTCGAAGCTGAAGTGGATGCAGCGGTGGTCGGTCCAGTTGAGTTCGGTGGTGTGGCTGAAGGTGATGTGGTTGCTTGCAGAGACGATATGGTTGAGCGTGTGTCCGACGGAGTGGGTGGGAGTTGTGACAAGCTGTTTGAGCCCATGGTTGGCTGGGTTGTTGAGCAGGGTGGTGGAGTTGCTCTCGTTGGTGTTCTCGAGATGGAATTTAAGGTCTCGAAAGAGAATGTAGTCTGTGGATACAAGGGTGTGCGTGCTGACGAAGTCAGTGATGGAGTCACTGAATTGTGGCCGGGGTCCGGGGGTCTGTAGATGAGGGTTCCTCTGACGGTGGCATTGAGATAGATGTGGTTCTGGAAGTGCAGGTGTTTGGTGGTGCTGAGGGTGTCTTTAGTGCTGGTCGAGATTCTGTTGGTCTTCCTGTGGACAATGGCGATTTCTCCTCCTGCTCCATTGGTGCGCTCCCTGAGGGTGATCTTATAACCGTCCGGGGTGGCTATGGCGATGTCGGACGCCGGGGAGGGTTCATCCAGGTCTCCATCAGGAAGGCGATGTCCGGTAGGATGAGTTGAGTAGGTCCCAGAGTTCGATAGTGTGCTTGCGGGCGGAGCGGGTGTTGAGTCATATGCATCTGAGTTGGTTGCGTCCTACTCCGGTGGGCAGGTGCCGTGGCTTGGAGGCTGGTGAAGCAGCAGCTCCAGCAGGAGAAGGCTCCGTGGGTGTGCTTCGGGGTGGCCAGGAAGCAGGTGGATGGTCAGCTGGCGTTGTATTCTTGGAGGGTGCTGGTGTTGTAGTGGAGGTGGGCGTTGTGGCAGTTGCAGGGGCCAGGGGGTCTGGTGCTGGTTGCAGTCCAGGTGCAGACAGGAACATAACATAATCTTATTAATATAGATTAAGTGAAAAACAACCACACAGTGTATTTATAAAAATATGTATTTAGTACAAGACTCTAACTAACACATACATGTATCTCCTAAATTGAGATATACACAATGCACATAGTACTTTGCATGAAAAACGGGTAAGTAGCACGGAAATACAGTGGTTGCCTGGGGGAGATCAAACCATATACAGAAATAGTGGGATCCAAACCACGACTCGAGTCAAGACTACACCCAAAAGATGTGGGAGTGCTGGGGTTCCAAGGACCCACCCAAGGTAAGTACCCAGGACCAAGGACCCCGTGTGCAGAGTGAGAACATGACCACATGCTCAATTCAAGTCAATGGGTAAGTCGCGGTTACAATTTTAAAGAAGAAGGACCCTTCCCAGCAGACCCTGAAGAAGCCCTGTGGAAGAAAAAAGGTTGGAGAGCCACCCCACCCGTGGATACCATAGAAAACAGGATACCTGTATCAGGGAAGCCAGTTGCATAGGTGGGAAGTGACGTTGGACATCGCAGTCGAACCCAATGGAGGACTTCAGAAAGATGCCACTTCTGGAGAGGTTGAAAGCATCCGGAGGAACCCAAAGGTGGATTCAAGATGAGAAGTACCTGTAAGCAGAGGGGACAGAGCCTATGCTGCTCAGTAGTGACCAGGAGGCACGGGAGTCGAATGCCCACCAATGTTGGGTGTTACAGAAGAGATGACGAGGACCTTGAAGCAGCAGTTGTGTGAGGCAGGGGATGCTGAGGAATACCAGGAGCCATTCACGAGCTGTCCTACGTCAAATGGCGAGAGTTTAGGGGCCGGTGTCCGTCGGGAGCCCCAACAAGCCTTGATAACGGCAACCTACGTGGAAAGTGAAAAAGGTGCAGGGTAGAAACCAGCAAGATCCAGGTGACTCACCACAAGCAGTGGAGTCAGGTCAGGCACCGGGCAATCAGAGCAGCTCACAGAAATCAAAAGGAGACTCTCAAGAGCACCCATAGGCCAGGACATTGGAGTTGCAGAGGGACCACGAACAGCTCACCAAAGATGCAAGCCCAAAGTGCAAATGATGCGGTGAGGGTAAAGATCTTGGTACATGGAGGTCCTTGAAGTGGGGCTGCTTGGAGCCCAAAGATTTTGGAGGAGCGAAGCCAACAAGCCTTTGCAACGGCAAGTCAGCACAGTGCACAGGGGTCCATTTCCTGCGGATCCAACGAGGGATACTGGCCTCAAACTTGGTGAGAGGACAGGTCAGACCACAAGGGATGTGACGAACCACCGCCTGGTTTGTTGAGCCTTTCAGACTCCATGGGAGCTCAGGATCAGCAGATCGGTCAGCTTTGTTGTGATGTCTGAAAATGCAGGAAAGTGACTCCTTCACTTCAAGGGATGTTTTTCAGGTGTATTGGAGTTCCACAGGCCATGGAAGGTGTCAGGATGCAACATGTGCCTGCCTGAGAATAGCTGAGAACTACATCTCCCAGAACTCCTGTGGGCGGAAGCAAATGGGAGAGGCCATAAAAGTACGTGAATCACCGGGAGCGGTGCTCGTGATTTTGTCCTAATTGGGAATAGTTTGATGGACGTTTGGTTTCTCTGTGCTTCAGTGTGAAGAGAGACTTTTGCTTTCGTGGAGGTAGTTCCGCGGCTGCGGGATTACTGGTGTTTCGACTCTTGGCACCTTTGGAGTGGTTGCGGTCAGAGAGGGAGATGCTGGATGATTTCCTCCCGAGTCTGACTTCTAGTTCTTTGTTTGTTCTGATGCGAGAGACGCCTGGATTTCCCCCTCTTGCGTCAGAGTGTGATTATCGCCGGTGCGAGAGACGCTGGATTTGCACCCTCTCAGCTGGTGGTTGTTCCCGAAGATAAGAGGTGGGTTGGGTCGTTAGGAGAGACGCAGGATTGCCCCCTCTCCTTGACCAGAGTCCCTCTTACTCTAAGTATTGCCATTCTGGTGTATGTTCTGGTACGGAAGACGCAGGATTGCCCCCTTCCGCGGCCAGAACAGTGAAGAGGAAAAAACAGCGTCTGCCTCTGGTAAGAGAGCCTCATTCCTATTGATTCTTCTTGGGGTAGTTCTACCATCCCTTTTCGTGACTTTTGGAATTGTAAATAATAGATAGACATTCATACTGAGGTACTATGAGACGGTCTGTTTCATTATAATCCTTTTGGATCTTACGAACTGGGTGGTTACACTCGTACTGTTTTTTCTTTTCTTTTCTTTTCTTTTCTGCAGTTCTTTTTTATTTGAAGAACTAGCTTGATTCTTCGTCTTCAGTAATTCACAAGGGAGCGAGACCGCATGGTATGTATGTGTGGAAGTTAGGTGGCTCTTATCGGAAGGGTAAGGAAGGGACAGTATAACAGAAGGCTCTTGTTCTTTCAGGAATCCTGATCCATATATGAGAGAAGTCATCTCATCTTAGCAGGTTGAAAAAACAGAAGGGAGCTAAAGTCTGAGAAGTATCAGGTAGGGGTGGATCTAATTGAGATATAGAAAGGAGAAGTGTGAGGGACTGGTATTAACGTATGGTTTTTGTTTCAACAGGCATCCCTTCTTCAGCGGTTCCCGCCCCGGCATTATTCCCTCACCTGCTTACTACCGTACTCTGTGAGTTGTACAATCAGAGTGCGGGGAAAGCTGGAGGTGGACCCCTATTAGCATCGCCCGGATCCCGAGGAACAGTTGGACCATGACAGAATCACGAGCCCACGAAAAACTCTCCTCCTGATCAGGGTTTGGGTATGGCTACCATGGATGATGTATTGGCGGCCCTAGTGTTAGTGCAGCAAGAGCTGGCTACTTCCCGGGCTGAAACTGCAGCCTTAAAGGAACAGGTAGATAGGCAGGCCAGAAACCCTTTCAATGCTTCGGCAGGTGCTCAACAGATTCAGGTTACGGTTCCACCTCCCATTCCTTTAGCTAGCCCTGAGAGATACTCCGGGGACCCTCATTCCATACAGGCGTTCTTGACTCAAGTGTCGTTGCATTTTTCCTGCCGTCCAGCATCGTTCCCGACTAATTTGTCTAGGGTGGCGTTCGCCATCTCCTATTTAACGGGCGATGCGGCTAATTGGGCAGGTCCGTTGGTTAGGAACGACGACCCTCTTTTGTCAGATTGGACCGCTTTTAGGAGAGAGTTTGAGCGGGTATTTGATAGGGGAGCTACCACTCTTAGTGCAGATCGAGACCTTCTCGAGTTAAAACAGGGCAAGAAAGAACTAGTGTCTTACATGACATCTTTTAATTGGCTGGTTGCAGAAACAGCGTGGCCCGAAGAGAAGAGGATGGCGCTGTATTATCACGGCCTTTCGGATGAATTGAAGGATGTGATAGCTCAAATAGACCCCCAGCCCACCACCTGTACGGATCTGGTTAATTTGACGTTGAGACTTGATCATCGTCTTGCGGACCGTTCAGGAGATCGGAGAAGGGGATACCGACATCCAGGGGGGTTGAGTAGGGTTGAGTCTGGTACTCCCATCGATAAGAGTGGTGTGACAGAACCTATGGAAGTAGGTGCCGTACGGGCGCCCTTGTCTAGAGCGGAGAGAGAAACCCGCCGCACTCAGGGCCTCTGCATGTACTGCGGGAAGAAGGGGCACTATGTGAAGGATTGCACGGTGAAACCCAAAAAACCGCGTCCTTTAGGTGCCGGAAGAAATTATGCCCTTCCTGCGGTACAGAGTAACCAAGAGGAGGTATCGTTGAAATCCCATACGATTCCAGAGGAAGTAGGCTGGCAGTTGCCATCTCTAGCCGGAGCGTATTCGGCTACTACTGAATCGCATATAGTCCTTTCTATGATTTTGCAGGCGAAAGGGCAACAACACCCAGTTCATGGTATGCTAGACTCCGGGGCTACCAGGAATTTCATAGATGACGGGTTGGTTCGTCGTCTGGGTTTGGAGAGGGTGGCTGTCGAGAAACCAGAAAGGGTATTGGCAGTGGACGGCACTCCGCTAAAGTCCGGTCCGATCACAGAACATACCGGAATGGTAGAGTTGCTGCTCCCAGGTACGCCTTTGGACCATGTGGAAAACATTGTTTTGAACATCATTGAAGCCCCTCAGTATGAGGTCATCTTGGGGATGCCCTGGCTCGGGCTCCACAATCCCACTATGGATTGGAGAATGAAGACCATCAGTTTCCTCTCGGAGGAGTGTCAGGGGTCTTGCCGTTGCCACCCCATCGCGAATACGATTGTCGTATTGATCTCATTGACGGAGCTGTGATACCCTCTTGTAGAGTATACGCCCTATCAGAACCGGAAACCAAGCACCTGCAGGAGTATTTGAAACAATTCTGTGCCATGGGGTTCATCCGTCCATCTAGGTCCCCTGCAGCTTCTCCTCTGTTTTTCACGGCGAAAGCCAATGGTGATCTGCGGACGTGTATTGACTACCGCCTGCTGAATAGACAGACGGTGAGAAATCGCTATCCGCTCATCCCCGTTTTACTGGATCAAGTACGGGAGGCCAACATCTACACCCGGTTGGACCTCAGAGGAGCATACCATCTAGTGAGGATCCGTAGCGGTGATGAGTGGAAAACAGCCTTCAAAACTAGGTATGGTCTTTTCGAGTACCTGGTCATGCCGTTCGGACTGTGTAACGCCCCGGCGGCTTTCCAGTACTTCTTAAACGACGTACTAAAGGAATATGTAGACCAGTTTGTCATAGTGTACATCGATGACATTCTGGTCTATTCTGTGTCCATACCGCAGCATGCCAGCCACGTCATCCTAGTCCTGAAAAGATTGCTGGACAACTGGCTGTACTGTAATCTCAGCAAGTGTGAGTTTGGGGTGTCAGAGGTGGAGTTCCTGGGGGTTATATTGAGTCCCCAGGGGTTTCGGATGGCAGACAGGAAGGTAGAGGCGGTTCAGCGGTGGCCAGTTTCCAAGAGTGTGAAAGAGGTGCAATGCTTCCTAGGCTTTTCAAACTATTATAGGAGGTTTATAGCACATTTCTCCTTGGTAGCATCTCCCATCACTCGGTTGTTGAGGAAAGGTGCACCGTTCGAGTGGACCCCAGAGGCAATGGAGGCTTTTGAACTATTGAAGAACTTGTTCAGTACAGCTCCTATATTGCGGAGTCCTCAAATGGATGTCACATTTGTGGTGGAGGCGGATGCCTCGGATACAGCGGTAGGGGCAATACTGTCCCAGAGGGACAGAGGGACCGGGCAGTTACATCCGGTGGCGTTCTTGTCCAAAAAGTTGTCCTTGGCCGAATTGAACTATACAGTGGCGGAGAAGGAGCTGTTTGCCATCAAGAAGGCATTCATGTAGTGGAGACACTATTTGTGGGGGGCGCAACATACCATCACGGTGTACTCGGACCACCGGAATTTGGTTTTCATGAAGACTGCCCGTCATCTTTCTCAACGTCAGATGAGATGGATGTTGTTTTTCGCAGGGTATGACTTTGTGATTACATTCCGTCCAGGGTCCGATAATCGAAAGGCTGATTCTCTATCCCGACAGGAGGAAGGTGCTGCGTCTCCTCAAGACATATCGCTGGCTATCATTCCCCCAGAGAAGGTGCTCTGTGTGGTCGCAGCAGACCAGTTCATGTCTCAGATAACCGATCAACGGAGTCCGGCCCAGTGGCAAACGTGGGCCAGTCAGGATGTGAATCGGACACTAAAGCATGGGGTGCCGTTGTACAAGGGAAAACTTTACCTACCTACTCATTCCCTGAGGTTGCAAGCTTTCAATTGGTGTCACAATGCGGTGGTGGCTGGTCATCCTGGCAATAAGAAAACGCTACTCTTGGTACAGCACCAGTTCTGGTGGGAGGGAATGGCTAAGGACGTGAAAGCATGGATACAACAATGTGACACTTGTGCACGTGACAAAGGCAAGCAGAGTAAGATGAGGGGGAAGCTGCTGCCGCTGCCGACTCCTGCTCATCCATGGCATACCATCAGCGTGGACTTTGTTGTGGGTTTACCGAATGATCAGGGATGTAATGCTATACTGGTGGTGGTTGATAGCCTCACAAAGATGGGACATTTTATTCCCTGCCGAAACCTTCCCACTGCCAGTCAGACTGCACAGCTGTTTCTAACCCATGTGGTACGACTGCATGGGATTCCACATGTTATCATCTCAGATCGAGGGCCTCAGTTCGTGGCTCGCTTTTGGCACATGTGGTGCAAGGACTTGCACACCGAAGATGCGTTGTCCACCAGTTTTCATCCGCAAACAGATGGGCAAACCGAGAGGATGAACCAGACGCTTAAGAAATACTTGCGGTGTTATTCCAAGGAGGTGGACCAATCGTGGGTTTCCATGTTGTGGTTGGCCGAGTTGTCTTATAACAACATGTGGCATAGTTCGATCAAGGAAACGCTGTTTAAAGCCAATACCGGGTTCCATGCTTGCTAACACTCTGCCTGTGGTAGTTCCAAGCGAGGTACAAAATCACCCTACTGTGGCTGCGCACATGAAGGCCCTTCTCAGGATCCATAAGTCCATCCGGAAGGCGTTGGACCAGTCGAAGGTCTCCTATAAGAAGTGGGCTGACAGAAATCGTCAGGAGGGACCGGAGTACAAAGTGAGAGATAAAGTCTGGCTTTCCACTCGGAACATCCGTTTCCGCTACCACAGTATTTTTCATCCTCGCTTCATTGGTCCCTACGCCATCATTCGTAAGATCAATCCGGTGGCGTATAAACTCAAGTTGCCTGCTTTGTTACGGATTCATTCTGTATTCCATTGCAGCCTGTTGAAGCCGGCTGGGAGGGCCCGAATCAAGGCGGCACCTCCGGTTATGAGAGATGGCCAGTTGGAATACGAGGTCCGTAGAATTCTGGATTCTAGGTACCGCCAGGGGAGGTTGTGGTTCCTGATCTCCTGGAAGGGGTCCCCATCGGAGGATGATTCATGGGAGCCTAGTACGGAGGTTCATGCTCCTGTGGAGGTCCGGAGGTTCTTCTTGTGGCATCCGGGGAAGCCTGGCGCTAGGAGGCACTTGGGAGGGGGGCATACTGACAAGATGCGACATGTGCCTGCCTGAGAATAGCTGAGAACTACATCTCCCAGAACTCCTGTGGGCGGAAGCAAATGGGAGAGGCCATAAAAGTACGTGAATCACTGGGAGCGGTGCTCGTGATTTTGTCCTAATTGGGAATGGTTGATGGACGTTTGGTTTCTCTGTGCTTCAGTGTGAAGAGAGACTTTTGCTTTCGTGGAGGTAGTACCGCGGCTGCGGGATTACTGGTGTTTCGACTCTTGGCACCTTTGGAGTGGTTGCGGTCAGCGAGGGAGACGCTGGATGATTTCCTCCCGAGTCTGACTTCTAGTTCTTTGTTTGTTCTGATGCGAGAGACGCCTGGATTTCCCCCTCTCGCGTCAGAGTGTGATTATCGCCGGTGCGAGAGACGCTGGATTTGCACCCTCTTGGCTGGTGGTTGTTCCTGAAGATAAGAGGTGGGTTGGGTCATTAGGAGAGACGCAGGTTGCCCCCTTCCGCGGCCAGAACAGTGAAGAGGAAACACCAGCGTCTGCCTCTGGTAAGAGATCTTCGTTCCTATTGATTCTTCTTGGGGTAGTTCTACCATCCCTTTTCGTGACTTTTGGAATTGTAAATAATAGATAGACATTCATACTGAGGTACTATGAGACGGTCTGTTTCATTATAATCCTTTTGGATCTTACGAACTGGGTGGTTACGCTCGTACTGTTTTTCTTTTCTTTTCTTTTCTTTTCTGCACTTCTTTTTTATTTGAAGAACTAGCTTGATTCTACTTCTTCAGTAATTCACAAGGGAGCGAGACCGCATGGTATGTATGTGTGGAAGTTAGGTGACTCTTATCGGAATGGTAAGGAAGGGACAGTATAACAGAAGGCTCTTGTTCTTTCAGGAATCCTGATCCATATATGAGAGAAGTCATCTCATCTTAGCAGGTTGAAAAAACAGAAGGGAGCTAAAGTCTGAGAAGTATCAGGTAGGGGTGGATCTAATTGAGATATAGAAAGGAGAAGTGTGAGGGACTGGTATTAACGTATGGTTTTTGTTTCAACAGGCATCCCTTCTTCAGCGGTTCCCGCCCCGGCATTATTCCCTCACCTGCTTACTACCGTACTCTGTGAGTTGTACAATCAGAGTGCGGGGAAAGCTGGAGGTGGACCCCTAGTAGCATCGCCCTGATCCCGAGGAGCCGTTGGACCGTGACAGAAGGTTCCTGTTTGGAGCATGGGCACAGATGATGCAGCAAACTTTCAAGACGATGGGGCCAGTAACAGCAGGAGTCCTACCAGTTGCAGTCTCGAAGCCCAGAGCAGAGTCCAGTGAAGTCCAGAGTACCCAGATCATCGAACATGAAGTGGTCTTCAAATTTATCTTGTCCCACCACAAATCTAGAACCCCACCCACAGGTAACCCCTTTAATATCCTAAGGAAAGGGTTGGTTTGACTCAGGGGTCCCTCTCAGAGGAGGGGCTGGAAAAGGAGGAGGATACTCCCCAGTCCTCTATCCAGTGTTATGCCAGAGTGGGAGACAATGGCTCCCTGAACTGCTTTGAACTGTACAATGCATGTAGGGGACCAAATGTGCCGTGCAAGCAGACTATGTGGCTCTGGCAAGTGCCCCCTCCCTTCCCCAATACACTAAACTCTGTGTGGGAGGTGATTACACCTCCCTGTGACAGGATATCTATTGTTCTCTTTCCCCTGCTTGAACTTGGCTCAGCATGAGGAGGCCAGAAATGTGTCTCTGGCCGGCAGCAGCCCTAGCTTGCTGTCTGGTTCAGGAGGACTTGCATCGAAAGGACTGAGGGCCTCCCAAAGGAGCTTTACCATGCATGGAATCATACCCCCACACAGTAACACCATTTACAGTGTGTCGGTATGATTCCCACATGTTTGATACAAAACACGACAGAGTTCGTTACAGCTAAGCATGGGCGCAAAATCCGTTCTGCTCTCGGATTTAGCGGATTTTTGGTAAATCCGCAATCCGCGAACTCCCGCGAATTTACCGAAAGTCCGCGAATTCGCGAGCGGCGGATTTGGGGAGCAAAAGTTCAAGCCTTCAAGCTTGAAGTTGTAACTATTTTAGGATGGCACCGGCAAGCTGCCAGCGCCATCCTAAAATAGTTACTAATTTAGCTAAGTTAGCTTCATCAGGAAGCACTAATATATAAAATAAAGCAGGTGCTCGAGCACCTGCTTTATTTTATCTATTAGTGCTTCCTGATCGGTCTCTGACCTTTTATACAGACAAGAGGCATGAACTTGCATGGAAGGTCCGCACGTTTGGTCCCGTTCACACACTCGCGGTGTGCACCGTCTTCCCGCCATTTACCCACTATGATAGGTCACTCAAGGGACCCCTGCGCCCTTTGGGACGATTGCATAGTAACACACACATGGTCGCTGGAACTAGTTGAAGCTCAAATTCAGTGACTCATTCATCAGCCCAAAAACAATAGTGAGCGTCGTCAAGGCTGGGCAGGTGTGCCTTCTTCCCAAATCTGCCCTTGAAAATCAGCTGTGTTGCTGGATAGAGGCCTTTGTATCCTTGACTTTCACGAGCGCAATCACAAGAGGCATGAACTCACATGGAAGCCCAGCACGTTTGGTCCCGCTCACACACTCGCGGTGTGCACCGTCTTCCCGCCATTTACCCACTATGATAGGTCACTCAAGGGACCCCTGCGCCCTTTGGGACGATTGCATAGTAACACACACATGGTCGCTGGAACTAGTTGAAGCTCAAATTCAGTGACTCATTCATCAGCCCAAAAACAATAGTGAACGTCGTCAAGGCTGGGCAGGTGTGCCTTCTTCCCAAATCTCCCCTCGAAAATCAGCTGTGATGCTGGATAGAGGCCTTTATATCCTTGACTTTCACGAGCGCAATCCTCGTGCTGTTCCTGTGACCAGGAGCTTCTTTCTCTTCATCTGCTGCTTTGATCGGTCTCTGACCATTTATACACACAAGAGGCACTTGAACTCGCACAGAAGACCCCCTCCCCATTTGAAAAGGCGGCTAAATCTGCAAATTCGCAATTCGCGAATTTTGCGGATTGCGAGTTCGCAAATCCGCAAATTTGCGAATTGCAAATTCGCAAAATTCGCCCATGCTTAGTTACAGCCAGGTTAGAGTTAGCCATCATGCTATGATACATGGCCACTCTATATATCTATATGGCTGATGCACTTACACACTTAGAACCGAACACCTTGCCTTCAAGATTGAAAGGCAGGCCTTCGGGGTGACTTATAGGTTTTAAGTGCAGTGACCTCAGATACAGGTGAACAAGCAAGCACCAGATTACACAGGCTGCAATGGCAGGCCTGTTGTCACAGTTTATATGGTCTCCCATGGTTGGCATAATACATGCTGCTTCCCATGAGGGACCCCTGGTATACCTATTCCCTGGGTACCTTCGTACCATATACTAGGGACTTAAAAGGGTACACCGGTAGCCAATCTGGAATGTACCTAAGTACTTACCATATCAATTTAGGGGAGAAAGCACAGAGACTTGGGTCCTGGTTAGCAGGATCCCAGTCCAACTGGTCAGAAACAGCATAGCAGCAGGCAAAAAAAGGGGGTAACTTGGAAAGCAGATCCTACTTTCCTATGGGTAGGAGGCAGGATTAATTAGGAGGCAGTTGGCAATTGGAGGGTTTGGCCATTATTCGGGAGTTCACCCCCAGGATGCACAGCAGACGATGCTGAAGGCAATAATAGGTCATTAAATTAGGTTCCACTGGGCCATCTAGCACCAGCCCAAGTCTGCAGAGCACAAAGGTGGTCAATTGTGCAGTCTGTTGACCTGCTCCCTATCATTCACTGAAGCTTTCCTTCCACCCAGTTAGTTTCTCTCCCTCCTCAGGCCCGGCTTAGAGATATTTACCTGGCCAAATTAAGTTGTCAGGGCCGCGGGAGCAGAGGCAGTTTGTCCACTGCAGTGGGGCCCAAGAGGGGAACAACCTAGAAATGGGGTGCTGAAGACAACCACGGCCTGTGCAGTTAAGAGCAGTGGGGGTATTTCAACAGATGAATACAAGGGAAAATGATGTATTTTTCTCTCACGGTCGTCTGTTGAAATCACCCCCATACGGCCCTACAGCCCCATCACTCTTACCTGCACGGGATGAAGATGAGAAGCTTTTCAGGAGGTGCCGCGCCAAGTCAGGCGCGTATCATTTCAAGTAGCATACTGGCAGGCCATGGCCACATCTGGAGCCCGATAATATGAGTCTCACCAGACCATTCACATAGCGATGAGTTGCAATTATCATAATTCCCTGGAATGTGTCACAACTTCAGGTGCACAATGATACAGGTCGCACCAGACAGTTTTACACAAAGATGAGTTGCAATTGTCGTACTTTCCCTAGACTGAGGCACAACGGATGGCACGTAATGATATGGGTCACACCAGACAGTTCCATTCGCAAACTGACGCAAGTTCATTATAGGCACATGAGGCAGAATGAGTCACTACTCTGGGTACACACCCACCTCCTACGATAGCATCCTGTGAATATGACACCGCACACAATGAGCCTGCAGTTGGCAGGTCGCACAAGAGAGATGCGATGCAAACAACGAATCAGGCCATGTGAGATCCCGCAACCGGTGTCTCTGTTAAGCTCCCACAAGATGCTTATGTATGTCATTGTCCCCGAGACGCAGGGAGCCACACCTTTGATGCACGTGATATTCTTTAGCTCCACATGATGCAATCTGGTCCTCAGACAAGAGTCTTCACTTCACACTCATGCCACACTACCAGTCAGTAACCAGCAACCGATGTGGGCACTTGCGAGGGCAACGCTCTCCAGATGAGACAGGTAGATGGAGTAGGTCCCTCAGGAGAGAGCTTTGATGTGCCTGATACCTCAGGGAGAACATGGGACACCCTGTTTTGTCCATGGAGAGCACACTTCAGGGCTCCACACAACAACAAGCTGTCAGCCCAGGCCACCCTCAAATAAGAGTAGGGTGCCTGGTCCCTTTCCTTGAACACTTATGCTCCTGGTGCACAACAGAGTCTTCTGAAAGTGTGCACAATGGGGACAGGGTTCTCCAGTTCCATGTCCCCATAAGTGAATGTCTGATGTGCTGTGGCTCGGCTTTGATAGTTATACCAAAGTGTGCCTTTGACGTTGGGGGTGGTTCAAAGGTGTTCATTTGAACATCAGATTCTCCCTTAAATTTCAGTCCTGTCTGCCATGGGTCCAAGGAATACAGATATTTATCTTTAAAGAGGCCACGATTTGGCTCAGAGTAGCCAAGTGTCAGGGCCTCTCCCTACATTCTATCCATCTGGCCCACGAATGGTAGAGGCATGTTGCTCCAGTTGCATGCACAGTTGTTTTACTGCTGTCTCTGGGGGATGTGCAGATGTGCTCCGCAATCTCCAGTGTGGTTTAGAGTCAAACCACAGGCCCGCAAAGAGTTAGCGCATAGAAATGCTCATCCTCTGAAAGTGCCATTTCTAAGCACATACCGACAGAACCCTTGGTATCACCCAAGAGAGGTCGTCCCTACGATTCCAATGATAGAAAATATCACAGGGTGGCTCATCTACAATTCACAGTTGCACCTTCATGTCATCTTCGGTATTTCCCCCAGGTTAACCAGGGGGAGAGCAACGCACGCGGGTAGCGCAAACACTCATTGGTGTTTAATATTACCTGGGCAGGCCAGTACATTAGTCAGTCCGCCCTGAGCTTTGGCAGCAGAAACATGGTAACACCCATAGGGGCCTGCACACATGCACGGTAGGTTGGAGATACCTTTGGAAAGACCATGGGTGTGAGAGCGCATGCACCAGCCTGCAATGGTGGGCCTGACATACCTGAGGAAGCTCCACAGGAGGAGGAATCGCTATCGTCCATAAGAAATCAATCCGCATCTCAACCAGCTCTGACGCCAACCTCGCTAACTCCGAACACCTTCACTTCCAGATCCACATCGACCCCAAAACAACACTCAGAGGCACCCTCCTCTACAGACCACCAGGACCCCGCGCAAAATTCAGTGAAGACATCACGGACTTCATCACCCCACACGCGCTCCCCTCCAAAGACTACATCCTTCTGGGAGACCTCAACTTTCACCTTGAAAAGATCAATGACCGCAACACCGCCACCCTCTTAGACAACCTCGCCAACCTCGGACTTAAACAACTAGTCACTTCCCCCACCCACATCGCAGGTCACACACTCGACCCCATCTTCACATCCAGCAATCATGTCTCCTTCAGCCACACTACGGATCTCCTCTGGACTGACCACAGCTGCGTTCACTTCACCTACAACAAACCAAAACCCACCATCCACCTCCAACCTACCCTGCAAAGAAACTGGAACAAAATCACCACGGACCAGATCTCCGCATCGCTCCTTCTAAACACCCCAGCCCTCTCTTCTAACGCTAACGAAGCCGCCGCCAACCTCACCCTATGGTTATCCAACACCACCGACACCTTAGCACCACTGAAAAACGTCAAAGCAAACCTGGCAGCAAGAAGGCCGCATGGTTCAACGATGATCTTAAGAAGTCCACGAAACTCTGCCGCTCCCTTGAAAAGGCCTGGAAAAAAGACCCAACCACTAGCACCAAGGACGCCTTCAAAAACCCCACCCGCACTCACCACCAACTAATCCGAAAGGCCAAGAAAACAGCATTCAAGGATCGACTTGACAACAACGCCCACAACAGCAAGGAACTTTTCAACATCGTCAAGGAATTTTCCAATCCCTCGGCCAACTCCAACGACATCACCCCCTCTCAAGCCCTCTGCGACTCCCTAGCCTCATTTTTCCACAACAAGATTGCAGACATCCACAACAGCTTTGACAACCAACCCGGAAACCAACCCACCCTACCATTTGCTGAACATTCTCCCCCCGTGAACACCCTTAACGACTGGAACCCAATCTCCACTGAGGACACCATCCGCCTGATGAATTCCATCCACTCAGGATCCCCCACAGACCCATGTCCTCACCACATCTTCAACAAAGCAGACTCCGTCATAGCACCGCACCTCCGAGACGTCATCAACTGCTCCTTCAACTCCGCCACCTTCCCGGAAGACTGGAAACACGCTGAACTCACCGCCCTTCTGAAAAAACCCACAGCGGACCCCACCGAACTCAAAAATTACCGCCCCATCTCGCTTCTTCCATTCCCGGCCAAAGTCATCGAGAAAGCTGTCAACAACCAGCTCGCCGCCTTCCTCGAAACCAACAAATCCCTCGACCCCTCACAATCTGGCTTCCGAGCAAAACACAGCACTGAGACCGCCCTCATCGCAGCAACAGACGACATTCGAACTCTACTGGACAATGGAGACACAGTCGCCTTCATCCTCCTCGACCTCTCTGCAGCATTCAACACAGTCTGCCACAGCACCCTTTTACAACGCCTCAATAACATCGGAATCCAAGGAAAAGCACTTGAATGGATCACCTCGTTCCTCACCGGAAGAACCCAGAGAGTCCGCCTCCCACCATTCAAGTCCGAGGCCACCGAAGTCATCTGTGGCGTACCACAAGGATCCTCACTCAGCCCCACCCTCTTCAACGTATACATGAGCCCCCTCGCGGACATCGCCCGCCAACACAACCTCAACATCATCTCCTACGCGGATGACACTCAACTAATCCTTTCTCTCACCAATGACCCCAGCACCGCCAAAACGAACCTACACGAAGGAATGAAAGAAGTTGCAGAATGGATGAAACAAAGCCGTCTGAAACTGAACTCAGACAAAACAGAAGTCCTCATCTTAGGTACATCCCCCTCTGCATGGGACGACTCCTGGTGGCCGGAAGCCCTCGGAAAAGCACCCATCCCGACAGACCATGCACGGAACCTAGGCGTCATCCTGGATTCTTCACTCTCAATGAACAGACAAGTCAGGGCTGTATCCTCTTCCTGCTTCAACATTCTTCGCATGCTCAGAAAAACATTTCGCTGGATCCCCTCCGAAACAAGGAAAACAGTCACCCACGCTCTGGTCACGAGCCGACTGGACTACGGAAACACCCTCTACGCAGGCACTACCGCTAAACTCCAGAAGAAACTCCAACGAATCCAAAACGCCTCAGCCAGGATCATATTAGACATCCCACGCAACGAACACATCTCTGGTCACCTTAAAGACCTCCACTGGCTACCCGTCAATAAGAGGATCACTTTCCGACTGCTTACCCACGCACACAAATCACTCTACGACATCGGACCAGAATGCCTCAACTCACGACTGTCCTTCTACACCCCCTCCCGCCAACTACGCTCTTCCAGCCAAGCCCTCGCCACTGTACCTCGCATCAACAAGACCACCATGGGAGGCAGATCCTTCTCATACCTGGCTGCTAAAACATGGAACTCACTACCCGCTTACCTTCCCTTACCCAGAACCACCTAGCATTCAGAAAGCAACTTAAAACGTGGATATTTGACAAGTAATCCTCCTCCCCTTTCTAAGCGCCTTGAAACCCTCTGGGTATGTAGTGCGCTATATAAATTCTCTGACTTGACTTGACTTGACGCACCACCCTGCAATGGGAGGCTAAACATATATATAGTGCACAAGGTGATGTCTGCAATGTCAGACTCTCTATATTTTAATGGCACTTATCACCACTTTTTCCTAACATATGTAAGTAGGGTGGGTGCACTTTCACGCTGCATGTATGGCAGGAAAGTTCCAAAAGCCCTAGGGTCACATAAGAAAATCATCAAAACTCAGGAGGATAACGGAAAATGTTTAGGGAACACTACCTGAAAAATTTCAGGTCCAGCAGTACCCTTCCAGTACAGAATACCATGCAGAGACAACTTTTACAACTTTCCCTACTTTGTGGTGTGCTGTACAGTGCAGCTCACATGCAAAGTCTGAAAAGAAAGGAGAAATTAAAACATTTCTCCTTTTAACTACCGCTTTGAGTGTCGTAAAGTTGTGGCTCAAACCCCTATCCACTATTGTTATTAGATAGGATTTTGTGTCCAAAAAGCATAGGGGGTAGAAGTGGAATGCCCTTGGAACGCGTAGAACATTAGAGAATGTGGTTAGCTAATTTAGAACCATAAAGGAAGTGGAACTGGGGTTCACCTCCTGACCGTGTCTGTTGTTTATTCTCTGCATAATAAAGAACTCTCAGTCTTTGCTATAATAAGATGGAGGCTTTTCAGCTGAGTTGGACGAATTGTACCTTTCCATGGACTAGCTAACTGTCCCAGACTAGATAACATACTATAGCTTTATAGCCAGCCGTAGAGGGCTATACCGGCTATTAAAGGCCATCTCCAGCGTTAAAGGCCCCGAGCTGAAGGCGAGGGCCTTTAACAAGGGAGAGGGACTTTAATAGCGGTATAGCCCATCTACGGAGGGCTATAAGGCTATAAGAACATTCTGTCACTAGAGGACAGAATGTTCTAACAAAAAAAACAAAGCCTTTTGGGAGCGCGAGGGGAATGGAATCCCCTCAGGTTCCCTGAAGCCTTTGTTCACAGCCAGAGCTGTCAACAAAGAAACATTGGAATGTTGGAGCTCCAGGCTTCTACCAGCCATTATAAACCCAGAACACCCGAACCTAATTTATCAGAGTGATAAGAGAATCACGGAATGCATGCTGTATAATATATTTCTTTATGCTTGCTTTTCATTGGTTGAAAACCTGTGAACCATGTACTAATGAAGTGAATGTATGAAATTCTTTGTCTAAAGCCACATAAAAAGGTGAGATATCACCACATAAGAGTAGACCCTTTTTCCATTCTTTGAAGGTTAATCAATGCCGGATTTGTCTTGCTAGACCTCAGCGGAGTTATTTGAATGTTCTGCCATGATTGAACTTGTATGCCTTTGATATAATTATTTGAGGGACCAGCTTATGTATTTCTATACCAGCTATAATTTACGTAAATCTCAAAAGTTGTAGTCCCTTGTTTGTTGTTCTTTGAACAGAAATGCTCTCTGCTCAATTTTAAATGCTTACGGTTTGACTACCAAAGAGATGGGTCCAGCGGGGAGCACCGAGGTCCGATAATGACTACGTGGCTCCCGGAACAGTTTCAGCATGCTAGAGAGTGCAAATCTGATGTGGGTTTGTGCCTAACAGATCTAGCAGCAGAGCTGATGGTTCCATCAGCTTCATCTGATTGGACATGACAAGAGAAGGTAAATTGGCAATACAACCTACAAACTGTACTTTTATGGTTCAGGTGGTTTCACCCTGTGATTCAAAATGACCCAGTGTTGGAAAGTGTTTTATGAGTATTGATAAGTAGGTATCTACCACTAGTAATAAGGTCAAAATCACAATGAAAGGTCGATTCAAGGTCTCTTTATATTATTTCCTTGCTCAGCCTTTGGTAGCTGGCAATGAGCAGGCAGGCTTAACTTAGAAGACAGGTGTGTAAAGCACCAATACATTAAATAAGTAAGACACAACACTCAATAAAACATCCATATCAGTTTATAAAAATAGGTTTAATAGTTATGAACAAATAGACACCTAACAACAAAACTCCAATGTAGAGAACCAGACCAAAGCATTTTCAAAGAATAAACACTTTCCAGTGCTCAAAAAAACAATAGCTTCAAATGGGACATCTGGTTGTGCTTAACTGGACAAAGTAAAAGTTTGAGGCTGACCATAATAGAGAGTTAGTCGGATACACTAAGTGGGAGGCCCTAGTCAGCATTTTACCTTTACACTTGAAAACGTTTCTGGAGGATTTTTGCTTGATGTTGAGCGAAACTCCTCTTTAGGCAGGATTCTCTTCTGTGAGCATGATGAAGGTGGAGCTCTTTTAACCCGCTGCTTTCAGGAGTCCATTCCTTATACTTTCCGAGTTGGGCAAAGTTATGTTTTTTACTGAAGTCCTAAAGTGTGCAACAGGTGCAGTCCTTGTGAATACAGTCCTCTTGTTGCAGGCCAGGGTTTCAGCAAGGCCGACCTTCTTCTTCTTGTTTCTTTCAGGCAGGGATCTGAGATGCCATGCAACTCTTTCATATTTATTCAGTGTTCCTGGGTGTCAAGCAGAGAGGTACCACTAACCAATGGGATGCAGGGTGCCACCTAGGTGGAAGACCACTACCTCCAAAGTGTGGCATATTCTTGCCCCAGAAAGCACTATTCTTCCAAAATCCAAAATGGAGAAGATCTCTCTTGGAGTGTTAGATCTGGCTACGCCAACCCGCTGGTGTATCTAAGATTCTCTAACACTCCCCTTCCATCACCTTTACTAATCTAATTACAGGGGCTCCTTTGTGGGTGCAGAATGGGGGTGAGCGTGTGCTGTCCTAAACTGTCATTCACTCTTTGAGTTTTGGCAAATGGCCCCAACATCCTGCATTCTGCCACTGTGACTGCAGTTCTCAACCCACAGGAAATTGTTTGTCTCTCTAGCAGGCCACTTCACCCCTCATTAAAACAGATTGGCTAAGCCTAGCAAGGGCTGGCTGTTAGATCTGGGGGTCTCTAGTTGGCAGAGGTAGGTACCACTGTCCAAATAGGGACCCTTGCTTCTATTCAGGGTAAGGGGGATACACTCTTTAGATAACCCCTGCTCACCCCTTGGGTAGCTTGGCACAAGCAGACAGGCTTATCAAAGCAAATGTGTAAAGTATTTGCGCCAACACTCACAGTAACACAGTGATAACACCACAAATGGACTCCACACCAGTTTAGAAAAATAAAGTATCTTTATCTAAACTACACAAGACCAACATGACAAAAATCCAACATACACAGTTCAAGAATATGATTTTCAAAGAGCTCTAGGGTTTGCGTCAAAATAATCCACAGTTCTTCACATTTAGCCCAATGTACCTGTAGATGTGACAAAAGTTCCAAATGGAAGCTGCAGTGTTGAAAAACAAGCGACAAGTCACTCCTGAGACCTTGGGAGGTGATGCGACAGCCCTGCTGGATGCAGCGGGCGTGTTGCGATGAATACGGTCTGTACGGGGAGGGATGCGATACCTTGTATGGATTCCGGTGCGCAGGTTCGGTAGGAACCTCACCGGGGCGATGTGCTCCACAAGCAAACAATGTGTCGGTTCTTGCAGCGGCAAACAGCGCTGAGACGATCTTCACCGCAACAGGAATTCTCTTGCATTGTCGGCGATGCGCTCCGGAAGTGAGCGATCCGTTAAAATTGCAGATCTTCTTCTTTTCTCCTTGTCCACCTTCTCAAACAGCAGGCAACAACTTCCATAGGCCCCACAATTGGATCAAGCACTCTAGGAAGGGCAGAAATCACTCAGCAGAGTTCAGGGTTGGAAGCTGGAGTTAAGTCCTTCTGTTCCTGGGACTTCTTAACAGGAGGCCAGCTCTCCTCAGGCCCTTGGAGATCTTTTCAAGCAAGGGTACACAGCACACAGCAAAGTCCTTCCCCTCTTCTTGGCAGCAAAGCAAATGCAGGTCAGTCCACATGCACACAGCAGGACAGTCCTTCCTCTTCAGTCTTCCAGCTTTCTCCTTGGCAGAGGTTCCTCCTTGATTCCAGGATGATCTAATGTTCAGTGTGTTGGGGATCTGGACTTATACCCCAAAAAGTCTTTGTTCCCTTTGTTCAGAAGGGCTCTGAGCCCAGTCTGAACCAGTTCTGGGTGTTCCCTGAGCACTTTGTTTTCCTGATTGCTTCTTTCCTTTCATAGAGAGGGGCACTGTCGTCAGCCGCCCAGCAGGAGGTGGAGCCAGCATTGTGGAAGGCAGGCACAGCCCTATTCAGGCTCAGGTGCTATCCCCTCCCACCACTCAAGATGCAGATGGCGCTATTCAGCCCAAGGATGACTCAGTCAGCCTCCGGGAGCCACCCAGCCCCTGTCACTTACAAACCAGACAGTCAATTTACAAACAGGCCAAGGCACACAGAAAAGTCAGACAAGAAAACAGCCACTTTCTAAAAGTGCTGTTTTCAACCGCAGGATTTAGAAACCATCCTTCCTAAAAGATGTGTTATTAAATTCTGAGTCCAGTGATACCAGACTTTTATTTTACATCTTGCTCCTATGGGAAGATATGCAGGTAAACATTATACAGAGCATTCCCCATTATAGCCTATGGGCAAGATAGCCTTTCAATAGTGAAAAACTAAAATGACTGTAATTCACTACCAGAGCATGTCACACACACTAGTACATGTTCTACCTTTCACATACACTGCACCCTGCCCATGGGGGTACCTAGGGCCTTCCATAGGGGATTCCAATGTGTACAGAAAGGGAAGGGTTAGGCCTGGCCAGTGTGAACACTGGTCAGGTCAGCATGACAGTTAGCAACTGCGCACAGACACAGCAGTGGCAGGCCTGAGACACCATCTTAGGGCTACTCATGTGGGTGGCACAATAACCAGCCCTGGCACACTCAGTGCACTTTACTAGGGACTTCCTGGCAACACAAATATGCCAGTCATGGATAACCAATCACAATAACAATTCATACAGAGAGCATATGCACTTTAGCAATGATCAGTAGTGGTAAAGTGGCCAGAGTCCTATTGCCAGCAACCGCGGGTCAGGAAAAATGCAGGAGGAAGAAGCAAAAAGTTTGGGAATAACCCTGCAAAAAGGCCATTTGCAACACAACTGCCTTCCAGCCTAAAGCCAGGGTAAACCAAACGATACCTCTATGGGATTCCCTGCTTAGGGCAATAGAACGTGGAAACTGGCCCAAACAGCAGGGCACTATTCCTGCTCTACGCCTTCCTGAACCCAGTTTGATCACTCTATCCTTGCTCTCAGGGTCCACCAAGCCAACCCAGGTGGAACCCTTCTCCTCACCTGTGGACACCTTCTGTGCAGCACTTAAACTTAACTTGCTCCCAGTTGTGTCCCAACAGACAGACAGCAAGCTACAGTAGCCACTGACAGTGGTCAGGGATGAGACCCAGGCCTTATGCCTCTCAGGGCTCTCAAACCCATGTGGCGTCAGAGGGTGGGGGGCAGGAGCCCCAGGTGCTTGGCACCCTTTGTCCACTCCCCCTCCTGTCAGGTCAGGTCTAACATCCTGCCACTGACCCACCAGTCCCAGGCCTGTATCCGGCAGCTGGACAGGAGGCTGGGGTGGGCTTCCCCATACCCGGTCCTCCGCTTCCTGGGGCACTGTACCCTCCCACCTGGAGTGGTACCCCTTTCTAGAATAGTCAGGGGACCTGTGGCAGGTGTCCTGCACCATTCGCCCACCAGTTCTGGGCTTCTATCCTGCAACTGGGATTCTAGGTCAGGGGGACACACCAGACCTGGCACTCCAACCTAGGGTCTAAACCCTTCAGGTGAACCGGGGTCAGAGGCGAGGACTCCCTCCCTCTGCACTCCCTTCCAGAGTTCTGCACCCTCCCACTTGGAGTGGTACCACTAGAAGACAAACTGGTAGGGACACTGTTTACAGAAGTCCATCCCTCCGGGTCAGGCAACACCTGAATCTGGCTTCCCAACCCAGGGGCCAACCCCTGCGGTTGAACACTTGCCCCGCGCACCAGGACTTCACTCACAGATGTGCCCACACTGGTAGACAGTACCCACGTGGCCAACACAACAGTTTGGCCCAGTCCACCCCCAGGGTGTGACTCCTGCCCCCTTCCAGGGCAACCCTGTCCACCAGGACAACCAGCCACACTGGCCACTGACAGCTATCAGTGAAATGAGGGCCATTTTCATTACTGGCCAATCAGGAGAGGGCAGCTGGAGGGCTGGACTTTGGCATATAGTAAAAAAAGTTCTATAACTTATTTTCTGTAACAGTCATGATAAATCTAACTGTGACAAGTTGTTGGATTTATCATAAATATTGTTTTAAGTTTTTGATTAACATGTTCAGCTCACACCCGTCAATATTTATATTTAAATAAAATATTCCCATGTTTGTCTATGGAGCTAGTTTTCTACAGTGGGGGGAAATAAAATTGGCAGTTTCTCCCTCACCAGAGCTTATAAAAAATATTTTATAATGTCCTTGCTTATATTTACAAGGAACTCAACCCCTGAGGGAGACCTTTGGGCTGATTTATATGTAAAAACGAGGTAGTTTGAGACTTTGAAAGTAGCTTTAAATGTATATATATTTAATGAAAAGTCAGCCTGATAGGCAGTGCTGCCTTTAACAGCAACACAGTAATACACACTTAAGTGCATTAACCCCTTCCATGCTCAGGACGGCCGGGTCCTGTGCCACGGTGTTCATGTGCACAGGATGGCTCCCGACCATCCTAGCACATGGGATCTAACATCCCTTTGCTGCGGCTACCAGAGAGATTTTCTTTACCCTCCAACAGCCTCAGGAGCTGGGGAAGAGCTTCCTCAGCTCCCGAGGCTGTGTGTGTGGTTTTCCTGAAATGATGATCAGCGCACATGTCACACCTATAGGCATATTTCAGTTTCACTTTCTACGTGCTCAAGGGGCTATCTTAGCCCCCTGAGCATGTAGACAGTTGGGAGAGGTTTTGTTGGAAAGGGAAGAATATCCCCTTTCCAATGGTACCCATCTCTAGTGGATCCCCAAGCGGTAATCTACCCACTAGCCACCAAGGGAGGGGGTAGCGGCTCCTTGGTCAAGGGCCTTTGCTCCCCCCCAAATTATTTTGGGGAAATCAGTCTTTCTACCCCCCTGGGGGGCAAATGGAGCAGTAGTCCCCAATCTAAGCCCACCAGATGCCAGGGATTTATTTTCATGGATTTAGGGGTGGGAGCTTCCCAAGATGGGCATGCCAATGTCCCCACACCCCCAACAAAATTACAGTTGGTCTGCCTGGGGGGTTTATGGTGGCAGTAGCCCCTAATCTCCCCCCCCCCCACCGGCAGAGCAGAAAACCCACTAAATGCCAGAGATTTTTTAAAATTGGATTTAGGGATCAAGGTGCCCGAATTGGGCATGCCAATGCCCCAACCCTGCAAAATCTCAGCCTTAATGCCACCCCCCCAGAGGCAGATGAGGGCAGTATCCCCAGCTATGCCCCTCAAGAAAGCCCATTGATGCCAGAATTTATTTTTTATTGTTTGTATGGGTGGGGGCTGCTCAAAATGGGCAAGCCAATGCCCCCCCCTCGAAAACAATTCCACAGTCTTTCCGCTCTCCTGGAGGCGGATTTGGGCAATAGCCCCTGAACTTCCCCCTGTGGGCAAAAAGCTCACTATGCACCAGGATTTTATTTATGGATATAGAGGTAGGGGCTGCCCAAAATGGGCATGCCAATGTTCCCACCTCCCCAAAAAAATATTCCACAGTCTTTCTGCCCCCCAGGAGGCAGATGTGGGCAATAGCTCCTGATGGGGCAGAAATCTTATTATGCACCAGGGATTTTTTTTATATATATATACTTAGGTGTGGGAGCTGCCCAAAATGGGCATGCCAATGCCTCCACCTACCCCAAAAAATGGCCACAGCCTTTCTTCCTCCCCCGGGTAGCAGATATGGGCAATAGTCCCTAATCTGCGTAACAGGGGCCGAAACCCTACTAGCCACCAGGGATTTTTAGATTTTTTTTGTACGTAGGGGTGGGGGCTGCTGAGAATGGGCATGCTAATTCCCCCCACCACCAAAAAAAGCTTTCTGATTCCCCAGAAGGCAGATTGGAGCAATAGCTACTTATCTGCCACTCGCAGGTTGCAGAAAGTGAACTAGGCACCAGGGATATGTTTATGGGCATGCCAGTGAGAAGCCCTATAGGCAAGGGTCACTCTCTTTTTTTAAGGCACTCATTTGTGGCTGTTTCAGTGACATTTTAATTCTCATCTGCACCCAAGCGGGGGCAGAAAAGCACTAGAAACCAGGGAGAGTTTGTGAGTGTGTAAACTGGAGGTTGGGTGACTGCGTGTACTGATCTTTGGCTGGCATTTTCCTGGTGGTATGTGTGGACCTGCACTTCTCTAATGGTGTATGGACTCGAGCCTGATGACAGTGTGTGTGGCGTAGTGTTGGACTGGTAGTGTACATGGACTGGTGCTTGGCTGTCTGTGTACATGGATGGTGCTTGGCTGCAGGGCCAGCCTGGCTGTAGGGGGCACCGAGCTGTGGTAAATATTTTACCGTATCATATTTTGCCATATAATTACAAGTACAAGAATAGCTCAATTAAATGAAAGGCAGAGTCCGGGGTGTCTGAGTCTGAAAGGGCTTTAATTCAGAAATGACTCGAGTCAATGGAGATCTATTCCATCAATACAAGGGTTCGGGCATGCAAGGGAAGATGTCAGGAAAGATGTCAACGATTTATTCACAGTACATGACATATATAGTAAAATGACACAATAGCATTGAATACAGTAGGCGTGACAAGTGATAAGAACACATGTGCGTAGCAAAAAGGCGTGAACATGGGTGTGCACAGAGGCGTGAACTAGGAACGTCACAGAAAAGTGTCATAAGTGGGTGGATGCTTAGAGAATTCTTGCGGAGTCAGCTGAAACCTAAAGCCTGGATGCGCGCGCAGCTAATATGACGTGTGGTTGACGTGTGTCTGGAGGAAGCTAAGTGTCTGACGTTTAACACTAGTGGAGAAGACATAAGTCTGGCATGTCAGGTCGACCTGTTCCTAAACTTATCGGATATCTCGTGTTTGGAGGATGTCTAATCTGGAGTAAAAGGTCTTTCGGGCAGAGGCTATTCTATACTAGATGTATGCATGTCTAAGTGCAATGCGTGGAGCCGGGGCCTACCATGGTAACTGGAGCAATAAATTACATGAGGGCGACAGGAAGGCTTGGCCCTTTGCTCTGCAGCCGAGGGTATATTTACTTATTTCACTAGACAGGAATGTGTTTGAGGAGGCTGAGCTGGCTACGCTGATAACTTGAAGGCAAAATACTGTTTTGGCAGGCAGACCAGGCCGAGCCAGGCACCGCTCGCTTGGCAGGAAGTAAGGCAGAGGTCAGGGATGCATCTCATCTCCACGCTGCAGCTTTCAGAGACAGAGGCGGAAAAGTGGTTCAATGGCAGGAATCAGGGCCTAACTCGGCAGAGCCAGGAAAACGTGAAAGTGCACCATGTAAAGACGGTGGCACGGCATACTTAGGAACTGAATTATCAATCCATTCATGGTGGATCTGATAGAGGACATGTTAACGTTGGACGCAAATGTATTTGCGTCATCAAATTCGGTTGTGGAGGGAAGTTACATGCACTTTGAACTCGTACATGGAGTCGATGGGATACACGTTAGGGGACACACTTGACCATAAAAAATCCAATTACCTCATTCCCTCCTTGTCCCCTACGGACCCATTAAGATATATCAATTTTCATGAGACCATCTATCTGTTCGTATAACATCATTTGTTCTTCTTTCTTTAATCGGGAGTGGGAACGTGCACTTGAACGGGGAATACAGGATGTGGTGCACAAGCCGCAAATCGCTGGCCCACATTGTAAACATAGACAACAACTGAATACTATGGCCAATATAATCCCTAGGAATGACAGTAGCTTCCATCCCCAGGCTGTTAATGTACTCCAGAACTAACCGGACCAAGTCCAGGTGCCTGGATTCTGATGAATCTGGCTAGCGATCTGATGGAGACGGGATATAGCTTTATATACTGACGGCGCGTTTTCTGGAATGAAAACACAGCAACTCGATCCAATGACTCTACAAGCCCCGCCCCTATCTGCCAGGATGACGTCAAGGACGAGACGATTTTGAAGAACAACAAGTCTCATGGCAGACTGGTCCTCTGTTAAGTTGCCCAAAGCTGAAGTAGTCTCATTCACTACTGCTTCGAGGGTTCTGGTTAATTTGCGTATCAATTTACTATTGGATACTGTGCCTAGATAGGGAAAGAATCCTTTATTGAAATCTGTATATTGATCCCATGCGGTTTCAGTATAATCAACTAATGGAAGGTCTCTTTTGGCTCTAACATGAACGAGGCGGGAATTTCTGTGATAATCAGGAGGAGCTAGAAAAACAGGTGGTAGTAGGAATGCAATGTAACAGGTACCATCCCAGTCTAGGGGCAAACGTATATAGGCTGTATGGCCACAAATGAAATAGGAATGGCGGGAAGCTTTGAATGTAGACTTGCCTTTATCACTGAATTCGATCACAGTAGTACATTCACTATGACCTAGGTGTACTGAACCATTCTTTCTGACACATAATTCACCTTTGACTGGTAATACTGACATAGATGGCAAGTCTGGTTTGGTTTCGGACTGGACATTTAGAATCATGAGGTTGAGTGTAAAATTGCCTAATCCATACACTTCGTTTTCTAGGTCGGTCCCTGTTATTTGGGGAAGACCCTCCTTGTCTGGGAAACATGCCTTATTCATAACTGTGTTCAGATTTCCCCATACCCAATTGCCCTGGAAAACTATGGAATCAGTATTTACAGAATTGATTAAACTAAACCATGCACCACAGGAACCATTGTGTGTAAACGGGTACGGAAAGAGGGGCAGAACTCCCTTGTATTTCTGATAGGGAGGGAGTCGGCCACATATCCAGCAATTCGTAGCATTGCTGGTCTGATGGGAATGGTGCAACATACTGATGAATGAATTGTTGCGCAGCGCAAGTCGATAAGATAGTTCATGTGGAGGTAGCTCACTAAACGTGTGTTCTGCAGTGTCATTAAAAGAAGAGTGTGCAATAGGAAAGAACATATGTAATACCACACTTATTCCAATAATCGTAAGACTCAGAAAAAACAGAATAATCAGGGTGCAGATGCACCTACTACGGAGATTTTTACAGTAACGATTTCTTTTCATGATCTCCTGACTATCTCTCTCTCTATTTGGATCTAGCTTGTACATTGTCAGAAACTGCCTAACCGCTTCACCCGAGAGGGACTTAAACAATTAAACTGTCTGACTTACTAGACCTTAGTTTCAGTTTGTACTCCTCTGGGGGAGTTTTCTCTCGAAAAGGGAGTTTAATGTCTGTCTTTGGTACATGAGAGTCCTGGGAGTCAGGGCTGGGCAAGAGTCCATGGAATTTCTTAACGTGACTAGAATGCACCCAGCCCTTCCTCCCCTCCAGTTTCACGGCGGTCCGGGTGGTTAGCAGGACAATCTTCGGCTCCTTCCAGCGGGGCTCCAAAGGGCTCGTCCTATCAAAGTTCCGTATAACAACTGTATCCCCCGGGACCAGGGCATGCGGCTTCACCTCGGAGTTGTCTGGGAAGGCTGCAGCAACCTGTGAACGACATGATTGTAGTGCAGACATCAAGGAAGCAAGGTAATCTGTCAACATAGTACTTTCGACATCGGTTATTTTTCTCGGCAGAGGCGTCCCCCACATATTAGGAGGTCTACCGAAGACCACCTCATACGGAGATAGCCCTGTCCTGGAATGGGCTACCATTCTCATATAAAAGAGTGCAACTGGCAAGGCAACTATCCAATCCACTCCTTTCTCGGCACAAATCTTAGCAAGACGTGTTTTCAGGGTCTGATTGTGTCTCTCTACTAATCCGGCTGCTTCGGGATGTCGAACACAGTGGAACTTCCATTGGTATCCTAGCAGGAGTGACACCTGCTTCATAAGCTCGGACGAGAATGGCTGACCATTATCTGAGTACACGACACGGGGCAAACCGTATCGAGGGAAAAACTCACGAACCAGCTGCCTGGCAGTGGTCGGAGCAGTGTAATCTGGAACGGTATATGCTTCTGTCCATCGGGATAGGGCACATACAACTACGAGGACATACTTAAATCCTCGGCATCGGTCCATCTGGATATAATCCATCTGGAGGACTTCAAAAAGATAGTCAGGAGGATGAAATCCACCTTGCTCTACGGGAATCCCTTTTCCTGGATTAAACTGACAACAGATCATGCAGGTACGCACTTTCTGTTTTGCTGCTGCTCGTAAATGTTTGTTAAACCAGAGATTCTGTAAACTGTCTAACATGGCTTTTTCTCCTAAATGTGCTGGGCTATGTGCAGTGTTGATGATAACTTGAACCATAGAGTCGGGGAGAAACCATGTGGTCTTTCCCCTCGTCATCCATCCCTGTTCAGTCTGGACCCCTCCTTGTTCAGCCCATTTCTTGATTTTGTCTGGAGTAGCATGTGTCTGTATGTCAATGACATCTAGTGCGGGGTCCCTGACTGTCATATTGTGTGTCAGTGATGATACATCAGTCTTGGCCATATTAGTTGTCTGTGTGTGAGTCTGTGCTGTATATTTCGCTGTCCGATCTGCAAAGTCGTTTCCCTGGGAAATTTTGTCTGTTACTTTCGTATGTGCCTTGCACTTCATGATGGCTATGGCTGTAGGCAAATGTATTGCTTCTAATAGTGCTTGAATGAGGGGACCGTGCTGGATTTTGGCTCCGTGAGAGGTCAGAAAACCTCTCTCTCGCCAGAGGACACCGAAGTCGTGAACGACTCCGAATGCATAGCGTGAATCTGTGTATATGTTTACTTTCTTGTCCTTGGCTAGTATGCAGGCTTGGGTCAGAGCAATGAGCTCTGCTGCTTGGGCTGACAGGGTGTCAATGCGATGTGATTCTATGACTTCAGTTTCAGTGGTCACTGCATATGCGGCCACTAGCTCTCCTGTACTTGTTCTCATGCATGAACCATCCACATAGAGTGTCAGGTCTGGATCGGGTAGTGCGACATCTGTCAAGTCTTGTCTGGGTTTCGTAACTGTGTCGACTACATCTACGCAGTCATGTGGAGTAGGATCTGTTGTGCTCGAAGGTAAAAGTGTAGCAGGATTCAGTGTATTACAACGTCTGATTTCTATGTGTGGCTGGAATAGCGTCAGTTCATAACCTGTCAGTCGTGCTATAGTCAAGTGTTGGGTCTGTGTTCTGTTTAGGAGAACTTCCACAGAGTGTGGAACCTGTACTGTCATTTGGTGTCCCAATACAATGGAATCACTTTGTCTGATTGCTAGAGCTGTAGCTGCAACTGATTTTAAGCATGCAGGCAAGGCCTGAGCTACTGGGTCTAATGTGCTCGAAAAATATGCACACGGTCTGTGTTTGTCTGCTTGAAGCTGAGTGAGGACCGACAACGCTGTGCCATCGCGTTCTGTGACAAAAAGTGTAAAAGGTTTACTGTAACATGGTGTCGCTAAAACAGGTGCTTGACATAAGGCTTTCTTTAATTCGTCAAAAGCTTGTGTATGTTCCTGAGTCCATGGGAGGACAGTCGAAGTCGCTGCCTCCTGTGTTGTCAACTGTATGAGTGGTTTAGCTAGAAATGCATATTGCGGGATCCATTGTCTACAATAGGAAGTGAGTCCAATAAAGGCTCGTACTTCTTTCTGAGTCTTGGGTTGTGGAAGATGTGCAATTAACTGTATACGTTCTGGTGTCAGCTGTCTCCCCTCTTCGGACAGCAAGTGCCCAAGGTACACAACTTGCTGGGTGCAGAATTGCAGCTTCGAAAGAGACACCTTGTGTCCCTTGTCCGCCAAGAAAAACAAAACTGTCAATGATGCTTGTTCACATTCTGGTTCACTACGGGCGGTGATCAGTAGATCATCGACATACTGTAATAAGGCAGTATTGGGAGGCATGTGGATATCGTCAAGTTGTCGTTTCAGTGCTTGACTGTAGATGCTGGGGCTTTCTGTGAATCCTTGAGGTGCGGGTGCAAATTTGAAGCTTCGGCCATTTAAACAGAATCCGAAAAGATACTGGCTTTCCGGATCAATGGGGACACTAAAAAAGGCGTTCTTCAGATCAATTACAGTAAAGAACGTCGCCTCTGAATCAATAGCCGTCAATAAGGAAGAGATATCCGGGACCACAGGATACTGTGGTACCACGCATTTATTCAATTCGCGCAAATCAATAATCAGTCGATAGACTGGAGGTGCATTTGGATCAGTACGTTTAAGAATCGGAATGATAGGGGAATTACAAACATTGGAGTCGGTTTCTACAACCACTCCTTGTGCAATGAGCTCGTCAATGATTTTCAGTAAAGCCACTACAGCATCTGGTGGTAACTTGTATTGTCGAATACGTGGTAGTATAATTCCTGGCTTGAGTGTAACACGGTACGGTGTAATGTGCATACAACCTACATCAGTAGGGCCTTTCGCCCATAAGTGTGCAGGAACATTCTGTAACCTAGGATCAAAATCTCTCAACACATAATGGCCCTTGAAGTCACGAAGGAACAGCCTAACTCCTTCCGGAGAACAACAAATTACAGCTCCTAGAGCTTTCAGGGTTTTAATACCAAGCAAGTTTTCTGGACATGATTTCGTGAGCAATAAATCAGTAGTTCGGGACAAAGGACCAACTGCAAGTGGTACTGGTTTTGATACTTCATTAACAATAGGCCTTCCTGAAAATCCAAGGGAAACATTCTGTGAGCCTGAGAGGGGTGCCCCTGGAACCTCTTCATGACTGATGGTTGTTCTGCTTGCCCCTGTATCAATCAAAAACTTTCTATCTTTCCCTAATACCTGGCTATGTACATAAGGACCCTCTTGATCTACAGGAACCTCAATAAGGGGCAAGCCAACCTCCCTCTCTAGGCTGTTTCATGTGTATTGCTGATAATCGGGGTAATCAGATTGGGCATACTGATACATCTGTTGCGTGACATGCTGAGTCGCGGCAATGGGTTGGGGCTGTGGTACCGCTACGGCCTGCTGGGGAACATGCATAGGTTGTACATTTTGTGGAGCATGCTGCCTGGACCTGATCCTGTCTGGGCGGACGTGGTCTCTCTTTGGTTTTGCCTGTGGAGATATTGTGTTTCAAGACTGCGCAATCGTTTACATAGTGACCTGGCTGTTTACAATAGTTGCATGTCCCTTTAACGGGAGCCGCTGAATTATTTGAATACATCGCGCCCTTTTTCTGACCATCTGCTGGAACTGACTGAGCAACCAACATTTTCATTTTTGTGTCTTTCATACGTCTCTGTTCGTGATCATGTTCCTCCCTGATTCTGTTCTGGTGATACTGTAACATTTGTAACATTTGGGAAGGCGAATTGGCTTGCCATGTGCTCTCAACTTTCAGTACACGGTTCTTAACCTGGGGTAATGAATTTTCGACTAATTTAGATACAAAAAGGTGTGGATATGACTCGCTACTTGGTTTCAGGCCACTATTAATAGAAAAACATTTCTCAAATCGGGAATAAAAATCACTCGTGTCTTCATCGGGTTTCTGTTTGCAGGCTGAGATCGCATCCCAGTCTTCCTTTTTAGTTGCTAACAATCTTGCCAAAACCTGTACTAACAATCCTGGTAATGCTTTAGTTTTATCCCCAAGGCCTAAACCTGGGGTTCGACCAGTTTCTTCGGTTTCTAATTCAGCCCAAACAATCTTTTTGTCTCCCACCTCCCATTCCTTCTCTTTGAGTTTCTCGTAAATACCGGCAGGCAACAATACTTTCAATATTTTCATAATGTCGGGATAGGTGTAATCCCCCATGAGTAACATGTCTTTTATTTCACGGTGAAAACCTGCAGGGTCTTTAACATGACTTGGCACTATTTTCTTCATTTCTAATAATTCCATTTTAGTTATAGGCGTGTATACAAACACACGTTCAAGGGTATTATCGTCTTTCCTGACTGGATGTACTTCACGTAAAGGATTCTGTTTGTCAAAGTTATATGATTGCCTGACTGGGGGTGGAACGGAAACAAGATGTGGAGTCAAGAACGTTCTATATTTGTGACGTTGCTCTAAAATCGTTTCAATTAGATCGGTACCTAGACCTCTCCATCGTCTCAGGAGTAAGTCTTGCAATAAACTATATAACGGACCTGGATCAGACGCTTGGTTTTCATACTGTATGATGAGGTGTTGTGTCATATATATACCAGCCAGTCGCTGTTCTTCTGGAGTAAGACTTAAAAAACGTGTGTTCTACTGAATCGTCTTTATATATGCTGTCATCCCCGGCCCACTGTACCGCGGACCGGGCTAGTTCCTGATCACGTAGGGTATTGAGTTCTTGGTAACCTATCCTTTCTTTTAGTACTTTGTCCGTCATCTGGAATACATGTTCGAGGGTACATCGCTCTGGTATCGGACAAAGGTAACTTTTCTTGTTTTCGAACGTTTCTTGTTTACGAATGGGCCTATCGAAGGGCCTATTAATAGGATACGGTCTAGGAAGTTTCTCTCTACCTACATATGCTATTATTTTTCTATTTGTCTGTTGCGAGGTTTCTGCTAGATTCTCTAATTCATCCTCCTCCTGCGAGGAGGCTGGATCGTCTGATTCGAGTGTCTCTTCAGATTCTCGACGGGCATGTATATCCATTATTTCTTTATGGATCTTTCTAACCATAGCATGTACACATTTCTCTTTATCATGTTTACCCTCAGATATATTCTGGCTCCATCTGGTCAATCTATTCATTTTGTCTTGTGGAAAACCTACCTGGTCTTGTTCCCTTATTAAACAATTAACCAAAAAACGCATGATTAAACCTTTGTTCTCAACTTTCTGACGTGACATGGCGTCACCAACACTCTCTGGTCTTTCACCTGTTCTAATAAAATGGTACATATTGTCTAGATGTTCTGGCATTTCTGGCAGTAAAACTAAATAATCGGTAACACGTCTTAAACGTATGGATGCTAACAACATGGGTCCTGTTCTACCAGGCACTGGATCATATCTGCAATCAGTAAGCTGTTCTTGAAGTTTTTCGGCTGGAGCTCCTTTAGGTGTTCGTGCCATTGCGAGATCTCTCATTGTAATACGTTGTAACTGTGGCGGGGTACGGAAACCTCCTCTAGCACCTCCAGAGGCGGAGGCTTGAGCATAACCTGGCTGTAGGGTCGGTATCTGTTGTAACGGGGTTGGAACCTGAGCGGCGCCAGACCCAAAAGGATTAAGCGGGTGAATAACAGGGGGAACAGCGGGTAAGGGTGCAGGAAGCGGACCTGGAGGGGTCTGCTGGTGTGGACCTGGGGGCTGATGATCCGTAGATGGTACGGGTACATGGGCAGGTACATTGGTATATGCGGGAGCTACATCGTCTTAATAGGAAGAAAGGAAAATGTCTGCTGCGGTCTTATGACGTAATTTAGTCGGTACCAATGGAGGGGGCAGATCTTTCGGTATTTCCGGGGTCGCCTTGGGTAGGCCCTCGGCCAGGACTGGATACAGTCCTGTCATAATGGCATTACTCTGTCTGTCGTGTTGTTTCATTTTAACTCGTTCTCCTTCTTCTATTAGTTCTTTTTCTTTGGCTTTTTCGGAATCCTCTCTATTTTTATCTGCTTTTCTGAGTGCTTTCTCTGTCCGTCTATGTGATTCTTTACGCCATAGTTCAATGGCATCTTTCTGTGACTGTCTGGCTTTCTTTTTCCATAACGCTTCTTCTACTCTCATGATGCACTCGGCATCCCATGTCCCTGTAACGGGCCATCTCTGATTCTCTGCTAAGTCTTTCGTGTAATCCACCCACAAGTCGAGGTATAAAATGGCATCTAAGCCATGCTTGTGGTACATAAAATGACCAGGAGTGTCCCTGGGTGGGATGGGAATAGCTTCCTCAAGTATCCCTTTTCTAGTTCCTATCTGTCGTAATTTCGAGAATAAAGGCATTGCTACCTTGATCTAGACACTATACTCAATAAACACAGTAAGAGAAAAATGCGAACAATCACTCATACCACGACATTAAAACACATTAAAACATTTCAAAACGAACAACAAAAACTATATACTTGAATACTTGATGCACTGCTAAACAGTACAGATACACTGCTAAAACAGTGCAGACCGGGTCTGTGTACCCAAACCCGTCTTGACCGGATACAAATCAATGCACCCGTCTTGATGCGTCCCCAGCAACGGTACTCACCGGGAAGCACGGAACGGAAGGCCTCGGAAACTCGACTGGACTCGACTGACGATGACGTCTGCTTCTGCTGCGCACTACGCATGCGCCTCGGCACTACAGGTGGGCCTCTCGACACCTCGGATGCTGCTCTCTCGGCTGGGCTCTGGTCGGGATCCTCCGCACTCCTCACCGCCTCGTATGGATGTCGATCGCAGTCTCCGTCACCTCCGTGGGCCTGAGGGAGATACAGGAAATCCTGCGGATGCGCTTGGGGTCCGTCACGGCCGTGGCAGGGGGCTAGGCCTGCGGCGCATCTCCGGCGCGTGGGGTGGGGGAGGTGTCCCTGTTCGGGCGCCAATTATGTGGTAAATATTTTACCGTATCATATTTTGCCATATAATTACAAGTACAAGAATAGCTCAATTAAATGAAAGGCAGAGTCCGGGGTGTCTGAGTCTGAAAGGGCTTTAATTCAGAAATGACTCGAGTCAATGGAGATCTATTCCATCAATACAAGGGTTCGGGCATGCAAGGAAAGATGTCAGGAAAGATGTCAACGATTTATTCACAGTACATGACATATATAGTAAAATGACACAATAGCATTGAATACAGTAGGCGTGACAAGTGATAAGAACACATGTGCGTAGCAAAAAGGCGTGAACATGGGTGTGCACAGAGGCGTGAACTAGGAACGTCACAGAAAAGTGTCATAAGTGGGTGGATGCTTAGAGAATTCTTGCGGAGTCAGCTGAAACCTAAAGCCTGGATGCGCGCGCAGCTAATATGACGTGTGGTTGATGTGTGTCTGGAGGAAGCTAAGTGTCTGACGTTTAACACTAGTGGAGAAGACATAAGTCTAATCTGGAGTAAAAGGTCTTTCGGGCAGAGGCTATTCTATACTAGATGTATGCATGTCTAAGTGCAATGCGTGGAGCCGGGGCCTACCATGGTAACTGGAGCAATAAATTACATGAGGGCGACAGGAAGGCTTGGCCCTTTGCTCTGCAGCCGAGGGTATATTTACTTATTTCACTAGACAGGAATGTGTTTTCGAGGAGGCTGAGCTGGCTACGCTGATAACTTGAAGGCAAAATACTGTTTTGGCAGGCAGACCAGGCCGAGCCAGGCACCGCTCGCTTGGCAGGAAGTAAGGCAGAGGTCAGGGATGCATCTCATCTCCACGCTGCAGCTTTCAGAGACAGAGGCGGAAAAGTGGTTCAATGGCAGGAATCAGGGCCTAACTCGGCAGAGCCAGGAAAACGTGAAAGTGCACCATGTAAAGACGGTGGCACGGCATACTTAGGAACTGAATTATCAATCCATTCATGGTGGATCTGATAGAGGACATGTTAACGTTGGACGCAAATGTATTTGCGTCATCAAATTCGGTTGTGGAGGGAAGTTACATGCACTTTGAACTCGTACATGGAGTCGATGGGATACACGTTAGGGGACACACTTGACCATAAAAAATCAAATTACCTCAGAGCGTTTCCCAGCTGGGCTGGTTTTCTGACCGTAAGTGGAAGTTTTGTCACTGGGGGTCTGTTTTGCAGCAGCGCTGCCTAATTGGGCCCTAGTAACAAATGTGGGAGCAGTGCTTTTTACTAGCATGCCCCCTTCCCCCAGGGCCAATTGAGCAGCAATCCGCCAGGGCTGTTTGCTGTTCCCAGTGTAGCCCTGCTTGGCTGGTGGTGTGAGGGGATGGTGCTTGGCTGGTGATGTGTGTGGATGGTGCATGGCTGGCAATGTGCATGGATGGCGCTTGGCTGGGTGTGTGCGTGGATTGCACTTGACTGGTGGTGTACATGGATGGTGGTGTGCATGTACTGACTACTGTCAGGCAGTGTGGCTTGGATGGATCCCCCAGCGTTTTCTTACCCAGAATCCCCTGCAAACTTCAAATTTACTTACAAAGTTACATTTTCTTCACATGTCTGTGTAAGTAAGTTGAAGGATCACCGCGCAGGCACATATTTCTTACCACCCACCATTCCCCTTGGTCACCCGGGAAAAATGATACCTCACTTTTGTGGGTGCCCAAAGTAGCGCCAGCCTAAAAACGTATGAACAAATGTTGTACCCGATTTGGGCCTCTCTCAATCTCTATACGTTTTTGGCCCTTCTATATCATGGGCATTCGGACTGAGGGGAACGCTGAGTGGAAGGAAATTTGTGCTGTGCAGTGATCCCACAACTTTCCAACACAGTTATTAGAGGAAAATGTGGCTTTTAGCTAAATTTTAGGTTTGCAGCATATTCTTTGAAGGCAAATGTTGGGGGTCAGCACAAGCCACACCTCCCTGGACTTCCACAGGTTTCTAGTTTTCAGAAATGCCTAGGTATTTTAGGTTCCCCTAGATGCCTACAAACCCGGGACCAAAAACATAGGTGCCCACCTATCTATCATAAAAGGACCTGGTTTTTCAAGGGGGTCACTTACGTTTTTTATCCCAGGCTCTGCGGCCATCTAGGGAAACCTAAACCCACACATTTATGAAGAATAGACACCCTGGGGAGTCTAAGGAGGTATGGGTTGTGTGGATCTCCCAAAGTTTTCCTACCTAGAATCCACTGCAAAGCAGTCAGAACCGCAAAACCAGGTGTAAGTATTTGCGGAGTGTATTCCCTGACAAGGGAGCAGGAGTCCCCTAATTGCAGTACATGGACTGGACTGGTCCGCTACTGGAGACACAAGATGGCTACCGAGATGGCCACCAAGGTAGAACTAGAGGTAAGCGGTCTAGTCTACGAGGCCACAGCTGCAGGAGAGGAGGTGAGCAGCGCGAGCGCCTCTGTAACGACGCACTTCACCGAGGTATTCAGTCAGGCAGTTCGTTAAAGTTTAGCGCATATCCTTAGAGTTTCTAGCTAAATAAAGACAAGAATCCTTTTCCCTTAGTTAGGGATCCGGAGAGCAGACAATAAGAAACTACAGCATAACTCGACATCATTGTTCGGCTCGAGTTATTTCAAGAGCAGGAAGTCTGGGAGACAGAAAACGAGTCTTCGTTCGGTAGTGTAAAGAAGATTATCAAATTCACGTTCGTGGAGCAGAAAGGCAAACGGCAGAGCCCAGAGCTAAGTAAACTGTCACTATGTAGAGAAATAATTGTGAGAGACTTACCAGAGCAGCCGTCAAGTTGTTTATAGAACCTGAAAAGAAAAAGGGCAGAATTAGTTTTCAATGCTTAAGAGACTTGAATGAAAATAAACGTAACATGTAAATTGTAAATACTTGCCAGAACAGAGTTCGTGACTAACAGGAGAACCTGTGAAAGGATAAAAGAAAAGGAATTAGCTAACATCGCAGAGACCATGAAATGCTAATTAAGGAACTGCATGTAGATAGTAAACACTCACCAGAACAGAAGCTGCGAGCAAAGAAAGACCTGTAAAAGAAAAGACAGGGTTAGATGTAAAGACACATTAAAAAGACAGCAGCGCAAGGAACAGAAACCCCAATGAGGAATTACTCCTCAGTTAGTGAAGTAAGTGCACTTACATTAAAACCAATAAGAATAACTAGAATAGAATAGACTGGTGAAACTAATGTTTGTTTTCTTCTATCAGTAACAACTAACTGGCGAGGAACACAGAATCTCATAATAATCAGAAGAGAAGCAAGGTCCAGGAGAACTAAGGTGGGTGAGATATATTTAGCAGAGTAATACTAGAGTAAGGTAGAGTAGAGATACAGGTAGTAATGTTGTATTAATTTTCGGGTTCCACAGAAAGAATAGTCGACGTCCGCAGATAGCTGACCGAAGGAACCATTCCGTACCAGTCTCTTCTTTGTTTGTTATTTTATCCAATTCCCCCGAGGTAATGATTGGAGGTTCTGAGTAAGACCTGCAAACATTGCCAAGCAGGATTAGGGACCTAGCATCTCTGTTCCCGTGCAAGAACTGGTAAGCCTTAATAGAGTATAAGTTTAAGTTCTGACAAAACCTCAAATTTAACTGAAAAAAAAAATCTAAATGTTCTCAAATTTCTGTGTGGTAAAGTTGTGGGATCAGTGGGCTGACACAAATTTCCTACCACACAGTGTTCCCCCAGGTCTCACGATGAAAACAGCACCTCACTTGTGTTGGTGGCCCAAGTACCTGCGACAGTCAAGGGCCCAAAAATGATTGTGGAGACATCAAAATGACCTACCACAAAATGACCTCGTTTTGCTAGGGGGGCACCTGGGTTTTTTGCCCCGGGCTCAGCAGCCATCTAGGGAAACCTACCAAACCCACACATTTCTGAATGCTAGACACCCTGGGGAGTCCAGGGAGGTATGGCTTGTGCAGATTCCCCCAACGTTTCCCTACCCAGAATCTGCTGCAAACCTCAAATTTAGCTGAAAAAAATCAAATTTTTCTCAAATGTTTGTGTGGGAAAGTTGTAGGATCACCGGGCTGAAATAAATTTCCTATCACCTAGCACTCCGCTAGGTCTCTCTATAAAAATGTTACCTCACTCGTGTGGGCAGGTTAAGTACCCGCGACAGGTAAGGGCCCAAAAACAACCTGGTTTTGCAGGGGGGCACCTGAGTTTTTGGCCCGAGGCTTGCAGCCATCTAGTGAAACCTAATAAACCCACACATTTCTAAAGATTAGACACCATGGGGAGTACAGGGAGGTATGGCATGAGTGGATCCTCCAAACTTTTGTTAACCAGAATCCCCTGCAAACCTGAAATTTAGCTGAAAAAAATCTATTTTTCCACATATTTGTTGTGTGGGATCACCATGGCGGCACCACCCAGCATTTCCCTAGTTCTCTGAGTAAAATGATACCTCACTTGTGTGGTGAGCCTAGAGCCTGTGACTGGGAAGGGCCAAAAACATAGGGTTTAAGGGTATACCACAGCAAATTCTAATCGCAGTTTATAAAAAAGACTATTTTTAGCCAATTCTGCATTGGCCTGACAGGGTATTACAGGAGATTTGTCAAAGGATATGGGTCCATAATGACTCCCTCGAATGATCTCACCTCCGAGAAAATGCCCAAGAAAGTTCAGTGGACAGTTGGCTGTCAGAAAGCATTTGATGATCTCAAGCAGGCCATTTGCACTGCTCCTATTCTGCTCCTATAGAGTCCTGACTACTCCAAGCAATTTATTGTCCAAACAGATGCATCTGACTTGGGGTTAGGGGCTGTGTTGTCACAACTTAATGCAGAGGGCCAGGATCAACCAGTAGCTTTTATTAGCAGAAGGCTGACCCCCAGAGAGAGACATTGGTCGGCCATAGAGAGGGAGTCCTTTGCTGTGGTCTAGGCTCTAAAGAATCTGCGGCCATACCTGTTTAGCACTCACTTCATTGTTCAGACAGACCACAAGCCCCTCGTGTGGCTTAAACAAATGAAGAGTGAAAACCCCAAACTTTTGAGGTGGTCCCTACATCGGATGGACTATACAGTTTAATATAGACCTGGGAGTAACCATACCAATGCAGACAGACTTTCCAGATACTTCCAGTAAGAAAATTAAGACTCAACTGGATAAGGTTAGTCTCATATCCTTACATTTGGGGGGGTGTGTAGGAAAATACGATCTGCTTCTTATGGTTACTCCCACTTTTTGCTTGATGTGATTCTGTTTTTTCCTAGTCTGACTGGGGTCCTGCTAATCAGAACCCCAGTCTATCTGCTTTCTCCCTTAAATAGGTATGTGTAGTACTTAGGTACATCCCGAATTGGATACTATGGTACCCTTGATAGTCCCTAGTATATAGTAATATGGTACCCAGGGCATAGGTACCCCAGAGATCCCCTATGGGCTGAAGCGTGTATTATGCCACCCATGGGAGGCCATTGCAGCTGTGTAAGCTTGTGCTAGCCCCACTTACGAAAGATATAGGTTTTCTATATTTAAGGTCACTGCACTTAAAACCTATAAGTTACCCCTCTAGATGGCCTTTGCAATCCTGAAGGCAGGGTGCTTGGTCCTAAGTGTGAGGTTGCCCCTGCATGAGCAGAACATCCCACAGCCTACCGAGTCCATTCTCTGGGGTTGTAAGTGAAGCAGCCATATACCATATAGAGGAGCATCGCGTAATTATGCGATGACCATATGGAAACTGGCTGCAACGCAACCCATCGTGTTTGGTATCAAACATGTTGTAATCATACCCCCATACCATAAACGATGTGGGAGGTATGATTCTAAGCACTACAACGGGTCACCGTTAGGTTCTCAGTGTTCCTAGTGGCAGTCTTCTAGACCTGGACAGCACAAAATGATTGCTGCCGACCTGAGACACAATTCTGCCCTCCTGCTACTGAGCCAAGCTTGAGCGGGGAAGGCAGAACAAATCCTATCCTATAACAGGGAGTTGTGATGACCTCTCCAACAGGATTTAGTGTATTGGGGCCAGGTAGGTGTGCTTGCCAGCACCAACAAGTCTGCACGAGGGGCACATTTGGTACCTCCTTGCATAGTCCGGTTCAAACCAGCTCTGGGAGCCATTGACTCCTGCTCTGGCGTGAAACTGGACAAAGGACATTGGAGTATACTCCCCACTGTCCACTCCCTCTCCTGGGAGAAAACCTTGAATTGTCCCAACCATTTCCTTATAGTACTTAAGGGCTTACCTGTGGGTGGGTCCCTAGATTCGTCATGGGATAGATTCATTTCAGAAACCACTTCACCTCTACCGTTTGGACTTTGTTTCGGCTCAAATTTATCTCCCTTCCAGTCTGCTGCATCGCCTGTGCCTGTGCACCATACAGGAACCTTTCAAGGCCTGTGGGCATCCAAAGACATCTGAAGAAAGCTCTCCTGGAGTACAGGAGCCGCATCCCTTCATCTGCAGGCTGATCCTAGTCTCCCATAGACTCTAAAAGGTTCAGCAATACAGCTGGTGGTTCTGCACATCCCTCTAAGCAAGACCTGTCTTTTCACCAAGTTTGAGGCCACTATCCCTCATAGGAGCCGCTAGAACTCAACCCCTGTGCACTGCATTGACTTGTTGTTGCCAAGGCTTGTTGGTTTCATTCCATCAAGATCTTAGGGTTCCAAGTTGCCCCAACCTCAAGCATCTTCAGCAACCAGAATCTTCATCCACATAGCAATGTCTGCATCGTGGGCTGCTTTTTTTTAGTGAGCTGCTTGAGGCTCTCTTGTGAGTCAAGTGCCTCTGGCCTGTGGGTCCATTTGAGGGTCATCTTTGTATCTGTTGGGCTCCCCTGATTGCTCAGGGCCTGCCCTGACTCCCCTGATATGGTGAGGCCTAAGCATGGGCGTAAAATCCGTTCCGCTTGCGGAATTTGCGGATTTTCGGTAAATTCGCAATCCGCGAACTCTCGCGAATTTGCCGAAAATCCGCAAATTCGCACGCAGCGGATTTTTTTGCTTGGTGATACAATATTGCGGCGCGCAGAGTTCACTGACCGTCATTTAGCGTTTGCCGAGTTGTTTTTCTCGATATTTTGCGTGTGCTGCGCCATTTTGTATCTTGCTGCGGGATCCTGCGGGAGTTTGGCGACCGCGATTACGTCATCGCGGCTTGCCACCTTGCACAGCGAGAGTTTGTCAACGCGAGTACGCCGTGATCACGTATCGCGGGAGTTCGCAATTGCGAACACGTAGATGCGGCGGGCAGCAACAATCTCACACTCGCAAAATTACAAAATTTGCAATTGTGCACAAGAAATCCACCAGCAAGCAGCATAAACCTTCTGAAAATGATGATTTTTATCAGAATAACTCCTCAGGTTGATATTTGCCTGCACTTTTTTTTGCAAGGAGTCCATTTTGGGGGGGGGTGGGAGGAAGGAAGTGCCCCAGAGTCTCCAACTTCCTGTTCCTGTCCAGCAGGCTCCTCCCAGTGCATTCTTCATGTGCTGGTCACTTTCATTTGGATCTTGACCAGGAAGGATTACTTTTTGTGGATGCTGCTGGATATTTGGATTTGAAGGCCTTTTTGACTTTCTTTGGATCACTTTTGGATTACAAATTTCACAAGTAAGTTTGTTTGGGGCATTACAGTTGTTGCAACTACAATTTTGGAATTTTTGATTTTTGGGCTGTTGTTGGGGCCTTTTGCCCAGGGGTGGTGAGTGGTGCATGGACTGAGTCTTTCAGTGGGGTCTCTTTAATGTAAAAATCATGGAGGGCATGGATGGCATGGGATTGTGCTGATTTTTGTGTGTTTTTCGATTTTTTGGCTGCTGTTGGGGCCTTTTGCCCAGGGGTAGTGAATGGTGTATGGGCCTAGTCTTTCTGTGGGGTGTCTTGAATTTAAACATCATTGAGGGCATGAATAGCATGGGATTGTGCTGATTTTTGTGTGTTTTTCGATTTTTTTGGCTGCTGTTGGGGCCTTTTGCCCAGGGCTAGTGAGTGGTGCATGGACTGGGTCTTTCTCTGGGTCTCTTTAATGTAAACATCATGGAGGGCATGGATGGCATTGGATTGTGGTGATTTTTGTGTGTTTTTCGATTTTTTGGGGTGTTGATGGGGACTGGCCATGTGGGTGGGGGCCATTTTGAGTGCTGGTACAGGCAGGCCCTGGCCATGTGCTGGGGGGCAAGGGGCCATTTTGAATGCAGGCAGTGTTCTGAGGCCTGCACCCATTTTGCCTAGCTTTCATCCATTATGCCCAGGGGTAGTGAGTGGTGCATGGGCCTAGTCTTTCTATGGGGTGTCTTGAATTTAAACATCATTGAGGGCATGGATGGCATGGGATTGTGCTGATTTTTGTGTGTTTTTCGATTTTTTTGGCTGCTGTTGGGGCCTTTTGCCCAGGGGTAGTGAGTGGTGCATGGGCCCAGTCTTTCTGTGGGGTGTCTTGAATTTAAACATCATTGCGGGCATGGACGGCATGGGATTGTGCTGATTTTTGTGTGTTTTTCGATTTTTTTGGCTGCTGTTGTGGCCTTTTGCCCAGGAGTAGTGAGTTGTGCATGGGCCTAGTCTTTCTGTGGGGTGTCTTGAATTTAAACATCATTGAGGGCATGGATGGCATGGGATTGTGCTGATTTTTGTGTGTTTTTCGATTTTTTGGGTTGCTGTTGGGGCCTTTTGCCCTGGGCTAGTGAGTGGTGCATGGAATGAGCCTTTCTGTGGGGTCTCTTTAATGTAAACATCATGTAGGGCATGGATGGCATTGGATTGTCAGGATTTTGTGTGTTTTTCGATTTTTTGGGGTGTTGATGGGGACTGGCCATGTGGGTGGGGCCATTTTGAGTGCTGGTATAGGCAGGCCCTGGTCATGTGCTGGGGGGCAAGGGGCCATTTTGAATGCAGGCAGTGTTCTCAGGCCTGCACCCATTTTGACTAGCTTCCATCCATTATGCCCAGGGGTAGTGAGTGGTGGATGGGCCTAGTCTTTCTGTGGGGTGTCTTGAATTTAAACATCATTGAGGGCATGGATGGCATGGGATTGTGCTGATTTTTGTGTGTTTTTCGATTTTTTTGGCTGCTGTTGGGGCCTTTTGCCCAGGAGTAGTGAGTGGTGCATGGGCCTAGTCTTTCTATGGGGTGTCTTGAATTTAAACATCATTGAGGGCATGGATGGCATGGGATTGTGCTGATTTTTGTGTGTTTTTCGATTTTTTTGGCTGCTGTTGGGGCCTTTTGCCCAGGGGTAGTGAGTGGTGCATGGGCCTAGTCTTTCTGTGGGGTGTCTTGAATTTAAACATCATTGAGGGCATGGACGGCATGGGATTGTGCTGATTTTTGTGTGTTTTTCGATTTTTTGGGCTGCTGTTGGGGCCTTTTGCCCAGGGGTAGTGAGTGGTGCATGGACTGAGTCTGTGGGGTCTCTTTAATGTAATCATCATGGAGGGCATGGATGGCATTGGATTGTGGTGATTTTTGTGTGTTTTTCGATTTTTTGGGGTGTTGATGGGGACTTGCCATGTGGGTGGGTGCCATTTTGGGTGCTGCTACAGGCAGGCCCTGGCCATGTGCTGGGGGGCAAGGGGCCATTTTGAATGCAGGCAGTGTTCTCAGGCCTGCACCCATTTTGCCTAGCTTTCATCCATTATGCCTAGGGGTAGTGAGTGGTGCATGGGCCTAGTCTTTCTATGGGGTGTCTTGAATTTAAACATCATTGAGGGCATGGATGGCATGGGATTGTGCTGATTTTTGTGTGTTTTTCGATTTTTTTGGCTGCTGTTGGGGCCTTTTGCCCAGGGGTAGTGAGTGGTGCATGGGCCTAGTCTTTCTGTGGGTTGTCTTGAATTTAAACATCATTGAGGGCATGGATGGCATGGGATTGTGCTGATTTTTGTGTGTTTTTCGATTTTTCGGGCTGCTGTTGGGGCCTTTTGCCCTGGGCTAGTGAGTGGTGCATGGAATGAGCCTTTCTGTGGGGTCTCTTTAATGTAAACATCATGTAGGGCATGGATGGCATTGGATTGTCAGGATTTTTGTGTGTTTTTCGATTTTTGGGGGTGTTGATGGGGACTGGCCATGTGGGTGGGGGACATTTTGAGTGCTGGTGTAGGCAGGCCCTGGCCATGTGCTGGGGGGCAAGGGGCCATTTTGAATGCAGGCAGTGTTCTCAGGCCTGCACCCATTTTGACTAGCTTCCATCCATTATGCCCAGGGGTAGTGAGTGGTGGATGGGCCTAGTCTTTCTGTGGGGTGTCTTGAATTTAAACATCATTGAGGGCATGGATGGCATGGGATTGTGCTGATTTTTGTGTGTTTTTCGATTTTTTGGGCTGCTGTTGGGGCCTTTTGCCCAGGGGTAGTGAGTGGTGCATGGACTGAGTCTTTCTGTGGGGTCTCTTTAATGTAATCATCATTGAGGGCATGGATGGCATTGGATTGTGGTGATTTTTGTGTGTTTTTCGATTTTTTAGAGTGTTGATGGGGACTGGCCATGTGGGTGGGGGCCATTTTGGGTGCTGGTACAGGCAGGCCCTGGCCATGTGCTGGGGGGCAAGGGGCCATTTTGAATGCAGGCAGTGTTCTCAGGCCTGCACCCATTTTGCCTAGCTTTCATCCATTATTCCCAGGGGTAGTGAGTGGTGCATGGCCCTAGTCTTTCTGTGGGGTGTCTTGAATTTAAACATCATTGAGGGCATGGATGGCATGGGATTGTGCTGATTTTTGTGTGTTTTTCGATTTTTTTGGCTGCTGTTGGGGCCTTTTGCCCAGGGCTAGTGAGTGGTGCATGGGCCTAGTCTTTCTGTTGGGTGTCTTGAATTTAAACATCATTGAGGGCATGGATGGCATGGGATTGTGCTGATTTGTGTGTGTTTTTCGATTTTGTTGGCTGCTATTGGGGCCTTTTGCCCAGGGCTAGTGAGTGGTGCATGGACTGAGTCTTTATGTGGGGTCTCTTTAATGTAAACATCATTGAGGGCATGGATGGCATGGGATTGCGCTGTTTTTATGTGTTTTTCGACTTTTTGGGGGTGTTGTTGGGACTGGCCATGTGGGTGGTGGCCATTTTGAGTGCTGGTATAGGCAGGCCCTGGCCATGTGCTGGGGGCCAAGGGGCCATTGTGAAGGCAGGCAGTGTTCTCAGGCCTGCACCCATTTTGCCTAGCTTTCATCCATTATGCCCAGGGGTAGTCAGTGGTGCATGGGCCTAGACTTTCTGAGGAATGTCTTGAATTTAAACATCATTGAGGGCATGGATGGCATGGGATTGTGCTGATTTTTATGTGTTTTTTGACTTTTTGGGGTGTATAACTGATGTGCCTCTGTCTTCCATTGCTTTTAGGTGCACAAGAGAACCACCAGTGCCAGGAAGAAGTCCTGCAGCGGTGTGTGCAGCATAACGTCACGCAACGTCACGTGTGGCCACAGACAAGACAACTCTGTAACTCGTGCAACTACGGCCTGCTGTTCTGACATCTGAAGAAGATGGCCCCAAAAAAAGTTCCCGTAGCTCCTCTAGCAAGAAAGTTGCCAGTAAGGAGCAGAAGAAGCAAGTTACCAAGGAGACAGGTGTGCCGCCCGCCACATTTTTTGGGAATAAAAAAAAAAGTACACCTGCAGCAGCAGCGGGATTTGCTGGGGACCAAGCTGGGAGCAGCACCCCGCTCCATTGGGCTCAGTGCCACCACCACCACGCCAACTTAAGTCCAAACCCTTGAGTGCTGCAGAGGCACTTAGTCTAGTTGTTCAATCACCATCGACCAGTGAGGTTGGCTCATCGCAAGAAAGTAGCAGCAATGTCCCTCAATCAACACAGGTTGTTGTAACTCATCTGATGAGTGTTCAACAACCACAGCCGCAACAACAACCACATGTGTAAGTACAAGCCCAAGTACATGTGGAAGGAGAGGCAGCGCAAGGAGATGCGCAAGGAGATGCGCAAGCAGAGGTGCATGGAGGGGCACAAGTGCCCACAATAGTTGTTCCTCCCGAAGTAGGGGCACATCAGGAAATCGACATTCAAGCCGAGCTATCATTTGAGGAAGCCACTCCTCCTGATCATTCATTGTCTTCCACATCCCTATTAAGGAAAAGATCAAGGATGATGTCTACATCTTCTTCAAGCCCCCTTCCATCTGATGATATGGATAAAACTTGGGAACCACCACTGCCGTCTGAGAGTGAGGCACACCATGATCTGACAAAGGTAGCTAAGCGTAAAATGAAGGTTCCCAAAACTCTCGTACTTATGGAGTGTGGTGCTGAAGAAGAAGTGGCGTATGCTACTCCTGCTGATGAAGACTCTCACGACGACGACGCAGTCATCATAGACGCCACTCTAGCCTCAGCGGGCATGCAGCAAACAGACATTTTGACCCTAGCCCAAAAAGCTGCAGAGTGTGATGTTGTCGACGAGGAGGCAATGGGAACACCATCATTGGAGTTAACTAGTACACCACCACCTACCGCTCCCATTTTTTTTTCTCGCCAGAAGGTACCTCCATCCACCTCGACCTCAATTAGTGGTGGTGCAAGTGCACAACGTAGTAAAGATCAGCAAAACATATCCTCCACTTCATCTGGCATTAGCAGCATGACCACCAGTATCGCCTCCTCCGCCCCCCACAGACATTTGAAGTCCGCAGTTTGTGACTTCTTTAGTGTTTGCACAACAAGGGAAAACATAGCCATTTGTAGGATTTGTAAGCTTGCAGTTAGTCGTGGTAAGCTTGGTACCAACTATGGTACCGGAGGCAAGAGAGGTCATCTTGAGAGACAGCACACTGTCCAATGGCATGCGCACCTAAAGGAGATCAAGGAAGCCCTAATTGGAAGTCAACAAACTGTATATGTTGATGTTTCATCTGATGATGACGAGGAGGAAGAAGCGTCAAACATTTCTTCACTTACACCCAGTACCCCTGTCAGCAGCACACCCCCTGTGAGCCACACTAAGAGTGTGGGAGAGACTGAGACACCAATGCGAAAAAGTTCATCATCACAGAGCGTAACTGGGTCGAAGAAGTCATCATCATCCTCCCGTAAAATCATGGTCCAGCCCACCATTAGAAGCATGTTGTTTTCAGAAGCACCATTTGAACGCAACCACCCACTGACGCGTCTGTATAACACTAAGCTGGCTAAAATGCTAGCTCTAGACCTTCTCCCTTTTTCTTTTGTGGACGGGGATAGTTTTCTTGAATTAGTGGCAACGCTCAGCCTTAAATGGAAGGTTCCTAGCCGGTTCCATTTTGTCAGAGTTGCGGTTCCAGCATTACATGCAGATGTGCTGGAGGTGATTGGGGCAGCTTTGCAGAAGAGTGCTGTTCACACTATACATCTGACAACAGACATGTGGACCAGTGGCGCAGGCACTGATTACATGTGCATCACTGCACACTGGGTCTCTTTTTCAGGAGTTACAGCAAAGCTAAGGGCAGGTGTTGACCCGGACAAAGTTTTTAAAGCTGCTTGGAAACATGCAACACTAGCCATGTTTGGCATGGAGACAAGTCATACAGGAGAAAACATTTTGAAGGAGTTTAACACAAAGGTCTTTCAATGGCTATCCCAAAAAAAAACACAAGATTGGGTATGTTTCCACGGATAATGGCGCCAATGTAGTTAAGGCCATAAATCTGGGTAAATATTTCAGAGTGCCGTGTGTGGCGCACTGTATAAACCTGGTTGTTAAAAAATTCTTGAGTGAAGAAAGTCCAGTGTGCGAGTTACTGACCACCTGCCGAAGAATGTGTACACATTTCAGCCATTCTTTTAAGGCCCGGAAGCATCTGAGGGGCCTTCTACATGAACGTCGACTGCCAGTGAAAGCACTCATCCAAGAGGTGGCAAGATGTTGGAACTCAACCTTCTACATCCTTGAGCGTCTGTATGAGCAGTTTACGGTAGTCGATCAGTATTTCTTAACACTGGGTACAGCTATGAAGGACCTGAGGCTAGATGCGGAGCAATGGGAGCTAGTTAAAAGCCTGACAGACATGCTTCGTCCTTTTGAGGTCTTCACACGTGCAGTCAGCAGGGAGGACTGTAATTTGGGAAAAGCTATCCCATTGTTGCGCATACTAGAGCACAAACTGAAGGCGGTGTCTTCTATGTTTCAAAAAGAAGCAAGAAGCTTTTGATTTGGCGGAGAAATTATTACAGCGCTTACTTGGCGATGAACGTCTTCAAATGATCTACTCGGAACAGCATTACATTTGTGCTACTATTCTGGATCCACACTACAAAAAGTCACTGGCAGGCAGAGCATTCTTTCCTTTTGGTGACGCAGAAGTTTTAAAGTACAAACGTTGGCTAGCTGTGTCAGCCATGAGGTTTCAAAGAGAACGGCAGGAAATTGAAGGAAAAGGCAGTACATCAGCATCAGCAACTCATCCAGAGTCAAAAGAATCCACTTCTGCACCTGTGGCTGTGGCAGAAGTGACCTCTCAGCCGTTAAAGACACCAGGAACCGGATCACTTGCAACAGACACAACAGTAACATTGTGTGAAGAAGAGGATTGGCTAACTCAGCTTGGGTTTGCTTCTCAAAAGGTCCCAGCAAAAAGTAAGCAAAGTGGAGGAACCGTGGAGAACCTTGAGTCGATGGTGCAGGAATATCTGAATGAATCAACAGAGGTCTATGTTCATGATGACCCATTGGCGTATTGGCATGGGAAAAAAGAATTGTGGCCAGAGATCTCCAACCTGGCTATAAACTACTTGTCTTGCCCACTCGCAAGCGTGTCTTCCGAACCTGTTTTCAGTGCTGCTGGTGGCATTGTAACTTACAATAGGGCCCGCCTCTCGCCCAAAAATGTGGAGAGGTTGATAATGATCAAGATGAATCAGCACCTCATACCACCAGATTACAAAGTACGAGAATACACGCCGGAAGAAGACGAGGAGGACACCAACTTAGATGAGGGAATTTCTTCTCTGTTAGGTGACCTACTCCCGCCTGAATTCGCAGAGTATGAGGACGAACTCTTCTTCCCTGACACCGAGCCCTGAAAATGAGCCAATGAATCAATAACTTTCTTTTTTGTCCTTATTCACTTTTATTCCTGTGTGTATGTCTTTCTTTGTTTTGCAAAGTCAATATAAATAAAAACTTTAATCACCTAATCAAAAAAACAAGCAGATCAGCAGAAGTTTCTTCACTTATTTGCTTATTGATTTGAAGGTGCCGCAGTCTGCATTCCTCAGGTTGACAAGTTCACAAGAACATGCTCCTCTATCCTCCTCCTCCAAACTCCTGTTTCCCTCAAAGCAGAGGGCTGGATTACGCCCAATGAAGAAAGACTCTGAACTTGTGGGGGTGTTCTACTTCTTTGCGGGTGAGTTGATGGCTCTGGGGCCATGGCTGGGAAGGTATAATACCGGATAAAAGTGGTTTGGCGAAAATCAGACTTGAAAAAGGGTTTGCCTTTTTGCTCACTATCCTGTTTTCAGGGGCCTGTTTGGGGGGCTTCCTGGTGTTTGTGGGTGGGTTTCGGGGTCTGGGAGCACTGCTGGCACAGTCTAATGTTGATTGCATTTGTTTTCTAGGACATCCATGGTGGAAAAGTTGGGTCATGACCTAGCTGCACAGCGCGTTTGGACAGAAGGCCGAAAAATATTGTAAGTATGAGATTTTCCATTTTTGCTTTTTGCCTGTTTGGGGGTGTTGTGCTTTTTTGCGGGTCGGTAGGCGGGTCTTGGGGCATTGCTGGGAAGGTCTAATACCGGATAAAAGTTGTTTGGACAAAATCAGACTTGAAAATGTTTTTGCCTTTTTGCTCACTATCATGTTTTCGGGGGCCTGTTTGGGGGCTTCCTGTTGTTTGTGGGTGGGTTTTGGGGTCTGGGAGCACTGCTGGTTATGGATACTTTTGATGGCAAGAGGTTTGAAGAAAATCCATGGTGGCAAAGGGGAGTTAGGGCCTAGCTGCAGAGCGCGCACGGAGTGGTTTTGGTAATTGGCCTGAAAATGACTAAGTCCCCATTTTTGTACTTTTGCTTTTTGGCTGTTTGGGGGTCTTCTACTTGTTTACGCCTGGGTTGACGGCTCTGGGGCCATTGCTGGGAAGGTCTAATACCGGATAAAAGTGGTTTGGACAAAATCGGAGGCGACTTTTTTTTGCGTTTTTGCTGACTTGCTTGTCTTTGAGGTGCTCTTTGGGGGGCTCCGGGTGTTTGTGGGTGGGTTTTGGGGTCTAGGAGCACTGCTGGCACAGTCTAATTTTGATTGCATTTGTTTTTCAGGAAATCCATGATGGAAATCGGGAGTTATGGCCTAGCTGCACAGCGCGTTTGGACAGAATTGAAAGAAGGCCGGAAAATATTGTAAGTATGAGATTTTCCATTTTTGCTTTTTAGCTGTTTGGGGGTGTTGTGCTTTTTTGCAGGTGGGTTGGCGGGTCTTGGGGCATTGCTGGGAAGGTCTAATACCGGATAAAAGTGGTTTTGACAAAATCCATGCTGAAAAGCCTTTTGGCATTTTTTGTAACTTAGGGTTCATTAGGGTTACCACTGGCAGCAGTATTCCATGTGCTTGGGGGTGTTCTACATTTTTGCAACTGGGTTCTGGGGTCTTACAGCATTCGTGGGAATGTGTAATCTTGGTTGCAAGTGGTTTGAAGAAAATCCATGGTGGGAAAGGGGGGATTTGGCCTAGTTAAAGAAAGCGTTTGCCACTATTCTTAACTTAGGGCTCGTTAGGGTTAGCAGTATTGTATTGCATGTGTTTGGGCGAGGGGCTGTTTGTGGGGGGGGTTGCGAGTCTTGGAGCGATGCAGAGTATGGATACTTTTGCTTGCTTGCCAGTGGTTTGCATAAAATACACAGTGGGTAAGGGGGGATTTGGGCCTACTTTACTACTTTCAAAGTACGTTTTGTCACCATTTTTCTACTAGGCCTCGTTTTTTGAGATCTGATTGGGGGTCTTCTACATTTTTGTGACTGGTTTTAGTAAGGGTCTGGGAGCACTGCTGGGAAGGTCTAATTTTGTTCTAAAACACAGTTTACAGTACACCTACCTTGAGGGGAAAGATCCGCTAAATTAATTCGCCCATACTTATTTATCCTTCAAAAGGAGGCTCAGACAGAGTACGCACAAATATTGTACTGTCTATTAGGAAACTCAAAGTGTGACTCTGGGCATCAGCTTGCCTCATCTTCACTAACGGCCCCACCAGACCGCCGGGGATGCCTGGTCCCACCCTGGAGATACCCATTGAGGGACCATCTCTCAGGGAAGCCAGGAAGGGTTTCGCAGCGGTCGAAGCGCCTTGGGACCCTACGGGTAAGTAGTGCGCTATATAAATGCCAATACATACATACAATACATACACTTTTTGCACTACACAGCGTACATACCTTATATTTATTTGTCAGTGGTGTTCTAATATCACTTCCTGTTTACCCATCAATAATTAAAGGCCGGGTTTCAGTCTGTGCAATGGGAAAAAAAGGATGAATTGAGGCTTCACATTAGCGAGCCGCAATTCAGCATCCGCCAGGCAGGCAGTGCACAGGGTGTCTTCTAGTCACCAACATTGATGGACGGAGCGTCAGCTGGAATGGAGGAGTCCCACTAATAAGAGGAATGGTTTGATGCATGCAACTTACCAAATTCAACAGGACAACTACAACAACATACAGATACAGTATCCGTTCTTTTCTAATTATCTTTTAAGTAATGTTATTGCTGTGAACTTCTATGAGTGTGACTCTGCATTTCTTTGATCTCTGCTTCTAAATTCATCCCTACAGCCATTCTATAGGTTTTACTTGTGCTATTTTTTAAACCTAATTTAATGTAAGAAGTGTTTCTCTGAGTGCCGAGATAGGCAAGTGAAAACGCATAATTCGTACTGCAGCCCTGTACTATCTCATTCTTTCATTCACGGTTGTCGAAAGTACTACTTACTTTTCAGTAACCATGCATGCAGTAGTGCATACACTTCCTTTATGCCACTTAAAAGATTTATGGTTAGCTTTGTACCCAAAGATTTCTTTATCTTCAATTATTGTTTGTCCATGCTGTGCTTTTTTTTTCTCTCAACAGAACTTTCCCAAAATCCCCCATTCCCATCCATTTTCCAAACCCTAATCCTCTTCCCCCGGGCTGTGTGGTTTTGATTGATGTGTGACTAAATGACAGCAACAATTTCACACACTTGATGGGGAGGATAAGGTCATAGCAACAGGCTGGTGAAGGAATCCGAGGATATATTCTATTCTTACTCAGCTTGACACTCAGTCACTATTGGCAAATGAAAGCAGATTTTCTTGTGCGCCATCAACTTGATTGGTCATCAAGAACATCCTCCTCCTAGACGTGGCAAATTATTATGCTGCTGTGCCCTTCACCTTCAGTACTATTTCTTGTAGTAGTAGCCAATGTCAAAGAAATTCAACGCAAGTACTAGTTATACTTTCAATACTTTACCATTTGTTAGGCTACATTGTGGCACTGTTCTAGTGTACTGTCACCTGCTATTCTCTATTGTACCGTTGTAATGCTACAGTAAGGACAAACCAGGTTTCATTTTCTTTTTTTTCAGATGCTGCAACTGCCACTGTGTAACACCACTAGAATAATGCCAGCACAGTCAACTTGCACCCGAGAAAAACAGACGCCCGCCATGATGAGTGAGACAGACTTGCGTTACTGTACTAGTCCAGTACATGCAGGTGGTGATGCTCTCACTTTTCTATTATGGGTGGCACTGAGAATACTCTGTTACAAGGGCTACTGCGTAATTAATTTAACTTTCACCCTACAGTGCCAATGAATACTAGAAAAGGAAAATGAAGAAGATAAATAATCTGATTATCTATCACTGCACATGGTATGTATTTGCTTACATACGGGATGGCTTTAGGTGCTTTGCTTTTTATTGAGTGAACAGTGATACATCCACACATGAATGACCGAGTTCTACTAAACTTATTAACAGAGGTAGTGAGTGGCCATCATAATAGCCGGATATATGCTGTGCTTGCAATACAAACTACTGCTTCTATTCATGGTAGTATTCTGACAAAAGTACAACTTCTTTTCCTTGCCTTTCCTACACTGGGACGGACGTGCGGGTGCGGTGTTACATGCTCTTCAAAACACACTTAGTTCATCCAGTGACCGTCTACTCTCTCTAGATACACATATGCTATCTTAAAGTCAGATAGTACCATGATCCAGGCATCCATCGATTCAAACGATATGTCAATCATTCTTCTTCATGTCTCTCATCTGGACAAACCTTACGTTTCCTCACGGGGAGCATACTATGCTGTCTGCAATCTCAATAAGTAAGGAATATAAGAGCTCACCACTGCCCGCCACTACCGTGGCAACTAGCACAGCAGTTTGGTCCGGCACTTGCACCGCCTCCTCCCCAGAGCTTTCCTCCTCCACCTCGAGCACCAGATGTTCCACCTACAAAGTACATTTAAGAATGTTAGATGTCATAGATATACACCACTCACTAGTATTTTGTCTAGGAATGAAGAAATGTGAATACAGAAACCAATCTAATAATTTGTGACTGTCTACTCTAAAGTAAAAATTTCCCTTTTTCCAGGGAAGGGTGTTGTCTTGCTGCACTTTTTGGCACAACTGATGAAAGCTTGCTTTTTAACACGTACCATTTTTCTCATAACAGACAGAAGCTTCACTTCTAAGAACAAATCATCATCACCACTAGGACAGAGGGACCAACGATTCAGCACCAAAAAGAAAAATTAAAGTTCAAACCAGTTGAGGGCTCGGCTCGCCCACAATAAATGTGTGAAATAAATCACTATAAGCACTTTTCCATTTTTAATCAACCGTTTATGTTTTATGACAAGCTTGATTTTAATAAATATTTTTACTTTTAATAAAGCTTTAAAACTTAAATAGACTCTGTGGTTTTTGGTCATGAGTGAATGAGCAAAAGGTTTTGCAGTTTGCAAGCATGAGTCTGTGCCTCTGACACTTCTGGACTCTGACTCCGTACTCTTGTCCTGCATTGGATAATCATCATTGGGGATCAATCATCGATGAATTCGGGAGCTAAATGACTCTGCCAAACTATCTAGTCAGTAAGGAGATTGGGGGTTCTTTAAGTCTAATATCACTGAAGTATGTGGAAAGTCTACCTGAGCCTATTATAATTGATAAACAATGCACTATTTAGTGTCCATAGTTCTGTTTGTGCAGATTTGTCCCTGCAACAGTAGTAGTATGTATTGTCCTCCTATCCAAACCAAAAGTAAAGTAGTATCTTATTCTTTCTTGGTGGTCATTCACCTTTTTATTGTTGGTAATTGTCAAAGCATAAACATTTAGAAGACTTGAAAAGACATTATGGACAATCCCAGAGGACTGCACTCAGTGCATAGAGCTATTGCTGACAAGAATGGGAGTTTCGTTTTTCACCTTTTGCCAAATGTGCAATCTTAGTTAGCTACACAGACAGACTAATATGAATAATCTAGTAATACCACAGGGTGTCATAGTCGAGGAAGGATAAGAATTTGGATACCGTCTACAAGAAGATCAAAGACGATTTAGACGATTAAAATTAAAACTTACCGGGGCCAGCCAAGGTTCCCTCGCCTGACCGATCCTGGCCTTGTTCAGCAGCAGCAGCAGTCTCCTCCAATGCCCTCTTGCCCCTGGGGGGAGCTGATGTACAACATGAAAGAAAGAAAGACCAGAAAACATGGATGATATTTGTCAACCAAATCAAACATTTCAAAAGAACAATAACAAAATATTTTGGCAAAATAGCAAATAGACAACTATTCCACGGGATATATTGACCTATCTCATATGGTCTACTACGATATTAGTATTGCTTGATTTGCGGACCGTCGACTTGGAAAGTTATGTAACTCACTAAACAAACTACTAAAAAGGTTCGCCTAGGACTGGCAGGCAGCAGTCCGCAGCACGCAATGTGACAGACAAAGTCCATTGTGATTGCAGATCATCGACAACACTAAAAAGTTTCCTACTACATTAACCAGTCATTAAAATACTCAAACTATCAATCCAGCACCACTATTTCTTCCTATTGCCAGGTGTACAAAGGAAGGACTGGACATGAGTCTGTAGGGGCAGATTTAGAAGCCCCTTGCGGCTCTTTTGCTCCATTGTTGCGTGACTTTTGTGATGCAGCGGCAGAACAAAAGAGACGCCATGGTGCGGCGTATATTAACAACGTGACGCATATGAGAGATGCATCACGTTGTAAAGCCCTGCACCATCAGGGGGCGTTCCGGCGCAAGGGAGGGCGTTTCTGCGCAGGAACGCATCCTAAAAGTGGCTGAGGGAAATCTACAAGATTTCAATCAGTCACCTTTAGGACAATGATGCGTTACTCAAAACCTGTGCCTGCTTTAAGCAGACGTACGGCTTGACGCAGCATTGGGGAGATAGGGCACCCCAGAGCATTGCTGGAGCTGCGCCATCGTTGGGACGCAACTCCAGCAATGTGCCACCTTTACGGCACAGATACGTAACACTTCGGTGACGTTTTGGGCCCATGGTGCGCCGCATTGTAAATACAGCGCACCATGGGTGGTGGTGGCATGGCACACAATCACTGGCGCATCCTTGCTACTTTGCAGGGATGCGCCGGTAATTAAAAATCTGACCCTTAGTGTCTAGCATTACGCAGTTCTTTAAACTACACTCATACATAATTTCTCAGGCCAATGAAATGAACACAAAATCGAAAAGAAATAAGCATAGTAGCAACGCTACTGAGAAGGAGAGCAGTGCACCTGAAATGCACAGAAGATTTTGAAATTTAATTTACCTACAATGTAATCAGCAGCATTATTTCTCTTGGTAAAAAACAAAAATTTGCAATATAATAACACACAGAGCAGGAGAAAACAGAGTAGTGAAGAAATAGCTACTACTACTCACCAAGCCCGGGGATCTCAAGGCCGAGCAGGTCGATCAAGTCATGTTCCCGGTCCAGGAGATCCGTCCAATGGTGGGTGGCCTGGTTGTAGGTGCGCCGGACCCGAGAGTGTTGGTACATGGCCCGGCACACCTTCTCCCACCGCTTCCGGCGCTCCCGGAACCCGTACACGCTAGCGATCTTGCCGCCTGCCATGATGGTCCTGGAGAGGCGGCGCTGAACATTAAAAACTAGTGCGGCCACCTCCTACGCGCTGAAGATCTCTCGGGCTGTGACTGTCTCCCCCCTCAAACGCCCACACGGGAGCCGGGCACGGGGTGCGGGACACTTCCCCTTCTCAGGATGCTTCCCGGCTCCCTTTACCATGGTCTGGGCAGAAAGGAAGCTAAATAATAAAGAAGAAATAGAATAGGGAAGAAGAAAAGAAAAGAGTTTAAAAAAGTAGTTTAAAATTAACCAAAAGTAGCAGAAAACACATAAATATAGAGCCAGAAAAATAGAGGGATAGATAATAAGTAAAATAGATCAAAAAAAACTTCAAACAAGCAAAGGATGGCAGAGATTCAGAGAGGATACAGAAAGCATGCCCTGAACCATAGCAATGAATGAGAAACAAGATGGCCGCGCCAGACATGACCGCATGGGTAAGTTTGCGCGAGATTTCCCTTGCGATCACACGCAACCTTGTACTAGCGAGCCGCACACTTTGCGAGATTACACATCGCGCCCGGAAACGGAAATACGTCATACAAATAAGATGGCCGCGCTCGTGAACGACCGTAAGGGTAACTTTGCACCGTTGTGCTACAAGTGGCTCGCTAAAACGCACAAAACCTTGCGAACTAACACGCTGCAAAAAAACAAATCGCATATTCGCACAAATTTACGGCTTCCGAATTCGATCTCGCGCAAATTCGCGCCCCGCGAATCCCGCGAAATTGCAGAAAAACGAGTTTTGCCAAACTGAAAGCACTCAGCAGGTGCAAAAGTTCAAACTCATCATTAGTAACCATTCACTGTAGTGCTTCCTGAGGGGCCCCTCCAGAGTTCAGTTACCTACTTGCAACTATTCTATGACCCTGCTCTGACCCTCACAGCAGGCTCATAGAATAGCTACAAGTAGGCCACAAAGGTCGTGTGAAAAAAAATTGCACTGCAACAGAAAGCAAATAACAGATAAGGAAGCAGGTGCCAGACTGGAAGTTTAAATTCAGTGACACATTAATCAACCCCAAATTAATTCATGTCAGTTGAAACAGGGCAGGTGTGCTTGCTTTTCCCCCATAATCTACAGTGATGAACCAGAGGGTGGCAGTGATGTACCAGAGGGTGGCATGGGTGAACCAGAGGGTGGCAGTGGTGCAACAGAGGGTGCTGTGAACCTGTGATGATGAACCAGACGTAGAAACAACATAGTTGCGACCGTTGCGAGCCGACAAGTAAGTTCGCAATTGCGAACTGGTACAAAACCCTTGCGAACTGGCGGAAACCCTTGCGAACACAAAAAAAAGAAAAGTCCGCAAATTCTCGAGAGTTCGCGGATTTTGAGGATTGCGAATTCATGAGTACGCAAATTCGCGAACCGCGAATTTGCAAAATTCGCCCATGCTTAGTGAGGCCCCTGGACCTTGCTGGTCCTGACAATGCACCTTCTTCGCCTTCCAAGTTGCTTGCAGTTCCAAAGGCTTGTTGGTGCTTCCGATGGACACCGACCCCTCAACTATCGAAGGTCACCTTCAACTCTCCTGTAACACCCGACATCAGTGGGAGTTCGTCTACCAAGTCTCTGAGTCACTCCTGGGTGACATAGACTATGTCCCCTCTGCTTGCAGGTACCGCCCAACTTGAATCCACCATCAGATTCCACTGGATACTTCTTCGTCTTCCAGCAGCGGCACATTCCTGAAGTCCCACAGTGGGTTCGACAGCGATTTCCAACACTAATTCACACCTATGCACCCGGCTTCCCTGGTGTCGGTAACGTGGATACTAGGGTATCCACAAGTGGGGTGGCTCCCTAACCTTCTGTCTTCCTTGGGGTTTCTTCATGGTCCACTGGAAGGGTCCTCTAACTGCGACTTACACGTTGATTGAACAGAGAGTGGTGAATTTGAATTTGAATTTGAATTTAAAATTATTTATAAAGCGCACGTTCACCAGCGGTTTCATGGTGCTGCAACTAACAGATATCTGGGCGGGGGTGGCCGAAGCTGAGTTAAAAGGAAACAGAACTGCTAATGAACTAATTAAAGGATTTAGTAAACAAATGAGCTTTGAGCTGTTTCCGGAATTGCGGATAAAGAGTTAAGGCTCTAAGCTCAAGAGGCAGGGAGTTCCAGAAGAGTGGAGCAAGGGTCGCAAATTTCGATCCTCCCCATTTCTTCCTCCGGAACCGCGGGATTGTGAGAAGGGATTGAGTGGATGAACGCAGTTCCCTAGTGGGAACGTAGGGGATGATCTCAGATGAGATAAAAGCCAGTGCCATGCCCAGTCGTGCTTGGAAGGTGATGGAGGAAAGCTTAAACTGGACACGTGCGCGGACAGGGAGCCAATGTAGGGACTTGAGGAGGGGAGTGACGTGGTGAGACTTTGGCAGTTTGAACACCAGGCGCGCCGCCTGGTTTTGGATCTGCTGCAAGCGCCTTAAGCTATATGCAGGTATACTTGCATATAAGGCGTTGCCGTAATCCAGGCGGGAGATGACCTTTGCCAGGGTGATCAATTTCAGAGCATCAAAACAAAAAAAACGGGACACCTTGCGTATAGTGCGCAGTGAAAGAAAGGAAGAAGAGACCACAGAACTAACCTGGGAGTGAAGGGTGAGTTGGGAATTGAGATTAATACCTAATGTTTTTACTGAGGTAGAGGGGACAGGTGGAGAGCCTAGGGAAGGGGGCCAAAACAAGGAAGACCAGGGGCTGGATGAACCACCCGTCAACACCAGCTCAGTCTTGTCTGGGTTGAGTTTCAGATGGTTGTGGTTCATCCAGTCCCAGATATGAATCATGATAGATTGGAAATTAAGAACAGAGGCAGGGGAAGAAGACAGATTAAAGACAAGTTGGAGGTCATCCGCATAATTAAATACGGTGACCTCAATTTGCTGCAGTGAGAAAATAAGAGGGGCGATGTAAAGATTAAACAAAAGAGGTGAAAGGGAGGAGCCTTGGGGGACCCCGCACTGAACTTTCCGAAAGTCCGCAGAAAAATCACCCAGGCGAACCGCCTGGGTGCGGTCCCTCAGGAAGGAGGATAACCATACCAACGCGGTGCCCCCGATCCCCGCCGCCTTGACACGGGAAAGCAAGATGGTGTGATCAACCGTTTCAAAGGCGGCTGAGAGATCGAGGAGGACCAGGGCCTGGGTCTGGTTAGTGTCCATCCCCTCCCTGAGGTTGTCGAGGACCGAAAGGACTACGGACTACGTAGATTGTGCGGGGCGGAAACCGGCCTGGCGGGGGGCTAGAACCCCATACTTCTCCACAAAAGAGCTCAGAGCACAGGTGACATGGCGCTCGAGCACTTTCGCCAAGAAAGGCAGGAGAGAGATGGGGCGAAAATTTGCGGGGACTGAGGGGTCTGCGCCCGGCTTCTTCATGATGGGAACAATAACTGCTGTTTTGAGTGGATTGGGTACCACGCCCTGAGAGAGAGAGCTATTGAGGAGGTGAAGGGGGGGTCTGGACAAGTGGTAAAGATGTGACGGAGAATGTGGGCAGGGCAGGGGTCTAAAGGGGAGCCAGATTTGACAAGGGTAATTATGGAAGTCAGGGATTCCTTGGTCAAGGAAGGGAGGGTAGTGAGTTGTCCCTTGGGGGGAGGACACTGAGGATCCACAAAAGTAGGAGAAGGGAGAGGGATGTTGGCTTTAATGGTGGCTATTTTCTGAATGAAGAAATTGTTTAGGGAGTGACAGAGTTCCTGGGAAGGGGTGGGCTTCAGAGTGGTTCTGTCGGGGGAATGCCTGGTTATGCACAATCGAGAAGATTTCCCTCGATTGGTTCTCAGCTGCGAGGACTTTTGAGGAAAAATAGGCTGTTTTAGCCACCAAGATAGCCTTTTTATATTGAGTCAGGGTGTTAATGAACTCCAATCGCAGTAAGGGGCAGTAGTTTCTCCTCCAGGCCTGCTCCGCTCGACGTACCGCTAGTTTGGTGGCCTTAAGGTCTTCATTAAACCACAGGTTAGCATCCTTCTCCCGCTTTGAGGTGACCCGTTTCAGAGGGGCAATAGAGTCGCAGCCTGAGGAGAGCCACTGTTCAATGGCCGTGACCTGGGAGAGGGTGGATAGACCTTGTAGGGAGGGGTAGGAGGTGGTGAGTAAAGTGGATAAATTGTCAGGGTCTACTCGCCCCCAAGCGCGGACCCAGATGTTCTTAGGAAGTGGCGGCTTAACCGGAGGGTGTGTGGGAAGGGCAAATGAAATCAAATGATGGTCTGACCACGTACAAGGTGAGATGGATAGGGACTCTACGGGACAGTTCAAGGACCAAATCTGGTCTAAGATATGACCCTTGACATGGGTAGGAGAGTGAATATGAGATATAAAGTTAAGAGATTGAAGGGTGTCTGAAAATTCTTTTGAGGATGGGCATTCTGCGGGGTCTGAGGGCCAAAAATTAAAATCACCCAAGAGCAAAATGGAGGAGTTATTGACTGTGATCGTGGCCAAAACTTCCAGAAAATCGGGGAGAAACAATAAAGGGGATTGAGGGGGACGATAGGTAAGTATGCAAGTGAGAGGGGGCGTAATAGAAGTGGTACGGATAGCCAGGTACTCCGTAGTGTTAATATCTGGCAAGGAAAGATTTTGAAAGGGGAGATCAGTTCGGGCGATGACCGCAACGCCGCCCCCAGCTCTACCATTAAGGCGATCCGCGCGTAGACCGTAATATGGGGCTGGGAGAGTGGCCAATAGAACGGGGAGGGAGTCATCGCAAAACCATGTTTCTGTTAAAAAAAGAAGATCTGGTGCATGAAGGTCCAGCAGCACCGATAGTTTATGCGAGTGGGCTACTGCAGACCGGGTGTTTAAATAGTATACCGAGAGAGTTTTAGAGGTTCCAGGGTTAACATCACCCCCAGAGGGGTGAGGGGGAGCGTGTTGAAGGGGAGGGATGGTGGAAAAAGGGGCAGGAGACAGGCCGAGAGAAGAAATGAACAGGTAGTGGCGGGTAAAGGCCATGGGCCCTGGAAGCAGCAGAGTTGAGCGGGGGAATAGGTGATATATTGGGCAGAGTGACGTGCCCCTAGCCCCGGCCAGCCAGGGGCTAGGGGCCACACTGTACACAATCTCTGTGGTGTTCCTAGTTACTCACCTTAGGTGGTTCCTTTGGGGCCTGGCACTTCTTCATCCTCTGGACATTGTCTTGACATGAGTCGTGGTTCTTATACCACTTTCTTAGTATATGGTTTAGTTCCTCCCAGGGTCCACTGTGTAGTATTTGCTACTTACAATTATTTCTATAAAAGTATTGTGCGTATTGTGTACGTCTCCAGGTAAGAGCTATGTAAATGTGGTAGTGAGTAATATAATAAATAGATATTTTTATAAATACCTTGTGTGGTTCTTTTAATTTAATCCATACTTAAATGATTGCATTCAGGTAAAACAAGCTGCTTTGCACTCCTTCTGGACTAGGCCTAAAGGCTGCTCTCTAAAGCTACCACTTAGAGAGCTGTCTAAGGTTGTCTAATACCTCCTAAACCACCATAAGTGTTGTCTGGACCGGTGCAGGGTGTCCGGTTCCATAAGTTTACATCATATACCAGCCCACCTTCTCACAGTAATGTAGGACTAGAATTCCTAGGACAGTATGGCAAGAGCAAATTGGTTTACCTGAGTAACACGGGACACGTATAAAAAGATGGAGATGTTAGCTGAAGAGCAAAATATTTCAAAGTGACTGGTAAAACAACAACAAGTACAGCAGCATAAAAAACAAACCTGTTTACTCAAACAATTGCCATTTGGTCTGTGCAAAGGAAAGTGTTAATGAGGGTGATATATGTCAGGTTATATGTAATACATTTATTTGTGCTTCTATAAACATATTTCCAGATTATTGTCATAGCCTATATATAATAGCACAATATTTAAAATATGATGTCCTGGTCAGACACCATAATACTTAACGCTTCTTCATTGGATTCAAACAATAGATAGTTAAAAAAAAATCACACTATGAGTAGGAGCAGTAATTGCTGGTAATGAGCCTGAAGAAATTAATTGTAGAGTTTAAAGGCTTGTACAGCAAAAACCAATACTTTAAGTAGAGAACACAAGGCTCGAGGCTGCTAACACCAGGAAGGGTGTCCGGGGAATTCGACTGATGGCTGAAGACCACTGCTTGATTCACTGAATTGGAGAGATTAACTTGACAAATCACTCTCAATGCTTAATGTTGCAAGTCTTGTCAACCTTTGCTGCATCATTGTGCTTCAGAGATAGTCCTGGATCAATTTTAACATTGAAAATGACCTTTCGGCATTGGCTACAGTAACTGGAATTGTAAGAAAAAGTTTAAGTGCTGTTGCAACAACCAAAACCCTGGACAGAATTGCATTTTGTTTCACAAATAAAAGGTCAGCCAGATCCTTTATTGGGCCACCTGAGATCATTTGTATTTGTTCTTTCAACACTGCTTTTAATGAGATGAGTTGTTGTGGAAACACAAGGGGCAACTCTTCTTCGTAATGAGCTACCAGCATCATGGCTGCTAAATAAAAACTCCTCTTCACTAGCTCTGAGGATTTCTGATGGCATCATAAAATTAAAGCATTGTATTATGGTGTTCTTACTGTTGTGTAGTTCCTACAAATCTATATAGGATAGACAACACAAAATAAGGGATTGATGTCCAGACAGATATCAGACACCCCCACAGGATATGTTAGCCTGTAGACCAGCTACCTCACAGTGCCACTAAAAACCCCCCAACCTTAACAAGGAGTTAAAAATATCTTGCCACTATCGAACATGACAACCCTGTCCCCTCAGTGACCATGGAAACTGTGCATTACTTTTCGCTCAGTCACTTGTGCTCACTTCTTCTCAGAGAGATATACAGAATAAATGGCACGGACGTTTTCAAAAAGCTCTCTGAATATTTTTCATGCTCAAAGAATAAAATCTGTTAACCCTTAAACCTCAAAGAGTGTAAAAAAACGAAGTGTGTGAGCTATACAAAACCGAAGATGAAGTGTGTGAAATGTAAAAAAACGGAGCTTGTAAAATCAAAATAGTGTAAATACAGCGTGTGCTGATCATGTGATACAAAAAACAATGTATGAACTGCTCAAGGTAACAAAATTATTATTATTCACATGATGAATGCAAACAATACAGGAAACACCAAACTGGTTTCCAAGATTGCAGGCAACTTGAGAATGTAATCAAAGATAACACGCCAATTCTATCCGGTCATTAAGACCATTTGGTTTACTAGAACTCATTTTCTGTATCCAAACATTTTCACGTTGTAGTAAATATTTGTTATTGTCTTTGCCTTCCTTCCTTTCAATGCATTCCAAGACCAAAAATGTTAACTGCAATATATTGTGATGCTCTTCCAGAAAGTGGGTAGCTACTGTGGACTTCATATTGCATGTTCAAATGTTAGACTTGTGTAATACGTGTTTTTATTTTTATTTCTGTCTTGCCCACATACACTTTCCCACACAGGCATTTCAGTAGATAAATAACATTTGATGTATCGCAGGTAGCAGAGACTCTAAGTTTGATGTTTTTCCCCTTCATAGGATGCGTTATGGTGTGACCTTTTATTATGTTGTTGCAGTTGCCGCAATTTAAACATGGTCTTGTGCCTTTAGGTGATGTCATTGTTATTGCCTTTTGTTTGAGAATATCTCCCATGTTTCTGCCTGTAGTATGAGCAAATAGTGGAGGTGATCAAAAAATGTATACAATCAGTAAAAATAGCCAACATTATGAAAAAACATTGGGCACTCATAGCACGAGAACCTGATCTGGAACCACTAGTTGCCGATCGGATAACGTTTGCATATAACAGGTCCAAAAACTTGAAAGAACTGTTAAAAAAGAAAAACAAACCGAATGAAACCAATCATAAAGGTATGCAGAGATGCGAAAATTGCATCCATTGTAATAATGCGATTGTAGGACAAATGTTTACACATCCAATGACTGGTAAGAAGGTGACCTTGTTGCATTCAGGAACCTGTGACACCAAAAACGTTATCTATGGTATTAAGTGCCCATGTGGAAAATTGTATATAGGCCAAACTGAACGAAAAATAAAAGTAAGAATAACAGAGCATAAGAGCAACATCCGCCTGAAAAAATTGAAATCCACATTGGCTGCACATTGGTTGGAAGCAGGACATAATGTTGCACAATTACGCTTTACCATACTGGAAGTCATTAAACATCACCCTGAGAAAGACTCACATAAACTAAGACTGAGATCTGAATACTTTTGGATAAAGAAGATGGGCAGCTTACAACCTAATGGACTGAATGACAGGATAGAATTATCCTGCTTTCTATAAACAGAATTTGGGAAGCCGATAATATTTCCTTGCACAACGTTAATAGTGGGAATTCCCCTACCCAAAATGGCCGACATCATTTTCCTTTAGTAACTGTTTATTTTTCAATGTACGTGTTATCGCATTTGTGATTAGCATGATGCAGAGTCTCAGAGTAACACACATTGTGGAAACAAAATTATGAATAACATGCAGTATTGTTTTTTATTGTTTTTTATGGATTTTCGATGCTTTCAGAAACGCAATGAAATTCATTCATGTATTAGTCATTTTATTGCTATTGTAGTTCCACACCAATTTGGTATTCTTTTTTACCAATTTTTGACATTTACTTAAGGTTGTTTAGGAATTAGATGAGGACTGCACACTAGTCCGTCGTCGCGATCACGTGATCGCATGCTTAGCCAATTATAGCGCGCAGAGCTTTAAATAGCCACACACTAAATGTTTGGTAGCAGCGGATTGGTTGACATCTCGGAAAAGTGGGACGTTCGCATTTCCTAGTAAGTGAAGCGCTAACGAGGAGCAGGGCGTTTGTTAGGCTCGAATAGTTTTGTTGCTTTTAACGGTTATTTTCGCCAGATTATGTTAGAATATACTTTCACGGAGCGCGCAGTTAGAAATTCTTGTCAGTTACGCTAGTAGCGCTATTTAATGAAACGGTCATTTTGGTCTTATACTTTCGGGAACAGGGTGAACACTGCAAGTTTGGCTATTTAGGGATTGCTATGTGATTACATGTTATGATTTTTTGATGTTTTTGTTTGCATAAAATGACAGAGTGGTAACAAATGTATTTGGATGTAGATGTACATACACTAAGATGGTTATGAGGCTGATTGCATTTTTCTTGATTTTTCTAATAGAGACCCCCGAGGAAGGGTCACCATAGACCCGAAATGCATTGGGTAAATGGGAGATGTTAATATGAAATGTCCTGGAAACAAAAGGATTCGCAGTAACTAAAAAGATGAAATAAACACGAAAGTTTGAAATAAGAATCATTTCATTGAATGGATTATTATTGTTTATGAATATACCAGAAGAGAACCAAGGTGGTTCTAGTGAAAGTGTGCATAACATTACCATCTAGACAACGGGACTGTCCGCTGTCTCCCAATTTTTTATATGTTCACAAAGTGTTTCCAGACTAAACACTGGGTTAATGTTGCACAACAACGAATGGATTAAACAGAAGAGAATATAAAAAACCAGAGTGCTGGATGGACTCAATGAAGACTTTTTTAGTATTTTCAGGCTCGTGAGGACGAACCTTCTAAAGACATGTACGTTTTGATTTAGTGAGGGCTTGCAGTTCTCATCGGTTGTCGGTTCACACGGGCATTATACACATTGCAAGGGCACTTTTTAACAGTTTTTTTGCACCATGAGGCATTAGAATCACGACATAGTTTGCCATGTTTTATAAAGTTTGCTGAAGTATTTTACTGCATTGATAATATTTCACACATATGTTGGATATATGTTTATGGTGTTATTCTTTGAATTAATAGTGATGCTCCCTGAGGAAGGGCTCTTTAGCCCGAAATGCATAGGAGTGGAATAAGCAACAATGTCATAGTAGAATGATGATGAATATGGAAATGGAATGACAAATACATTTCATTAACCCAGTATGAAACAATTGGATAAAGAATAAAGAAAATATTGAACAACTGTATTCAGCTCTGTCGGAGTCCTCAGTTTTCTTTTGAGGAACCAGAGCAAGAGTGCCCATGGGGATGCAGCTAATGGTTCATTAGAAGCACATTTTTGTAGTTTTCAAGAAGACGTCTAGGAAGGAAGACGCCACCCGTGGAGCACCTGAAAAATCGATTTATACATATTTAAATTCACTTTGAAATATCAGAAGAAACAAGGCTGTGCACCTGCACCAAATAAGGTTGCATCTAACTAAAATGGCTGCCACAAACAAAATGGCCTCAGCTCATGCTAACAGTGATATCTGCTAACTTCCAGCGATGAACCTTTCAGCATTAGCTGAAGACATCTATGATTTAGAATGAACAATAAAAACATCTTGTATGTCGATTTGCATCATGTCATTAATTTCTTGGTCCAGCACATATTGGGCATTCACATTCTTAACGTTACGTTTGGTAGGTATACAAGCAGAGGCACAAAGGGAACAAAGCATTGGACCACATTGTAGGCATAGGCAGCACGTCAATAAGATTGCAAAGAATATACATAGAACTGTCAACAGTGTCCAGCCCCAGGTAATAAACAGTGTCCATAGCTAGCTTGTCAAAGTCCAAGTTCCTGTATCGGGGTCAATCTCAGCAGATATTTTATGTAATTTAGAGATGGCATCAAACACTGAAGGGGTGTGATCAGGGATGTAGACAGAGCAACTACTCCCGATGATGTGACTTGCACCACCACAATCTGCAAGAACGACTTCGAGCACCATCCGGTTTTGGAGCGCCACAATTCTCGCAATCTGTAGTTCTTCAGTAATGTTCCCAAGTACCATAGTTGTCTGGTTGGTCAGAGATTCTACAGCACGTGCCAAGCGCCGGATATTTCTGCTGTTCAGAGCGGCACCAACAAAGAAGAAAATCCCAAATTCAAATAAACATATTGCTGTAGAGCAGTATCAGTCTGATCCATCTCATCATGGTTTATTGTCCTCTTTGATCTGCTCTTGGAAATGTAATTGTACAGTTTATAGTCTTTATGATAGGATGCAGGAGCCAAAAACACAGGTGGTAGCAAAAATTAAATTTAGCAGGTCCCAGACCAGCCAATAGTACAATCGCTTTTCCCCACAGGAATACTACCAACACTATTTACACACAAGTCTGCTCGAGCTCTAGTATTAGATATCACAGTAGGTCTGTTACCCTTGACAGTTTGAGTGTTTGGGAAAACATAGCGCATAGAGGAGTTTCCTTGGCAAGACTGCTCCATTTCCCATACAGTTCCTTTGGCCTGTGGGTCTCCTTCCTCGTCGGGGTAACCAGCTCTATTCAGTTGGGCATTTATATACGTACATCAGCTTTACTAATGTTCACAACTTCAGAAGCCCATAACAGAGCAAACCAGGCCCTACAAGAAACATTGTGTGAAAATGGCAGAGGAATGAAAAGTGGTCCTCCTTTTTTCTGATGAGCTGGCATCATTCCACACACCCAACAGTTGATAATGTTCATAGCTTCATGAGTGTGATGCAACATCTGAATGAACGTATTATTGAGGTAGGACATTCGATGCTGCTGCTCGTGATAGGGAAGAGAAAGGTTTTGGTGTTCAATGGGGACTTGGGTAGTGGCAGTCAGTGTTTGTCGAACAGGGGCCACTTCCTCTACAATCCAAGTTATCACTGCCATGATGCTCATAATAGAAGCAAATCCAGCAATAAACATAGTCTTTTTATCGCAAATTCTCGCAGAAGTCAATGTCTTTCCCTTAGGCATGTTTATTTTGGCATGGAAATAGCAAAGCAGATGGAGCTCTAAAGTCCTGGGCAGCCGTTGGTTTCTTCACTGAGAGTTAAGACGTGTGTCACTAAGAAAATGACTGCATCCCCTTCTTCGGCTCAGTCTTTCACTAACCCAGGACAGTTGCTTAACCAGTCTTTTTCAGCAATGCAGTTTCTCTCCGGGGTCGCAGCTACTATTGCGATGAACTAGGGATTATGTGGTCCGGGAAGACTTCCTCAGGTTCTTCAGCTGATATGGCTTGACCTCTCTCGGTAGCCAGGATATCTCAATGGTCAGTGACTGCAACAGGCTCCACCAGGCCATATGGCACTCTCTTGCAGTGGCTGGAGTGTACTCCGTTTTTCCGGTTGGTCACTCGGACTGCAGTTCTCGTTGCCAAATGCACCTGCTCAGGGCCGCGCCACCTCGGTTCCAGGCAACTCGACCTCTGAAAGACATTGACCATCACTTGGTCACCGGGATGAAGATCATGGACATGACCTCTCAACCTGTTAGAAAGAGCTTCTCAAACCTGTTGATGAATAGAAAGCAAACTGAGTCAACTGTGACAGGTAGTCACTTATCAGCACACATGGTACATCATGCATAGGGCATGACTTAGGAATCCCCCAATTGTTCATTGGCCTTCCAAATACCACCTCATATGGTGTGAGGCCAGATCATGTATGTGGCACCGTTCTAATGGACAACAATGTCAAGGGCAGTGCATAAGGCCATTTCAGAGATGTGGAAGCCAGGATATTCATTAACCTAAGTTTGAGGGTAGACTTTTATCACTCCACTAACATTGCTTATTGTGGGTGAAAAGCAGCATGGAACTTCTGCTTAGTTCCCAATCGTTTCAAAACATACTCAACAACTTGCCTAATGAAATGGGGTCCGTTGTCACTCCACAAAAATTGGGAAACACCAAATCTAGGGAAGAACTCCTTCAGAAGCACCTTTGCTGTATTTCTTTTGTAGCATATGCCTCTATCTATTTACTAAAGGCACATACCATTACTAGAACATACTTCAAATTATTACAGCGTTCAAGCTGGATGTAATCCATTTACAAAATTTCAAAAGGTGCAGTTGGTTTTGCAAATCCTCCTCTAGAAGTTTGTGTGCCCTTTTCAGGATTGTACTGGAGGCTAATCAGACAAGACTGGACTATCTTTTTAGCCGTGCTGGCAATTTCAGGATGATCCCAACCTTGCATAAGCAACGTCACTATTGAGGATGCTCCAACATGTGCCGGCCCATGCGCCATGTAAATCATGGGGTGTAAATAGGCTGCAGGTAATCACCATTTAGTCATGTCTTTATTCCTCCGGCAGACCTCATCATCCAATGTTCCCTACTTAGACCATTGCTCTAGTTCATCTGCAGAGGCAGATTGCTGCATGTCCAGCAATCAATATCAATAAAAAACTTTGGGAAACAGCATTTACAATGCAACTTTTACAACGCCCTACCATTACAATGAAACTTTTACAACACAACATCCATTACAACGCATGCCATTACAACGCAACCATTACAACGCATGACACTACAACGCATACCACTACAACGCATGTCATTACAACGCAGTCATTACAATGCAGTCATTACAACGCACATCATCACAATGGTAGTACCCTTACACTATCCAACAATTATCCTACTGTTGCACCCCCTGGAGTTAGAATAGTAATTTTTACCCCTACACTATCCAACACTTACCCTACTGTTGCACCCCCCTGGAGTTAGAATAGTCAAGTTTATCCCTACACTATCCAATACTTACCAAACATGCAATGTAATGGTATGCGTTGTAATGGTATGCATTGTAAAGGTAGTATGCGTTGTAATGGAATGCATTGTAAAGGTAGTTTTTAGATATGCGTTGTAATGGCATGCGTTGTAATGGAATGCGTTGAAATGGATGTTGCGTTGTAAAAAATTTGTTGTAATGGCATGCGTAGTAAAAGTATGCGTTGTAACGTCATATAACCAAAAACTTTATTTCTGTCAATATGACCTTAAAAGTACAAATAACAATACATGCAAATACGTTCAGAACTACAAACAGAGTTGAGTGCAAGTAATAAGAAACAATTGATAAAAACAGGGGTAGGCATTGCTTGACACACATTTGTGGTTGGTGATTACCGACCTCAGTTTTGAGATGCCCTCCATTCTAGTTACTTCGCCAAAAAATAATTGCATCATATATAGCAGTGGATTGATCAAAACAGGAGACAGTACTTCACATTTGAAAGTGCATAGTGCAGAATAAATAAATAATTTAGTTAAAAAAACAGTTTATCTTAAAAACATAACCGCAAATGCTACCTACAAAGCATTTAATTTTAGCAATGGTAGGCATTACCTGGCACTAAGGTCCTCACAGTGCAGGCTACTTCACCAAGGAATAATCACATCTGGTATAGCTGTAAATTACTTGGGGCAGGAAACAGTACTGGCATTTAAAAATCTTTAAAACGTGATGAATAAAAAAATTAAAAAGTACATTTCTCCTACAGCATGGTTACAAATTCTACATACCTGACTCAGGTACAGCTGGTCATTGGGCAATAGGACCTGGATGTAAAACGAGAAGAATTCCCATGGATGCATATTTTTTCTAGATAATTAGTAATATAGAGGGGTCCGAAAAGGTGCCCTGTTTGATTCGTGCAGAGTCATGATCTTTACTCTTTAAGATGGTTTTAAGAGTGCTCTGCAGGTACACCACATAGAGAATAGGAAGCCTGCTACTCAGGATACTAAAGTCATGTTTCAGTATCCTGAAAGCCTCGGAGCAGCGCCTGGTTCGTCGGTTCCTACTGATCTGTAGCAGCCATTGTTTTCTTGTCTTATGACAACCAGGGCAGCTCAAAAACACATGGAGGACTGACTCTACAGGGCAGTCGCATGCTGGGCACTCTAAAACTTTCGGACCCCCCCCCACTTGTGTGTGAAAGAGCGGAGGGGCAAGGCCCATATCTAAACTGTAAAAAAAGCTTTCTAGCAGCTGCCGGCTCAATATCATCCAGGGCCGGCTCACAGCTATAACTATCATTCATTTCTTCAAAGGCTGAGGTACATCAGGAACATCGTATCTTAGCACTAAAATGTTTGAGCATATCGATACCCACAATATTTTCTGGTGTGTTAGGGGAAAGCAGAAAAGGATATGCTGCAGTAAACTTATAAACATGAAATGCAAGAGGTAGTGACAGTGGGCTAAGGTAAGGTATCCCATCGACTCCTATTGATGTTATTGTCAAGCCAGACAGGGGAGCCCTAGGAACCAATTGTTTAGACAGGGCACTACGAGTAGCTCCTGTATCAACCAGAAACCATTCAGTAGAACCCAAGATATTTGCATCTACTTAGGAACCCTTCTGAGCTCCTGGGACATCAACTGGCTCCTTACCTTATCCTAGGCGTTCCTATGGATAATTAGAATCCTTCCAATCATTGGTTGAATAATCAGACATTTGATATTGATTTCGCCTGGCAAAAGCATTAGAGGAATTTGGAGTATGCTCTACTATTTCCAAACCAGGTACCATTATTCATACCTCTCCTATTTCCTAAGTTGCTTGGGCGGCTTCTCATTTGTCCTCTACCACGATGATACGGTTGACCTTGCAAAAGCGGGCACTCAAGGCGCCAATGTCAAATCTCCTTAGAATAGGCACAGTGAACGTAAGACGAAATAGCTCAAGGGAAAGAGGGTGTGCTAGGACAAAACATCGCACATCCGCCTCTGCCATCACCTCTATGGGATGGACCATAAACCTGAGCTAACATATCCTTTGTTTTTAAATCCTTAGCCTTTTTATACTCCTTGCCCTTAGCTTCCAATTCCTGATATTCATAATACTGAGCCGTAGGCAAAAGAGAGACCGCGGAAGATGTAGTCCATGAACTCTCGCTGGCCTTTAGGTGACTAGCTATTCCTGGCAACATATTCAAGACAAATTTGTCAACAAACAGATGCTTGCCCATGTCATCTGTCAAGGACTGCCCACTAAAGTCATGGAATGTCTCCTCAAAACGTGTAAAGAAACTGAAGCATCCGGTTTCTGCTTACAGGGGGCTAGCATAGTCCAGTCTATCTTTTAAGGAGGTATAAGGATTTTCAGCTTAGTTATTGTAGCCTTTGAGAGATAGAATATCTCTTGTTGTGGTTTCTGTGCGGGCTCCCTTTCTGAATTTTTTCTTTCTAGTTCCTTTCAAATATCTCCAAAAGCTGCATGATCATCTACTTTACGAATATATCTCCACATATCATGGGGTAAAATAAGCCCGAAAATTATGTCAATATCAGGCAAAGTCATAGCGCAAGAACTAATAGCTCCTTCAACTTCCTCACAAAAAGCAGTTGGATTTTTCCGTGGGTCCGGCAAAGCAGCTTTAAGAGCCATGACATCGCTCTACTCCAAGGAGCATAGACCCGATTATAAACAAAATATCCCTTTGCATCAGTTGAATCTTTATTGTCAATAGTTCCCGCACCCCTAGGAGGGACATATAAAGGCACAGCTTCACACATTGGTTTCACATGAACTGTAATATTCTTATCTGTCCCTGGATCTTCATCCTTTGGGACAGGGGTCTGAACTATTTGTTCAGCTGTAGCAGCTGCCTTTTTCTCCTTTTGCAAATGGAAGGAATCAGTTCATAGTTTAACCACGCGTCTAATTAAATTGGCCACCTTGGAAGGGAAAAAAAGACCATCATGCAACTGTTTATGATCAGATTTTATATCAACAGGCTCTAATTCTTTGGAATGTTTCCTAGAACTTTGATACCTTCTCCAATAAACAACTCTGTAAAATACAACTGCTATGATTCTGGCTAAGAGTGGCCGTACGGTCAGCGGTCAAGAAGGAGCAAGTCTGCCTTTTACTTTTTAAAACTGTCCCTTTCTGATTGAGAGAGGATTTATCATCATCAGTATCATTCTCGGGAGCAGAGGGAAAAGTATAAGGAGGCGAAGATTGATCTAACAAAATAAAATCGTCCTGTGGTTTATTAAGTAGAGAATAGAGAGGGCGCCAGGCAGGGTATTGACCATTTACCTGTAGATGATGCTCCCTATCCTCTTTCTCTTTGATTTCCTTGATTTCTTTTTTTTTTCATTTCCTGCATTTTCATAAGGATGTTTTTGCGCAGCTCTTTTTCTATTAAAGCTTGCTCTTTCCTCACTCTCTCTTGCACTTCTTTCTCCCACATTTGTACGCAGTAAAACATATCTTGTCTACTTTTGCTCCTAAACACACACTGTTCCACATACTGAATTTTTCTAAGATCAAATAACCCATTTATTGGCCGTCGCAAATCAGTATCCTGTTTGGTGTATTTATTCCGCAGTGATTTATACATTATGGAAGAAATACAGTTTTTAATCTACATATGCCTATTTGGTGTCCCCTCAGGGGGAGCCGGCTGACTTTGTTCTAAATCCATTTTGGTACCTCCAAGAAAGCAACGCATCCTACAAAGCGTGCTTGAGACAGGCATGTCAAAAATATTATAATAAATATAATATTATAACAAAATAGTACTTATCGCAAATACATTACCGTTCAAGAATTCACAAGTTAGAGAAAAATCTCCCCATTACCTGCCTATATAAACTGCAGTTTATATATTACCCAAACAAAACCAGATATTTGACCAAACAAACAAGAAGTGTCGCATCTAGCAACCTTACCAAACAAAAGTCTCCAGCCCCCAACTGCCAAGCTCTGAATCAACCTAATGGTCTCTGTAAGACGAACGCCCAGAGGGATCTCAGTCGGGGACCAGCCCCACATGGAGGGTCAATTCGGGAAAATCGGAAAAACACTTTGGCCTGCTAGGACAAGGGTCACCTCACAGAGTGTACATCCACAGCAAGATTCCAATCCTCCATCTAGACCACTCCTTTGGGCATCCGAGTCGCCGATGATCCTGAGTGACGGGCGCCAATTTGCCATTTTTAATATTGTTCTCCCCTGAGGCGGAAGCCGGGGGATTCTCTTTCTATCCTCTATTTTAAAAATTTGTATTTGCACTTGTTTCAGTTGTTATTGTCCGCGCATAGGGCCATAACTAGTTCGATGTATTTTTAAATACATTGTTGGGTGGCTAAACCTTGGCGCTCACCTCTAGAAATCATCGCGCGCTGCAAAGCGCGACTGCAGCTTTCATCCCCAACAGCGCTGCCCTTTCGGTCGCGGTCACGTGACTTCTCCTACCTCACCCGCCATCTTGAGGAGGGAAGGGCTGCGCTCCAGTCTATCCAACACTCCCCCCCTTCCCGCCCCTTCGATGCATAAAAGTAAAGGCACTTCCCGTCCGCGCAGCGGGCGGGCGCAGCGGGCGCACCAGCGGCGCGCCAGAGGCGCGCCAGAGGCAAGCCCGTCTGCGCCCGTCCACGCCGGGACCGGGCCCAGGGCCATAACCCCTGTCCAAAACTTATCAGGAGATGTTAAAACATACGCCAGCCATAACCTACATGCGCTTCGACCACTCAATATGGCCAAATGTTCAAAAATCAAACCCTCAGAGATCCATAAGGACACTGCTACCATTTGCCCTCATTGTCACTACACTATCCCTCTAATACTTCCCCAAACTAACGGTTCTTCAATTAAACATGATGTAGGCGCTGTCACTTCCATAGCCCTTATAAATGCTCGCTCACTCGGTAAGCATAGGCAGGAAATATCTGATCTGATAACTGACTATACACTCGATATACTGTTTATCACCGAAACATGGACAGATGATACCTCACAGCCAGACCTGGTCATCGCTGTTCCACAGGGATTTAAAGCCTACTGTCAGGACAGGCCTAAACAAAGAGGGGGTGGGCTGGCCATAATTGCCAGAGATTCATATCCTGTCAGAACGACATCTATTCCATCCACCTCCTGTGAGGCCATGCAATTTGCTATCAACATCTCCCCTCTGTTTAATTTCAAGGGTATACTAATATATCATCCTCCGGGATCAAAAACGACCTTCTTGTCTAACATAAATACCATGATGGAATCTGTAGCCACAGAAAGTAGCTTCACGGTTTTAGGTGACCTGAACTTTCACTTAGATCTAGGTCACCTAGCCGATTCTGCTGCCCTCACCGCTGATCTAGGTAATCTAGGGCTAAAACAACTTGTCATCTTCTACTCATCAAGCAGGCCACATTTTAGACCCTATCTTTACCAACCTAGAAGGACTGCAAATCACCAACATTTTGCCCATGGCTTGGACAGACCACCTTGCAATTTTTGCTAATATAGCCACCAATAATTACTGCAATAACAAGCCTCAACCTATACCTAAACAATCTTTTAAAGATTGGAAAAATATAAATTTAGAAGATTTGAAGCTCATACTGGAACAAACCCACCCAGTGTTCGCTTCAGACCCCAATTTAGCGCTCCAGCAACTATACGACTGGATTGGCCAGGCAACATACCAATCAGCCCCTTCCAAGGAACACTCTAGCAATAGAGCTAAACCCACCGCACCTTGGTATAATGATAAACTAAGGACCCAAAAACAGATAAACCGTAGCAAGGAAAGAACTTGGAGAAAAGACTATGATGCTAGTAGTAAATCTGCCTATAAGGAATCCCTAGCTCTATACAAAAACATGATAGCGGAAGCAAAAAAAGAATACTACAGTGATCAAATTGAGAAAGCCAAGAACTCCAGCAAACAACTATTTTTAATCACCCAAGCATTATCAGGCAATTCCCCAGACCTCACTCCCCCCCCGTCACAATTTTTGTGTGACTCTCTTGCCTCTTTTTTCTACACTAAAGTAGATGACATCTACCAAGCATTCTCTTCCAAACCGCCTCTGGGTTCAATCTCATCTACCACCCCCCCTCCAGTTAATACCTTCCCTTGCTTCCAACCAGTCACCCAGGACCAAATAAAAAACACATTATCGACCATCAAATCAGGTTCACCCCTGGACCCTTGCCCTTTATCTGTACTCAGACCAGTCATGGATGTCATCATACCGGCACTCACACAGGTCTGCAATTTAATATTGCTGTCAGGCAATTATCCAGATCCTCTCAAAAACACTTTACTAAAACCTTTGCTAAAAAAACCCTCACTGGACAAAAGTGAGTTAAAAAACTATCGACCAATTGCCAGTCTACCCTTCATGGCAAAGACGATTGAAAAAATCATGAACACCCAGATTTCCGAGTTTATTGAAGAACATCAGCTTCTCGACAACACGCAGTTTGGGTTCCGAAAACATCACGGGACCGAGACAGCCTTAATCAAAGCCGCTGATGATATCAGGGTCATCAGGGACCAGGGTGGCACTGCCATACTGTTTCTGCTAGATTTATCAGCGGCTTTCGACACGGTCGACCACAACACCTTGGTCGACCGTGTCCAAGGTCTTGGCATCTGCCACACTGCCAAAAACCTAATAGCTTCCTTTCTTGCCAAAAGAACGCAGGCTGTCATTCTGGGCCCCTTTCAATCAGCTCAACTCTCTGCTCCCTGCGGAGTTCCTCAAGGTTCATCCCTTAGTCCGACACTTTTTAACATCTATGTGTCGGACCTAGCTAAGACCATCAAAGCACATGGGATGAGCCTTACCTCGTACGCCGACGACACCCAACTAGTGTTGGCGATTAAAGGCGACGGAGAGCAAGTAGCTGAAAAATTTAAGAAAGGGCTCCTAGATATAGGAGATTGGATGGCGACAAACTGCTTAAAGCTGAATTCGGAAAAAAACGAGGTACTCATCTTTGGTCCACTCTCCCCAGACTGGTCCACCTGTTGGTGGCCAGAGACCTTCGGTACTCCTCCTACGCCGACCTCGAAGGTCAGGAACCTTGGTGTCACCTTTGATGATGGACTTAATTTCATGAACCATGCCAACAAAACAGTATCTACAGCGCTCTTGAAGTTAAAAATGATCCGCAAAATACGCCCTTTTCTCCCTGACTCTGCCATTAAGACATTGGTTTCTGCCCTTGTCCTCTCATCCCTGGATTACTGTAATGGTTTACTCCTCAATGCTCAAATCAGAGTAATCGCAAAACTTCAAACAATACAAAACGCAGCAGCTCGCCTCCTCACCGGCAAAACAAAGTTTGAACCCATCTCCAAAAACATTAAAGATCTTCATTGGCTGACTGTACAAAAAAGAATTCATTTCAAAGCACTCTGCATAGTATTCAAATCAATCAATAATCAAGGACCACATTTTCTAAGAGACCAATTAAAATCCTACAAACCCACAAGAGCTCTACCATCAGCCACTCTCAGCCAACTGGTTGTCCCTCGTACCAATGTGACAACAGCCAGGTTTTCAAGAGTTTGCGGAACTGAAGCAATGTAACACTTTGTCTGATGTTGAGAGGCAAGGTGTTCCAGAGTCTGGGGGCCGCCACCAAAAAGCGTTGGTCACCCCAGGAGACTGTTTTGGTACGAGGGACATTTGAGAGATAAACAAGGACCCCCTGGGTATCAAAAATACACAGATTCCTAGGGCAGGGTTTAAAACCAATGTGAGTTCAAATTCCTAGGCCATCCACAGAAAAAATGACCATACAAGCTGGGACCAATGGAGAAGAAGAATTGTCGGGAGATAATGTGTATATTTAAAAAATATATATATTTAATTAGACATAAGTAAAAATCATATGGAGACTCAAGTGATAAGTCAAACTATATGATACAATAAAACAATGACATATTTAATTCTTGAACACAATACATCACATATATTCATTAAAAAGCAATTACATCATAATAACAGTGTAAATCATGACTAGTTTTAACAGTTATATACAAAAAGAGATGTTTACTTAAACAACAATTGCACTTATCAAATTATTAAATGGACTCGACGCGCGTTTCGGCAGTAGAAGAACTGCCTTCTTCAGGAGTCATTGGTGGAACTCTGTAAAGAATATTATAGGGAACAATGTTATACATACCAGTGCATATGTTCGTTTACAATTATATTAAACCTATCTACTTACATAGCTATTAATTCTTCAAAAAATGGAGGCTTTATGACAATTCTTTATCTAACCCAGAGGTCCAGGCATTATAATTGGTCACTTAGTGTCATATAATAGACTGATATACATATACAACAATAGTGCAGTACTCAGCTCTATATAAAGAACCGTGATATGGGTACAGTTGATCGTCATAGACATCTTTCATAAATAATTTCCAAATCGAGACTCATACTTTAGTTTGATCAAACACGCTGTATTGTGATCTTAATTCTGGATACATATAAATATCAAATCACTTACATGGCAAAGGAATCGATGATAACTTCTTTGTTATTTTAAAAGAGAAAATGCCGAAACAGAATACAGGGCCAGGTGGTAAAGTTGATACCTAATTTAAATAAAAATGCATGATTGAAGAGGGCAGGGAACACCTCGAACACAATGGGTCAGTTCAAAAAACGGTTGCCTAGTGCGGCGATGTAGTCTCTGATGGGAGAGGGCGACAGGTTCATAATTTTAATACACCTGTAATACACCTGTAAGTATCTAGGAAAGTATAGATCTGTTGATTTGGTCATTGCGCGTTGCATTTCTATATTTAACCAGAGTAAAACTAATTCTGTAGCTGAAAAATTTTTTTGTTACCGAAGGAGTAATTCCCTGTAGGTAGATGATATTGGAGGGATTAAAGTACACAGCTAATTGATCACTGTGTTCATGGTGACATATATATAACAAGAGCTAGATTAATGAAAGGGATATTCAACCATTACAAACAATGCTTTAGGGCCCGTTGTTAATTGGGTAATATCTTAGGTGAATACATAGAAGGATTTCCATAAAAAGAAAAGAAGGTTACCTTATCTTATCACTGCGAGGATGTGATGGCTCACTGTGGCGGGGTAATTCCCTTCATAATAAAGTTCAGTGGATAGATAGTAGCAATCACTATAGGCAAGTGTTAAAAACAATATATAAATTAATGGTGGATTGTTCCATTGTTTGTCAGTGATGCAATGATAACTATTATAGTGAAACTGTTATGGCTAAAAATGCTCCGATAGTTGTAAGCTAGAGGGGCAAAAAAAGATTACCTCTAAGTTTATAGTTGTTTATATTCCAATCGTGGTTGTTGAAACGAATTTGTAAAATGAACAGGGCATTAAAAAGGCTGAAAAATATAAATAACGAAATAGCGAGCGTTAGTTGCTATCTTAAAATAAAACAAACACGCTGGGTAAATGAATAACAAGCACGGGATCAAACTGGAAACTATCCTGTGATACGAGATGCTAAGCGTCAAAGAGGTGAAGCTGTGGCTAATGAATAATTACCTTTAAAAAGATATCTATTTGTCGGCAGCAAGGTGGTGCTGTTCCGCTTTGTAAAACGAGTCGGATCTTTACTGGTTATAACGCGGCTTAAATCCGAACGTTGTTGGGTTTCTGCAGATAAATAACAGATAGGCTAAGATTCATTAAAAAGCCACATCTAAAGACTAGCGTGGTTCCAGATATTTAAAGCGGACACTATTCTCACCTTAATAGAAGAGAGGTATCGCGGGCTGCAGGATGGTGCAGTTCCAGGCGGCCAGATAGCGGGTCAGCTTCACCGGGGTAAATGGATGTGCGCTCAGCTAATCGCTACTCTTTTAAAGTGTAATTTAGGCGCGAAAGGCACTTAACAGGTCGGGGTTTGATAGAGAGAGTAAAAGGACAACCTTACGTTAGATTCACGAACTCATTCAAACTGGGGTTGATAGAAACAGTAAAGAGACAGTCTTTCATTATAGTCTCGACTATGTGATTACTTCTTCAAGATGGCGCTACAAAGACGAGGGATATATGCGTACGTAGTCTAATTCTAATGGCAAAAACTTTATGCATTATGATGGGAGAGGAGAAAAAAAACATATCTAAGAGGGGTCTCATGTTTAGAGACAGCATTCAGTAACTCTATGCGTAATGATGGGAAAAGGAGAAAAGAGCATGTCTCAAAGGGATCCCATGTATAGGGACAGCATTCAATAATTGTGCAATAATCACAATATGATACTAAAGGTGACATTTGCTTACAAGCGGGGTGTATCGATATAACGGACCGCAAGAAAATCAAATGAAGACTAGTTTGCATTTGCTAATGTATGGGAGACTCCATTTCAAAATGGTACTGAATATAGTATCAAGTCCCCAATTGGTGAAGCAGAGACATTCTATATAGTTATCAAAATTAGTTGTATAGGGAAGTCGTCAAAGAAGGACTGAGATGTTTCTATATTAATATAGTGATTATTTTAAAAGCTATATTATTAGTAAGACAATAAACCTAGTTCCGTAAAGGATTGCCTCGAAGCCTAAATGTTAAGCATGTAAGATCAAATACATAGTACTAGGGGGGCCAGATTCGCTGTTTTTAGTAGAAATAGTAAGAGATTCATGAACCATAACTGACATATTCTTAAGTGATGGCGTTCTCCCATGGGATCTCGGCGTTTAATCCTTTTTTGAAAGTTCCTAGAGAAAAGATCCAAAATACTTCTCTTTTCTTTCTAATTTTTTCGCCGCCTTTGCTGTCTGGGAGCCTAATTTTTTCTAAGATGCACCATCTAAAGTCTTCTGGACCATGATTGTTCTCTCTGAAATGTTTGACTAAGGGTGCCAGGTTTTTGTTGGTACGGATGGCTGAGCGATGCTCAGTGAGTCTGGTTTGTATCGGTCTAGAAGTTTCGCCAACATAACCAAGTTGGCAAGGGCAAAGGATCAGATATATACAATTGGCTGTTCTACAATTCCACATATCAGTGGCATTAAACTGGCAACCATTGTGTTCGAAGGATTCTCCTGGTATAATGTTGTTACATGATTTACATGAGGAGCATCTAACAGTTCCTTTTACTGGGAAGTTATTATCGATTGACCTTTGGATAAATTCAGAATGGACTTCTTTAGAGGAAAAACGAGAGTGCACAATCAAGTCTTTGAGATTCTTGTTCCTTTTATGTGCGAACAAAGGTTTTTCCAGTTTGGCGTTGGTTGGATTAGAGTTTAATATATGCCAATTGGAGTTTATGATCTGGCGAACAGTATTGTCTAAGGTGGAGTGTTTGGTGATGCAGACCAGTTTATTATTTTCTAAGGGTGGCTTAGGTTTAAGTAGTGAATCCCGATCATAATAGCGAGCCCGCTTATATGAATCCCTGACTAGTCTGTGGGGATAGCCTCTATTAAGAAACTTCTGCCGCATGATGTTTGCTTGAAAGTCAAAGTCTGCTAAGTTAGAGCAATTTCTTCTCACCCGAAGAAACTGGGAGAATGGAATGCTCTCTCTCTGACAGCGGGGATGAAAGCTTTTAAAATGTAAGAGGGTATTCCTCGCAGTGGGCTTGAGGTAAAGATCAACTGCCAATCTATTGTCCTGATGCTTAATGATAATGTCTACAAATTCTACCTGGTTGCTGTCAAATTGAGCAGTGAATTTCAAATTTGTATCCACCAGGTTAATCCATTCTAGAAACTCACACAGTGAGTCCTTCCCATTGGTCCAGATAAAAAAGATGTCGTCAATGTATCTGGACCAATGGGAAATGGACTCGAAGAAAGGGGCTATTTCGTTGTGGATAGCTTTTGTTTCAAAGGCCGCCATATAAATGTTGGCAATTGAAGGGGCAACTGAAGCCCCCATACTGACGCCTCTAGTTTGACGATAGATCGTATCACCGAATTCTACAATGTTTTCTGACAGTACAATATAAAGAAGTTCCAAGAGAAATTCTTTAGGGCAAGGGATATCAAAATGGTCAATAAACCACCTGGTGGCTGACAGAGCTTCCCGTTGGGGAATGTTACTGTACAACGCTTCTATGTCCATCGTCACTAGAAGGTCTGTGCATGGATCGAAAGGTATGTTTTCTATTTTCAATATCATGGAGCCTGTGTCCTTGATGTACGAGGTAATTTTTGGTATATGTGGACGTAGAAATGAGTCTACAAATTTGGATAAAGGTTCCGTATTAGTACCTATTGTAGATACGATGGGCCTATATGGTGGGACTGTGATGTCTTTATGAAATGAAAAATATGCTCGCAGACACCACCACTTATACTCCTATAAGAAGCAACCCCCTGGTATCAACTTCTAAAAAAATCCGCAATCTTACCACCACTGCACTAACTGCGGGTGACATTAGCCAAAAAGAATTTGACTTCCTGAATTACCATCAACATAAAACAGCATGCATCTACGGGATGCCTAAGATCCATAAAGACATCACAGACCCACCATATAGGCCCATCGTATCTACAATAGGTACTAATACGGAACCTTTATCCAAATTTGTAGACTCATTTCTACGTCCACATATACCAAAAATTACCTCGTACATCAAGGACACAGGCTCCATGATATCGAAAATAGAAAACATACCTTTCGATCCATGCACAGACCTTCTAGTGACGATGGACATAGAAGCGTTGTACAGTAACATTCCCCAACGGGAAGCTCTGTCAGCCACCAGGTGGTTTATTGACCATTTTGATATCCCTTGCCCTAAAGAATTTCTCTTGGAACTTCTTTATATTGTACTGTCAGAAAACATTGTAGAATTTGGTGATACGATCTATCGTCAAACTAGAGGCGTCAGTATGGGGGCTTCAGTTGCCCCTTCAATTGCCAACATTTATATGGCGGCCTTTGAAACAAAAGCTATCCACAACGAAATAGCCCCTTTCTTCGAGTCCATTTCCCATTGGTCCAGATACATTGACGACATCTTTTTTATCTGGACCAATGGGAAGGACTCACTGTGTGAGTTTCTAGAATGGATTAACCTGGTGGATACAAATTTGAAATTCACTGCTCAATTTGACAGCAACCAGGTAGAATTTTTAGACATTATCATTAAGCATCAGGACAATAGATTGGCAGTTGATCTTTACGTCAAGCCCACTGCGAGGAATACCCTCTTACATTTTAAAAGCTTTCATCCCCGCTGTCAGAGAGAGAGCATTCCATTCTCCCAGTTTCTTCGGGTGAGAAGAAATTGCTCTAACTTAGCAGACTTTGACTTTCAAGCAAACATCATGCGGCAGAAGTTTCTTAATAGAGGCTATCCCCACAGACTAGTCAGGGATTCATATAAGCGGGCTCGCTATTATGATCGGGATTCACTACTTAAACCTAAGCCACCCTTAGAAAATAATAAACTGGTCTGCATCACCAAACACTCCACCTTAGACAATACTGTTCGCCAGATCATAAACTCCAATTGGCATATATTAAACTCTAATCCAACCAACGCCAAACTGGAAAAACCTTTGTTCGCACATAAAAGGAACAGGAATCTCAAAGACTTGATTGTGCACTCTCGTTTTTCCTCTAAAGAAGTCCATTCTGAATTTATCCAAAGGTCAATCGATAATAACTTCCCAGTAAAAGGAACTGTTAGATGCTCCTCATGTAAATCATGTAACAACATTATACCAGGAGAATCCTTCGAACACAATGGTTGCCAGTTTAATGCCACTGATATGTGGAATTGTAGAACAGCCAATTGTATATATCTGATCCTTTGCCCTTGCCAACTTGGTTATGTTGGCGAAACTTCTAGACCGATACAAACCAGACTCACTGAGCATCGCTCAGCCATCCGTACCAACAAAAACCTGGCACCCTTAGTCAAACATTTCAGAGAGAACAATCATGGTCCAGAAGACTTTAGATGGTGCATCTTAAAAAAAATTAGGCTCCCAGACAGCAAAGGCGGCGAAAAAATTAGAAAGAAAAGAGAAGTATTTTGGATCTTTTCTCTAGGAACTTTCAAAAAAGGATTAAACGCCGAGATCCCATGGGAGAACGCCATCACTTAAGAATATGTCAGCTATGGTTCATGAATCTCTTACTATTTCTACTAAAAACAGCGAATCTGGCCCCCCTAGTACTATGTATTTGATCTTACATGCTTAACATTTAGGCTTCGAGGCAATCCTTTACGGAACTAGGTTTATTGTCTTACTAATAATATAGCTTTTAAAATAATCACTATATTAATATAGAAACATCTCAGTCCTTCTTTGACGACTTCCCTATACAACTAATTTTGATAACTATATAGAATGTCTCTGCTTCACCAATTGGGGACTTGATACTATATTCAGTACCATTTTGAAATGGAGTCTCCCATACATTAGCAAATGCAAACTAGTCTTCATTTGATTTTCTTGCGGTCCGTTATATCGATACACCCCGCTTGTAAGCAAATGTCACCTTTAGTATCCTATTGTGATTATTGCGCAATTATTGAATGCTGTCCCTATACATGGGATCCCTTTGAGACATGCTCTTTTCCCCTTTTACCATCATTACGCATAGAGTTACTGAATGCTGTCTCTAAACATGAGACCCCTCTTAGATATGTTTTTTTTCTCCTCTCCCATCATAATGCATAAAGTTTTTGCCATTAGAATTAGACTGCGTACGCATATATCCCTCGTCTTTGTAGCGCCATCTTGAAGAGGTAATCACATAGTCGAGACTATAATGAAAGACTGTCTCTTTACTGTTTCTATCAACCCCAGTTTGAATGAGTTCGTGAATCTAACGTAAGGTTGTCCTTTTACTCTCTCTATCAAACCCCGACCTGTTAAGTGCCTTTCACGCCTAAATTACACTTTAAAAGAGTAGCGATTAGCTGAGCGCACATCCATTTACCCCGGTGAAGCTGACCCGCTATCTGGCCGCCTGGAACTGCACCATCCTGCAGCCCGCGATACCTCTCTTCTATTAATGTGAGAATAGTGTCCGCTTTAAATATCTGGAACCACGCTAGGCTTTAGATGTGGCTTTTTAATGAATCTTAGCCTATCTGTTATTTATCTGCAGAAACCCAACAACGTTCGGATTTAAGCCGCATTATAACCAGTAAAGATCCGACTCGTTTTACAAAGCGGAACAGCACCACCTTGCTGCCGACAAATAGATATCTTTTTAAAGGTAATTATTCATTAGCCACAGCTTCACCTCTTTGACGCTTAGCGTCTCGTATCACAGGATAGTTTCCAGTTTGATCCCGTGCTTGTTATTCATTTACCCAGCGTGTTTGTTTTATTTTAAGATAGCAACTAACGCTCGCTATTTCGTTATTTATATTTTTCAGCCTTTTTAATGCCCTGTTCATTTTACAAATTCGTTTCAACAACCACGATTGGAATATAAACAACTATAAACTTAGAGGTAATCTTTTTTTGCCCCTCTAGCTTACAACTATCGGAGCATTTTTAGCCTTAACAGTTTCACTATAATAGTTATCATTGCATCACTGACAAACAATGGAACAATCCACCATTGATTTATATATTGTTTTTAACACTTGCCTATAGTGATTGCTACTATCTATCCACTGAACTTTATTATGAAGGGAATTACCCCGCCACAGTGAGCCATCACATCCTCGCAGTGATAAGATAAGGTAACCTTCTTTTCTTTTTATGGAAATCCTTCTATGTATTCACCTAAGATATTACCCAATTAACAACGGGCCCTAAAGCATTGTTTGTAATGGTTGAATATCCCTTTCATTAATCTAACTCTTGTTATATATATGTCACCATGAACACAGTGATCAATTAGCTGTGTACTTTAATCCCTCCAATATCATCTACCTACAGGGAATTACTCCTTCGGTAACAAAAAAAAATTTCAGCTACAGAATTAGTTTTACTCTGGTTAAATATAGAAATGCAACGCGCAATGACCAAATCAACAGATCTATACTTTCCTAGATACTTACAGGTGTATTACAGGTGTATTAAAATTATGAACCTGTCGCCCCCTCCCATCAGAGACTACATCGCCGCACTAGGCAACCGTTTTTTGAACTGACCCATTGTGTTCGAGGTGTTCCCTGCCCTCTTCAATCATGCATTTTTATTTAAATTAGGTATCAACTTTACCACCTGGCCCTGTATTCTGTTTCGGCATTTTCTCTTTTAAAATAACAAAGAAGTTATCATCGATTCCTTTGCCATGTAAGTGATTTGATATTTATATGTATCCAGAATTAAGATCACAATACAGCGTGTTTGATCAAACTAAAGTATGAGTCTCGATTTGGAAATTATTTATGAAAGATGTCTATGACGATCAACTGTACCCATATCACGGTTCTTTATATAGAGCTGAGTACTGCACTATTGTTGTATATGTATATCAGTCTATTATATGACACTAAGTGACCAATTATAATGCCTGGACCTCTCGGTTAGATAAAGAATTGTCATAAAGCCTCCATTTTTTGAAGAATTAATAGCTATGTAAGTAGATAGGTGTAATATAATTGTAAACGAACATATGCACTGTTATGTATAACATTGTTCCCTATAATATTCTTTACAGAGTTCCACCAACGACTCCTGAAGAAGGCAGTTCTTCTACTGCCGAAACGCGCGTCGAGTCCATTTAAAAATTTGATAAGTGCAATTGTTGTTTAAGTAAACATCTCTTTTTGTATATAACTGTTAAAACTAGTCATGATTTACACTGTTATTATGATGTAATTGCTTTTTAATGAATATATGTGATGTATTGTGTTCAAGAATTAAATATGTCATTGTTTTATTGTATCATATAGTTTGACTTATCACTTGAGTCTCTATATGATTTTTACTTATGTCTAATTAAATATATATATTTTTTAAATTTACACATTATCTCCCGACAATTTTTCTTCTCCATTGGTCCCAGCTTGTATGGTCATTTTTTCTGTGGATGGCCTAGGAATTTGAACTCACATTGGTTTTTACCCTGCCCTAGGAATCTGTGTATTTTTGATACCCAGGGGGTCCTTGTTTATCTCTCAAATGTCCCTCGTACCAAAACAGTCTCCTGGGGTGACCAACGCTTTTTGGTGGCGGCCCCCAGACTCTGGAACACCTTGCCTCTCAACATCAGACAAAGTGTTACATTGCTTCAGTTCCGCAAACTCTTGAAAACCTGGCTGTTCTCTCAGTAATCTCTTTTTCCATTCCGTCATATCTGATCCATTCAACTTATCCCCTCACATTTCCTTAGTTAATATTGGTTTTAGCGCCTTGACGCCCACGGGTATAAGCAGCGCTTTATAAATATTAAAAATAAATAAATAAAATAAATTTGTGGGAGTGAGACTCTCTAGAATCCCACCAGTACAGGGATTCGCCCTTCTGCATACTCAAGTCCTTGGACCAACAAAATTGAGACTGTCCCAGAAGAAAATAGTTTATTATCACTGATGAGTGGGACTGCATTGATACATAACCCTCAGGTAATGTATGGGGCAGTACATGGAATACAGAAACCAAGGTGTTCATGTACTGTAATAGTTGCAGTGTAAGCACGGCGGCTCAAAAGGAGGCGGTACAAGTGTACAAAGGAATTGCTATTCACATCTAAGGACTAACAAAAATTAGTTAGTCAATGAGTAGGAGGGATTACATGAATGCTGACTTCAGTAAGAATAGCCTGACAGTTATAATAAAGACAGGTACATTCTAGCAGCTACAGGTCTTTCCGAGCATGCGCAGGGCTCTATCTCAGTGCTGAAAGAGCTAACTCTAGATGATGACTCAGGCGTAATAGAGAAGCAGGCAACAGTGAAGATGAAGAAGCACATGTCAAACATGTGGCTAACTAAAATGGCTGCAACAAACAAAATGGCTTCAGCTCATGCTAACAGTGATATTTGCCAACTTCCACAAAGCCAAGAATCCCCCTAGGAAACAGTCAACATCATTACCTGGTGGGAGGGCGAAGGACCCCCATCTTGGTCTTGAGTTGGACACCCTGCAGGAGATGTCAGACCACTGCATGGAGTGTCTGCGTGCAGGGACTTCAGCGTGGAGTGTCAGCGTCTTCTATCAGCATGGAAATTCTCTCCTCCGATTTGCCCAGCAAAGATGTGGTACTTACATAACCAAAAGGTCCCCTCAGGGGATCTATCTAGATATATCATGATGATATATCATGATGCTGTGGACCTGTCATCCAAAGATGACGATAGCGGTGACTTTTGTACAGAGCTATGATACTGTTGTGATACTACAAATCCTCATGCATAATAAATTAGGCTAGTTTACAAGAAAACCACACAACATTTATTCAGCACATAACTAGGTAAAAGGTCAGCACCAGAACCATTATATAAAGCAAGGTAGGACCAATGTAGGTAAAAGGTTGTGCAACTACCTAGGCCTATATTGGGGTACATTGGGGCTCATAACACCCACTCCTCTGAAGGACGATAAGATAAAATAATGACAACATTTGTCTGTCTAAGGTGCATAAAAACATTTGTAAAAAAACTGAATGTAAAAACATCTAAAAACATGGTATATGTACACAATTTAAAAAAAGCTCTATAAGTCCTCTAGAAAGTCAATATAATGTTTAGATCAACTGAGCGCACCAAAAGCCATGGAGCAGAAGAGAAATATATAACAAACAATTATGTTTTCAAATCCCAATTTGGAATGTTTTTGGAAAAGGCTAAATTGTTCCCGTCACACAAAGAGTTAAATATTTATGTCCTGTGTGGGAGACACAACATCACTGCTGCTTGCCTTCGCAGACAACAGTCTACGTAACACCTCTTGGATCTGGTCAGTACAGTCATCTTGTGGTGGCTCTTAGAATGGCAACATCAACAGGGGAACACGCTGAGGGCACTGTAATAAGTGGGCCTTTTAAGGGGACCAGTAGTACGTCTACATCCGGAGGTGCAACCGATGGAAGTGTTCGACATATGTCCAGGATGGATTCGTATCTGCAGAATAGGCAGCAGACCACAGGCAAGATGCAGTCAAACCAGACTGATTTGAACGGTAGGAACCAATGCTCTCTTGGCTCCCGAAGCCGAGGTGTGCCCTGATGGAGTACCATGCGTCCACAGCAATGTTACACCAGGAGTGCTTTTTCCACCCCTCGGAAGCTGGGTAGCAAGATAATTTAACCCCTTTGATGCTTGTGACGGAACCATTCCGTCATCAGCCACGGTTGGGCTGTGCTGATGACGGAATGGTTCAGTCACAAACACACACATTTCAGTGAGGGGCAGCACAGCCGGGGAATTCTATTAGCAGCGATGAGGTTAAAACAGGATACCCAGTGTATTACAGAGACAGGTGCATGTGGGAAGTAGTCTATGTGTATATATTGCCCCCCCCCCCGAAGTGCATGCTTGCAAGGTGAAATATGCAACTCTTCTCAGAAGTACACAATTACAATGTGCACTAGTATACACATAACTTGCACATACTTGTCCACACAATATATTATCCTTTGTTCATTTTACAAGGAAGTTCATCAGAGCATGAAGTATGACTAGTGGAGGCCGATCAAAGCTCGACCATGAGAAGGGGAGGTAAAGACATGCTCTTCAAACCAGAGCTTATGTTCTGCAAATTGGATATAGCATCATAGATGGACTTGAGCTTTGATGCACCACAGCAAACGCATATTTAGACATACCAATGTGTATGGATAGATGGGGTGAGTTTTGGCACTGTTCAAAAAGTGAGGTCATGAGAGGAAAAGGGAGTCACAGGTGAACTATGTGGAGTGGGTCTGACAGGTAGATCAATGACAAGGACAGAGTTGGGTGCTGCTGGTGTAGTTTCATGGTCATCCACCTAGAGACAGGATGGAGGACATTATCAGAGGTGTAGTTTTGATGCACGTCTATGAGTGTCATTGAGGCCAATACAGTTATAGCAAGATTTATAGAGGTATAAATCTGAAGATTGTATCATCATGGCAGGCACTGCTCACTAGAAAGGTGTCTGTGTGATTGTTTGTGATGTTGCAATTATAGTGGGAGGTTGTAGAAGGCGGTAGGATGTGAGCCTCAGAGTATGACTTATGGCCTTTTAGAAGGTTGAAGGTGGCGGTGCAAATATTGCGATTTATGACTTTTGTGTGTCAGATGAAGAAAAACAAGACAGTTTTGATACACACATGTCCAACACTACAATACTTGGCAGCTCCCAGGGACTCAGGGTTTGTGGACAGGGTGTTGTGCGTGAGAGTTTTTCTAACACTTGTAGGTAAACCAGAGGAAATAGTCTCAGCGATATTGTGACCTGCACCAATGAGTAGTATTTTGTGATGTAAACTTTATTTTTTAGTTTTGGTTGCTCACTTAAAAGCCATGGATTTAGGAGAATCCGAGATGCAAGGAGTACCCAGTAGGAATAGAAAGGTCTACATAATGCAGACATGTTTACAAATTTAATAGGGAGCTCCAACAAGACTATCACTCTAACACCAGCAAATATATGTTACTGAGCAATTCATTCAGGGATACCTCAAAAAATATGAATCATCAAAGAGTAAAACTATCACACGGCTGATCTGTGGCTTGACATGGAGTAGAGCCATCCATGGATAAGCACTATACTGTAGGGCATATTACCAAGACAGGTGATACAATTATCGCCGCTTTAGCGGCAGAAAACTGACAATAAAACGGCGATAATGGGCTTGATAATACGCTCTATGGAATTCCAATTGAAGCTCAGGTTGGATGTCCTTCACATTTAACATGGGCTTCAATTGGAATTCCATAGAACATATTACCAAGCCCATTATCGCCGTTTTAGCAGCAGTTTTCTGCCGCTAAAGCGATTTTATCGCCTGTCTTGATAATATGCCCCGTTGTTATTTACCAAAAAAAAACTCAACATTGAAATAAGTATATGTGAGGATTCAAGAAAACAGTGCAAGAAGTCTATCCATGGTACAGGTGCATGCATAAATCCATTTAAGCAAAAAGACAAAGTATATGAAGCTGTAAAGATTAGTGTGGGGGTCCTACAGTGACGAGGCAGAAGGATTTTGTTTGCATTAAAAAAATACACTTCTTTGACATGGTGATCACTGGTAGAATCAAGTGCTTTTGTTGCACACTCCTGACAACCTGGCTGAGAAAGGAGTGTTGTGCATAGTTACATAGAGAATATCGCAGAAGGCAGACTGGAGCCTGCTCTTCTTCATCTCGGATGTGCTCATGGTCCTTTGTACCATGCAGGCTTCCTTTCAACAAGGAGACATCAGAGCCCCACAAACATCAGCAGACAGCTGCTTGAAGTGCGTGGAGTTCATGTTCGCCTTTAACTTGGCTGCATGGGGGGGGGGGAGTTCCCAATGCAGAGGCGTTAATAAGAGCAGTGCTTGTGGTCAGCCAGACAACACACAGCCACAGCAACAGCAGCCCTGCTATATACTTCTGCCTGCAGGCATTATTTGTGGCAAGACTTAACATCACAAACAGCACCACTAAAATACAATAAGAGACAAAGAGAGAATTCACTTACGGTCGACTCACTGCATCTTTAGACAGAGGACACCCAGTGTACACAATACCACCAAACTACAGCTCAGCGACACTTTCCACAATGCGGTAGTGTGGTGATACACACACAGCACCATAAATAACATAGGCAATGCCCCATGCATTTTTGGAAGGCCGGTATGGTAAACTCAATATCCTGCCCTCCATACACATTACACTCTGTCTCGAGTAGAGCCGGTAGGCACGGTGAACACCATCTTCAGTGATGGACGCTATGTTCTGCCTTTAACAAGACAAGCCAGACGAAGCACACTTCGCGCAAGAAATCACTGTCCACACCTCTTTAGGAGCAAGAAAGGCCACTTTATTTTAAGACAGGTGCATCATAAATTTCGTGAACACATTCATTATTTATTTATTTACCATAATTCAACTCTACAGTGAGCCTACGAAACCTAAATCCCAAAACCCCGAACTAACTCTTGCCTACTACCCCTAGTACTACCCAACGAGCTACCCTTCAGGATGGCCAACCCGCTCCAGGCTGCCCACCCCACTAGCAAAAACCCGCCTCCTAAAAGAACAAAGACACCTGTCCTAACAGTGGCAATCCTACAAAACAAAGCAGCACCTAGAGCACCGCAAAATAAAAACCCAAAAAATAAATAAAAAAAAGAGGGAGGGTGGGTGGGGCAAAACAAAACCTCCCTTCTAGCTACCCGCCACGCAGTTCCCAACCGCCAGCCTGCCTCCCTTATATCTACTCGCCTAATCAGTCCCCACCTGTTGCCCTGACTCTCGCGCGAACATACCCAGGAAGAGACCGGCTCGCGCCTAGCTCTCCCTGGGTCCCCCCTCGCGCAAGAAATCACTGTCCACACCTCTTTAGGAGCAAAAAAAGCCACTTTATTTTAAGACAGGTGCATCATAAATTTCGTGAACACATTCATTATTTATTTATTTACCATAATTCAACTCTACAGTGAGCCTACGAAACCTAAATCCCAAAACCCCGAACTAACTCTTGCCTACTACCCCTAGTACTACCCAACGAGCTACCCTTCAGGATGGCCAACCCGCTCCAGGCTGCCCACCCCACTAGCAAAAACCCGCCACCCAGGAAAACCTTTAGCGTTTTCCTGCCCCACCTAAAAATGGAAAGGAAGGAGCACACCACAACTGCACCTGAAGAACTTTGCTAATCAAATCCCTGAGCTCCAGAAGGTAAAAAGAAATGCCCAATGAAGACAGATGTACACCGTCCTCACAGAATAAATGCTGTTCAGAGACTTTTAAATGGTAATGATCCAAACTGTAGATACCCAAATGGTGACAAAAAAGTCGCATTGTTCTATTAACTTTCCGTCGAGCCTTTTCCAGGGCGGAATGGTTCCTCGCCCCACGCCATTGCAAACGAGGCACAAACTCAGTCCATATCAGCATGGTGCTCACCCATGTGGTCTTGATGATTTCCAGGTCTTGTTTCATTAATTTCAGCAAAGTCAAACCAGAGAGTGAAACTAAGTCATTTTCGCCCAAATGCAGCACCAGGAGATCCGGAGGGCCCCCCAAACACTGTGAAACCAAAGCAGCCAAGGCGGGAAAAAGCCCACCCCCACGCATGCCCCCCGTTCCATGCCAGGAGACTTCATGCGTCATGCTGTTTAAACCAAGTGATCTCCCACAAAGCTGACTGGCAGCGGCTAAAGCTGCCCGTTTAACAAAAGAGTGCCCCAGGATCCACACCCTCCTTTTGGATCCGACGACTGAGGGCCAAGGACCTAGGAGAAAAAGAAATGTTAGACAAGCAAAAATGTACTATTTTCTCACATATTTCTCACAGCACTTGGAACGCCAACGTCCAATGCGACGAATTTGGGACCAGTCCCACCCCAACCTAGCGGCCTCCGTCGCCGCACCAATTCTGAATGAATGGGTACCAAATTGAACAGGATCCCTCCCCAGGCGCAACAGAACCTTGCGTAAGACAGCCACCAATTGAGGTGCAACTATAGGACTACCATCAGCATGACAAAAAATGGGCCCCTGGAAAAAATGTTGGGAGGACACAAAAACTTCCCATTCTCCCACCGGGCAACATGCAGAGACACCACTCCTGCCAAGGAACACCCACTTACCCCTCCCCATCTGGTTGGTTTTGGACGCCCGCAGCCACAGCCGCACTCTGTCACTTTCCAACACCACCTCACTGCTGGTCATACCCACCCTACCCCGCAACCCCAACAACTCTGATGCCCGAAATGCCCCAAAGAACAACCAGACAAAACACAAACGAAATTTGGCACACTCAAAAGCATCATGGCAACACACCTCCAATTCCGGTAACAGCAACTGGAGCAAATCAAAAGTCACCGGCTGCCGGAGCTGCTGACCACCAGCCCGAAGCCTAGTCAAACCTTTGAACACTTTACGAACCAACTCCCCCCCAACAGGATCCCTCCCCCACCAAAGCTGCCCATAAAAAGAAACCCCAGCCAACTTGCCAGAAATGGTTGTGGGCGATAAGCCCTTGTCCGCCAAATGTAAAACAAACTGTAAGATGCATTGTTCATCTGATAACCCGGCCCTGATAGGCCCCGTCAAATCCTTACCAAACTGCAGAAACTCCTGCCAGGCCTTCACATAACCCTGCCTTGTGGAGTCAGCCACTGAATTTTCGACCAATTGGTGTACCCTCAATCCCCCAGGTCCCATACGTACTGTGGGATCGCCGTTGGTTCCAGGTCCGCCCCAGGAGCCAATTTGCGGAATTCGGACCACTGAAAGCGAGACAAAGAGTCAGCGATGCAATTAGAAGTACCAGGAACATGCCGTGCTTTAAAGACAATATTTAATTGCAGACACCGCAGCATGAATGCGCGCAGGAGCCGCAAGACACGCAAGTCACGAGCCTTTTGGTGATTGACAAGGTGGACTACTGCCATATTGTCCACATGGAACAAGACGGAGCGATTCTGAAACTCCTCCCCCCAGAGATACAAAGCAACCAGCAGCGGGAAGAGCTCCAGAAACGCTATGCTGCGACCCTGTTCCTTCCAGTGCACCGGCCAGCCGGCCGCGCACCATCGACCTTCCCAAAATACACCGAAACCGTGAGCTCCCGACGCATCCGTGAACAACTGGACTTGCCACACCATGTCCTCATCCGCAAAAAACAAGGACACGCCATTGAACTCCTGCAGGAAACGAAGCCAGACAGTCAAATCGGCACGCACAGCGGTGGTAATGCGCACCCGATGATGGGGAAGGCTTGCGCCGGACATTGAAAGACCCAGACGTCTACAGAACGTCCTGCCCGCCCGAACAACCCGGCAAGCAAAATTGAGGTACCCCAAAAGCTTCTGGACGGTCCTCAAAACAACTTTCCGCTCCCCCAACACCAGATGTATGAAGGCAGACATTTCCCGCACTTTAGCCGCAGGCAATCTCGCCACCATAGACAAGGTATCAATTTCAATCCCTGAGAAAGTCAGGGATGTACAGGGACCTTCCGTCTTATCCGGCGCCAAAGGAACGCCCAATTCCTCCGCCAGAGCCTGAAAGATGTTCAAAGCCGACTGACACTGCCCAGAGTGACCCTCACCAATGAAAAGAAAATCATCAAGGTAATGGCAGACCAATAAGTGGCCACTGACAAAAGTGAAGCGCCACTGTAGAAATGTACTGAATGTCTCAAAAAGGGAGCATGACACTGAACAGCCCATGGGCAACACCCTATCAACGTAGAAACTGCCATCAAAATGCATTCCCAGAAGACTGAAATCCCAAGGATGGATGGGCAATAGCCGGAAAGCCGACTGAATGTCGCTCTTCGCCAACAAAGCCCCAACACCAGCCGTGCGCACGAGCCGTAAGGCATCGTCCACTGAAGCATAATTGACAGTTGAGTCAGCTGGATCAATAAAATCGTTAATGGATGCACCCTCGGGCCATGACAGGTGATGGATAAGGTGAAACTCCCCCTCCGCCTTCTTGGGTACCACACCCAGAGGCGAGACGATCAAGTCAGGGAGAGGACAATTCAAGAAAGGACCAGCAATCCGACCCGCTGCAAGCTCGGCATCTAGCTTCTTCCGTACAACATGGGGACTCTCTTTCGCAGACTTCAGATTGTCAGACCACCTACCCACCCTGGGTCCCTGATACCCAATCCGAAACCCAATTCTGAAACCCCAAGACAAAATCTTAGCAGCCTCAAAATCAGGATAATCCACCAACCAGAGATCCAGAACATCTTGTTTAATAGGAGTAGGAGCCCTTGTAAACAGGGGGCTGAGGCTGTCCCCTGCCCCCTGAACCCCGTCCTTGATCACCAATGCGCTGTCCGGGAAAACACTGGGTGAGCGCATGCCTTCCCCCACATTGCGAACACTCATGCTTATACCTGCAAGCTGGTCGGTTACAGGAACCCCTGTTAAAATGCCAGCATGTGCCAGAGAAGGATGATTGACCTCTGCCCCAAACCCCCGCCCCAGACTGAGCGGGGCGAGCTGGAAAGGGCCGATAATACACCGGCTGCCCGCTAGCCGTGTGGGTCATAGCAGGCGGGTGAGCCGATGCCATCCACTGTAGCCACAATTCGGAATCAACCTCACCCCACGAACGCTCAGGAAAAGCACTCATGCACGCCCTGAATTCGTCATCATATGACAACCAGGCAAAGCCACCAAAATAACTGTGAGCTTTGCGAATGACATCGGCATATTTAAACATGTCTATCGCCTTGCCCGGATGACGTTGGCAATAAACGCTGGCATAGATAAGAAAGGCCGAAGTCCAATTCTCTATCGACTTCGGAACACGAGGCCTCCGAGCCAATTCTAATTCCTCCTCCTTCGACCCTTCTTTAGCTTGGACATCTCTATGTAGAAGCCGAAAAACATCCACAAATGCACCAGACCATATGAGATTCTTCATTTTTTCAGACAAATGGGACCCCAAAGGCATCCCCACCCCAGAATAAGGCAGTTTTTTAGGTAGGATACTATCCTCCGTAACAGGTGTGGCAGCAGCCCCCCCAGCCCCGCCTGTAGAAACATCCCTTGAAAATTGCACACTAGAAACATTCGAAATCACCAGCCGCTCAAGCCTCGGTGCCAGAGCGACTCGCTCAACAACAACCCCATCACCCGTACCAATAGATCTTGTACTCTTAACAGGGAGACTCTCCCTGGGTTGCCACACAGACCACCACCCATCCTTTCCTCTTGGCAACTGCTCCGACTGTGGTTGAACAGCCACACGATCCTCTTGAGAAGGTCCAGACCTCACTGCCCCTCGTACTGCTGCATGGTCCGCACGAGACGCCTGCAAAACACGAGAAACAGTGGGTTGCCCCAACCCACCCACCTGGGCCCGTGCTGCCAAAGGCCCAACATCTTTATCTCTCAATTCCCCTTCTTCCAAATCATCATCATGAAAATTCCCACAGAAAGCTTCGTCAGAAAATGCAACTTGCGCACTGCCACTGGGCATAGCCCCATCACCAATACCCCCATCATAAAACTGCCAGTCAATGTTCTGAAAGCTGTGTGCACCGAAAGCTGCAGAAGAGATATCCGCTCCAGATAACTCCCCTGTAAGCCCACCACTGGAAACAGCCGTGTGGACAGTTCCCGGGCCCGTAGAAGCAGCCAACAGCCGTCCAGCCGGAGGCGCAGATTGAAAACTGCGGCCGCTCAAGCCAGACAAGGAAGAATTCGCACAACCAACCTCCCTTAGAGTGGAATCGCAATCACCCCCCGATGAACGACCCACCGACGCCAGACCATTGACACCACCCGACCCAGTCGCAGGACCGCCCTGAAGGCCACCCAGCCGACCCCTAGGGACCGGGAACAGAGCTTGCCCAGAAACCGGGGGCGCCCCCCTGTGTACCAAACCCAACCCACCAGGAGCCAAGGGCGTGGGGGCGGGGCAGAATGGGGGCCAGGCGCACCGGGGGCCGCAGACTTGGTGGCCGGGGGGGGCAGCATGGGAGGTACAGCACCCGCTGGGTCCAAAACATAAGCATGAGAAGGGGCCTCATTAGGGGAATATGCAGGCAGCGCGGCAGTGTGTGGCCCAACATCTGCACCGCCCAGTGGTGGGGGGCCAAAAGTGTGAGGGGGGGCAGGACCAGGCACCGGCGTGGCAGGGGAGAGCAGGAAACATTGCCCATTCAACCAGAGGTACGGGGAAACCCCCACCGGCAAGGAGGACACTGAAGCTGGTGTGTCCACATGCTCTGCAGCCAGGAGGGGGGGCTGTGTATGCCCATGCAAATCCAGGCTCCGCCCCCGCTTTGCCTTGGGACCCGCCTGTGGCTTCCCAGACTTCCCCGGGGCAAGGCCGCCTGAGCGCGGAGCCTGCCGGCCCACAGAACGCCCCCGCCTCCCCCCGGGCGCCCCACGTGGACCAGCACTGAATAACGGTAAAGCACATACCTGCTGGAGGGCGCCCGGGGCACCCGGCGGGGGCTCCACAGCTGCGGGGGGCGGAACAGGCAGAGGCCCGTCCGCCGGCATAGCCGCCTCGCCGTCTTCCTCCTCCGCCGGGCTTGGGGACAAACACGCCGTCACCGCCCTGGACACACCCTCCGCAGCCTTGCGAGGAGGGCGGGCCATTCCGACCCACGCCTCCGCCGGGACACCCGGCCGCAGCAGGTCCTCTCGCCCGGCCTCGCAGAGTGTCTGCACGGCCCTCCGAACCTCCGCTGCTTCCTCCATGGAGCCAGAGAAAAGGTAAACCCAAGCGCGCCGCAAAACAAAACCTCCCTTCTAGCTACCCGCCACGCAGTTCCCAACCGCCAGCCTGCCTCCCTTATATCTACTCGCCTAATCAGTCCCCACCTGTTGCCCTGACTCTCGCGCGAACATACCCAGGAAGAGACCGGCTCGCGCCTAGCTCTCCCTGGGTCCCCCCGTCTGCAGTTCAACTTATCGGCCCTTTGCCTCTCGAAGAACGAATCGCCCTCTCCGTGCAGCACCTGCTGCAGACTTCTGCCCCGTGGCCAGGAACCGGGCCCTGCACAGGAAGAGCAGCCTGGGCCGCGATGTTTTCACTGTGTTTGATAATGGGGAGGGGGAAGGGTAATAAATGAGGCATCATCAATACCATCAGTACACTTGCATACCCTACACCAGTCATTGGGTGCAGGCAGCAGCCATGGCACTCAGGGTATTGTGGCGATGAAAAGATACTGCCCCTTGGTGGGTGCAGTAGTACTCATCAATTGCAGGCTCCACTCTGGCAGCAGTGGCAGGCGCAGATCGCACGTGCAGTTTACACTGCGTGGTGCGTGCTTGACCCACGCCCCTGTGCACAGCACTGAAGGCCACAGTGCGTGGTCACCGCACAGCAGAGGCGCACAGGCAGTGCAGCGTGCCGTGCAATAATGTGGCACTGAGGCCACGTGAGCCGAGCCTTCGTCTCCGAGGCCGAGGGGCATATTAACAATGGCTGCAGCAGCTGCTCAGTGCAGGCGCGTGCGGGGCACGGGCACAGCGGCAGGCAATTATTAAAACATGCAGAGCCTGTGCGCAGTGCATGTGCCTGCTGTGAAAGTGACTGTTACTGTTTGACTGGCTCTAGGCGTAAACTAACCGGTCCTGTCCCGACCCAGTCCCAGAGGAAGAGGCTCTGGGTGCTGCTGACTGGGCCAATGGTAAAGTAGTGCTCATTTCCAGCCTAGTGCTAGGGCTCAGCCAACCCCACTGCAAATCAAGCTTCAGCAATTCCAATCATGTGCAGGAGTCCCATGGGACTCGAACAGGCATCATGACGGTTTCTAAGGGGGAGGAGGGTTGAGTACGTACTTTGCTGTAATCTGGAAGAGGATCAGAGTGGCCTGCATGCAACTCTCTGATTACGGCATGCAAACACTGAACAGAACTAATGTCATATGGTTATTACGTTTCCATAGGTTGTGTTAAGTTAGCATGTGCTTGTTAAAAGTTTAAACGCCATCTTTTCTTTCTGCTTCGGTTTGCACACGACACCTAATTGTTATTACAGCTTTTAACCTAGAAGAAAGATGTGATTTACTTCAGAATAATATATTATTGTACTGGTATCAGTCGTGCCTGGGACACTTGGTACAACTGTCTGCACACTGAGAGCTGCACACTCTAACACAAGGTTATTGTAGGCCTGATCCTCGCACTACGTTAGTCATAACACAAATAATGTTTGTGCCAACTTTGGGCTTTACGTGAGTTCAAGATACAGTTACAGGGAATTGAAAAACACACTTGATGCTGGACATGCTGAGAGCTGGTAGCTGTTGATGTGATCTCCTACTACTGAGAATTTGAGGTATGGGTTCGCCCAGCTAAAGCCCAAATGAGACCTTCTTAGATATAATATAATATGCTAATTAGGGTGCGCGAAATATAGGTGATACAGAATTCTATAGATTTTGCATCATAATATGTTATCACAGTTTGCTTACTATGGATTAGTGACTATGCTGCTGACTTTGATTTTTATAATATGTATGTTGGTATTATACAAGATACTGCGTTTGAGAATGTTGCATTGAAAAAATAAACATTTCAAACTTGCACGTGTTCTCATTGCCTCCCAGTTTCGGTTTGGAATGATAATATAACGAAAGAGTGTTCATGTGTTCCACGATACCTGAGGTATTCTAAGTTCATGTTCTGGATTGTCTAAGACATCGGGAAGTATTCACTGCCGATGAGATACTGTAGCTAGCCTGGTAAGGGGATTTCTGAAACATAGGTGAGTTTTGGGTCACCCTGACTCACCCAGGTTCTAGGTCTCTGAGCACAGTTCTGTGAGAGAACGGAAACCCTGCGACATGGCGCCCATACGTTGGTTGGCCCTATAACATGACACTCGAGTAGTATATCATTCAAACCTTAACGCCTACATTCCCGTTTCTGGAAAACTGCAGTGTCGGAAAAACCTACCTATTTTTGAAATAGGTCATTTTCGAGCTTGAATCTATCTAAAACGGTTTCTTTGAATTACTACCCAGTTGTGCTACAAAGTATAATTTGTTTTTTCTAATTCCTGTGCTAACATGGCTCAGCCTGTGGACATCCCGCAGCATAGTCGCATTGCGGTGCGTGACCATTTGCGGATGTATGAAGTTCCTTTGGATGGCTTGGCTGTGGTTCTGGTGGTGAGCGCGGAACATGCTTACCCATACGAACTATTTTATTCATGGGTGACATTTCCGGCGGTGGACGCTAATTCTGGTGTGTTCCACACATACACTGCTTCAGATGTACCGGCTGCGTACGCTCCGTACAGAGCACTGGAGGTTCCTATTGACGCTTGGCAGCATGGAGTTTGGTTTGGTGGCGCCCTACCGCACGCTATGACCGCTCCGAGGTTAGGTCCTTTGTCCATTGCAGGCACTAGTTGGCCTGCTTTGGGTGGATTTACTCCTCACCCTAGACGTAACGCTTGTAACGTGGGCGACCTGCGGCAGCTTCATGAAGTCGCGGTGGGAGTGATTAGAGCGCTTGTTCATTACATTGGACGTAATGTTCAGGAAGCGGCCCCTAGAGGCGCACAGCTTCGAGCAGAACATGCTGGTCTGAAAATCAACCCGGTCATGGTTAATTCCGTGATGGGTAAAAAGCCCTTAGAAAAGGACGATTTTCCGTTCTGGCTTGCTGAGAAATTCGGCCAGCTGGAGGCTGTGTTTCCTAATACGAGTCCGGGTGATAAGCACCGGATTCTTACACTGAGTTAACCGAAGGATCTGGCTCCTGACCTTGCTGACTGTGAAACCTGGGGAAAAACTTTTGCAGCGGTCTATTCGAGGTGCTATGGCTCCCCGTCTGTGACCAACCTAGGTGGGGTCCTTAAACGTGTTCAGGATGAACATGGACCGGAGGCGGCTGTTGAATTGGGCATGCGCCTGTGTGGCTCTTTTGAAGTGGTTTGCGGTGTGATCCTTGTGAATGTCAAGGGTGATGCAGGGAACTTTCAAGTTGCTAACGCGTTAGCGTTGGTTCCCGAGCCCGATCGACTCCGACAGTTAGCAAAGATTATTGTGCATGCTTACGCAATGGTGGGCCGCAATTCCAAAGGGGTTAAAACTTTTCCTGATAAGGAGAAGAAACAGCCCCAGGGTCAGACATCGGAAACTGGTGGTCAACAAAAGTCCAAGAAACAAAATTGGCCTAAAAAACAGAATCAGGGTAAGCAACAACAACAACAAACACAAGTCTCTACTCTTGCGTCTCCATTGCCTGCGCAGTCGGATCGTGTTTATGATTTGCGCGACCGCGCGATGATTAAATCGCCTGAGAGGTTTCAGGCTTCTGAACAACGCTCTCCTCGTTCCTTTCAGGACTCATCGGCTCCGTCAACCGGTGGTGGAGGGGGCGGCAGGGGCCGGGGTGGCCAGCAAGGACGTGGTCAGCCCCGCCCGCGTTCCAGTGGAGATCAGCAGGAAGGCTCTACGCCCAAGAGACCTCAGTTTGCCACGAAGAAAGTCGCTGCCCTGACCGCGCATCGTTATGCCCCAGATAGTGAGAACGCGGCTTCGGAATCTGACGTGGGCTCTGACCTTGCTGGACAGCGCTGCAGAGATTACCATAGTGAGAGAGGCCCTCCGTCCACTGTTGAAGGTGACAGCGACTGAAACTTTTGTTGTGATTGAAACTGCAGATACGCATGTTGCTCCCCCTGAAAGACTTTTTGAAATTGTCCTGTTAATTGAAGGTGACATGCAGCGAACTGTAAAAGGGGTATTTTGGGAAAATCTCTCGTCTACGTATGACATTTTGCTTTCGGAGGCTGACTGGCCCCCACCTTTTGTTCTCGCAGCTCCGCGAGGGGAGGAGGTAATCCTGCCCAGCTTCGCGCACACAGTGCCGAGGGTGGAGGCGCTGCATTTTGCAGAAGAGTGGGCTCTGGCGCTTGCGCCGGCTGTGTACCGCAATCAGTGTGGCTGGGATAAATTGTCACCAAGCCATGAGATTCCTTTACGGTCACAGCCACAGCCTCAACCCCAATATCCCATACGGCGTGAAGCGAAAGCTTCAGTCGCGGCTATCCTTGAACAATTGGAATATCAAGGTGTAATTGAAACGTGTGTGTCACCGATGAATAACCCCCTTTTTACTGTGAACAAACCGGACGGGTCATATCGTTTGGTTTTAGATTATAGGCATTTGAACTCGCATTGCCGTAACTGTGCAGTACAGAATACGCACGGCTCTGCGTTAGTGAATAGTCTTGAGCGTAAACGGTTCAAAACCACGCTTGACATTTCCAATGGTTTTTATGCACATAGATTAGATGGTCTAAGTTCCCAATGGACCAGTTTTACGTGCGGCGGAGTGCAAAAAATGTTTAAAAGACTCCCAATGGGCTACAAGAACAGTCCGGGAGTTTTTTCCGCGCGCATAGTCTCTCTTTTGGAGAGCTTCGACCCAGTTGCTTGTTCGTATGTGGATGACATTTATCTCACAGATGACGATCTTTGGGAGCATCTGTGTCGAGTAAATAGCATAATTTGTAACTTTGCTGATGTAGTCGCACATTGCAGAGTACACAGTGTTGTTTCTGGGTTACGAGCTTAACCATGAAGGGAAGGGTTTAGCACCCCATTTCCTGGAGAAATGTGCACAGTTGTGCTCTCCGACAACACTGAAAAAATTACAATCTCTTCTGGGTTTTTTGAATTTCGGGAGGACTTACATTCCGGAATATGCCCAGCGTATCAAGCCTTTGTATGCTTTGATACAACCATCTTTTTCCAAATCATGCTGGCTGCCTGAGCATTCGGCCATTCTGCAGTCTTTGCAGGCTGATTTGCTCGCTTCTGAATACTTACAGACTCGTGATAACCAGACCAACCTGGTGATAAGAATTATCCCTGGGGCGGTGGGTTTCACGTACCTGACTTTTAATGAAGGAGATACAGTACCTATTGCTTACAAGTCACACTTGTACACTTCGGCTGAATTGCGTTTTTCCACTGTGGAGAAAGTTTTAACGGCTGTGCAGATGGCAATTCTTAAGGAACGTGCCCTGTCACAGGGAAAGCGCATGTTGGTTGTTACCCCGTGCCCTGCCATAGAGGCGGTTACGAAAGCCAGTGTACCTAATTCCAAAGCTTTGCACCCTCGGTGGATTCAATGGGCTGCATCCTTGACATCCCAGGATGTCACGTTTATTTTTGACTCCGCCTTACGGTCCCAGGAGTATTTACAGTATGAGTTTGTTCATCCTGCTCCATTAGCTATGCGGCCGTTGGAGGATTTCCATTGCATCATTTACACTGATGGTTCGGCGCAGGTTGCGCATGGCTCTAAACATGCCTACGTTTCCGCATGCGCCATTGTGGTCGGTGCTATGGTGAACGATGAGTTAAAGTCCAGTGTCGTGCACACGCAGACGCTTGGAGACTGCACCGCACAATTGGCAGAGCTTCGTGCTCTGATGCTTGCATTGGAGTACGCAGATCCTAGTGTGACGACTTTAATCGTAAGCGATTCTTACTACTGTGTCCAGTCTTACAATGAAAACTTGTTCTTTTGGATTCAGAATGATTTTCGTGACTCCAAAGATAGCACAATAAAACATAAAACAATCTGGGTCCGAGTGGCGGAACTTAAAGAGAAGCTGCCACTCGTGTTTGTGATTCATACTCTCGGTCATCAGCGCGTGGGGGTCCACGCTGTTGGCAACTCGCTTGCTGATGAAGCAGCGAAGTCAGCGGTATCAAAATACTTAGTTGCAGCAGTCACGAGGTCCAAAAGCAAAATCGATGATGACATCTTGGCAGCTGTAGCTGCAACGGAGAAGGGAGGTAAATATCCTGCGGGATTCCCTTCTAAATACACATACCACTTAAGTCCCGATAAGGTTCCTTATGTGAAAATCCCTGATGTTGGCGAACGTTTAGTTCCCAACTCGGATCGCAGAGCTGCTTTGATTACAGCGGCACATGAAGGTGTGGCGTCTGCGCATGCGGGCGTCTCGGCCACTGTAACTCAGCTACAACAAAGATTCTGGTGGCGGGGTCTGTACAAACAGACGCGTGAATATGTTCTTCAATGTGACATTTGCCAGCAGATTAAGCCTTCTACTGCTGCGCGTCCGCCTCAGACACAGTTGTACATCTCTAATAAACCGCTTGGTTGCGTTTATTTGGATCACTGCGGTCCTTTTTCTTCTGATACTGCGTTTAAGTACATCTTAGTAGCAGTTGATTCATGCACACGCTTTGTATGGGTATGGCCGCATCGAAGCGCTGATTCACGGACTGTCATTAAGGATTTGCGTGTCTTTGTGGGAATTTTTGCCTGTGGTACTTTCCATTCGGACCAGGGTCCGGCTTTCGCCTCTAAGGCATATAAGGCTGCTATGGTTTCGTTGGGAGTCCAAGTCAAGTTTTCAAGCCCCTACAGACCCGAGGGTAATAGTGTAGTAGAACGAATGAACCGCGACTTAAAGCAATCTTTGACAGCCCGAGTTATAGGCACTGGTAGAAACTGGCTAGCCCACCTCATAGGCGTGCAGCGTGCGCTTAATAATCTCCCTAGAAGGTCTCTGGGTGGGCGGACCCCATACGAAATGCTCTTTGGTATCAAGATGTATGTACCTGACCTTGATGGGCCGGACTACAAGGCCCAGGCCGGGGCCTTTGACGTAGATGAACATTGCGATGTTTTACAGAATCTACAAAAGACCAGAGACAGTCTTGCAAAGGAACATTTGCTCTCCACGTCGGATGATGCGTTGCAGATCCCGGTAGTTGGCTGGCTACCCCAAGTTGGAGAACTGGTTCGAGAGAAGATCGATAACAAGAAAGAGTTTGGTCCCTCATATCGAGCACCAGTCCGAGTCCTTGGAGTGAAGGGCACAAGAACAGTCATTTTACCACCACTTCCAGGTCGTAAGGAAAACATATTTATTTCTATTGACAATGTCAAGACACACAGGGTGGCCGATTCTTCATAGCATGACACCGGCTGTATCCTGTCCTTCCATGGTGAGGCACTCTGTGCTGGCTATTACATCTGGTGCAGAACAGGAGGTGTCCCTCGAGATGCCTGCCATATCCAGTCCTTTATTAAATACTATTCCTGACACTAACATTGATGAGCTAACCTACACTTATCCTGCTGATTTATCGATGCCTGATTTGCAGACACGTTTGGCAGGCCAGTCCAGATTCTCTTTTGACTCTGTTTCGGAAACATCAAAGAAACCCACAAACATTGCAAGATATGCCACGTTGTTCAAAAAACATTTTTTAATTCCGCCTTGGACATACATTTGGTTGATCCTATTTTCATTCTATCTTTTTATGTCAATTGGTTTTGTGTTTTATTTTTTCCGCCTGATCGATGGTCACTACGTTAAAGAAAGAACAGGAATTCGGTACCTTAATGGAACATTGAACCCTCTCTCCTCTTCACATTCTGCGCTCAGACAGAAACGAAACTTAAAGGCAGTTAACATTACAGCATGGCCTGTCCTTGACGGGATTGTGTGGGATGCGGTTAGGTTTCAGATACATGGGCCTACTGAAGTGATTAATGTTCCAAATGTGCTTAGAGTAAACATGGGGGATGTGATTAAACAAAATGTACGTTCTGATGATTGGGATATTCAGGCCGTAGAAGCATTATTCTCTGATTTAAAGTATTATGCTGCCTTCGATGCTGAGGATCTGTATACTGATTCTATTAATTATGGTGATTTGTTTTGTTTTCAACACTATGGTAATCATTTTTTACATAAGACAAATTCCAGGAGGGTTGCTGTGAATTATACACAATGGGAACATTGCCCTGCTCCATTCAGTGGCAGTTCCAATACATTTCTGAAAAAATATACATATTTTACAGACTTTGATCAGTCTAATCCCGAGTCATTTTATTTTAAAATGACACAAAAGCCCATTTCCAAAGTTAGACTTACCGATACAAAACTGCTGTATTCGAAGTCCTTTTTAGACAGGTTGGCTGTAGATGGCTACGAGTTCTGGAAAGGAACAATTGACCTTAAATCGGTTTGGGGTACCAAAGATTGGCAGGTACAAGGCACTGAGGCTTTGCACCGTGCATGTCTCATCCCGAATCACATGTTGTTTTTAAATTCTACCATTTTCCAGACAACATGCTTTGGATTGGCTACTTCTAAAAAATTAAATACACCGACCATCCCAGATTTAAATGAATATACAGGTTGGGGTAATTTCACTGATTCCTCCATTCAGGAGTTGCAAACTCTTTTACACAATTCATCCTTTGACATTTCCAGTTTGGATTCCAAGGGTTGGCTGGTATGGCAAAAAAGTGCTGATTGTTGCCAGCGCCGTTTTATGGGTTTGGCTGAGGGATTCACAAAACTCAGGCCCGATCCACGTTTTGAGGGAGACTATTCTGTCACGACTTATTCTGTGGGTAAGCTGTGTCAAAATTGGTTACAGCATTCTACTTTAGCTGCAGTTAAACTACATTTGTCTCAATTACATGATAATGTGGATTTAAACGATTTTATAAAAGGCCCTGCTAGAGGTAGATCTAAGCGATTCCTGTATGCAATGTACAATGAAATTTGGAAAGTTAACCAGGTTGAGGCTGCTAAACGCCTAAGGGCTATTGATCAAGCTAATTTGGAAAAAGTGCTTGCAGTGGTTGATAACAGCATTAACACGCTTTCTTCCCGAATTTACACTTTAAATAATATTGTGTCTTCTGTTGTCGACATAGTACATGATGAAGTATCCGTGTTGTATCATGGTCAAAATCAATTGCGTTCTGTGATGCAGTTTGCGTGGACACTACAGACTCTTAAGTCTGGTCAAGTGCCATGGACTTTTTTGAACATATCATCATTATTTGCCCCGTTTAATTTGACTGAAAAACAGCGCATGTTGTCAATGAGAGATGCTACATTTTCTATGTTACATATTGAAAAATTAGAATCCCTGCCATTTTCGGTGGCTGAAGTAACTGCAGCAACATGGCTTATTCATGGTGTTATAACGTTACCTTTTGCTTTGTATAAATTTACAAATTGTATGAAATATATTGCCATTGGGCGATATGAACCATTAGGCAGTGCTTTCCTCCATGAGACATGGTCTTTACCATACACTTACAGATGCCTTAAGGATGGGAATGAAGTGAATCTGAATGGTGAAGAATGTACACAGTCCCCAGACCGCTCACTTATTTGCAGACACATCCAGTTACATGGTTCTTGCAATCAGGACAAACCGAATTTGGCCTGTGTTTTGAAAGGGACCCCAGTTCCTGCAATAGTTCCCACGTTCACGTTGTTGTCCAACGGTAGTTATTTACTTTTAAATAACGAGTTTTGTTGTGGGTTAGAGGCTGGAATCGGATATGTGGTTACAGTGTCTGAAAGGGTCGTTTGCTGTAAGAATGTGTTGTATCCACCCACGCATGGGAATTCAGAAGTTTTAATTTGGCCGAGAATACCAACCTTGAGAGCTGAATTCAATGGTTTAGGCCGTATAAGAGCCCTTTTGTCTCAAAAACAGGTGGCCCTGAGCTCTGCCCATGAAACTTATGTCCTTCACATAGCAAACACGCGCACAGAAGTACAAGCTCTTTTAAGTACTGATTTGCCGTTTCATTTTTGCGAGCTAGTTCATCAAATCTTTAATGCCTCCTCCACATCCAACCTCGCTCATTTTTTTAAAATGGTTAGCAGTGGTCTTGTGACTACATTTGAAAAAGTATTTGGTATCATCCCTGCGTTCTTTCATTCTATATTCGCTAGTCTGTTTGGCGGATTTCCTGTTTTGCTGGCTTTGGCTGCAGGCGTTCTGGTGATATTTTATTTCATAAAACATGGATGCCCATCCTGCGCAAGGAAACGCACAGCACCTGCGGATGCAGTTTCGCAACCGGATGCTTGATTATTATGGATCCCTGCCGCTTGCGACTTTAAGCACGGCTTTTGAATTATCTTTCAGATTTTCCTATTTCACCTGTGTCCAGCCTGTGTTTCATTGCCTGAGCTGTGATTTCGACTGGGCCATTGATTTGTGTCTCTGTTCACCGACTTCTCCTGACGTCGACTTTGATCAGCTGATGTCCCCCGTAGTGGCTCATGAGTTGGTCTGTTCTGGCGAAAGGGTTATGGCTGTGGCAGCGATGCATGGACTAATGGGTCAGTGGGACATATTCGCAGCAGCGCATGACTTTCTGGCACAAAGCGTTCTCGAGAACCCACTGAGTTGTCCTCTGATGATGCTAGAGGATTCAGTACTGGAGGAGCACGTATGTTCTTTCCCATTGCTTAATTGGATGGCTGAACTGTTTTCGGATGATGACAGTGATTTCATGTTGGAAGCTGTTGCTACATATTTTGCATATTCATTCAACGAGGAATGACTTTGAATACTTCCATCTATATGGCACGTGACTTTTTAGTAATTCTGAATGGTGCCAATTTTAGTACGAACATTCGAATTTTTTTCATATGTTCAAGGCCTGTTTATTGTATTTAGGCCTCAAATTCGACTTTTTATATTTTGTGTGGCCAATATAGGCATTCATACATAGTTTTTGTATTTTTTAAATTTTACATACATTACATACATTTAGCTTGGCTCAATATCATTGAACTCTGCTTTCAAGTCTTGCCTCTCATAGAGTATTGGCTTATATATTTGTCTTTTGACCGTCCTCGGACCATTGGGGGGGTGTCATATGGTTATTACGTTTCCATAGGTTGTGTTAAGTTAGCATGTGCTTGTTAAAAGTTTAAACGCCATCTTTTCTTTCTGCTTCGGTTTGCACACGACACCTAATTGTTATTACAGCTTTTAACCTAGAAGAAAGATGTGATTTACTTCAGAATAATATATTATTGTACTGGTATCAGTCGTGCCTGGGACACTTGGTACAACTGTCTGCACACTGAGAGCTGCACACTCTAACACAAAGTTATTGTAGGCCTGATCCTCGCACTACGTTAGTCATAACACAAATAATGTTTGTGCCAACTTTGGGCTTTACGTGAGTTCAAGATACAGTTACAGGGAATTGAAAAACACACTTGATGCTGGACATGCTGAGAGCTGGTAGCTGTTGATGTGATCTCCTACTACTGAGAATTTGAGGTATGGGTTCGCCCAGCTAAAGCCCAAATGAGACCTTCTTAGATATAATATAATATGCTAATTAGGGTGCGCGAAATATAGGTGATACAGAATTCTATAGATTTTGCATCATAATATGTTATCACAGTTTGCTTACTATGGATTAGTGACTATGCTGCTGACTTTGATTTTTATAATATGTATGTTGGTATTATACAAGATACTGCGTTTGAGAATGTTGCATTGAAAAAATAAACATTTCAAACTTGCACGTGTTCTCATTGCCTCCCAGTTTCGGTTTGGAATGATAATATAACGAAAGAGTGTTCATGTGTTCCACGATACCTGAGGTATTCTAAGTTCATGTTCTGGATTGTCTAAGACATCGGGAAGTATTCACTGCCGATGAGATACTGTAGCTAGCCTGGTAAGGGGATTTCTGAAACATAGGTGAGTTTTGGGTCACCCTGACTCACCCAGGTTCTAGGTCTCTGAGCACAGTTCTGTGAGAGAACGGAAACCCTGCGACACTAAAGGATGCTCCAGGACCTCAGAAAAATAAACCAAATGGTTGTTCATGTGATCCAGTGGCACCGAACCTCACCAAGACCGTGTCAGAAATTCCCATTGACTTATGTCATCCATTCTCCTCCACAAAGAGAGCTAGTATCTCTTTGTGTTCCAGTTCCAAGAAAAAACTCTTGTGTGGTGTTTTGCTCTTCCGGGGTGTACAAAGAGCCCCTCATATTTCAACCGGCAACTGAACTAGAATGTAGAAACCCTACAGATACCCTGTAGTTATACTGTAGTGCAGGACATTGAAACGTTTACTCTTGGCATCGATAACAGAAGAAGCTTATAAGCAAGACACCATTGCCCTCGTCAACCACCTTGCTCAGAAAAGGTCTCCCCTAAGAAATGACAGTACTGTCAAAGAAGGTCAAGTACTAGAGGCATCAGATTGAGGAAGGAGCTAGGAAAATGTCCAATCAATGCAAATGTTTAAAATGCATTTCCAACCATCCAGAAAGAAGTGCGAATGTTCTTGGGCATGGTTGGATTTTGCCAAAAGTTGTTCCCAAATTTCTCACTTGCGGTGAAGACCTTACAGAGGCTCATGAATACTGATGTTGATGACTTGATACAAAATAATGACAAGAGCATGAAAGCCTTCCAAAAGCCTAAAATGTATGCTGCAGTGCACCAGCCCTTGGAATGCCAGATAATGCCAAATAATTTCTGTTCTGACATTAGCGAGATGGCTACCCACTATCTATGTTAACACAGTCCCATAGTGAATCAAAGCGCCCAGTTGCTTAGCTGTCAGCTATCCTTGATCCAGTAGCTGCAGCATTGCCTGGTTGTCTCAAAGCGATTACATTGGTTCGTCTGTGTATACAACAGACCAAAGGAATTGTGAAGGGTCACCGCCTCATCGTCATGGGCCCCCCCTCCATCGTACTCCTCATGACTCGTACACACACACATCACTTAACCAATAGCTGCCTAACCCACTGTGAGAGAATCATTTGGCTGCAGAAAATGTATCTTCAAAATGGTGCAATGCCTTCAAACCTGCAACTCTGGTGCCTACCCCTGAAGAAGGTGATGAGTCCATCAATCAATCAAGTTGTGTTTATAAAGCGCAATATGTCATCGGAGAGGGTATCCAGGCACTTGTTGTAGATCTCAGTCGAAGGGCCAGGCCATGCGCCCCTTCCTGAAGAAGGTCAGCGAGGGTGAGGTGCAGAGGTGGAGGGGGATGGTCTTCCAAGCTTTGGCAGTGATATGGGAGAAGGAGCGTTCTCGGGCACAGCAGCGGCGCATGCACAGGAACTGTGTAAGGGTTAGGTGTGCGGATTGGATGTCCCTGGAGGGTTGGTGGAATGCAGACAGTGATTCATTTAGGTGGGACCTTGGTTGTGGAGGGCTTGGTAGGTGTGGGAGAAAGAGGAGGTTTTACAGGTGCTGGGTGATGTGGGTTCTCTTGGGTAGGTTGAGGATCAGTCTGGAGGCTGCATTACAGATTGTTTGCCACGTTTGCATGAATATGATGTTGGTGAAGGCAAAGGGCTCAAATTTGAATTGTGCAGAAACTCAAGACCAGATATACTGGATGTACCCCTTACTGAATCTTTACTACACCTTGTTTGAGAGACAGACATGGCACTTAGGAGCAGCCTACACTGTCTGAACTTTAAGTGGAGTTGTGGAAGCCTCCTACCTGTGCTATGTAACCTCTTCACAAGTAGCCAACCCAGATTGCCCTCACCCAAGCTTGTTGCACTCCAGATAGGTATAGAGCCACTTTATACACTGACAACATTAAGGATTCGGTGTTGTGCACAACTTTGGGCAATTGTGGTCCTAGAAAAAGTGGTTGGCCTCATCTAGTTCGCCCACTAAGAACAGTCTGTACATCCTACACTGGTGAATACACTTAAGCTGCAGAGAGTTATAACAGTGCTGAAATGTGCTGCACACAGGAGTGGCAAAGATTCTGTTTCAAGAGACAAGAGCTAAACTGATTAATTAACTTGCTCCTGTGCTCTTGAGTTCAGCACATTCCACTTAAACAAGCCATGTAGTGCTGAGGGAGCAGTTTCGAACATGTTGTTGAACACAGTGCAGATCTCCAATTGAGTGAGGGAATTACAGCATGAAGCCCCTGAAATTGAGACAAGCCAGTGGGAAAATGCCTGCTGCGGAAAAGATGCTAGTGACATTGGAGTGTCCAGTGATTAAAGACCTCTATTGACCAATTCCATGTTGCTCAAAATTAGAAGACACACGCATGGCCCTACTCATGTTGGTTGAGAGGAAATGGTGATGACTTTCAGGTGGTACTGGTATATCCCCTATTTCTGACACATGATTGTAATTTTGTGCCAAAGGTGCATAACCTGACAAAGACAAAATGTATGCAAAAACAACAACAGAATGCTCAAAAATGTTATACATTCTCCCCAGTACAGAGATCTTTTTGCTCACCATACGTTCCAGTTTGAACCTAGCCATATGCAAATCAGTCTTGACCCTGTGCCCAATGGCAACAGTCCAGCCTGAACTGCCAGGTCAGGTCCTCCCAGGACTGGAAACAAGCATCCTAGAACCGGTTTTCGGGTTTCACCCCTCTTCAGCCAGGATAGCTTAACTCCAGTGGCATGGAGAGCAGGGGACCCACGTCTGGAAATACCCGTCCCACTCGGTGTGCCACATGCAAAAATAGCAATAGATGGACAGAATGCAGAACAATGTCATACATTCAACCCAGTACAGAGATCTGGGCCTAAATCCATTGTTTTTTTTGCTCACCATGCCATTCCAGTTTCAACCTAGCCATATGCAAATCAGTCTTGACCCATTTCCCAATGGGAACAGTCCAGCCCAAAATGCCAGGCCAGGTCCTCCCTGGACTGGAAACAAGCATCTTAGGACTGGTTTCGGGGTTTACCCATCTTCAGCCAGGATAGCTTGACTCCAGTGGAATGGAGAGCACGGGACCCGCATCTGGGCATACCCGTCCCACTTGGGGTGACAAATGCAAAAACAACAATTGAAGGACAGAATGCAAAGTAATGTCATACATTCACCCCAGTACAGAGATCTGGGCCTAAATCCATATATTTTTTGCTCGCCATTCCAGTTTGAACCTAGCCACATGAAAATCAGTCGGGGAGGACCTGACTTGCAGTTCGATCTGGACTGTTCCTATGAGGCAGCTGGTCAAGACTAAGGGTGGGCGTAGTTCGCAAAGTAGCGCTACGCGAAGCTACGCGAAGCTACGCGAAGTGCACTTCGCACTACGCGAACTTCACGTAGCACTACGCGAGCTGCGTAGTAGCATGTTCGCACTGTGCAAGATGCGTTTTCAATGATTGCACAGTGCGAACAAGCATCCGGCACTGTGCAACCATTGAAAACGGCATCTTGCACAGTGCGAGCTGTAGTTTTCTGCTGCTCGAGTAGATTTTTACTTGAGTGGCAGCTTACTTAACGCAAACTGGTAGTTTCTCATCGCGATCGGTTGCGAGCATGCGCAACCTCTCGCAATGAGAAACCTGACCTCCCCGCGTTGAGAATCTCGCCGAGATGTCATTTTGTTTGCTCGCGGTCGCGAACATGACGTTGAGGACCGCGAACAAGCAAAAAATGACCGCTGCACTACGCTACGCTGCACTACGTGTGTTCGCACTGTGCTACGTGCAGCTCGCGTAGTGCAAAGTTGCACAAACTTCGCAAACTACGTGAGCGTAGTGTAGTGCTTTGCCCAGGGTTAGTCAAGACTGATTTGCATACGGCTGGGTCCAAACTTGGGTAATGTAGTGGGCAAAAGAACAATGGATTTAACCCCGATCTTTTGACAGGGGGAGAATGTTTGAATCATTCAGAATTCCGTCCATCATTTGTTGCAGTTACACTTTTCACCCTAAGTGGGATGGGTATGCCCAGACTTGGGCACCTTGCTCACTGTGGCACTGGATTCAAGCTAGCCTGGCTGATGAAGGCTGACATACCATGAAACCGGTCGCAGGATGCTTGTTTCCAGTCCTGGGAGGACGTGGCTTGGCAATTTGGTCTGGACTGTTCCCATGAGGCACAGGATCAAGACTGATTTGCATATGGCTGGGTCCAAACTGGGGTGGCATAGTGGGCAAAAGAACAATGGATTTAACCCCGATCTTTTGCCTGGGGGAGAATGTTTGAATCATTCAGCATTCCGTCCATCATTTGTTGCAGTTACACAAAGGCAAAATGTAGGCAAGGAAGTTCATGTGCCTGTGAGACACATGGGGAAATGAGATGGTGCCTCAGCCATCTCCAGATTTACTTTGTAGAATTGCTTCTATGTAATCAGTTAAGCTACATTTTAGCTTTGTATGTTTATTCTCTAGCTGGGTTGTGGCTTATCCCACTAGGAGATGTAAAATTATGACAGTTGGCAAACTACTGCTTCGGGATTTGATCCAGTGATTTGGAATGCTGGTTCACCTCGAATCAGATCAAGGAAATCATTTCAAGAATGAAGTGATGTTGGGGGCACGTATTGCGTTCCTGCAGGAAACCCATCTATTTGGCTACAGAAGCCCAGAAACTCAATAAGAAGTGGCGGGGACAATTATATTCCTCCACCTTCCTCCTATCCCAGAGGGGTGTCCAAATAGGTGGCCCCGGGTGTCCCATTTCAATTGAGAGGGCAGGTGGCTGACATGGCTGGCAGGCATGGTATCCCAAATAGACAAGAGTTCTGCATGCTTAATGTATACAGCCCTAAATGAGTTCTTCGGGGCTTTAGAAATTAAGGGGGTCATTACGATGGCGGTGACGGGTTCACTGCAATCGTGCAGCCATTCTCCGCCCGCCAGATAAGGAAGGCGGGAGGTGTGCTGGCAGACTGAAAGTCTGTCCCCCATGGGTCCGTTATGATTGCCTGTTGGACCCTTAAAGCGTACCCAGAATGGTGTCGGTGCCTAGCAAGCACCATCTGCCACATTAGGATGATGCATTCTCACCATCCTTGAATGGCAGATCCACCTCAAATCAAAGGCTGGCAGGGATGTACTTTGGGGGACCTTTGCTGGCCCCCCTTGTGCAGGGTCAAAGCAATTGTGCACTTGGGGGGCACCTATGGTGCCCCCCTACAGTACCCTGTGCCAGGTGGTAGGCCCTGCTTGGTGCCTTCCACGTAGTGCAGGGAAATGCACAACATGCATTTTTGCTATTGTGGCGGGTGTTGCAGCCAGCAGCACCCGCCGCAATGAAAAACATGCACAATGCAACCGCCACAGTTGTGGTTGCATTGTAATTGCATGTGCGGGACCGCCGCCGTATGGCCGGCCGGTCCTGATTCCCGGGACAATGGCGGACGGAGTTAAGTCCATCCGCCATCGTAATGAGCCCCTAAGTTACTCTCCTTTTTTGGTCTGCTTACTATTAGGGAGGGGGATTTCAAATGTGTGTTAGACGGGCATCTAGACAGCCACCTACCCCAGATGGGTACAAATCCTCATATGGAGCGTAGATTACGCCAGACCATGAATAGACTTCAATTAGTGGCTATATGGAGGAAATGTTATCCTACTGTGAGAAAGTATTCTTGTTATTCACGCACTCACTGGGCATATAGTAGGTTGGATCGGTTCCTCCTTACTACTGAGGAGACTTTTAATGTTTGGCTGCTGCCTATCAGGTGAGGTTCCTATTAGTCATTCAATAACATCTTTCTTCGATCTATTAAATACAGATCATAAAAGCACACTTTTAAAACATCGAAGTCCAAGGAAAACACCAATTCATTACAATGTGAGTCCCAATATTACTAAAATTATCAAAAGAATACATAAATAAGTAATTATTTAAAAGTTTGAAAGTTTTAAAATATTGACTAGGAAAGGAAAACCCTTGGTCTTATATATATTTTGACGCACAAGCATATACATAAGGTTACACATAAGGTTACACATAGTGAAGTAGTGTGGCTCACTGGTTAGAGGCGGCAGACCCGAGAGCAGAGGACGGCCCGGGACCAGGGTTCGATTCCCGGTGCGGCAGGTTTCTGGACCAGGGTCAGCGGACTCGATAATTCTCTCGCCTCGGTGCCCACTCTGATCAGCGATCACACTCGGCAACTCTGGGCATTAGCTTGCCTCATCTTCACTAACGGCCCCACCAGACCGCCGGGGATGCCTGGTCTCACCCTGGAGATACCCATTAAGGGACCATCTCTCAGGGAAGCCAGGAAGGGTTTCGCAGCGGTCGAAGCACCTTGGGACCCTACGGGTAAGTAGTGTGCTATATAAATGCCAATACATACATTCTCCATATTTTAATATTCAATAATAATGAACCCTTAATACAACTGTTGATCTTTCATCTTTCTCCTTTTTAAGCAGGCCCAAAGGAATGTAGCTACTGAGAAACAGACACATGGATAAGGCACAGATTTTTAAAGATAAAGTGCCACCTTGCACTGTCTAAAGTATGGCGCCTTAGGATAGGCAGAATAAAAGCTTCTCTTCCCTTCTTTTGTAGACCTCAAAACAAGACAAAGTGCAGGTCAGATTGGGAAGAGTGATTATCACATGGACACAGGCTCAATTCAGAATGTTTGAACTTTCTCTCAGGATATCCTAACATCAGTGGTAGAAGGTTCAAACAAAACCTCAGTAAAATATATCTGTGCTGTGCCATTGAGATTCATGCAAGGTAAAAGTAAACGCCCTCAGGCCTAGCCGGGATCTGATGATAGGCGAGCACGGCCTGCTTTGTATGCTTTCTTTGCCTGCATACGTAGTGTGCCCTTAGCTCAAAGACGTCACTCAGCTTCTTATTTTTTTAGATACTCCTGAACACATTTTGGTCCTTGAATAGTTCACCTAACCCAATTGCAATCACTTCTGACTCTACATAACTCAGCCACCTGTTCTTGTTCTAATGATCCAGTTTTAGTCAATTTTTAATAATGGAATGAGTTACGTTTTCTGAATCCCTTCGCCATACAGAGAACCACTATAATATATCTGCTAATCTGATAGTATCTAGGATGTATGAGTAGCCCATATTCCAGATGTAAAATATAGTTAGAATAGGAAGACAGGAGTGACACTACAGGCCTAAAAAATCTATCTTCAAGTATTTGAAGAGGGTCGATAGGTGCCATTCCCCAAACCATAGCCCCATATGTGACTACTGGCTTCATCTTGGCCTGATATATATTTTTTTATTGGGTCAAAGGGCCATGCACCTACCGTTTTGCAAAAAGTCTTGATGGCTATCAACCTCCTCTCCATTCCTAAAGCTCGTCCAGCACGTAGCTTCTCCCAGGTTTGATTTTTGTCAAATACGACCCCAGATATGGGAAGGACTCTACAACATCTATTTCCTGGGAGTCCATCTGAAAAAGTGGGGTTTATCACTTTTGTCGGTCCCTACTATAATAACAAAAGATTTACTTTCATTGACTTTCAAGTCCAATGAGGTCATAAAGTACGTACGCCGTGATCAGTCGCTGTAGTGCTATCCCCGTTCTAGCGATCAGGACAGCGTCATTGACATAGGCTAGTATTGGCAGGCAGTGTGTGTAAAATACACGGACATCCGCGTTTGTGTAGATGGAAAAAAGGAACGGGGCAAGGACACATCCCTACCTAACTCCCCTTGCAATTTTAAAGGGAAGGGTGCATTCCCCATTTTTCTCATGGCAGATGCAAGCGGTGGCATTGGCATATAGTTGGCTGATTAATGGTGGCTCCATTCCCACCGTCTCCATTATATACCAGAGCTTAGGGCGGCTCACACAATCAAATGTGGCTGACAAGTCCATAATGGCCATGTACATTTTAACACCCTTCGCTCTGGTATATGTGTCTATCGTTAACGATAGATTCAGGTACTGATCTACAGTGCCCTTTCCCCTTTGGAGGCCATACTGCGCCGATCACACTATGCTTCCAGGAAGTCAACTAAGGCTATGCTATTAAAAACATTACTTAGCAGTGGGACCCACAGGTCGTGATTCTCCAGAAAGAGATCTATTGGCACCCCTTCCGGGCCTGGTGCCTTCCCAGAAGAACACGACATCAGCCCTTTTCTTACTTCTGTAAGTGAGAAGGAGAAGTTTCTCTGGGATTTAATAAATCTATAAAATAGGGTTATAAAACAAGGGAAATGTTGGAGGCGAAGATGTTTTCAAAGTGCGCGACCCACGCTTCTTCACCTACATGCGGGGCATATCAGCAAGGGCCGGCGATAATTATTGTCAGCGAGCTTAGCGGGAGGATAATTATCACTGCCTAAAGCTGAATTTTATCACTGAGATAGCGTGCTATCAGCAACGCTTATCTCAACAGCGATAACATCGCAGGTGCAAGCTGCCAAATGGGCGATTATAACAGGAAATCCTAAGATAATCGCACAACATTTGGCGATAGCTTGATGATGGGGCAGGGCAGACTCAGCCATGAAATCCACCTTCCGTTGGATATCATGGCTAAGTCGGACTGAAAGCAGGCATAAGGAAAGTAGGGATAATCGAGGTTAGCACTACTTTTCTTATTGCTATGCATGTTAGCGTGCAGCTTGATGATTGGAGAAATGACGGTTAGCAACATTTCTCACGTTCCTTTGGGGAGAAAGGCCCACTTTGCATCTCATTAGAGATGCAAAGCTGTGCGTTAAGGGAAAAGGCGCTAAGGCAAGGATTTATCCCCCGATAGCATGACCTTGCTGATAAAGCGATAAAATTATTGCTGCTTTTCGGCCAAAAACGGATGCTAAAGCAGCAATAATTTTATTGCGGCGCCTTGATGATATTCCCCTGCGTGTCTACTGTCGGAGCCCTTGTGTTTTTAAAGCACGTCGCGTTAATTACTTTCCAGGAGTCCCTGCTGTTCCCTGTCCTGGCTGCCTGTTCAAGTACGTCCCAGAACTCCTCCTCTATATCTCTTTCTCTTTCCCTTCATGCTATTTTGTAATTTTTATGCTGTGCTCTTATATGTACTGCTTTTCTTGGGTAGGTTTTTAGGGCCATGTTGAGAGCTTTCTTCAACAATCAAATTAGGCAACCAAGTCAAAGATCGGGCGCACAGCTCTACGTAATGGAATGTATTACAACATAAGCAAATATGAAGTGTGAACTCGAAGAGAGAAAAGGTACTGGTTGCCAGACAGTCACCAAAACACCCCAGACCTCCAGGGTAAATTTGACATTCAAAACAGTATCTCTCTGAGCTCCACAATTGTAATCACTAGAACGCGGGTTCACCAATATTAAAATAATATTCCAATATGTTCAAGTGCAGAAGTAATGTCTTTTGCCGCAATATTGTCTTGAAATGAGAAATTCCACCAATCCGGTATTCCAGTCTCTTTTAATGATTTTGTCTCTTCAATCAAATTCACAATTGTCCTTAATTGTATTTCAGCCAACACGTGTTTCGTCTGATGCCACGTAGAGATATTGCGGTCTATGGACAGGCACACGTACTCGTGTATCCAGATACCAAATTTGTTGTATCTCGTTCGATGTCCCGTTTGAAGAAGATTAATCTATCATTATTTTCGTCATGACTTATTTTTGACTGAGCCCTGATGAAGTCTGTTGATGCAGGGATTGGCATCAGACGAAACACGTGTTGGCTGAAATACAATTAAGGACAATTGTGAATTTGATTGAAGAGACAAAATCATTAAAAGAGACTGGAATACCGGATTGGTGGAATTTCTCATTTCAAGACAATATTGCGGCAAAAGACATTACTTCTGCACTTGAACATATTGGAATATTATTTTAATATTGGTGAACCCACGTTCTAGTGATTAAAATTGTGGAGCTCAGAGAGATACTGTTTTGAGAGCTTTCTTGGATTTAGAGCAGGGGGAGTTAAACCAGTGATTTGAAGTAGAGCTAGGCGCTGATTTGTGACAGGTCAGGGCGATTTTTACTTTTCCTAAAAGATCTATAAAATGTAATACTAGTAAAGATGGAGAAATATCTTGCTCCAAGCAATTAAAAATATTATCCTGCACATTCCTTATGATCCCGGGACCTATTTCGGCTTCTCACTTTGGGCCCATTTTAATTGGAATCTGGTTTTTTTCTTGACGGGGTTGGCTTTTCTAGTGTTGATGTGCCTCGGTTTCCTTCATTCCTGTAGGTATTTAGTAGTGAATATGGCATGATCACAAACTACTTAACAAGGTTATGTACATGAGTCACTTTAGTACTAAAGAGGGTACTCACTAAGATTAAATCAATGGTGGATTCATACTCATTTCATCTGAGGGTAAGGTGCTATCTACTTCATCTCTGCCTACATTTGGGGTTCCACTGAACTCTGTGCACACTATACCTCATTTTGGTATAGCATATACAGACCTACCTTTCTACAGTAAATATATATTTACTACTAGTAATAAGCAACTTGCCAACAATTTGTAAGTCACTGCTATAGCTGACCTACTGAGCCCTAAAGGCAGGGTGCCTTATATTAAAAGGTTAGTCCTGTAGTATCATGTTTTTAAGGTTCTAACTGTAAAAACACATTCTGTCCATTCGCGCTTCTACTACTGAAAGGCTGATAACCCCATTGGTGAGTGCAGTTTTACGGGCTGGCAACACAGCTCTGCTAACTTCTGAATGGGACTACCATACTTACACTGTGTAGTCTAAACTCAAACCTGGCTCTTTTGTTCCTTTGGATGACTACCCTGATGTCTCCTGGTTTGATTCATCTTGATCCCTTCTGTCTGTCTGTTGGTCTGTACCTTAGCATGTGGACACACCATCCTGCGTAAACAAGTGCTTTATAAAACGCATCAATATTGTTATTATTTTCAGTCGCACAACCACGCCATATAAAACACCACTTTCCACCCAGGATAGAGCACAAGGTGTCAGCCTGGCACCTTACACGCTGTAAGCCTTCAAACTCATCTATGAAGTGCCTATAGGTTCATTGCTCAGTCCCACCGTCTTCAATGCATATATGATCCCTGTGTCCAACATTATCCGCACACACAACATCAACATTCTCTTTTATGCTGGCGAGGTGCAACTAATACTCTCCCTCTTATATAAGAACCAACACAAGAAACAATTGTATCGCCTGCATGACAGAGTTTGCTAACTGAATGAAAGCCAACTGTTTCAAACTCAACTCTGACAAGACAGAAGTATTAATCTTCTACAAGAACACCTCACCATCGGACTCCTGCTGGATAGGACCGGGTCACACTTTTTATCAGAAACCAGAGGCAAGTAGTGGAATCTCCCAGGTTGACATGCGTGCTGTCTCTTCTGGTGAAAGTGTGACAATGAAGGACACCACCCTCTCTTTGACCAGCCCACAGGTATCCTCTAAAGGTTAGGGTTATCTACTGGATGCTGGAGTTAGTTGCCCAGGTAGGATTCATTTGAGAAACTTAGTAGGTGTTTTACTCACATTAATACATAGGATTCTTTTGACACCTAAGCCAACAGTGCAGGGATCCTCTAGCCCTGATGAATGCCCCAGACATTTTAGGCTAATTATTGAGGGCAGAAACATGTTGGCGAGAAAAGGATGGATGTGAGTCATTGCACTGTGTGACACCCATCATTAGATTGGATTTTATTATACCTAGGGTCCTCACGAATATTAGTAATAACTGAGGAACCTGAAGGTATTTTTAATTTAGCTGGATCCTGATCCTGTCCTGTAGTTTTATGTAACAACTCCCTCCTACTGCCAAGTCTTCGCGGAGGTTAAGTCCGGCCTGGTAGTACTATCTTACAGGGATGGGGAGGATGCTGATGATGAAGCATGACACTATTATGTGTGTGAGGCATCCTCTTCCAATAAGGATGGCCTTCGCATTCTGAACCGTCCCCTATGCGATTCATAGTAGGAGGTGCATGACCCATTCCGGGGTCCTGTGCCCTTTCGATTGACCCCGGCACCCTACCCTATTGTGGTTTGTGAATTGTAGAGGTGCCTTTTTCCTCCCAATCTCTTTTTCGTGGTAACATACCTGCATTGTGCTACCATCTGAATCCTTGTCCGTTCAGCTATTGGCTCAACCCGGGTCCATTAATGTTAATTGCTGTCAGGCAGTTACTTAACATTCGTTTCAACATGGAGTCCCTAATGCTGGAGCTTCTGTGATTTTTGTAGTAGAAGCAAATGCGGTGTTCGCTTTGAGGTTTTTTATTCCTGGGTCACATTTGCGGGTGTAGATGCTACTGATAATACAGTTAATGATTATACCGTGACTCAGGCACCAATTGCATATTGTCTAGATGCACTTCTTGAAATTCCTATCACAGTTTGGGAACACCAAACCTGATTTAATGTCCTTGGTAATGTTCAAATAGGCCTCTGGTGTAATGGCAGGGCCACATGGCAGGTGTTAGCTGGTTTTACCCCATAGCCAGATGTAAATGCACTTAGTTGGCTTACATAGATATCTTACTCCATTTTTTTCACGTACTTTGTTAGCTGGTCCGGCAAGGATTGGCCTTCAGTCTCAGGCACAACAGTCTGCTGGGCCTGTGATCGGTCCAGTAGTTGTAAATTCAGTTATGGGAAATCAGTCATCAGATTGTGACGAAATTCTATTTTGAATGGCCCAGGAAATAGACCAACTTGAAGCTATGTTTCCCCTTACGGAACCCCAAGACAAGCACAGAATTCTTACTATATGCCTACCCAATGGTCTGGTTCCCACTATTGCTGACTGCAAAACCTGGGGTAATATTTTTGCTACCCTTTACACTCTTTGTCGTGGCACTCCCTCAATGGCGGTTCCACAGAACTTCCTCAAACAGATACAGAATGAGCATGGAGCAGGTCCTGCCCTCGATTTGGGGTTGAAGCTTGTGGAAAACGTCCCTGTTGTCTCTCAAATTATTCTTACTAATGTTAAAGATGAAGTAGCATCCTTGGCCATACACCAGTGAGGATTGTCATGCATCTACCCTGGATGATGGCTTTCTGCATTGCCATAGTTCCCCACACAATTTTACACATGCGTCGATTAGAGGAATGTTCAGTGCATCAGTGGTCTCAGTCACGGTTCAGGTGACAGATCTAGTGTTCTTAGACGGCCCCACTCATCCTTCTCTGAAATCGTGGAACAACCTCTTGAAAGGGCGGCCTTTTCTCAACTCTGTTCCTCACTTCACTCTCACAACAGACGCATCACGGACGGGACAAGGTGCTCACTTACAGGACCTCACAGTGTAGGGCCTATTGGATAAGCATGGGCGAATTTTGCGAATTCTCGATCAGCGAATTTGCGGATTTGCGAATTTGGGATCCGCAAAATTCGCGAATTTGTGCGAATTTGCGGATTTTTGGTTTTTTGCGTGTTCGCGGGGTTTTTTGCTTGTTCGCAGGGTTTTTTCCGTGTTCGCGGGGATTTTTGCGTCTTCGCGAGCCGCTTGCATAGCGAAGTTACCTATGCAGTTGTTTATGGGAGAGGGAGAGAGAGATAGATAGATAGATAGATAGATAGATAGATAGATAGATAGATAGATAGATAGATAGATAGATAGAAAGAGAGAGAAAGAGAGGGAAAGAGAGAGGGAGAGAGAGAACGAGAGAAAGAAAGAGAGGCCGGATCTCTGAAGGGCCAGATTCCTGAGTTGCCCCTACAGAACATACAGCTTTTTATTTTTAGCAAAATGCATATGAAAATTGTGCTGTAAAGGTCTCTTTTAGTTTAACCCCTCCTGACAACTCAAAATGGGTGTATTTGCCATCCTCTCCCTTCTTCCTGTTTTTTATGTCTGTAAGTGCTTCCTGATGAGGTTTAATTCCTTGGACATGTGCCTCGTTGCCTACTTGTAACTATTCTCTGACCCTGCTTCAAGGGTCAGAGCAGGGTCAGAGAATAGTTGCAAGTAGGCAACGAGGCGCCAGAGGCGCCAGGAAGCAATTAGCAGCAGGTGTTCAAGTTGAAGTTAATTTGTTTGTAACTCTTTTGTAAAAGGTTACAAAGAAATTAGGTTCATCTTTTGCACCTGCTGCTGTAACCCTTGCTTGGCTGAAAAGTCGTCCCCGCTGATTCGCGGATTTTACCGCGATTTCGCGAGATTCGCGGATCGCGAAATCGCGGAAAATCCGCAAATTCGCCCGCGAAACGGATTTTACGCCCACCCTTACTATTGGATGCCAAGTGCCAGTCTCTCTACATTTACTACCTAGAGCTTCAAGATGTTCACCTAGCATTAAAAGCATTCCTACCTCATTCACCCACAAGGATGTCCTAGTCCAGACGGACAATATGACTGCCATTTATTACCTACAAAAACAAGGGGGGACACAGTGTACACAACTCTCACAGCTGTCTCAGACCATCTAATTTGTGGCTCTACATCACCACATTTAACTGTTAGCGGAACACCTTCCGGGAACAGACACAACTTTGCAGACATGCTCAGCAGGAGGCAGCAACCAGTCCACAAATGGAAATTCCTTCCACAAGTCCTCCTAGCCTACTTCCAAAAGTGGGGGTTCCCTCAAATAGATCTTTTTTGCCACAGTAGAAAATGCCAAAACTTCAGCTCCATGCACCAACACTTACTATCCAAAGGCAAGGCACTATGCTTTTCAGCTTCTCCCTCTCTTTCCATTTCTGGTTAGGAAGCTCAGGCAGACTTCTGTAGCAATTATTATAATAGCTCCCACTTGAACTCATCAGCCTTGATTCACAACTTTGCTAGACCTTTCGGTAATTCCACATGAGAGGCTCCCCAGCAGGCTGGACCTTCTCACTGAAAATCACAGACAAATCAAACACCCAATTCACAAAACTCTAAACCTAGCAATCTGGCGCCTGAGGCCATAGAATCTGGTTAGCTGAACTCACTAGTAGAATGTATGGACATTCTTAAAAAAGCATGAAAACCTACCAGTGGATCTCGCTATGCATGAAAATGTATACTTGTGCTACTGCCACTCAAAACAAATTGACCCTTACACAGCTACAGTTGAACATATCTGTTATCTACTTTACTCACAAAAAGCTGGTTTAGCGCTTACTTCTATATGCTCATATCTCGCTGCTATAGCTACATATCTTCGAAATAGATAATAACTTTCGCTTTATTCCTCCTGCACCTTCATGGAACCTTAATACAGAACTCACACGACTCATGGCACCCGCTTTTGAGCCCTTGCACTCATGCTCTCTTCAATTCCTATCTCAGAAGGTGGCATTTTTTGTCGCTATTACTTCCCTCGGACGTGTTAGTGAGCTCCAAGCATTAACCTTAGAAGAACCATTCTTCCAAATGCACAAGGACAGGGTGGTTCTTATAACTAAGCCTAAATTCGTATCCAAGGTACTCTCTCAATTTCACCTTAACCAATCCATTGAACTGACTTTTTTCCCTCAACCTTATTGTGTTGCGTAAACCGCTCTTCATGTGTTAGGTGTGAAAAGAGCGTTTATGTCCTACATTGATAGAACTAAAACTTTCAGGATGCCTAAGCAACTTTTTGTCACCTTTTCACCACCACAAAAAGGCAACCCTATAACCAAAGAAGGCATAGCCAGATAGTGAGTAGAGTGCATTCAGACTTGCTATGATAAGGCCAAAGGGCCTTTACCTGTTCTTCTCAGAGCACACACTACTCGCTTTTTAGGAAATATTCCCATAGCTGACATATGTAAAGTAGAGATACCAAAGGGGAAGATGGATGGAGCGTTTGAGCAAATCAAACACTCACCCCCCAACTGATTTAATCCATCACTATTCTTTAGCTCACTCCACCACCCCAGTTCAGGCATGGCCATATGCAAATCAGTCTGACCCTGTGCCTCATGGGAACAGTCCAGCCCGAACTGCTTGTTTCCGGTCCAGGGAAGACATGGCTTGGCAGTTTGTTTGGAAATCAAGGACTGTGTCAGTGCAGCCTCAGGCCTGGACCAAACTGAAAGAAAAAAAAAAGTTGGAGCCAACCATCCTTACGATGGCTCCCAGGTACTGCAGTCCTAGTTCGTCATGGGCTATAACAGAAGGGATACCACCAGGGAGCTACAACAGCCTTCTTAGAAATGTGTTTACTTTTAGAGATAGTGGAAGCCAGGGAGAGGTCCCTTAAAACAAACTAAAGGACTCAATTACACACCACTAGCTCTCCCAGTGTAGTACAGGTGCCTGGAGCCTTTAATACACTTCAGTTTTTCAGTTGCTCAAGTATACAGGAAAATACTCTAAATAAAATGGCTGTCATAGTGATTTGTGGCCAACCCAGGGAACTGTGTGCACTGGGGGCTTAGGTGTGAGAGGGTACAAAGTGCTGAGTGAAGTGAGTAAAGAGTGGACAGTGGTGGTTTAAAAGTGTCCTGAAGAAAGCTACAAAGTGTGGTGTGCACCGTGGGCTGTGGGGTGATAGTGCTGTGTGGCATCTCTCAGGGCACTGCTGAGTATAATGTGAGCTCTGTTGATGGCAGTGCCCTGAGAGGAATGCTATAAAGTGTGGAGTAATCCAAGAGCTGTGGTGTGGTAGTAGTTCAACCTAGAGGGCTACAAGGCAGTGAGTGTACCATGGACTGTGGTGTGATGAAAGTGCAGTGAGGAAGGCTGTAAAGTGCTGCGTAAACTGTGGGCTGTGTTGTGATAGTGCTTTGTGGCTTCTTCCAGGGTACTGCTAAGTACACTCTGCTTTAGTAATTGCACTGCCCTGCGAAGGGTACAAAGCACTGCGTATACTGTGAGCTGTGGTGTGATGGCCGTGCCATGTGAAAGGCTACAGTATACTGGGGCTTTTGTTGATATCCTGCTTTGTGATCCGTTACAGAGAAGTGAACAAAGTGCCAAGTGCAGTGCTTCATGGAAATCTAGAAAGTGCTGAGTAAATTGTGGCCCGTTGTGTTTTTGACCGTGTCCTGAAGAAAGTCACAAAGCGTTGTGTGTACCATCGGCTGTGGAGTGATAGTGCCGTGTGGTCTCTCTCAGGGCACTGCTGTGTACAATGTGGGCCATAGTGATAGCAGTGCATTGCGAAGCTGGAGGAAGACGATTTTATTGAGTTTATAACCCAATTCAAAATACTATTGTTTCAAGAAACATGGCAGACCAAAAACTCGCCTCTAATGGGATGCAAAGAATTCTTCGTCCCAGCCCAGAAGTATGGACGCTCCGGTAGAGCCAATGAGGGCTTATCCTTTTTCACATCAACAGATTTCACCTGGTCACCAACTTGCATCAATTTAGACTCCCCATGGGTGCAATGTATTAAAGTGGAAATTTCCCCTAACTTGGGTCTCCTGATTGTGAATCTCTACTTGCACCCCGGAGGAAAACATAAAGGGAAAAGGATAAAACAACTAGTCACCACAATCAAGTTATTGAAATCAATCTACATAAGCGAAAACATGATTATAATGGGAGACTTTAATATGAACCTAATTCGTGGACAGGAGGGAACCCTCCCCATTCACATCGAGCCACGGCATGGCAATCAATGCAGACAAAGTGCATTGGGAAGGAAATGTGCCTTAGAACTGGAAGCTCTCCATCTGTACACCCTAAATGGGAGAGGCCATCTGGACAGACCAGCCGCCCTAACGAGGGTTTCCAAGAACTCAGGTTCTACCTTAGATTATACCCTGGCTGACCCCGACCTATTCCATCATATCAGTGACTTCCAGATTCAGGAACTTGGAGAAAGCGTTCATTTCCCACAGACCCTCATCCTGATCATCCAACCTACAAAGTCGGAGAAGGCCCTGCCTTTGTCCTTGAATACAAAAATCTTTAATCTGCAACAGCTAAACTGGAACGAAGGAAATCTCTCTATCCTAATGGCGTCATGCCACGTATTGCTACAACCATCTGAAACATTGAGAGACATAGTAAAAACTTGGGAAAACTTGGTAATGGAGATCAATAAGATACATCAATCTAACAACAGAGGACGCAAACCCATAAGAAATATAGGGGGGGAATGGTACACACCTAAACTGCGTCAACTAAAAAGGCAAATAAACGCATTTCTCAGGGCCGCACGCAAAAAAGATCCCCAGTTATCACAACCCACGCTGAATACAATCGAATCTCTAAAAAAAGAACTAAAAAGAGAGATCAATCTGGCCAAGCGAATGTATATGGAAAAACTAGCGTGCTCAATACACCATGCAAGCAAATTGCAGAATTCAAAAGATTTTTGGGCAAAAATAAACTTTATGCTCAATGGCAAACATCACCAGTTTAACTCAGACATGACGGACCAGCTCTGGAGCAGTCACATCGACTTATTACATAATTTCTCGCATAATTCACTCACGGATAATAACGCTGAGCGTCCTGAAGAGTTTCCCCGGTCCAGCCTGAGTACAAAGCCAGTTTCAAAAATCACTGGCAAATTACTGACATCAATGAATACAGGAGACATGGAATTGTTCTCACTAAAGCAGGTCTCAAACACCATAAAATCATTGAGAGCAGAAGGAGCGCCTGGACCAAACGGGCTTCCCAATGCCTTATTTAGGAAAGACCTAACAATCTGGGCCAGCCAATTAACACCCTTATTTTGTCACAGTCTAAAGACCGGGAACATCCCTGAACCATGGAGAGGCAGCATTCTTTACCCAATCTATACATCCGGGTCCCACTCAGACCCTAACAGCTATAGGCTAATAGCCTTAATAGATGTGGAGGCCAAGATTTACGCTTCCAACTTGTTGGTAGAATTGGAATCTTGGGTGAGCAGTACAGGGATAATTCCCCGGACACAAACAGGATTTCGGCCAGGACTGGGCACCCTGATCAACTTATCTGCGTTAACCCTCCTTGTTAACAAAGCAATCTACAACTCCACCCCGCTGTATACTTGTTTCCTGGACCTAAAAGCGGATTTTGACAAAGTGCCCAGATCCAATCTTTGGGCCAAAATGAAAGCTTGGGGTGTGCCGCCAAAGTTATTAGGAGCAATTATCGAGCTTTATTCAGACACCTGGGTCCAAGTGAAAAAAGGAGACTGTCGACGACTGACAAGGAAATTCCATACAACCGACGGATTAAAGCAAGGCTGCGTACTGGCCCCCAGCCTCTTCAACATCTACACTGGGGACCTAGAAAGTGACCTACGTACCATTCAGGGAGATCCACCAAAATTGGCCCACTCACCTATAATAAGTCTACAATACGCAGACGACATTGTGCTCCTCTCAAAAATCCCCATCGGTCTACAACGCTTGATCTCCAAACTGTTGCAGTACCTCTCGAAGGCACAACTGACTATAAATCTAAAAAAAAACATCCTATGCTTCTGCGGCTCTCGAAAGAAAAAAGAAAAATTCGTCTGGAAGATACATTCAACCTCACTAACCCAGGTAGACCAATATAAATACCTGGGAATCTTACTTGACTACCAATTAAAGTTTAAACAGCACCTGGAACAGGGGAAATCCAAAGCTAAACAGCTTCAATTTGCTTTTAAAACTGTTCAAAAGCAACTAAGCGGACATTCCATCGGCCACATTCTTAAGATGGTAGCCGCTAGATTTCTGCCATCACTAACTTACTGCTCTGAATTACTGGCATCCCGGGACTCCCCAGTGCTAAATCTCGCCCAATCCAGGCTGTTTAAAAATCTCTTTTCAATCCCGCGTCATATCTCTCAAGCTCAAATTCGTTTCGAGTTTGGTCTCACCAACCAGCTCCGGGCAAGACAAGGAGCACTCGCCAAATATTATTGGTGTATGAGGGACGCAGCTGACGAATCCCTGGCCCACCTTTGATGGTTAGAAGTTGAAAAACAGGCCGGGCTACCAGACTCAACATACAAGACCTTGAGGCAAGCACTTGAAGCTTTAAAACTGGAAGCATCCTGGCTTTTGCCCATGACTTATTCTGCTTTCAAGCTGATAACCAAGAAAGCAGTCAAACAAGCATCATTACTCATGGATAAAGCAGCAGTGGCTGGCAAAAGCCATGCCTGGATCGTTTTGCCGTCATACACCTATTTAAAACCTCAGGAATATTTGAAAGACTGCTTCAGGGATTACTACAAAAGGAAACTGAGCCTTCTAAGGCTGGGCTGCTTCTTGTCTAAAGATCTCACTCCCAAATGGCTACGGTTGTGGGCAACTCCCGACTGTCGCCTCTGCGGCAACGGTGCAGAGTCTTTAATGCACCTTATATGCATATGCCCGGCACTTCAGAACCTTAGAAAAACGCTCCTTCTACCACTCCTAAGAGAAGCTCAGGTGAGAACTTGCAGGGCGGCGGTGATAAGATACCTAAGTGGATCTTGGATAGAATTCTCATGTAAAACCATAACATTTTTGAATCTCGCCGCCATAGAGCTGGAAAAAAGGGCAGCAACCAAAGAGGTCTCTGGACAATAGGCCAGGCTCTGGCAGGCCACGGACTCTTCCTCTCTCCCCCCTGCTCCCTAAACGGTTGTCTTTTTTGTATCACGAGTTAAAAACAACGTGCACCCTGTTTGAACTTCCATTATTCTCCCATACCTTTTACTTTTCTCCCTCTTATTATGAGTCAAAAATAACGTGCACCCAGAACGAACTCACACTATTCCTTTTACTCTTTGTCCTTTTAGACCTTTCCCTGCTAATTTTGCACATTCTACGATATCAGTTTTCAACTTGATTTAAAGCTGATTTTGTGTTGTTTTTATGATGTAAATATCGCTTGTATGGTGGTAAAGCCACCCTTTTATGATTTTTTTAAAATCAAATAAAGTATTATTTCTCTTGCATTGAGAGGGTAAAAAGCATTGTGTGCAGTGCCATAAGGCAGGTTAAGAAGTGTGGAGTCAACCATGGACTATGATGAGACACTAGTCCAGGGTTGGAAGCTACAATGCAGTGAGTATACCTTGGACTTGTTGCCTGGATATGAATTTACCTTAAAGAAGAGATAAGACAAAAGGCATTTGGTAAGAGAGGAACACGTTGGTTTAATTAAACGCAGCGCTGGGAGAGTATCGACAGAGTTGCATCTGAAGAAAGTCTCTCACTATACATAGTTTCGGCCAACAGTATATACATCTCATGAGGTGCAATAAACCAATTTTGCATTCTTGATAAAGCATCTTAGTCGTAAATAATAAGTTTGAACATCTCATAAGGGACACAGATAGCTCTGGACCTTGGCTCGTGTGTATATATCCAGAGGCCTGGTGTGAGGAGCACTTGATCACTACATGTGGTGTGCATATTGTGTCCTGATTGCCTGAGTGTTCCTATCTACATGTTGCATCTAGCTTTGTGAGGAACGCACGCCTACGGCCAAACTTGGTTTTATTGGGGCCACATATAGTTGTGGTGCAACTATCTGTGAAATCGATCAGGGTTTTACCTGGGTGCACGTTTGTCTTTGGCCTAAGTAAGACCCACCTGTGAACTGTGACATGCCAATCAATAGGCGTGGGTTGGTGGCCTCAGGGACTGTTACAACTGAAAATGAATGTGGCGGTCATTGATACTATGTTTACCAACATCCTCAGTATTGTGCGCACAGTTGTCATAGCGTACATCAATATTGTTTTTTCTGATATTGACATAGTTCTGAATGTTTAGAATATGGCATACATTGACATTGTTTCTACCGGTATTGACACTGTTGTCTGGCTTTAGATTATGGCATACATTGACAATACATTTATTAGAGTGGCCATTGTCTGGCCTGCACAAATCTTGGCATACATCGACATTGCATTTACCCATCCTAAAAGACTGTGGTGTGATAGTAGTATCACCTGGAAGGCTACAGAGCAGTGAGCATACCGTGGAATTTGGTGTGATAGAAGTGCAGTGTGTAGGGATACAGAGCACCGAGTATACCTTGGACTGTAGTAGGATCAGACTTCTGTTCTAAGTGCAGGTTATCGCTCTGACTTCTTACTCACAGAGATATTCATACCTGGCAGTTCTAAGTGATAATGCATCTTTAATCTCATTTTGAAAGTGATTTCTGCCCTGTAACACTGCACCTGTCTGTCTCTGTCCCACAAAAGAGGAATCTCCTCCAATGGGGGTAATTATCAAAGGCGTCATTGGAGCCCTCGTAGTTCTCGAACAGGTCACTGCTCTTGTTTGCTTTTTATTCTCAAAGAGAAACATGCAATGTAAGTTGGTTCTGTTTGATATTGTTAGTGGAAGGTTCCATCACTTACTGATTCATGTGTGGGGGTGCAGATGGTATGCAATTCACTTACCCTCGACGGTATTGTTATTTGATCACGTTTCCCATTCTCCACGTATCGTATCGGTTCCAAAAGATAACTTTTAATCGGAAACTTTGTGAAAGGCCATTGGGCCTATCTGTGTCCAGCCACCTCCCAGTTGATGGATTGGACTCCATTTAAATTCTGTCCCGGGTACCCCTCCAAGTACCCACGCACTGACTTGCACAAAGTGTGCAACTTTTGCCTCTCCCCGGAGCACAACGTTAGCACAACATACAACACTGCAACATGTTCAAATCATTCTGATTCAAGAAGACGCTCTGTGACCGTCAGGCTCGACGTCATGAAATGCAACAGCAACACAGCGGCTCCATTCCGGATCTCTTCGGAGAAGATTCCGAACAAGACGTCGATGACGCACAAGTTGCTGAAGAAGAAGAGGAGCTCATTTCTGTGTCAGAAGCCGACTCTGACATGGAAGAAGAGGTTCCGCTGGGTCAGCGTACCATGAGTACCGATCCTTCACTGCCCCAAACTCCACTTCTGCCCAAGAAAAAGGCTCCGGTCCCCCCTCTGCCAAGGTTGGCACCGAGAACATGTTTCCAACGCCCCGCCTTTGGGTTCGGCGCCCAAACAAATATAATAGCCTTCCGGCTCGGAACCGAGTCGGCTGCATTTGGGCACCGACGGAACCATGTTTTTTTGAATTGCATTTGGGCACCGAACAAATCGAAACAGAAACGCATTTCAGAGCCAAATCCTTCAGTACCAAAACAATATTCAGATCTGAAAACCTCGGCACCGAAAACCTCGGCACCGAAAACCTCAGCACCAAAAATATTGGCACCGAAAGAAGAAACGGCTCCTACGTCATCAAAGGAACCTCGTTTTGACGTCCCACCTTCAAACCCGGACCCGAAACAAAAAGAACTGGTCATCAATCGCAAAACTGGACATATTCACACACAATTGCCTTTGAAACGCAAACCAGAAATGGAGGACGCTTTCCACATTCCTCTGTAGATCATTTTTTTGGGTACTATCCCCTCTACTCTTCCTCTTACACCTCCTACCCCTCCTAACCCACATTTGCTGATAACACCCACAAATTCACATGACCACAAACACCTTATAACCAGGATGACGAGGACAGGGTAGATGATGATAATCCTGATCCGTGGAACGATTATATCACAGATCCAAACATAGATAATGATCCAGATCTATACCCAACAAACCCCTCTCCACCTGATGATAATGTAGGGTATATGGAACTAATAACTAGAGCTGCTGAATATCATGGAGTTCAGCTTCATACAGAGTCACTTGAGAAGGATTTTCTCTTTGAGACACTAAGCTCTTTCCAAAGATTCACTCCCACAATGCCTATGCTTAAAGGTATGCTAAAACATGCAGAAAACATTTTTAAAGATCCGGTTTGCACATGAATTCTTACACCAAGAGTAGATAAAAAGTATAAATCTGCAACATCAGATCCAGTTTACAGCAGGGGTTGATTACCGTTAGATTCCTTGTGGTTTCTAATGCCCGTAATTGGGCGAATTCACAAACATCTGGGGATGCTCCTCCTCCAAACAAGGAATCTAAACCAATAGATGCCTCTGGAAAAAGAATAGCGGGACAGGCTGCCAATCACTGGCGCATTGCCAATACCCATGCTCTTTTAGCTAGATACGACAGAGAGCACTACGACAAACTGGGACAATTGCTCCAATTTCTACCTGACGAACATAAGTCTAAGGCACATGACCTAGTTCAGGAAGGAAAACTAATTTCAAACAAATCTATTAGATGCGCTTTAGATGCAGCTGACACTGCAGATTGTGCAATCAACACCAGTGTTTTGCTAAGAAGGCACACCTGGCTTAGAATTTCAGGGTATAAACTCGAAGTACAGGGTTCTATTTTAAATGTACCCTTTGATAAGGAACATCTATTTGTCCTGTTGTAGACACTTCTTTAGAGAAGATGAAGAAGGACACAGACATTGAAAAATCTATAGGAACCCTACAATCCCCATCCAATTGGGGTTCCTTTTGTCATTTCTTCTACAGGGGGGCTCCAAAAACATATCTACAGATAACAGCTCCATTTCGTATAAAGGCAACAGACAGTCATCCTCTTCAAGGGGTTACTTTCGAGGTGGATTTAAAGGAAATAATGGCAAGGGAAGAGGTAATGGTTCCACACCCCGCACCTTCCACTCAACAAACAAACAGTGACTTGACTCCCCTTCCCCCATTCATTCCACACCTGTCGGGGGACGTCTCTCTCAATTCTTCCCCGTCTGGGAAACAGTAACTTCAGACAGATGGGTCTTAGGAATTATCCAATCCTGGAGCTTACCAACAATCCCCCAAACATTCCTCCACGTTCACACAAAATGTCACTACAGCATCAGCACCTCCTCAAACAGGAGTATCACTCTTTTCTACAAAAGGGAGCTATAGAGCCTGTACCATAACAATATCAAGGATTGGGTGTGTAGTCCCTATACTTTCTCATACCAAAAATAACTGCTCTCTCAGGCCTATATTAGACCTAAGAGGGATAAATCAATATATTCACACAGATCACTTTCATATGGTCACTCTTCAACAAGTACTCCCACTCCTACAGCAAGGCGAATTTATGTCTACCCCAGAATTAAAGAACGCATACATCCTTATTCCAATACATCCCGCACATTGCAAATATCTCAGGTTCGTGGTAACGGGACAACACTACCAATTCAAAGTTATCCCATTTGCAGTCACCACTGCTCCGAGAGTATTCACCAAATGCCTGGCAGTAGTTGCTGCTCACCTGCGAAGACGGCATATTCATGTCTTCCTATACATGAACTGGCTCATCAAAGCCAGCTCTTACCCAAAGTGTCTCCAGCACACTCAAATAACACTGCAATTACTGCAAGTTCTGGGGTTCACAGTGAATGTGTTGAAGTCCCATCTTCAACCCTCCAACACACAAATATATTTGGGAGCCACTCTCAGTGCTTAAAAAGCTCTAGCCTAGCTCAATGCAGCCAAAATCTGTAATATTCAGGCTCTAATCTCCCAGTTTCAGCCTAACCAGCTCAAGTATAAATACAGCTACTGGGAGTGATGGTGTATTGCATCATGATAGTTCCCCATGCAAGACTTCACAGGCGTCCCCTTCAAGAATGTTTAGTATGTCAGTGGAATTAGTTTCAGGGTCAATTGTCAGATCTTGTGTTGGTGGACGGACACACTTATCGCTCTCTGCAGTGGTGGAATCCACAAAACCTATTCACAGGGCGGCCCTTCATTGACCCAGTTCCACAGACAGTGCTAACAGCAGACACATCGCTCACAGGTTAGGGAGCTCATCTCCGTACTCACACAGTTCAAGGTCTGTGGGGACCATGGGGCAGTAGACCCTAAATGATGCCATCTTGAACCAACCCAGAGGCTGGACAGGTATGAGGGAGCAGGGGCATTGAAGTGATGTGTCACAGTTTGATAGGACAGACAGAGACTTCCTGCCAGCCCCCTACTCAACTTTTAAAAAGTGTTTGTACAGGAAGAGAAGCTATCTCTGGGATGTAGTCTGCTGAGGCAGAAGGTGCTGTAGCTTGGCAATGGCATTTGGAAGGAGGAACCCTCTGACTGCTGCCCAGGGCCCAAATAGCGCCAGAAGAAGAGCCCAGGACCGGGGAGCAGAAGAAGGGGCCTCTGCGCAGGGAGAACAGAGGCTGAGCAGGAAGAACAGGCAAAAGGCTGGCGCAGGGAGCCAGCGAAGAGCTCTCCCTGTAGGATACACCCTCTTGGAGACTCGGAGGGCAAAGCAGAGTGCTCCCAGCCAGAAGCGAGAGGAGACAAAAATGAAGCAAATCAGACTTGGGGAGCCGAGATATGCCCCCCAGACGGTAGGCGGCATTTGACCCCGCCTGGGACCAACAACGAAGCGCGTCGGGCTCCGCAGCCGGTCGCAATCATGTCCCCGGGGTGGGTCAGGCCCTGGGGGCTGCCCCCAGAATAAGGGAATCCAGGGAGCACCATTGTGCTCCCAGTGGAAGTGCAGAGAGGCCAGGAGCCCACCCTGGCCCCCACAGAAGATAGAGGCAGGGGAGCGCCGTCGCGCCCCTGCAAAGATGTAAGTCGTGAAGCGCCGTCGCGCTCTCCATGAAGGTGCCCCGCGGGGGTTTCAGGAGCCCACCCTGGCCCTCGTTGATGCCGAAGTCGGGGAGCGCCATCGCCCTCCCCGTGAAGCAGGGGGAGGGGCCAGGGACCCCATCTCCGGGCCCCGTGCGCAAACAGGCAGCAGGGAGTGCCATTGCCCCCCAGGAAGAAGACTCCGGGACCCCATCTCTGGTCCCCGCAGTGATGGCTGACATGTGGAGGGGATGCCGTCGCACTACCCCGAAGCCGAGAACACTGGACCGTCTCCCCCCCAGAGCGGACAGACCGGAACTGAGTTGCCGGCTCCCGAGGCAGCATGTGTGGGTGCTGGTCAGATGGGGAGCCAGCGTGGGCAGCAGAGGGTGGGCTCCCCGGGCAGCCCTCCAAAGAATTGCCATGCGGGGGTCCCGGCTGGGACCGGGCCCCTGAGGATGGCCACAAGCGGTGCGAGGGGCCCGGGTGAGACCGCGCCCCGGAAAAGAGGAGGAGCGGCCGTGGGTGGGTTCCCCGAGCTGCCTACGCTCACCTGGGGGTCCGGGTGGGACTGGGCCCCCCACGAGACCCAAGAAGCGGCCGGAGGCTCACATCGCAGCTCTCCCCGGAACAGCAGGAGAGCCGCTAATAAAATATTCATAAGAAGGAGCTTGAAGCACCCCATAATATCTTGCAAGTTATCGTTTTGGGTGCTTGGTGGCCCCCAGAGGAGGGGGTCACCCCCAACTGTGAAAAGGTGCTGGTGGAGAAGCACAGGCTTCCCCCCAACATGAAGAGACATTCCCCCCCTAAGTTCCCTGGGGATTTAAACGGAATAACCCCTCAAGGGCTCAGCTAGCATTTAACACCTTCTGAGCTGGAACTTTTGTTGTACAGCTGAGGGTGTATTGCGAAGTGCATCATGGAGTGAAGGGCAGAGGTGGGGATGTCTGACGAAGGGCATCCCATGGAGGTGAAGAGGTGTAATTGCACTGAAATGCATTTACTAATGGTTATTTCTTTTAGAGGGACTGACAGTACATGATAAAGGTGATGTTACAAGCAAAGTCGGGTTATGTTGTCAGACATTCCTGCTAGGGTGTCTGGCTGTATATGCAGTAATCCTGAGATTTCATCTGTGATACCTTTAGGGGTTGTAATTGCACTGCATTGTAATGATACCCAAATGTGATGAGTACCCTCATTCTAAAGTGATGCTTAAACATGTATTCTTGCTGCTGCGCTCAGGTGAAGAACCCAGACTGCTAGCCCTTAAGATATAGAGGTGGATACTTTATGGTCAGTAGGAAATGCTCAGTCAGGGTTATGTGTCACCAAGGCACAGTTACCTATTTCAAATGCTTGTTGAGATAATGGGGGGGCCGCCACTGGGATGGTGCCAGTGCGCGGGCCCTAGTTCCAGGTTATGTTCAACTACCTCCATTGGGGGCAAGATAATGTGCATACATGGGAGTGGTGGTACTGGACCCCACCCTCTGTGGGAGGGGTGGAGATCTTATGCAATGTCACAAAGTAATTCCAACAGCTTATGTATATTTGTAAATTGGTGCATAGTATTGAGTAGTGTGTTTGTTTAATAAATGTACTCTTACTTTTATAAAGCAAAGTACAGACTGGACAATCAATTATTGAGTGTTATTTCTGCGCACCTGCAAATGGTGATTACTAGCCCTCACCACCTCCCTTGAGTAAGTCTCAGACTGCTCTGCAACGCTACCCTCTGAGAGTCAGGAGCTACAGTTGGGTGTTTGGTTCCCAGTGAAGGACAAATGTAGTCATGTTATTTGTGCAGGCCTCACAGATGCTGCCTCGTTTTCCAACATTGGTGTCTAGCGGCAGGAAACATAGTATCCCACTCTGGTGCGCATTTATAGCGTTTGATAAGTCCAGTTTTTGACACACATTATCTATGCAGTAATGAGCAAATGGAAGAGGGCAAGGCTCTGAGAAGAGTTCAAAGTTTGGTTATGTGAACTAGAAGTATGGGAAAGGAAAGCCCTGCGCACATTTATGTCATGCGAATATAATATGGTTCAAATGTAAACTGTATTGCTATGACGGACATTGCGTTAATTATCATGCGCTAGCGGGATGGTTCTTTCCAGGAAATGATTGCATACATATGTTCTAAGCCATATTGTACACCTTTGAACTCTAACACTACACGCACTACACCTGCATGAGGAGGGTGTCTCCTCAAGAGATAGGGAAAGCAACTGATACCTACATCACAGGTGGGGGTGTAGTGGTGGATTGACCTTTGTGGGGGACAGGAGAGAGAGGCGGTCCTGGGAGATTCCTATGGTTTTTAAAGGCAGTCAGGGTTTCCACAGAAGGGACCCCAGGTATCCTTCCCCCACTGAAAGTTTACCTGCCATTGGTGCAGGCCAAAACTACTAAAAGTGTGGGGCAGGAGGTTTCTTTACTCCAGGTAGCAACACCCCAGGGGCTCCCATGGTGGGGGACCCCAAAAAACCTTTCCCACGGTGGGAGGAGGGTGTGCTAGAGTTGAGTGTCCGTCAGGCCCCCAGGTTAACTGGTGATGAGGTGAGAAACCCAGGGGTGGTCCCTGGTAGTGGGTGGCCCCAAAGGAGGGTGGTTCTTGAGTGATGGTATGTAGTGGTAGCCCCTAGGTACACTAGGTGGGCTAGGTAACTGACCGAGTCGAGATCGAAGTGGGGGTGATGTACTCCCTGGTTTTGAGCTTGGACGTCACCCTGGAGCTAGTGTGGTGAGCCTGAGGTGGTGGCTGGTGTGATGCCTGGCCAGGTGACCAGTCAGGTGGGTCCTAGGGGATTTATATCCCAGGACCGGAAGCATGAGGGTGGTCCCAAGCTCGAAGCAGGAGGTGGATTTATGCAAGGTAGTTCCACCCTGGACACAGATGGGGCCCATCTTAAGTGAAGAGACTCTGGTTTCCCCCAAGGGGTGGTGCAGGCCTAGCCGGAATCTTTAGGGTCCCTGGCTGTGTGTGGTAGTACTACCCTAAAGGCAGGTGGGGCGTATCTTAAGTGAAGGGACCCTGCTCTTCAGAATGAGTAGTGTAGGCCATCTAGGGAACATGTGGGTCCCTGGACGGTCTCCCAAGGCACCTCCGGGAGACCAGGAAGCGCCATGAGAGGTGGGCCTGGGTGTAGCTAACTTGCGTCCCACAGGCTCTCTAAGGGTTCTCCGGGAGGAGAGCGCTCCTCTCGGAGGGAAGGGTGCATAGGCCTTGTTCTCGCAGCGGAGAACAAGGACGGGGTCTACGTTCCCAGGGTAGTTTCCGTGTGGAACTACTGACGGGGGGAATGAGCTGTAGGATGTCTGATGAGGCACCCTCAGTGCTCCTCCCTAGCACTGCCAGTGTGGTAGTGAGGCCGGTATGAGGTCCTATTCTGGGAGCCAGGCCAGTGGCCAAACAAGCTTTTCTGTGTGGGAAAAGAATGAGTGGCTGTGCTTTCTTCAGGGAAGACAGTCATCCCAAAAGGGTGGTGGCAGCATAATAACCCCAGCAGCAGGCTGAGGCTGAGGGTGAGGGTCCAGAGAGGTTGCATCTATGGGGTGCAAGGACCAAATGGAGAGAGGATACTGGATGGAACAAACTCCGGAAGGGAGACCAGCAAGTATCCCAGGGATGGGATGTAGACCTATCCCAGAAGACCGTATCAGTGCTGAGGCAATCTACCCTTGTCCAGAGAAGCGGTAGGCATAGTGTTGCATACCCAAGGGAAAAGGTGGGCCTAGTTAGGCTGAGTCCATGTAGACCATGGGTGACCTAGAGGTATCTTACCTAAAGCCTGGAGGGTTCTTATGGTAGTCTGGGATCCCTGTCATGGGTGGAGATTTCATGAATGGGAAGAGTAGGTGGTCTAAGCGGATAACTGGTGAGCCAGAGTCAGAACATCCTGAGGAGAACTGCCCATGGCTCTCAATGCGCCTGATACATCTTTAAATTGCAGCTATAAACGTTTTCCTTCTTCTCCGGCTAAAGCACCAAAACAGGTCACAGCTCAAGACTGAAAACAAGGCTGCTCTCAGGCACTGGTGGAGAGCAGCAGTCAGGTAACTCACCCTGGGGTTATACCATCTCCAGAGACACATTGGCCATTAGTTGTTATTCAAAGAGTCTGTAAAGGCCTGGACTTGATACTAAACAGGACTGAAAACAAAATGTAATTTTTTAATTTGTAATATGCCACTTCTGGATATGTTTATTTTAAGTGTTAGTCACTCATTGATCACCTCCAGAGTACTTTTAAAACTGCTTTATATTTATATTTGTTCTTTGTGGTATGTACAGATACAACGTAAAAATTCCAACTTTAAGTGAATTTGCTAATTTTTGTACCTTCAGAAACATCAAAATATCTGCCCTGTGCTCATTTGATTTCAGCAATATGTGCTGATAAGAGTAATTTTTAGAAAGAAACAGGTTCAGCTGTTGCTCACATGAAGAAGGGGAAGGACACAGGCCATGACAGAGTTCCAGGGCATGTCTATCGCCCATAAATTCTGAACTGATTCCAGCCTGGAGGAATGTACCTAATAGCATATTGCCGAATTGCCAAACGTCACTCTATAGTGGAGAGAGCAAATATAGTAGTGATATTAAAACCCATTTATAACCCAGTCAAGTGTGAGGCTTACACACAGATCTTGTTGAATTGTGATTACAAGGTATTTGAAGGCTTGCATGGGTTGCTGGAAAATTTATAAGTAGAAACACAAAGGGATATCTTTCCAGACTCCTGAGGCGTGAGCCGGGAGCTTAGTTAGCACTTATCCATAATATTTGTTGCATTGCTGCCATTGTTTTTACGTGCGCTCACCTAAACGCACTGTTTTTTTAAAAAGTCTTCTGTTGCTGTTTCTGGGGGAAGCGTTTTGGTGGAAAGGGCGGGAGGGCACTGCTTAAATCGGGTGGGGGCTCGGACAGACTGTTGCGGTTCCCAGGAGTGGCTGGAGTGTTTCCGCCATCTTGGGAGGAACAGGTGGGTTAGCGGGCTAGTGGGTGCAGCCTCCCTTGCCTGATCATCAGTATCACTATAAATGTGGACACTTAGGCGCCCGCGCAGCGGACACGTGCAGCGGGCGCGCCGAAGGCAAGCCCGTCTGTGCCCATCCACGCCGGGCCGTCGCCTGTCGTCAGGACCCCTGCATCATTTACAGGTGAATTGCTCAGATATACACGGGAAAAGCTTCTGGGTATGGCCTCCAAGTGCTCTTCGTTACCTTGGTCCTATCAGGAGCTGAGTTTTGAGTGTGAATTCTGTGCTTTCAAGCTGGATTCAGGGAAGCAGTCTTTGTGTTTACCAGACTTCACTGAATACAGGTTCCTTAGTCTGAACTGTTGTTCCTTGGTGAGGCATCATGCTGAGGTATTTGACCTCTTAATAGATGAGTCCCCTGATGCTCTCTTTCTTACAGAAACCTGGCTCATCCAGGACGCAGTGGCAGAGCCATTGTTAGCCCTCCCTGATGTCTATGTGCTAAAAACTATTAACAGAGGAGGGGAGGAGGGGCGGCATCGCAGTGGTGGCTAAGCAAGCCTATGCTGTTAGCCTGGGCAAGGAGTGGATAGCGGGTTGTGAAAGTGCTGTGTTCAAAATCAGTTTTGGCTGCAACTTCACAATGTCCGGTCTCTTAATCTATAGACCCCCCGTGCCATCAGGTCTGTTTCGAGAAGATCTAGTGAGCAAAATTGGACAATTGGACAGTAAGGCGGCTAACTTTACCATTCTGGGGGATCTCAACCTTCGTCTTGAGAAGGGGGGAAGGCCGAGATTGCCTGTTTTCTGGCGGACCTGGAAGCCTTCCAGTTGTCACAAAATGTTCTCGAGGGCACTCATTTGGCTGGTCACTTGTTAGACCCCATTTTTTCTAATTTGAGTTGTTTAAAAACTTTTCCCCTGGCTCCTCAGGCTTGGACGGATCATTCACTGGCCACAATCTCTCTGCAGTTGCAGGATAGAGTTGATGTGTCCCATCCAGCCCCAGTGAAAAAACGTCCTTGGCGTTAATAGGACCATGATGTGTTAGCTACCTGGTTAGCGGAGCATAGACCTCAACTTCCAGCAGATATTGAGGGGGCAAACTTGTGTTTCCAAGACTGGCTGTTGGCCGGTTTGGATAGTTGTATCCCGGCCAAGCGGGGTGGAAAAGGACATGGGCCCTCAAACCCATGGTTCAATGACTCGCTAACTCAGGCAAAGAAGGGGGACAAACAGCTGGAGCATGCCTGGCGCCGCTCCTACGAGGCCTTCGCAAAAGTTGAATATTGAGCGGCGGTTAAGGAATATCATAAGCTCATTCGAAGAGCTCAGGCCTAGTTCGTAGCCAATAAGATTCTGGCTAGTTCTAATCCCGCAAAGACAATTTTCTCCCTGCTCAAAAATATGAGTGTGGGCTCTACCAATGCCTCTCCTATAGCCTCCAACCATCAATGAGAGGTATTAGCGCACCACTTTGGGAATAAAGTTGAGCAGATCTTTCAAGGCCTTTCTAAGGAGGCAGTTCCTATTGAGGAAACTATGTCTGGTGTGGTGGATATCATGAAGGGCAACTGTTTGTCATATTTTTCTTTACTGACGCCTCAGGAATTTGAGATCCTGTGCCTTAAAATTAAGTCAGGCTCCCCAGCTGACCCGATGTCATCTGCCCACTTCTGCCAGTTCCATTCGTCTATTGCCCCCGTGGGTCTAGAATTGGACAATCTGTCTCTGAGGCTAGCCTCTGTCCCCAGGGCATGGAAGCACGCTTAAGTCATTCCTTTGATAAAAAAGTCGTCTTTTGACCCGGAAGATCCTGGCAACTTTCACCCTATTTCCCAGCTGCCTTTTCTAGCTAAGCTGGTGGAAGCGCACGTGAACTCCATCCAATCTGAATTTATTGAAAAGTATAACATATTTGATTCATCTCAGCTTGGGATTCACTCACGCCATAGCACTGAGTCAGCGCTTCTGGCAGTAACGGAATCCATTCAGAGTAGGTTGGATGTGGGAGACTATGCGGCCTTGGTCCTGTTGGACCTAAGTGCCGCTTTCGATATGGTGTCTCATATGATCCTTCTCGAATGCCTCCGAGAAGTTGGGTTCAGGGGCGGTGCCTTGGATTGGATTTGGTCTTTTTTAGAGGGGCGGTCCTTCCAGGTCTCAGTGCCACCTTTCCATTCCTAGGATTATGCCCTGTGCCAGGGGGTACCACAGGGCCCTATTTTAAGCCCGCTCTTGTTCAATCTTTATGTGAGACCTCTGGCGGAAGAGGCTAAAGGAAGGGGGTTGTCCTTGGTGTCGTATGCTGACGACACCCAGTGGGCAAGTGCCTTTTCTAATAACTGCTGTGCCAACTTGGAGAAGTTTAAGGAGGATCTGTCAGCCATTTCATGTTGGATGAGGGCAAACTGTCTTCAGTTAAATGCCAGCAAATCTGAGATTTTATTGCTTGGGAAGGATCAGGAACTTTAGTCTGAGCAGTGGTGGCCTGACCATCTTAACCCCTTCGCTGCGGATGACAAAGCCAGCTCGTCATGGGCGTTACCTGCGCTACGCGGATGACGAGCTGGCTTTGTCACAAACCGCGCGATTTTCAAATTTCAGCGCACAGCGGGAAAACCCGTAGCGCGCATGCGGTTAAACTCGCCCCGTCACCCAAGGAGGCTGTCAAGAACCTGGGTGTTTGGTTCGACAATGGATTAATATTTGAGAAACAGACAAAAGCTGTTGCCACTGTCTGTTTTGGGCTTTGAGAGGGCTGAGACCCTTGCTTGCTTTTTTTCCTCCCAGAGTGCGTCAGACTACTGTGCAGGCATCCATTCTTTCCAGGCTTGATTATGGTAACTCCCTATACTTGGGCGCTAACAAAGCCAGCATTAAATGCTTACAGAGGGTTCAGAATGCAGTGGCACGTCTCTTAGTGGTCCTACCTAGATCTTGCTCAGTGGCACATGTGCTTCCCAAGCTTCACTGGTTGCCCATTAAAAAGCGCATTCAGTTTAAGATATTGTGCATTTCATGTAAAATCTTGATGCACCAAGCCCCTGTTGGGATATCTTGTCTGCTGATGCCCTATGTTCCTAGGCGCACACTGAGATCTGCTGACCGTTCACTTGTCTGTGTCCCTCGAGTTTGGAGATCGAGGGCAGAGGGCCGTTCGTTTCGCCTTCTAGTGGCTAAACTTTGGAACTCTCTCCCAGCAAACATTAGAGGTATTCCCAATCTCTTGACGTTCCGCAAAACCATAAAAACCTGGCTGTTCCCATTATCTGATGTTTAAGCGCTAGGTGAGCTCCCTGTTTCTGTCTCTGGTTTCTGGTTGTGATGGGGCACCTCGTTGCTGAGGCAGCCAAGCGCATTACTAGTCCCAAATGAATAAATAAATAAAAAATCTCAGAGAGGGAGATGGGACAGCTGTTCCACCCAGTGTTGGACATAATTGATCTTTTCGAGTGCCCCTTTAGCGATAGTAGCGGTTGATGCTTCCAAAACCTTTAATAAGGTACAGTGGAAATATTTGTGGCATTCTATCAAAGTGCTGGGCGGTGCAGCTCCAGATCAGTCAAAACGTCGTCTTTTCTACCTTACAAAACACTTAGCATTACAATCGCGACATTGTGAAAACACGGAAAAGATATCCCCATGATCCTCGTGTCAATCCTACCCCACATATGTTCACAATAGGGACCCTTGACCTGCTGATAAGAGGGGAGGGTAATCACGCAGCTGAGTGTTCCGCCAACTTTTAGGATGTGTGCGCCTGATCATAACCCAGGGGGTGGGGTGGCCAGGATCAATAGTGGGTCCTTTGAAGAGGAGTGATTCCATACAATAAGCAGTAAACAGTATCTCCTGGCTTAGGCGATGACCTCAGACATGTGTGGACAGTCAATCGCGGAGGGAGGGTTTACTAACAGAGGGGTTATTCATGACAGGAAAGGAGGTGCTGGTCAGGCGCGGCCGTGACTCCCAAGGACAGGGTCTTGTGGAAGAAAAAGGGTTTATGACTTGCCCGTGTGAGGGAGAAGGGAGGGGGAGCCAGGGTGTGCACAGGGACAGAGTCGCATAGAGAGAGAGAGATCTTATGACCCGTACATGAGAGAGCGGGGGCAGTCAGGTGCAGCTGGGGAGGGCTATGTCAGTTAAGGCGAAGGATGCCTCTTCAAGAGGGAATGGGGGGTTTGCGTGGGTCAAGCAGGAGGGTTGCCTTTCAGGGCAGGGTCGCGCAGAGGGAGAGGGTTTCATAGTCTATGCATGTGAGAGAGGGAGGGGGTTCAGATACGCGCAGAAGGGAAGCCGGTGATTCTAATGAGCAGGCAAAAAGGCCAGGGTGCCTAAAGTGGCTGTCATGTACATATGGGTGCGGGTTTTTACTGGCGGAGTGATGCGGTCAATATTTTACGGTATTCATGGTGCTTACAGGGAGAGGAGCGGGAAAATGGAATAATGAACGCTGTTTATGTACATCAATTTCTCAAATTTCCACAGTCGCCCCTTTTTACATTACAGAGTTCATTTTTGTAATTGATGGGGGTACAAGTAAACAGGCGTGGTTGAAGAATTAGCATTTGTCAATACTAACATTGTCATATAATCATGGACAGTTGATGTGATGGGCAGAATGCAGCACATAGGAAATTGCATTTGTCGAGTTCCTAACATTCAAACGCACTACATAGCATAAATGTATCTGACTTAAAAATGTGACCAACGAACATTTTGACCAAGTAGTTGAGGGCGGAATTCAGTTCAATACACAAGATCTCTTCGTCACAGTGTCTTTTTAGCAGTGAGCCATCACTGGTAGGCTCTAGTCCGTATCCTTTCGTTGGCGCTGTTGAGCACCGGCGGTGGAGCTATAGGTCCAGCTCGCATTCAACCTTTCGCGTTGCAAGGTGCGGTCTGTCCTCTGCTGTTAGACCACAGTCCTGTTCCCTAACCAGTCCTTTTAGTGGCGCCTTATGCTCGGCACCTATATTTCCGTGGCAACACCCTATTCCCACCTGAATGCCGTTCTTCCTTTTGGCGTGAAGTCACATGGAAAAGAGGGTGTGTGTGGTTCAAACAGTCGATAGGAGAGAGGGCGGAGTTGGGGCAGAGTTCCTGGGACACACAAAAGGGACCAAGGGAGCAAATGATAACAAGCAGGCAGGCCCATCAATCGGGCCCAAAGAAGGGGGACGGAGACTCCAGGCACACGTGGGTTAGCAGACGGAGGGCTTCAGGGCAGCCTGTCAAGTTTCATTTTCCACGTTTGAAATTGCTGTCTCGTCCCGTATCTCGTTGCTCTGCAGCTCCACCTTTGGTCGAGGACACATGTGTCTCAAGATCTGCAGCTAGGCTGTACGTCACGTCCGACCCTTCTCCTCCAGTGATCGTGAATCTTTGAATAGGTACAAAACAAGCTTTTAGAGAACTGGTAGACGAAGACATTTATGCATGTGAATTCCTCCCTTAAACCTACGCACTTGGGAGATACGCTCATCGGTCACAGTCAGAGGTCTATTACCAAGCAGTGCATATGTCGGCATTCCTACTGAGTTCATGCCAAGTTTATTCATCGTCCTATTTATAACTCAAGTGGGGATAAATAAGATTCCCATCAACTGTGCATTTCATCATATTCAACATTTCGGAACATTTCCCTTCAAGGCTGGCTAACCTTTTCAAACAGGGCGGGGGCGCTATCATCGAGAGTCAGGTAAAACAGTTTTTCTCGATGGACGACAGTTACTCATGGTCATCATGTTTATATCTGGGACAGCAGCTGGAGTCTATCAAATGGAGCGGGGAGGCTTCGGGCGCTCGCGCTTGGGTGCAAAAAGGGGGGGGGGCAATCTGGGCATTGGAGGTCAATCTAGACGTTGGCGTTCGTCTCTTGATGAACAAAACAATAAGGTGCCATAGACATACAGTTCCCCTATAAAGGCCAGATTGGGGGACCTTAGTCGTCTTACCTGTCCTTTCCTTCTCAGCCAATTCGAGTTCATTCATTTTGCAGAAAGGAGAGGTAGTAATATGGCGAGATACAATCATTTTAGTTTCGGTCAATTTCGCTGAACACCTTTGCGTTCAATAAGTATCCAATCAGACTGGTGCCAGAGAGGCACGATTTTTACCAAAAAAAGGAAGAGGAAATAGGGAGACTCTCATAGAGAGTGAGAGTCGTCCGCAATCTAAACGAGCCATTCGGTACACGTATGACATGTAGAGAGAGAGAGAGAGAGAGAGAGATAGGAAAAAAGGGGGGGGGAGAGAGATAAAGAAAGAGAGAGACGTGTACAAAAATAGGTCATTTAGTGCGTTCACAACACAGAACAGCAGGGGGTCAGGTAACGGAGAGACGCAAGCAAAGGGAGAACATAAACCCCTACAGTACACACACACAAACTCAGACGAAGGAAGACAGTACATGTATTACATATATAAGACATTCACAACAAAACAGAAAACAACAGTTGGCCAACAAAATCTATTTTTTATATCCTACTTATCTTTACTATCCTATTTACCTACGTGCTTAGTTCTTTTTACCTCTCCCTCCTTTTCCCTCTCGCTTGTTATCTCTTCGAGCGTTCTCAATTGCCAATACTTACACCTCGGTTAGTCGATCAGAAATTAACCTGGTCGTGCTATTTACCCATGGTTGGATCTTAAACCATTTTTCAGTTTCTTCCTTTGGTGGGAAGTTCTCCAGGCTGAGGCAACGGTAAGTATTGATCGGGAGAACAGTCGGACAGCTTGGCTAGGTCTATAAGAGTGTGAGAAGGGGGCAGTACATTTTGAACATCAGCAACATTTCTAACTTCCCAGACGGGTGGTGCCTTGGTAACCCTTACCCGTGCACTTTTCTTTGTCCTTTCCCTATCTAGTCAAACGTCTAGTTACATTATCTAACGTGTTATTTCGAGTCAATTTTCGTCATACAGTACCCGTCAAGTCTCTATGTCAGTCCATCCTCCCAGTCGCTATGTTCTAAGGAGGAACAGTCATATTTAAGTCTACGTCTTTTAAAAACTTATCGTCATAAGGACTATGCTCATATTCCCTTCTTCCCTTGTCGTCGGTGGTTCGATCATCGCTCTCCCATACTTCAGCCGACGTTCCGACGTGACCTGCAGAAGGGAGGAGAAAGAAGGGGTGGGGGGGCAGCATTCAAACCACATCAGCATGCAGTAATCCGAAAATGGTTTTACCTACCACATACTTGACCTATCTCCACGTATTGCATTTCTTTACCATCTCGGCGTTTAAGCCCAGAGGGACCAGTAATGTCAGATAGATAATCATTGACGATCTGCGTATCTACATGAGTTACTTGGTCGCGACCCCTTTTGGTTATGTGCAAGGGTGGCGGTCAGGCGGCATTTCTGTGGTGTCGTTTTAAGGGCGTCTAAAACACTTTTCCGGCTGCCTGTGACACGTAATGTAGCTGCTAAATATCGGGTCCTTTTTAACCTTCAGCCTTCATCATACTTTCTCGTTGCTCACAGTAGTAATACATTCAAAACTCATTAATGCAACCGTTACAACTATGCTTTCTTTTTCAAAATACTTTTAATAAAAAGAGTTGGTGTATAAATACAGGCCTACAACCCAGTGGACCGGCCACGGAGCAGATTGGAACTGTACATAAGAAGAACGAAGTTGGTGGCAGTTCATTGCATAAAGTGCGGCAGTGCAATAAAATCGTATCGAACTTTCCTACAGAGCAAGCATGATGCATGTCAAGAATTCAGTTTTTCAATTAATTCATTAATTCATTATCCAGATGCTCATTCACCGTCTAAATTACACCAATTCATTGTTCCCAATCATAATTAGTACCCACCCTAAATCAGTTCATTGTCCAAACATATGATCAATATCTGTATTGCTTTCTTCTCTAAGCACATAATCACTATCCATCTTATCGACTTTCATTGTCCAAAAATGCATACATATCTCACAGCATCAATATTCGAGCAATCCGGGTGAACAGGGAGTTCGAAAGTTTCGTTTCGTGTATCGGCGCCATTTTGGGCGAGGTCAGGCAGGTTCCAGTATAGTCAGAATGTCTCCAATGACTCATGGTTGGACCAGAACCTTCCGTTGGTAGTTCAAAAAGTGTTTCGCAATGTGGTAACAGTCTAACAATATGGACCATCAGTCAAAGAGTGGGGAGGGCGGCAACAACTTTCCTACCGGGTCATTTTGGTGTTCCACCGGAACTGAACAAGTCTGTACCTTGGCTGTGTTTTAGCCATTTCCAAACTGAAGCTGGCGCCGGCAGGAGTGCGTCGATGTCGCGGGTCCCAGTGAGGGGGACGGGGGCGCCCATGCAGAGGGGTCGGGGGGCCCCCCGGCTCTCATAGAATCTTCAAAGTTGAGGAGAGAAGGCATGGGGCGTGTGCCCGTCCCGGGCAAAAGACCGCTTTTCGATGTGGACCCTCTTTAAGCAAGAGCGTTGGGGTGTCGCTGGAAGCCTCCACCTGGAGGGAGGTGGGGGAGGCTCGTTCGCGCCGCCTCCCCCTTCCAGCGACCCCGCGCCGATCCTCGGCTCCGCCGCTTCGGTATTGGCCGTGCCGGCTATTGAAGATGGGGGGGGGTGGTCGGTGGCTGAGGCAAGACAGCCCCCCCCCTTGACATGTGGCGGGACTACCTGAAACTATCCAGGGGTTGACATGTGGCGGGACTACTTGCAATTGTCCAGGCGTCGACATGTGGCGGGACTACCTGTAAGCGCCGCCGTCCTCGCCTTGGCTTCGGCCTTCTTTGCGGGCCGGATCAGGCGAGAGAGGGAGAGGGGGGGGGTGGTCGGTGGCTGAGGCAAGACAGCCCCCCCCCGTGGCCTGCAGGGCAGCAGAAGAGGAGAGAAGGAGAGGCCATAACGGTTTTCTGGGCCGTCCGCCCCACAGCCTCCCCTTCCGACCTCGGCCAGGCGAGCCCCGCATGCCTTGAGGCCTCGCCTTCCGGATGGGCGTAACCGCGGACCTGTGGCACTTCGGGAGTTTCCGGAATGGGGGTAGGTACCTATTGATTTGTATCTATTTCATGTGACCGTTATTTGGGCGTGGTGGGCAATGAGGCAGACATGTTTGGAGCAGGAGTAGGCAGCGGAACCTAGCTACCTCGTGGCTGTCTTGCTGTCAAATTTTTCGCCATTTTATATTTCTTATTACGAACTGTTTCTAATGTTTCTTATTTTTAGTGAAGTCAAAAGCTCATCAGGGGGTTACTGACTTAGCCTGATTTCTTTTTATTTTTATTTTTCTTTTCCTTAGCGTGTTTCGAGCTAAAGTTTCTTGTTAACAGGGTACGGTGATCACTTCATATTTTTATGTGTCCTTTTTATTAGGGGTACTCCTGGACGGACCAGATGAGTTACCTCCAATAAATGGTCCGGGGTGGAACTAGATTATCGATCAAAGGGGAACATATATTCCTTCATTAGGGTATCATCCTGGACAGACCAAACGATGTACTTCCACTTACTAGGGTAGCCTCCTGGACGGACCAGATGGTCTACTTCCACTAAATGACCCATGAGTGGGGAGCATATGTCCTCCATAAGGGTAGCCTCCTGGACGGACCATGCGAGCTACCCCCCAAATAAACAATCAGTGGGGAGTGGGTAGGACTGACAAATTCACAAAGGGGCATAACCTACCCTTTACTACTTGCAAAGACTAGACAGAATATTTCTATTCCACGTTGTTTGCAAATAGAAAATACCTCAAACGAAACAATTCCTGGAACAATGTCCAGGCAACCAATCAATCAGTGGGGAGAAAAACAGGCATGACGGATTACAACGGGGACAAACGTCTGCATTACCTGCCCTTCGCTATCCATAAAGGAAGACAGAATATTTCTATTTGTCTCTGTTTGTAGACAGGGAAGATCTCAAAGAGCAACAATCGATTATTAATCGATTCCAAACAATCAGTGGGGAGAAAAGTAGGCATGACGGATTACAACGGGGACAAAAGTCTGCATTACCTACCCTTCTCTATCTGCAAAGAGGGGCGAACGTTCCTATTCACCGCCGTTTGCAAACAGAGAATGTCTCGTTCTCAAGAAGAGAACCAATATTTCAAGTAGCATCCAAAGCTAAATGAACCAATAACAACAATATCAGTATTCAAATACCGATTCCAATACAATCAATCAACCAATCAGGTGGATAGAACCACCCTACCAATCAGGTGTAAAAACACCCTACTTAATCTTACCCGGACCGGACCATGCGGATAGTTCTTCGTCTTCCCCTTCCAGCGCCCGATCGTTCTCTTACTCTATGTAGCATTCCTGTGGGATTCCAGTCAGGACAGTAGGTCACTCGAGAGAGGTCCGTTCAGAATCGGTGAAGTTCATTTAATCGGCAGCCGGACGAGGGCCCTCTCAAGGCAGGTATACTCCGATCATTTAGATATTCACCTCATCGTCTGGATCTCTCTTACTGGACCTCATGTCACTGATGGACCCCGCGTTGGGACGCCAATTGTAAAATGTGGTTCCATACTAGTATCGATGCCCGGATGGCTGGCGCAAGTCGCCTCTTAGTTCCCATTCTGAATAGTTACCAAAATAAAGAGACGGGCGCTGGAAGCCGGAGTCACAAGAACAGGCTTTATTACTCATGAGGAGAGCCTGTCATTTCAGACACGAAACACAGTGTCTTTCGGGAGGTGCTCTAACAAGTGAGCTGAAACGTCGTCTTTTATACCTTACAAAACACTTAGCATTACAATTGCGACATTGTGAAAACACGGAAAAGATATCCCCATGATCCTCGTGTCAATCCTACCCCACATATGTTCACAATAGGGACCCTTGACCTGCTGATAAGAGGGGAGGGTAATCACGCAGCTGAGTGTTCCGCCAACTTTTAGGATGTGTGCGCCTGATCATAACCCAGGGGGTGGGGTGGCCAGGATCAATAGTGGGTCCTTTGAAGAGGAGTGATTCCATACAATAAGCAGTAAATAGTATCTCCTGGCTTAGGCGATGACCTCAGACATGTGTGGACAGTCAATCGCGGAGGGAGGGTTTACTAACAGAGGGGTTATTCATGACAGGAAAGGAGGTGCTGGTCAGGCGCGGCCGTGACTCCCAAGGACAGGGTCTTGTGGAAGAAAAAGGGTTTATGACTTGCCCGTGTGAGGGAGAAGGGAGGGGGAGCCAGGGTGTGCACAGGGACAGAGTCGCATAGAGAGAGAGAGATCTTATGACCCGTACATGAGAGAGCGGGGGCAGTCAGGTGCAGCTGGGGAGGGCTATGTCAGTTAAGGCGAAGGATGCCTCTTCAAGAGGGAATGGGGGGTTTGCGTGGGTCAAGCAGGAGGGTTGCCTTTCAGGGCAGGGTCGCGCAGAGGGAGAGGGTTTCATAGTCTATGCATGTGAGAGAGGGGGGGGGGGTTCAGGGAGAGGGAAGCCGGTGATTCTAATGAGCAGGCAAAAAGGCCAGGGTGCCTAAAGTGGCTGTCATGTACATATGGGTGCGGGTTTTTACTGGCGGAGTGATGCGGTCAATATTTTCAGTTAATAAGAACATTGAACCAAGTTGATGCTAGAATCCAATTCACGCACAAGATAAGCAAGGATGTCATTGACTTTCTAGACGTCAGAATCACCAAGACAGAAAGTGGCTTTGAAACAGCATTATACACAAAACCCACAGACCGGAACAGTGCTCTCAGCTACACGAGCTTTCACCCTAAGAGCCTTATTAGAAATCTGCCGGTGTCTCAATTTATACGGATCAAACGAATATGTTCAGACGCACGAACATGTGAAAGCACACTTGCTAATCAAGTACAAAAGTACAAGGAAAGAGGATATCCGTCTGAGGTACTACAAGAGCAATTGAATAAGGTTCAACAAATGAACAGATTGGAGCTGTTGAAACCCAGAAAGAAAGTAACACAGGAAAGAATGGTATTTGTAACCAAATACACAACTTTATCTTCAAAAATTAAAAACATAGTCAACAAAAGATGGGAACTATTATCAATGGAACCTGATTTCAACGGAATATTCAGAGAACCTCCTTCACATGCATACACGAGAGGATCAAATTTAAGGGAGAGACTGAAACATAAACAACAACCAAAATCGTTAACAGCATACAAAGGAACAATCAGATGTTTAAATTGCACAAATTGCAACAATGTGATAACAGGAAACACATGCACCCATCTGACAACAGGAAGACCAATACAGTTAAAACACACTAGTGACTGTAACACGGGAAATGTTGTGTACGCAATTAAATGCCTATGTGGCAAAATGTACATTGGCAAAACGGAACGCAAGGTAAAAACGCATATAACAGAACACAAAAGTCGAATTCGTAATGAAAATTTAACTTCACCGTTGGTGCAACACTGGAGGGAGGAAAAACATACCATCTCACAGTTAAGATTTCTAATCATAGAACATGTACTAATTAAACAAGGCATAGACAATCACCAAAGACTATTGCAGCGAGAATTGTTTTAGATTAAGTATCCAAAAACGTTGGTACCAACAGGTCTCAACGATAAATACGATTTGTCATGTTATCTGTAGGTTAAATTGAATTAACCAAGACGACTTGTCATTCAGGCAACATATCTTTTAAATAGAAGATAGAGACATGACATATGTTCATAACACTATATATTGAAATCACAAAGTTATGATTTATAAGAACTGTACATATGTTGAGTATTGTACAACATGCAATTTTAATGTATCCATAATGTAGCATATTTGTGTTTCATAATATTATGACTGATAATGATAACACATGAGCAAACACAATGATTAATGTGAACTTATGTGAATGGAAATGTGCAAATACGATTTTTTCATAAATGGCAGTTGTAAAATGGGACATTGCACCACCCCCTTTTGTTCCGCTTTTTGCCACCATAAGTGTGGCAGGGTATGCTCAGACGTGAGTCCCTTGTTCACTTTGCCACTGGATTCTATCAAGCCGGGCTGAAGACGGCTGGAATAACAGAAACCGGTCCTCGGAAGCTTGTTTCCGGTCCAGGGAAGACATGGCTTGGCATTTCGGGCTGGACTGTTCCCATGAGGCACAGGGTCAGACTGATTTGCATATAGCCATGTCTGAACTGGGGTGGCAGTGTGGGCTAAAGAACGGTGATGGATTAAACCCAGATCTTTTGACTGGGTGTGAGTGTTTGATTGATTCAGATGCTCCGTCCATCACCTCCCCCTTTTGTACCGCTTTTGGCCGCCATAAGTGTGGCAGGGTATGCTCAGACATGGATCCCTTGCTCACTTTGCCACTGGATTCAAGCAAGCCGGGCTGAAGACGGCTGGTATGCCAGAAACCGGTCCTCAGAAGCTTTTTTCCGGTCCAGGGAAGACATGGCTTGGCAGTTCGGGCTGGACTGTTCCCATGAGACACAGGGTCAGACTGATTTGCATATAGCCATGTCTGAACTGGGGTGGCAGTGTGGGCTAAAGAACGGTGATGGATTAAACCGAGATCTTTTGACTGGGTGTGATGTTTGATTGAATCAGATGCTCCATTCATCACCACCCCCTTTTGTACCGCTTTTGGCCGCCATAAGTGTGGCAGGGTATGCCCAGACGTGAGTCCCTTGCTCACTTTGCCACAGTATTCAAGCAAGCCGGGCTTAAGATGCCTGGAATGCCAGAAAACGGTCCTCGGAAGATTGTTTCTGGTCCAGGGAAGACATGGCTTGGCAGTTCGGGCTGGACTGTTCCCATGAGGCACAGGGTCAGACTGATTTGCATATAGCCATGTCTGAACTGGGGTGGCAGTGTGGGCTAAAGAACGGTGATGGATTAAACCCAGATCTTTTGACTGGGTGTGAGTGTTTGATTGATTCAGATGCTCCGTCCATCACCACCCCCTTTTGTACCGCTTTTGGCTGCCATAAGTGTGGCAGGGTATGCTCAGACGTGAGTCCCATGCTCACTTTGCCACTGGATTCAAGCAAGCCGGGGTGAAGACGGCTGGAATGCCAGAAACCGGTCCTCTGAAGCTTGTTTCCGGTCCAGGGAAGACATGGCTTGGCAGTTCGGGCTGGACTGTTCCCATGAGGCACAGGGTCAGACTGATTTGCATATAGCCATGTCTGAACTGGGGTGGCAGTGTGGGCTAAAGAACAGTGATGGATTAAACCCAGATCTTTTGACTGGGTGTGAGTGTTTGATTGATTCAGATGCTCCGTCCATCACCACCCCCTTTTGTACCCCATTCGAGAGTTGTCCAAATATTGGATCAATCACCGTGTTCGGTGAACCTTGCAGGGTTTTAGGATAAATTATTAGAGAAACCATTACAGACTCCGTGTAAGTTTATGCCCAGACAAGTGCGTTTTTTACAATTTTTCCTGCTAATAAACACTTCACTTACCCCACTCCAACAACTATGTGTGTACGGTAATTCCCAGGATGACTTGATGTATTCTTTACTCAACATTTTTATATGTGCCTGCTGGTATGTGTTTTAGGCAATACTGAAAACGGAAAATTGTAACAGGCAGAGTGAATGTTCCATGTATAATCCATTCAGTTGCTGGTTTTTCAGAGACTGTAAATGGCAACCTTTCCAGTTTTTCAATGCTCAGCAAAGTCTGCTCCCCTCTGTGCCAGTTTGATCTGTTTATCAGTGAGATTGAATTCTGGAAACAGTTACGTAGTATTGATTAAACGCCAAGGCACATAGCCTGAACATAGGTTTTGCAATTTCCAGCCTAATAGTATGATAGAACGTAGTTGCGACTGACCATGTTGCAACAAGACCAAGTCCTGTTCCATGATGTCTATGGCAGAAGACACTATGCTGTCCAAAGAATATATCCTGGATGACAGAGTCGTTAACCCATTGTCAACCACAGAGAGAATTTTCTCTAAATGAATACATTCAATTTCTCTTATTCTTTCTGCAGTCTCTGCTTGCGTAATCTTCCATGCTTCATTATAAGCAGCATATTTACCGGTATACATAAAACATTTATGACGCGGTGTTCTCGGTCCTAGCAAGAATTCCCTAAGATCAGCACCATCTTTAAGTAGATAAGTGTTAGAAATGGGATCCCTGGCTGGCCAGGGCTTTCGCCAAAGTCAGTCAGAGACCACCACTCCTAAGTCAGGGCAAGGGAGTTACACGCCAAGATAACCCCTGCTCAACCTCTAGGTAACGTGGCGCGAGCAGCAAGGCTAAACTTGGAGGCGATATGAGTTAAGTATTTTCGCACGCACCCCAGCAACAACACCCAGGACCCACCACAAAGGAAACTCCACACAAGGTTATATATAAAAATAGCCTTTGTATTACGCCAAAACACATTAGATAAAAACACACACTTTACAATGTGCCAGAGGCACGTGCAGAATTTACAGGGGATATGTACAAGACAGGGCCACCTGGACCACTGTCAGGAATCAGAAGTAACACTTTTTAGATCATAGAATTATCACTGCAGCACAAAAATAACATACAACCAGTCACTACTGGTACCAGGTGAGCACCACCTATGCAACCCTCACTATCTTAGGAGATTACACTAGGGAACCTGGGCTCTGCTAGCACCACCTCTACTAGCAAGAAGGAAACCACCTAAGTATCGCTATACCTGTAGGGGTCTAAGAAGGGAAAACACATGATGCATTATCAACACATTCAGCGGTGTAAAACAAGGCACATGACGTATTCTCAACACATTCAGAGGTGCAGAACAGCAAAACACATGATGAATAAACTACCCATTCAGAGGTGTAAGGAAAGTACAATTGCGCCAAACTCACGTAAGTCACCACCTGTGCCTGTCCCTCGGCCAACTGGCCTTGTTGGGGCTAGGACGCCCTGTGTCCAATGTCAGGGGGGCCTAAACAGAGCAGTTGCCACAAAGTGCTGGGCAACTGGGTAGCACAATGATGAGGGCCAACACGCTGGGGGAGCCTCACAGGCTCTGCAGAATGACTGTCCCCTTGGAGCCTCGCTGGGCTCTGAATACACAATTGGCCCCTGAGCCTCTCTGGGGCTCTAAACACAATGTGGGCCCTGGAGCCTCGGGCCCCTAAACAAATGCCTCCAGAAACAAAGGTAGGACTAGCAGGGGGGGGGCGGGCACCGGCAATGTGCCCCGACGCCCCCTCTAGCAGTAATTGCCCCTTGAGCCTCGCTGGGCTCTGCACAGAATGCCGCCTTGAGCCACACAACCACCCAGGGCCTCGTACTGGAGGGGAGGGGCGGGCACCGGCAATATGCCCCGACTGCCCCCTCCCCTTTGCAGGCACTCACCGGTCTCGTGGCAGCTGGCTGGAGAGCTCCCGCTCCTCGGGACTCTCCTCGGTCGCAGTCTCCTCTGCCCGGCGGCTCTTCACGGGAGCTCCGGCTCCTCGGGGGCTCCCTTTCCCACACTCCTCTCTCTCTTTCTCCAGGGCTCTACCTCGCTCTTGGGAGCCCCGGGGGGGGAAGACCCGGCGCCGGCTCTCCTCGCACCGGAGCGCGGGATGGGACTTCCGGGTTGGCCACGTCCTGCTGCAGCTTGCCTGGCTTCCTGCCTCGGGTGTCCGCCAATGGCAGCGCGGCCCCGAGCAGGGAGGCGGGCACTTCCGGGTCGCACTTGGCAGCGGCCCGGCAACGTTTTTAAACACCTCGGGCTGCGGCAGTGAACTCGATGCTCTAATTTAAATATAAGGCGAGGTGGGCTCTCGCTATAATGGGCACGAAAATAGCGGCACGGTCCCTGGCGAGGTGGGCACTCGCCAGAGGCTTCAAAATCGGCAAATTAGACGGCAAATGCCGGGTGGGCACCGGCTCAGGACAATAAAGCGCCCTGAGGCGCTGGCAGGAAATCGAGCGCACTCTCAGTGCTAGGGGGCTGATCTAGCGCCGCAAATCAAGGGAAGCGCTCCCAGGCGCTCAGAGGGAAATCCACAGCGCTCCTAGCGCTAGCAATAATCCCAGCGCTTCCAGGTGCCCTCAGCAGGGCAGGGTCCCAGGAAAGTTCCTTGTGGAATGTAGGGGGGACAAGGCTGGGCCCAGAGCCAGCACACTGGGTCTCCAGGCAGGGAGACACTCCAAGTGGCGGTCCTCTGGCCCAGCGACCGCAGCAGCCACCCCCTCAGGATCCTGGACAAGAACAACCTCTGTGGGGACACAGCCCCATTTTTATACACATAAATCCTTTGTTTGGAGGTGCAGGGTGGGGGAGAAACCAGTCGCAGCTGGTTTGGGAGTACCCTTGATGGCCCAACCACCCCTTTCTTTCACTGGCAGGGCTAGGGTCATCAGTCACACCACAGGGGGGCGGAGCCAGCATTGTCTGGGGAAACCCCAGCCTCATTCAGGCCACAGGTACACTCCTCCCCAGCCATCAGCATGCTAATCTCCCACTCACCACCGGGCAGACCCATCCAGCCTGCCTGGAGCCAGGCTCACCAGCCAGCTCCAGCCAATCACACGCCAGACATATTTTACATTGTTAAGCCGTACTTTTTGAGCGCACGGCTACCCCAAGAGGGTGTCCCGGCGCTTTAGCAAAGAGGCATGAAGAAAACCATGAAACCAAAGGCAGACACGCTATAGTCACGATGATTACTTAGTGAAGAGCAAAGTCTTCATTAATATGCCAAGTCCTAGAAGTGGCACTTCTACATATGACACACTCATGCAACACACACCATTGCGAAGCATTCACTCTCACGAGTTCGCACATATCAGATTCGAACCTGTACACCCCACGCATCAGGAACTACCAGGGACACATACATTCCCCATGCATTCCTATGGGAGGGCAGGCCTATCTCATCACATGCACTCAGAGTGCGCACGCACTTTCCACTGGGACACAGTGAAAGTGCGCAGAACCCAAAAATCACCATCACCAGGTCACCATTACAAGCAAAAAGTTTAGGGGTGAACCTGCCATAAGGGCCAAGTCCAACACAACCCCCTTCCAGCCAAAACGCAGGGGAGGACAATCACCACCGTGATGGACTTCCCTGCTTGGGGCGATAGAACACGGACGCGGGCCCGCAACTGCAGGGACACCCTCCTGTTCTACGCCATGGTGAACCCATGGGATTCCTTCTCAACACACTGTCTGGACCAACTGGGCTACCCCACTGGTACTCCTGAGCTGTCCGCGGCCAGGACCAGGCCCTGGGCCACCCAGGCGCCACCGGTCCTTGCCTATTCACAGAGTGGGGGGTAGTAACCCCTGGCACATAGTAGCCATTCTCCACTCTTCCTGTCTGCAAGACAGGACTAGACTGCCACTGGTTCCCCAGCCTAGGGTCTACAACCTCAGGCGGACCAGGAGTCTCAGGGAAGGCTCTCCTCCCCCTACCTCTTCTCCTAGGGTTCCTCCTCCTCCGGCGAGGGGTACACCTAGCACGCCATTCCAACCCAGGGTTTAACCCCTCAGGTTGCACCGGGGTCAGAGGTGGGCTTTCCCACCCTCTGCACCCCCTTCCAGAGGTCTGCCCTCTCCCAACTGGAGAAGTTCCTCTGGAAGAAGAACCGGTCAGGACACTGGTTACAGTCGTCCTACCCTTCAGGTCAGGATGATCCTGAACCTGGCCTTGCAACCTCCGGTCTAAAACCTTTGGCGGAATAATTGCCTGGCACTCCAGGACTTCTGGGGACTCACACACCATCCCCCTGAGGCTGACACATGACCCATGTGTCGTGTGACTGTCTGCCTGGCGCAGATCTCCCGCCTCCTGTCCACCTGACAGTGCGCAAAGATCCCCCAGACCAGAAGTGGCGCCACCCGGGTCCCCCCAAGAAGATCTAGCCGAACTGGCTAATCTCTGGTCCACTGGTGCATCCACTGGGAAACTCATCCCCCAATCACTCCTCACTTCGGACTTCTGCGCACTCAATCAATCAATCAATCAAGGCATTTATAGAGCGCACTACTCACCCGGAGGGTCTCAAGGCGCTTGGGGGGGGGTGGGGTGCCAATGCTGCTCGAACAGCCAGGTCTTGAGTTTCTTCCTGAAGGAGAGGTGGTCTTGGGTCAGGCGAAGGTCGGTCGGGAGGGTGTTCCAGGTCTTGGCGGCCAGGTAGGAGAAGGACCTTCATCCTGTTGTCGCTCTTCGGATGCGGGGGACGGCAGTGAAGGCGAGGTTGGTCGATCGAAGGTGGCGTTTGGGAGCGTAGAAGTTGAGGCGGTTGTTGAGGTTGCTCGGGCCTTGGTCGTGTAGGGCTTTGTGTGCGTGGGTGAGGAGACGGAAGGTGATTCTCTTGTTGACGGGGAGAGAGTGCAGGTCTCTCAGATGTCCGGAGATGTGGTTGCGTTGGGGGATGTCGAGGATGAGTCTGGCTGAGGCGTTCTGGATCCGCTGGAGTCTCTTCTGGAGCTTGGCGGTGGTTCTGGCGTAGAGGGCGTTGCCGTAGTCCAGTCGGCTGGTGACGAGGGCCTGGGTGACCGTCTTCCTAGTCTCGGTGGGGATCCACCGAAAGATCTTCCGTAGCATGCGCAGGATGTTAAAGCAGGACGCGGAGACGGCGTTGACTTGTCTGGTCATGGAGAGGGAGGAGTCCAGGATGAAGCCCAGGTTGCGCGCGTGGTCCGTCGGTTTGGGTGCGGTGCCCAGGGCGGGGGGCCACCAGGAGTCGTCCCAGGCGGAGGGCGAGGAGCCCAGGATGAGGACTTCCGTCTTGTCTGAGTTCAGTTTCAGGCGGCTGGTCGTCATCCACTCGGCTACGTCTTTCATCCCTTCGTGGAGGTTGGTTCTGGCGGCGGCGGGGTCGTTGGTCAGGGAGAGGATCAGCTGGGTGTCGTCGGCGTAGGAGATGATGTTGAGGTTGTGTTGGCGTGCGATGGCCGCAAGGGGGCTCATGTAGACGTTGAAGAGGGTGGGGCTGAGCGAGGAGCCCTGAGGAACGCCGCAGATGACTTCCGTGGCTGCAGATCTGAACGGTGGTAGGCGAACTCTCTGTGTCCTTCCAGCGAGGAAGGAGATGATCCATTCCAGTGCCTTCTCCTGGATTCCGATGTTGCTGAGGCGCTGCACTAGGGTGCGGCGGCAAACAGTGTCGAACGCCGCGGAGAGGTCTAGGAGGATGAGGGCCGCTGTCTCACCGTTGTCCAGCAGGGCTCGGATGTCATCGGTGGCAGCGATGAGGGCGGTCTCGGTGCTATGGTTGGCTCGGAAGCCAGACTGTGAGGGGTCGAGGGATCCATTCGTCTCGAGGAAGGCGGCCAGCTGCTTGTTGACGGTCTTCTCGATGACTTTGGCTGGGAACGGGAGGAGTGAGATGGGGCGGTAATTCTTGAGTTCGGTGGGGTCCGCTGTTGGTTTCTTTAGTAGAGCGCTGAGTTCGGCGTGTCTCTCAGGGAAGGTGGCGGTGTCGAAGGAGGTGTTGATGATGTCCCGCAGGTGGGGTGCTATGACAGCGTCGGCCTTGTTGAAGACGTGGTGGGGGCAGGGGTCGGTCGGAGATCCGGAGTGGATAGAGTTCATCGTGCAGATGGTGTCTTCTGTGTTGATCTGGGTCCAGGCGCTGAGGGTGGCGGTGGGGGGCGTTGGTGCGGTCGTTGGAGCGTTGTTTGTGGGCTGAAGCTGTTGTGTATGTCCGCGATCTTGTTGTGGAAGTAGGAGGCGAGGGAGTTGCAGAGGTCTTGCGACGGGGTGATGTCGTTGTTTCCGGCGTTGGGGTTGGAGAGCTCTTTCACGATATTGAAAAGTTCCTTGCAGTTGTGTGCGTTGTTGTCCAGCCGGTCCTTGAATGCTGTTGTCTTGGTGGCGTGGATCAGTTGATGGTGCTTCCGGGTGGCGAGCTTGAGGATGGTCATGTTGTCCTGTGGAACAGGAGCCCGCATTACTATCGATGCCCAGGCTGCTGGCGCAAGTCGCCTATTAGTTTCCATTCTGAATAGTTACCAAAAAAAGAGACGGGCGCTGGGAGCAGGAATCACAAGAACAGAGTTTATTTCTCATGAGGAGAGCCAGTCATTTCAGACACGAAACAAGGTGTCATCGGGAGGTGCTCTAACAAGTGAGCTGAGACTCCTTCTTTTATACCTTACAAAACACTTGATAGTACAATCAGGACAGTGTGACGCAAAGGAAAAGACATCCCTATAATCCTCGTGTCAATCCTACCCCACATGTATTCTCAATAGGGACCCTTGACCTGCTGATAAGAGGGGAGGGCAATCACGCAGCTGAGTGTTCCGTCAACAGTTTAGGATGTGCGCGCCTGATCATAGCCAGGGGGTGGGGTGGCCAGGATCAATAGTGAGTCCTTTGAAGGGGGGTGACTTTATACAATAGAGTGCAGTAAATGGTATCCTCTGGCTTAGGTGATGGCCTCGGACATGTGTGGTCAGTCGGACTCGGGGAAGGGGTCATCAAAGGAGTGGCATTCATGCCGCGTGGACAATCGAGCGCGGAGGGAGTGCTTTGTCAATAGAGGGGCATTCATGGAGGGAAAGGAGGTGTTGGTCAGGCGCGGCCGTGACTCCCAAGGACAGGGTCTTGCAGAAGAAGGTTTATGACTTGTCCATGTGAGGGAGAAGGAGGGGGTCAGGGTGCGCGCAGGGACAGAGTCGCACAGAGAGAGAGAGAGGTCTTATGACCCGTACATGAGAGAACGGGGACAGTCAGATACAGCTGGGGTGGGGGTTATGCCAGCTGAGGCGAAGGATGCTTTTTCAAGAGGGAAATGGGGGGGGTTTTGCGTGGGTCAAGCAGAAGGGCTGCCTTTCGGGGCAGGGTCGCGCAAAAGGGAGAGGGTTTCATGGTTTATGCACGAGAGAGAGAGAGTTCGAATACACGCAGAAGGGAAGCCGGTGAGCCTAATGAGTGGGCAAGAGGCCAAGGTGCCTAAAATGGCTGTCATGTACATATGGGCACGGGCTTTTACTGGCGGAGTGATACGGTCAATATTTCAGGGTATACGTGGTGCCTACAGGGAGGGGGACGGGAGAGGGCAAATGAACGCTGCTTATGTACATCAATTTTTCTATTTTCCACAGTCCGGTGTTGGTTCCCTTCTCCAGGCTTTCTCGAGGGCTCGGCAGTTCTTCTTGGAGCTCTTGAGTTCGTCGGTGAACCATGGAGCCTTCTTGCTGCCGGGTCTGCTAGGCGGGGTCCTCAGTGGGGCGAGGTTGTCTGCACAGTTGCTGATCCACTTCGTGAGGTTGTCGGCGGCCTGGCTGGGGTTCGCTGAGCTGGCGGGAGGGTGCTGGCTCAGGGAAGCGGTGAGCTGGTCTGCTGTGATCTTGTTCCAGTTTCTTCAAGCAACCTGTTGCTGGTGGTGGTGGATCGTGGATCTTCTGAAGGTGAAGTGGACACAACTGTGGTCCGTCAAGTGGAGTCCGGTGGCGTGGCTGAAGACGATGTCCTTGCTGGATGAGAAGACAGCGTCGAGCGTGTGTCCGGCGAGGTGGGTGGGGGATGGTCACCAGCTGCTTGAGTCCGAGGTTGGCGAGGTTGTCAAGCAGGGTGGTGGTGTTGCAGTCGTTGTTGTTCTCCAGGTGGAAGTTGATGTCCCCCAGGAGGATGTAGTCAGCGGAGGGGAGGGCGTGCGGGCTGATGAAGTCGGCGATGTCTTCGCTGAATTGTGTGCGTGGTCCCGGGGGTCGGTAGATGAGGGTGCCTCTGAGGGTGGTTTTGGGGTCCGTGTGGATCTGGAAGTGCAGGTGTTCGGCGGTTGTCAGGGTGTTGTCGGTGTTGGTCGTGAAGCGGATGGTGTCCCTGTAGATGATGGCGATGCCTCCTCCAGTCTGGTTGCCTCGGTCTCTTCGGGTGATCTTGTAGCCCTCTGGGATGGCGATGGCGATGTCGGGCGCTGAGGGGTCGTTCATCCAGGTTTCCGTGAGGAAGGCGACGTCAGGAGCTGTGGTGTAGAGGAGGTTCCAGAGTTCGATGGTGTGTCTGTGGACGGAGCGGGTGTTGAGTAGGATGCACTTGAGGTGGTTGCTGCTGGTGTTCGGCTTGACGGGTGCTTGTGCGGGGCAGGTCCGGATGCAGGAGAACTTGCAGGCGTGACAGCTGAAGGGTCCGTGGGTTCGTCTCGGGGTGGCTCGGTAGCATCCCGGGATTCGGCCGGTGTTGAGTGCGTTGAGGGTGGCGGTGTCGTACGTCCGGCGGGTGGGCTGGGGTCTGCGGGGGCCAGAGGTCCTGGCACTGGGCGCGGTCGTAGACGGGCTTACCTTTGGCGCACCTTCGGCGCGTATTCGGCGCGCCCGCTGCGCGTGCACACTGCGCCTTCGCCACTCTGCCATAAGAGGAGAGTGGGGGGGGGGCGGAGCGAGGGAGGGGCAGCTGGGAGGCGGGAGCGGGGCGGCGAATGGGAAGGCTCCAGGTGGAGGGGGGCGGGCCACAGGGGATCAGCGGCGGGGAGCGGGGAGGTGGCAAGAAGCGCGGCGGGGGCACAGCGGGAACAACGGCGGACTGGGCAAGAGACAGCCAAAAAGATAGAAAGGCTTGTCAAAGCAGGGGAAAGCAGCCCCAACACAGGGGGAACAGGGGAGAGTGCAGAGGCAGGAACAACGAGCAAAAAGTCACGCAGGCAGCAGGAAGCGGCGCTGCGATCCAGAAGCAGAGACCACGCCTCGTGGTCAGGGGCACAGCTGCGAGCAGCGGCGGGAACGGGGCAGCCTGGGCACACCCACGGGGAGTGTGCGCGGTGCGTGGAGGAGTGACCGGCCCAAAGGCACAGAGGTCACTCCCTCCTGGAGTAGCACTGCCGGACACTGGAACCACTGGAGCTCTAGTTACAGATGCTCCAGGTTCCCTAGACACTAGGAGATCCTAATCAAGTGTACTAACAGGACAGCCTAGGTCCCTAACCTGGTGTTCCCTTAAGAAACCACCCAGGTTCTGAGATAGGGCTTCGGGCCTCTGGGGACTCTCAGCCTCCCACTGACTCCTGCTCCACTGAGCCAGGTAGTCAGCCCCTCCACCTCTTTCACTATACTGGGACCTAGCTGGGCTACACTGAGCCTCTTCCACCACGCTGGGCTGGAAGATACCTATACCACTACTGTTGGACTCACTCACTAGGGACTCTAAAGAACCTCTAGCACTCTCCCAGCGGTCTGCTTCATCTGCAAGCTCACATGCTTCAGACAATCCACACCCCAACAGGTGTGTGCGCAACCCTGGAGAACAACAACTGAACAGGTGCTCTTTGACAATCAGATCAAACAAGACATCAAAATCATCTTTCGTGTGAACCTTTACCCAATCAAACAGTGTATCACAACATTCATCCTCAAACTCCACCCAAGACTGGTGAGACGGCTTCCTACTGCCCCTGAATTTCAACCTTAACTCCTCCTCTGGGGAAACAGGTACCAGACTGGGGGAACTGGGAGTGGGGCTGCTCGCACTGGGCTCTACATAGCTGCCACCACTGGACTTAACCCTCCCTGGGGAATCCAGAAAATTAAAACTGCGCGCAGGGGATAGTCCACCCTCCAGAGCTACTTTGCCTCTGGTGGAGGCCCTCTCAGCCCCCTCCTGCGCTAAGACCCTCTCAGTCAGCTGTTGCTTCTTAACCTCCAGCTGTTGCTTTCTAACGCCCAGCTGTGCCATAGCCTGGGCATGCTCTAACTTGAGCTTCTCTAAAGCCAGCTGGTCCTCCCTTTCTCTCCTCCTATCTTCCAGCTCCTCTGGGGACAGGGAAAGGGATGAGGCGCTGCCTCCTACGCTGGACCCCGCAAGGGACTCCCTATCTCTGGGGTCCTCATTATCTGCTGGCGTCCCTGTGCTATCATTTTCTTCCTCCTCCTCTGAATCTTCAGGGCTCCCCACAGACCCACCACCCTCATGGCATGAGACCCGGGCCCTTTCCTCACTGCGCTCAAGATCCCACTGACCCTTTTGCCATAGGATCAGGCTGCTCCTAAGTTCGGACTGAGTGCCTGACTCATCCACCCCTATGTCTCTCTCTTCACAGAACCTTACCAACTCTCCCATACTGTATCTAAACAGATCACAGAAATCAAAGGCAGGCTCCATTGTGGCGGACGTTCTAGAGAAAAGATTACACAGGGAACCTAGGGGTCTGAGCTTACACAGGAGTACACAATTCACAAAGGTTCAGCAAGTTCCCTACCTTAGAGAACTCACACTCACTTGCCTAGTGCCACACACCATTCACTCACACACAACCCCCCCCTCGGACTGGTAAGGCAGTTTCTACCACCCCTGATTCCTCAACCTGACCACATGTGACACAGGTACCAAACTCTGGGCGTGGGGCAGGGGAATAAATGTACTTGACACAATTGCACAATGATACCTTTTGGAGAAGAAAATAATGGAACTTCAAAAACAATAATCCCCTAAAATGTGGTCATCTAAAATGCAGAGCTTTGTAGTGTGGCCTACAGCGCAAACACAAATCCCCATCCTCACCGCTTGCCGCCAATGTTAGAAATGGGATCCCCGGCTGGCCAGTGCTTGCGCCAAAGTCAGTCAGAGACCACCACTCCCAAGTCAGGGCAAGGGAGTTACACGCCAAGATAACCCCTGCTCACCCTCTAGGTAACGTGATGCGAGCAGCAAGGCTAAACTTGGAGGCGATATGAGTCAAGTATCTGCGCACGCACCCCAGCAACAACACCCAGGACCCACCACAAAGGAAACTCCACACAAGGTTATATATAAAAATAGCCTTTGTATTACGCCAAAACACATTAGATAAAAACACACACTTTACAATGTGCCAGAGGCACGGGCAGAATTTACAGGGGATATGTACAAGACAGGGCCACCTGGACCACTGTCAGGAATCAGAAGTAACACTTTTTAGATCATAGAATTATCACTGTAGCACAAAAATAACATACAACCAGTCACTACTGGTACCAGGTGAGCACCACCTATGCAACCCTCACTATCTTAGGAGATTACACTAGGGAACCTGGGCTCTGCTAGCACCACCTGTACTAGCAAGAAGGAAACCACCTAAGTATCGCTATACCTGTAGGGGTCTAAGAAGGGAAAACACATGATGCATTATCAACACATTCAGCGGTGTAAAACAAGGCACATGACGTATTCTCAACACATTCAGAGGTGCAGAACAGCAAAACACATGATGAATAAACTACCCATTCAGAGGTGTAAGGAAAGTACAGTTGCGCCAAACTCACGTACGTCACCACCTGTGCCTGTCCCTAGGCCAACTGGCCTTGTTGGGGCTAGGACGCCCTGTGTCCAATGTCAGGGGGGCCTAAACGGAGCAGTTGCCCACAAAGTGCTGGGCAACTGGGTAGCACAATGATGGGGGCCAACACGCTGGGGGAGCCTCACTGGCTCTGCAGAATGACTGTCCCCTTGGAGCCTCGCTGGGCTCTGAATACACAATTGGCCCCTGAGCCTCTCTGGGGCTCTAAACACAATGTGGGCCCTGGAGCCTCGGGGCCCCTAAACAAATGCCTCCAGAAACAAAGGTAGATCTAGCAGGGGGGGGGCGGGCACCGGCAATGTGCCCCGACGCCCCCTCTAGCAGTAATTGCCCCTTGAGCCTCGCTGGGCTCTGCACAGAATGCTGCCTTGAGCCACACAACCACCCAGGGCCTCGTACTGGAGGGGAAGGGCGGGCATCGGCAATGTGCCCCGACTGCCCCCTCCCCTTTGCAGGCACTCACCGGTCTCGTGGCAGCTGGCTGGAGAGCTCCCGCTCCTCGGGACTCTCCTCGGTCGCAGTCTCCTCTGCCCGGCGGCTCTTCACGGGAGCTCCGGCTCCTCGGGGGCTCCCTTTCCCACACTCCTCTCTCTCTCTCTCCGGGGCTCTACCTCGCTCTTGGGAGCCCCGGGGGGGGCGGGGGAAGACCCGGCGCCGGCTCTCCTCGCACCGGAGCGCGGGGTGGGACTTCCGGGTTGGCCACGTCCTGCTGCAGCTTGCCTGGCTTCCTGCCTCGGGTGTCCGCCAATGGCAGCGCGGCCCCGAGCAGGGAGGCGGGCACTTCCGGGTCGCCCTTGGCAGCGGCCCGGCAACGTTTTTAAACACCTCGGGCTGCGGCGGTGAACTCGATGCTCTAATTTAAATATAAGGCGAGGTGGGCTCTCGCTATAATGGGCACGAAAATAGCGGCACGGTCCCTGGCGAGGTGGGCACTCGCTAGGGGCTTCAAAATCGGCAAATTAGACGGCAAATGCCGGGTGGGCACCGGCTCAGGGCAATAAAGCGCCCTGAGGCGGTGGCAGGAAATCGAGCGCGCTCTCAGTGCTAGGGGGCTGATCTAGCGCCGCAAATCAAGAGAAGCGCTCCCAGGCGCTCGGAGGGAAATCCACAGCGCTCCTAGCGCTAGCAATAATCCCAGTGCTTCCAGGTGCCCTCAGCAGGGCAGGGTCCCAGGAAAGTTCCTTGTGGAATGTAGGGGGGACAAGGCTGGGCCCAGAGCCAGCACACTGGGTCTCCAGGCAGGGAGACACTCCAAGTGGCGGTCCTCTTGCCCAGCGACCGCAGCAGCCGCCCCCTCAGGATCCTGGAAAAGAACAACCTCTGTGGGGACACAGCCACATTTTTATACACATAAATCCTTTGTTTGGAGGTGCAGGGTGGGGGAGAAACCAGTCGCAGCTGGTTTGGGAGTACCCTTGATGGCCCAACCACCCCTTTCTTTCACTGGCAGGGCTAGGGTCATCAGTCACACCACAGGGGGGCGGAGCCAGCATTGTCTGGGGAAACCCCAGCCTCATTCAGGCCACAGGCACACTCCTCCCCAGCCATCAGCATGCTAATCTCCCACTCACCACCGGGCAGACACATCCAGCCTGCCTGGAGCCAGGCTCACCAGCCAGCTCCAGCCAATCACACGCCAGACATATTTTACATTAATATGCCAAGTCCTAGAAGTGGCACTTCTACATATGACACACTCATGCAACACACACCATTGCGAAGCATTCACTCTCACGAGTTCGCACATATCAGATTCAAACCTGTACACCCCAAGCATCAGGAACTACCAGGGACACATACATTCCCAATGCATTCCTATGGGAGGGCAGGCCTATCTCATCACATGCACTCAGAGTGCGCACGCACTTTCCACTGGGACACAGTGAAAGTGCGCAGAACCCAAAAATCACCATCACCAGGTAACCATTACAAGCAAAAAGTTTAGGGGTGAACCTGCCATAAGGGCCAAGTCCAACAATAAGTGTTGCTCTAGATCTATGTAGCAAATAAAGGCTTAGCTTCCCTACACTGCATGTTGTTAATATTCCTGGATGCTGTCTCTGAACATATCTTGGATCTGGCCCAGTGAATGTGATATCCTTGGTCTTATTCAGGACTCTATCTTGACAGTTGTTTGTGTCTGTGGGCCAGATTAACCATTTTTTGCAATCTGGATCTGTTCTGTTGTGATGCAAAATAGTATCTACATCAACCTCCCCCTCTGAAGTGTTATTACTAACAAGTGTAGGTGTCATGTCTTTTATCTTGGATAACCCAAGGCAAGACGTCTGTTGGACAGTGTTATTCAAAAACATAATTTTCTCCGGGATGATACATGCTCTAAACATAGCTTCTATCCCCTGCACCTGCCATTCCTTTGTGCCCCAGACAGTTTTGTCTCAATGTTGTCTTTCCAAAAGTCAAAACCTAGTGTAGACAGCTGAGCATAAAAGGCTGCAGAATAATTTTGTTTTGTATTTGTTAGCATACTTTTCATTCCTGTTTTGTTCAAATTTTTAAGGTAAAATGATTCTGGAATGGATACATTGAGAGCTGAAAAGTACAGAAATGTCTTAAAAAATGTTTTTGAGCTAACCTTTGGTGGTGTAGGACAATGTCCCCATTGGTTATACATTAAAACATTTCTAGGATTTGCAGATTTGTGCAAGAAATGATGACCATAATGATTATAACAATACATTTGTTCATAGTCTGATGAACCTTCTAAATATTCATGATTAGTAAATACTGCAGAAATTGTAAAGTCTGACATCATATTATTAACAGTCTCGAAGGCCCAATAATCAGAAAAGGTACTAGATGAAACAAAGTCAAAGTTAATGAAGAAGCTAGAGGCAATTCTGTCAATTGTTGGGATTGCATCAGAATTAGTTAAAATCACTGGAACCACAGGATCACTTGTTACATTTGTGTAGTCAGATGATACTTTGTTGTAGACAGGTGTTTCTTGACGAACTGTTATCTGGGTCTCAAGAGGTACAAGTTCCATAGCTTTGTTGCTTAGTCCTTCATTTCGCACTGCAGATTCTTCAAAGGTGATGAGTCTCTCAGTTTGAACCTCTTGGATAGTAGCCAGAGCTGGGCGTCTGCTACATTGGCGGAGTCCACTTGGCCTACTGCTTATGATCGGCCACATGATGTGGTTTGACCAGGTCGATTGACACAAACCTGATCTCTTTTTTACCAGCAGGAGGCGGCAGTAATACTGTTCTTGATCAGTGGATTGCTAGGACAGGTACTGGTTGTTTGTAAGAAGGCCCAAATTCCTTCTTGTTCGCGATCTTTTCTCTGACTAGATCACCAAGCTTTGAAGTCCAGACAGGCCTTGCTGGGATGGTCGATTTCTCTTCAGTGGTGGTTGGCTTCAGGAACACGTTACTTTGTTTTATTCTTATTTCATTTAAGTCCTGTAAAACAGCCAAACTGTCTTTGATATCAAAAGGTTTTTGGTCTACCACTGAAGTCTGACAATCGATGTCCGCTACTAACATTCTGGTCCCAAAAGGACTTCATATGGAGTGATACCCCCTAGAGAACTTCTTGGCATCTTGTTAAGACTACGTTGGACACTTATTAGAAGTTTGACCCACCCGTCACCCGAGCCTAATACCCTAGCTGTTATAGATTGCTTTATGTCCCGTTTTTTTTCTCTCCACAACCGAATTTCCCTTAGGATGGAATGGACTAGAATACCGCAATGCAACGCCTAATTTGGCCATGACTTCCTCGTAAGCTTGAGAGCTAAATGCAGGACCCTGGTCAGAATGTAGCTTGCCGACTGCGTATTTGCTGATAAAGACTCGCAAATCTTTTATAAAAGTTCGAGCGTCAGCCGAGCGCAGAGGCCAAATCCAAATGAATCTTGCCTTAATATTTGTGGGACCGCATTTGTCCACAGGGACGTCTGTGTATAGAAAGTCTAATGCTGTCTAACAATGGTGTCTGTACTGGGCTGGCTATGCTATAGTAAGGTATCTGGCAGCGTTTTTGCGCTGCGATCTCTATTGCAGTCTATGCTGTCAACAATAAACATATGAATGTGAACATTAATTCCTGGCCACCAGTATGTCTCTTTTACTGTTAATATAGTTTTAGAGATCCCTTGATGTATCAGACTATCTTCCAAATGTGCTTCATATATCAAAGCTACTCTATGTTTACTGTTAGGAATCACTCTACACCCTACTCCAGGGATTCGAGCAAAAGGAACAGAGTTTGCATCAACTATATATGAGTATTCGAGTTACTTCATATAACTTTTGTGGAGAACTAACCTTGGTATCTGCAGTTTCAACTTGGATGAATTCATTCAAGTCCACTGTCTCCAGATGATAATTCAAGTTCTTGCGAGCTACGGTGACTTCTGCTGCGCTGTTCAACATTGTTTGAGCCCATTCCCAGTTCCTGAGTTGTGTCCGCAAGATCCTCGGGCTGTCTGATTTTAAGACCTGCTACATTCTTTTTGGTGAATTGAGGTTTCTTGTTTTTATGAACGTGTTGATAATCTTCACGCGTTCTTCCTTCTGTTCTGACCGTCCTCTTCTTTTGGATTTCTATGACGAACTCTGAAAGGTACGAGAGGAACGTGCATCGATATCTTGATATCTATCAGGTTTTCTCAAATGATCCCTTTTCCTGAGGTTATACCTCCTTTCAGAGGGCTCCTTTTGAGGAGACCTACCCCTGGAATGAGAACGCTTCTCTTTAGAAGTTTGTTTATTGTTTTCCCACTTCATTTTAGAAGGAGTAGTAGTGTTTTTAGTAAATACCTTTTCAGGACATTCAGACAGTAGGGGTTTCACAGGTTTTCCTCCCAGACTGTCTCTTCCTAAGTCTTCATAGGATTTTTCAATTATTCTGGCTAGTTCTTGTGTTTGCTCAGTTACATCAAATTCCCTTAATTTCTGGCGGATCGCCACGGACGCTGCTTCACCTTTAACATCTGCTAATATTATTGTTGAGACCTGTTTGAAATCTTTCAGTAGTTTCATTCCCAAAAATTAAAACAGGCTCTGGCCCGTATTGATTTTGAATCTGTTTCAGGACAGCAGGTATTACCGCCATAGACGGAACGCCATGTGTTTTTGTGTAGATAGCAGCGGAGACTGTACCCCAAGTGGTGCAATCCTCCAGATGTGGTGTGATCCCCATAGATAAACATATTGTTAAAATCTTGTGTTTCTCATGAGGTCTGGTATTGGGAAATACTGCCTCGATTTGAGTAATTTTTTGAGCTATCCAGAATGGAATTTGTTTCCGTTTTGCAGGTAATTTACCAATGACTGTGGTGTCATTTTTAGTGTTTTCCCCTGGTGAGGGGGATGTTGTGGAATCATTATTGCTGGTTGGACTGTAAGAGTCCGCATGACAAATTGAACCAATTGTCTATAGATTTTGATTAGCTCATTGAGCTAGTAGTGACACATAAGTCATTTAATTAATTTCAGAATGTGATGTTTAGCTGGCTAAGACCGGCATGTTGCTCCCGGTCTAACTAGTGGCCCGAGCCTGGTAATATGATTTATATGTTTTAGGGCACCTTTAAGCCAGAGCGCATGCTCTTGGTATGTTAGTGGAATTCAAATATCCTCGAAAGGGATGTATTCCTCTGGTGGGTCATCTTCTTTGTAGAAGTGAAACACATGTGTTCTTGAATCTGCTTCAGAGAAGACTATCCATGAGTAGAATACCTCTGTCTGTTGATATGCATATGCCTGTATCACAAAAACTGCCCTTCCACCTCTTGCTGATAGGCCATATTTTATAAGTTTTATAGTGATGGCTTTCCTTAAATTTAGAGGAATGCATATAGCATCCTCGTCGGTTTCTTGGAAACCTGAATAGTTGAAAGCTGCAACGGCAGGATCTCCTGCAGCTCCACTGGCCCCGGATTATCTTTGTCAGCCATTTTGTTGACTGAAAATTTGCAAAGCAAGTTTCAAGGAAACAAATATAAGGTGCACAATATTTTGGAACACTGTATCCTTCAACGTTGAACAAACCAAAAAGCTAATACATAGGATTTTTGTCCTAATCGGCTATGGCGGATATTGTCCCTTACCCACTCCAGACGTCTATTGGAGTTTTACGGAAAAAGGGGTTTCTGAGAAAAGCTCGACTGAGTTACTCCAGTATCTAGAGTTAAATTAGTGCCTTACCAAATGTTGGGCGCCATGTAGTGTAGTTCCTATATTCCCAATAGGCTCTGCATATTGGAATAATATACCCTATATATATGACATAGGACTGAGGTCAGTATGTCTCTATCGAATATACTAAACTTAATTGTGAGTGCCAGCTAGCTCAGAGGTCACTAGAAACTTTCTCAAAGACACAAGAAGTGATTAGTTTCTGACAACTGCATGAACATGACAACTTTGTTTCCCCAAGAATAAAACGTATCTTCAGAGTCGTGGAAACAATAGACAACTATTTTACTCAGTCAATCGTTCATGCTTCGCTTCGACAGAGTTGCAGAGAAATGGTGAGACAGGCGTTTTCAATAAAAGGATTTATAGAACAGTCTTATTTCTCATGCAAAAGAGGTGAACTGCTAAATCGTTAGACAGAATGCAAAGTATAAAGTGTACTGTGTGAACAGTAATATAAAATAATACTGTAATAGCATTGTATGGTTTCTAAGCCATATAAAAAACATATATAAATAACACAGGCTTAAATACTCAACTGGTGCTTCTGAGATACGCCTACCCCAATGTACCTAACCTAGGTCTATTCGAGGGAGGAAGTAAGTATGGTCTTTAGCATAGGTTTAGTTTTACCAAGAATTTGCCAGAGGTTTCTCTAGGTTCTAATCAGCTCCATACCTTAGAATGAAGGAGGTTTGGTATCTCTGTCTAAGACTCGATTTCCCAACACCCCGGAAGGGGAGTCAGAAACACTGGAGCTGGAATATTGGCATAGGAGGACAGCTTCCGATCAGTGAGTCAGCTGGAGAGTCGGTTGAACTGCACCGAAGCACACTGTGCTTTGCCATAGCAAGTGAAGGTATATTTATACCTTGAAGGTGTTTAGGAATGCCATCTTTGACGTGAAGTCGGGCATATGAACGTCATGAATGAATACCAAAGGAATAGTTGTTATTGCATAATAAATGACTTCTTGGAGAAATCAATATCCAAGCAAGGGGAAGTCCCTAACAGCTTAAGAGTCTGGATTTCCTAGAAATCGTTGTGACATAGATGAACGGATGGAAGTTGCCATGCCTGTATTTGGGCAGCATGGGCCATGCCTAAATAAGGGCTTGATTTCTATGCCTATATAACGGCAACACAATTTGTGCCTATATAAGCACATGAATCTGGAACATTTATTCAGAATCTAAAATGCCATACAACAAGAGGTCATAGTGGAATAGCTTGCAGGGGTAGCTTTTATTCTTATGCCACTTATATTTGGTATTATTTCTCACCTTCCTATTATTTGAAGATTCTGGTCCATATGTAAGAAGCCAAATTGCAATCGCAAATGCTGAAATTAGCAGAAGTTCAGCGTTTGCGATCGCAATTTGGGCAATGTGCTTTGTAGCAGACAAAAACCCACTTGCAAAATAAGGAATCGCAAAATTTGCGATTCCCTATTTTGCGAATGCATTTAAAGAATCCCAAATTGCGATTCCTTAAATGCAATATAGGAAGCACCCAAGTTGTGCGATTTTGGCTTAAGGAATCGCTTATTGTCCGTGATAAGATCAGCAATCTCATATTTATGCTTGATGAGTGACCTAGCTTTGACAAGAGCAAGGTGGAGCTTGGTAAGTTGATGATTATCACTTTCCTGACGTGTCCAAAATTTCCTAGAGATTCTCCTGGAGCAATTTGAGCAATGAGTATTATCATATTGAGGAGCTCTTCACAGGTAAAGAGATGGCATTTCCCGCCCCCGGATTGGCCCAGATTGAGGATGGTTTCCCTGGAGTAGACCATTCTGGGGGTAGGGACTGTGTCAGGGCCAGGGGTCCTGGCCCTGGGCCCGGTCTAGGCGCGGATGGGCACAGATGGGCTTGCCATAGGCGCGCCCGCTGAGCGAGCGCTCCAGTATGCACCTAAATAGGAGCTTCTGGAGGCTGGAGCACTGACCGGGCAGAGGTTGACGCCCCAGAAGTAAGGCAAGCTTGTGGTCTTCCCGCCGCAACAATCGGCTGATGCCACGGCAGACCGGGAAAGACCAGAGCACAATGCAGCATGTAACACAGGCAAGTGGTGAAGTACAAATGCTCAAGTATAGAATGCAACAAAGGCTAAAGTGCACATGCAGAATTAAAACTCCAAGTTAAAACCCCACATTTTACATACTTAAAATAGTTTTAAGATCCTGGTAGCAGCGATAAAAGCAGGCGAGCAGCAGTACTACTGTAGCTCTAAAACCGTCCCAACAGTAAGGTCATATTCTATGATCTGGTCTTCAAAAAGGTGATCACCTCCAAGGTTAAGAAAGAGGAATACAGGAGGAATGTCCAGGAACACATGTTAAGGTCTCACCTACTGAAGTTGGTTAGATAGTTGGGAGTCTCCTGAGAGTGGTCACTGATGGCCTTCAATGTGGAGACGAAGAAGAATGAACTCAAGGACAAGCCCCATTGGATGATTATCAATATCTTGATACAAAACTTCCAGCTGCTTCGCAGAAGGGAGGGTAAACATTTTCTATCTGATTCTGGTACAGATTCATTTATAATCGAGCTGCTCTAACTGGTGGAAAAGAAGTTACTCAACTGAAGAAGTCAGTAATTTAAAAATCAACCACTGTTTGAGCATGTAGCAGTGTGTTATACTCTTTGTGTATCACAAGTCAACACAGGGAGTTGATATGTAATCTGCATTTATATTTATTGGCAGGATATGCATAGACAAAACCATCATAATTCAGGCAATGTTATTTCAAATGGAGAGAGAACAGTTGAATTCAGTTTCTTCTATGGTTACAAATTAAGCCAGTATTAGTATCTTATCAGAAAAAGCACCTTATCTGATCCCAAGCCAGTATCTTTCGGTGGTTGCAGTGCCAGGGCTTCAGTCGCTCAAGGCACCAAGGAGAGTATTCTCTCTTAGGCAACCAGGTGCTGTATATGGCTGAATATAAAAGCCAGTGGCACTTAAACAACATGGCAGCATAAACAGTACTACGCACATTGCTTTCTTGTATTCGGTGTCCCAGGGAGGCTGACCTGAGTTTTTCTGCTACATTCTTACATTGTTCCTCTTCATGGCAGGTACTTGTAGAGCTTTAGGAATGTTCCTACGGACTATTACTAAGCCGGGTGGGACTGCATCAGAGGTGTGAATAATGGCCTCACAGCTTTTTGGCAGGTACACAGAGTAATTCATCAACATAGATTTGGGAAGCCCCTTGGTCGAAAAGTTCACAGTAATCTGGAGTAGCACATCCTTTCAGGCTATACGGTTTCAAAGTGTCACCTATGAAAAAAACACACAGACAATATTCAGTCATTAGCAATGCTGCTACATAAATGTGTTCTCCATCTAGGAAAGAAATCATGCCCATCCTGGCCCAAAGTTCCTAAGATCTTAGATTGGTCACATATATACACACACTGCTAGTTGTTCCAGGCTCTTGGATTCCAGGCTAAATTGTGACTGTCACAAAAGGTTTATAATTCTCCTTATGGTTGGAATTAGGAGCACTGCATGGAACAAGTAGACTGTCGGCTTGACTGGTAAGTAATAATTTCAACTGTACATTGTCAACAATAAATATAAATCACCCACATTATTTTATGGAGATGATCAACAAATCATTACATTTTTATTACTGTTTTTGAAATCTTTATTTACTTTTTTCTTTTACACTAAATCTTGGACATGTTACATTTTAATTCAACTGATTTTCAAAACCCAAGAATGCTCACTTATTTTTCTGCACATTTTTTAATGATTTATACCTCATTTAATTTTTATATCGTTTTATGCTACCTAAACCTTGGTGAGTAACCCATTAGTGTGAATTCACAAAAATATCCATCCTTGTGGTTTATCATACTGTTATCCTCTAGGCTACCAGTGTTGCATAGTGAGAATAAATCTGACCCATCTTTCTTTCTGTGGGGGGTACAGCAAGAACAACACCATCATGTTGTCCCTGAGGCTCCAACATGAAATTTGTTGGAGATTGAATAGACTTTGCACCCTAGAGAAGTTGCACAGCCTGCCCTACATGTATGGAATCACCTGGGGGAACGTGACCTCTAAAGTAGCTGAGACACACACACGATGAATATGTAGGTATTGGCTATTTTCCTGGTATTGGTGCTGGCTGTCCTTTGAGTCTGTGTCCAGTGGTGAAATGCAGAACCTGCCATCATGGGTATGTATCTCGCTGTGCTCACAAGAATGGACCATTGGTGTTAGGAAACCTGTATTATCCCCATCTTGATCACCTGCCACATTCTATGTACTGTAGCGTCCCATTATTTGGGAAATTATTCATTTTGTGTGGTGTATTCCCTTGGGATGTACTGTATGATGGACATTTATTCACAGTAGAAAAGTTAGAATTGCAGGGTCAGAAAGAATCTTATAGTGTTCCGTGTACTTTTTTTTATCATCTCTTTCCCCAACCGGCAGGACAACAAAAAATAATATGAAAAGAATTTCTCTGGATTGATATTGAATAGGTGGGACTGAATAGCTCTACAGTCATAGATTGCCTCACTCTATGTGGCTCCGGATGACTTGGAGAACAACATGGTCCCTCCTTCTACACCTAGCCGTTCCTGCTCACTCCCCCAGTGGGAACATGCCTCACCGACATCTGTGCATGCTTTGAACCATATCAAGTCCCCAACAACCTGCTCAGCCACAGTGGGTCTGAAGCCTTAAAACACTACAGGGTACCATTGTCTCTTCCCCCCATCCGAGCCTGCTGGGCATCTGTGACTGCTGCCTGTGCCTCACAACTACATCACGTAATGCTGATTGGAGCTGATTGGAGCTGGCAGGTCTAATGTTCCCCCTGCACATCAAAGATGACCTTAGCTGTCCTGCCAGGTCCAAGCTGCTGGACTAGCTCCTTTGGCTTCAGCAGTGTCTACCACAGGTGGGCCATACAATTCAATGCAAGGTGCTCCTTTGAGGGACACCATTCTTATCATCACAGTGGAGCGGCTCCAATATCGGAACCATGGTGCAACCACGATTTCTCTGGGCCTTGTTGAAGTTAAGCCAATACCCCTACTATTTGCTTAGGCATTTCTTCAAAAGGCCCCCCACACTAACTCAGCCCCAGTCTACAGGTTTCCCCCTACACCTTCCAGAGACAATAGGACCTTGGACACTCACACCAATGACTGAATCCCCTGCCCCTGGATGGTATTCAACCCATCCTATTGTTAGTGTCCTTCCTGCTCCTTTTTTATGGGCCATCCCACTGATGAATCAGTCCTGGTCTATAGGTTTTGCCCCATGCCTCTCAGAGATTGTTGGACATTGGAAATTCTCACCAATGACCGGATCCCCTGACAATGGATGAAATTCAAGCCAGTCCACTGTTAGTCTACCTCCTGTCCCTTTTTTTATGGGCCAGCCCACTGAAGTATCAGGACCTGAGACGATTGAACTTTATTTGTTGATGCTACTGCACTACTTGTCTTGGCCTGGCCGATTCACACTATCCTGCAGTGGCGGCCTGCTGGGCAGCTACACTGTTTAACCCCACCTGGACTGGACTGTGATTGCTTTCGATCACCAGCCTCACATCCCTGTGCACCTGGGCCTTGCCTTCTTTACATCTGTTACTAAACCTGGATCATAACACAATATTCTCATATAAATCCTCTCACCAGCAACTCTTCAAAAGAGTACTGGGGTAGGCGGTAAGAAATCAGACTCTGCATCACCATCACTGAAAAAAAAACACACGCCATCCTAAAGAAACTTACCTCCTCCAGCTATCTTTCATAGGCCTGAAGATAACTGATTGCATGATGACGTCAAGACCATATATGACAGCATAAGCTTTTTTCAAGCCCGGGTGGACATAGTGAACTGGTGGCTAGTCAACACAGAAGACTTATTGGGGTACATGGAGGTGCTGGAACTGGACAACAATCACCCAAATAAAAGTTGACCTTGAAGACTGCTGCCCAACCTAAACATCTGCTATTATGGAATACCAGATTGTCTAGAATGCAATAACACCAACACGTTCCTCATGGATCTTATCCCATGCATCACTGGTCCATCCTGTAGCCCCAACTGGAATTCATAGGGCACATAGAATGTGGTCTTATACTACTCACTCCTCTACTGTGTGCTCAAACAGATTTCCTCAGCTGATAGCCTATTTTCTACTCATGTTTAAACCCTTTTTATTAAACAGGATGCACATCACAGTGGACTTTTCATCAGAGACCAGCACTAAAAGGAATGTGTTTCTAGCCATTTGCCTGCAGCTTAAAATTGGGATATGAACTATGGCTTTCTTGAACTTGACACCATGTGGATTACTTTGGATATGTCCTTGACTCCACCAAAGTGGCCCATTTCCTGGACTGCCTGGCCCTGTATGCCCTGGACACCACCACCCCCTATCTCAACAAGAGGATGCACATGCAGGGAAGCTGCAACCCCACCAGAGCATTCTACCTGACTAATGACAAAGGACCTCTTTTGAATGTAGCTGTAGGACAACTTTCTCAGACAGATTTGAGGGACAACTTGTTTTCACATGCTCCCCAGAGTATCCGACCTCGGCAGACCATGGCCAGTAGCATAATGAGAAACATGCAATGTTTCCCTTCAACTATCAAATGGCTTTACATCACATCTACATACGGTTGCCCCTTTCTGGCATGATACTCTCTGCATGGTCTGTTCTACATGTTATGGCAGACAGGACTTTTCCTGATACCAAGACTTGAGACCTACCAGTGGACCACAATGTTAATGTTGATGCTCCTGTTTGTGCTAGTATTTATGGCCACGGTTCTGGTGGTGTTGCTATATTTGCTCACATCTCTATTCTTGTACCAGTTCACCTCCCTTAGGCAGGGCACCCTCCTCTCCTTCCCCATCTTTCTGAATGGCCTCTATACATCATCATACATTGACAGTTTCTCATCTGTCATCTGTCTTATTGGCATATAGACATAACCCATGGTAGATCTACTCTCTCAACATCTACTCCCCTGCCCCCCAAACAGTTGCAAAGATGCTAGCATGCCAAGCCCCCTTGGCACCCACTGTATCATTTTCTCTTCTCTCTCCCCAAGTCTTAGCACACTGACCATACTTATCTCTGAAGAGTATGACCATCATGAGTACTCCATGCCATCCTATGTCTCCATGAGGGGTGTCAACACACAAGAAGCAGATACTAAACATCACCTGAACGTACATTTACTACTCATACCCTTTCCACTCCTTTTTTGCTTTGTCTATTCTGCATCATTTTTGGCTCAACCTCCCTGTGGCACATCCCCCTCATCTGCCTACCTCCCGCTCATGCCCTTAGATCATGTTGGGGTTCAGGCTCCTCTTCAACTGCGCCACTCCTGTGCACCCGAGGCACCTCACAAAAAAAACGTGCTCACACTCCCTTCCCTCCATGTGCTTGACCCTGCCAAAATACACTTGCCTTCCTTCTTCCTGTCATGTACTTTACCAACTGTACTCGCTAATGGCCACTACCAGAGCTCACCACCCCCTTACTTTCACCACGCTCAAAGTTAATGTGCTGCACTCATATTAAATAGGAAAATATCCTTTCTTGCCTGATCCCTAAGCACACTGACATTAGCCCTTTTCCAAGAAACACACCTTTCAGCAAGGGAGGCAGAGAAACTCACTGGACTGGGAGGGACGAGTCCACTAAAGCTGCCGGTCATCAGTCAGTCATGACCCTACCGTACTCAGTGACACCATGCCCAGCTTCAATAGGGCTAGCCGTTCTCATTCAGATCCCTTCCATGTAGTCTTCTAGAAACTGGTCAGAAGATAAGGGACAATATGTGTTTGTCAAGCTCTGGACTCACACTATGGTGTTCCACATGGGCTCTCTCTACGCTCCTAGCAGTGACATGTTTGCCATTCTCTCCCACCTCAACTGCCAAATCACGGAATACAGTTGCAGGCAACGGCGGACACAGTGACCGCACTCTCCTGCTGGCTGTGTTCCCTTCGTGTTTGTTTTAAAGACAATCTGGATGAGTGTGTACAAACTACTCTGGCACCTGCCGTTGTTGGGTGCCTGCTGCGATGCAGGTGAAGAATTAACCCAAACTTTGGAGTGGTGCTCCACTCGGTATTACAAGACAGTTAGTCAATAAGTCATATGTTATAGTAGAATTGTCCTGATCAATCCTTTATTTTCAAAGGTGTTCAGATAGAAAAAAGAAGCCAGCCAATGCATTTGTTTCATATACAATGAACTTCTTCGGGGCAAATGATGACGGTCCTCGAAGGGACAATGGATTAGTGTGGAAAAGCTGTTTTGGCCTCCTTGATAAGGGCCAGTAAGTGGTGAGTCTGGTAGCTCTGGAGAAAGTAACTGACCGCTTCGGATGTGTGAATGGCTTCTTTTTTGTATCTGAACACCTTTGAAAATAAAGGATTGTGTAAAATTCAATAAAATAAAGATGATGGGTCCTTGTTGTAATGTTCATGAAGTATATTTATTCTGGGTTTAGATAGTCAGGTACAGCATTCAAGTAGGAATGTAATATGGTAAGAAACCCCACCGGGAGCAGATAACTTCCTGCTCAGCCTCCAGGTAACTGATAAATCCCTTGAATAGCAACAGGTAGAATCATGGATGACATCACAGAGACATGACATAGACAAGCAGAAACTAACACTAAGGAGGGACAAAGAGAGAGGAAGAGCAGGATATAACACACCTCCCTCCTTTAATTGAAAAAATGAATATGAAGAAGGCAGAAGCAGAAAGGCAGAAGAAAGAAAGAACATAAATGCACCTCTTCAACATGATGGAAATAAGAGTATCAAAGGGGCGCAGGTACAAAGGTTGTACAAGCACCGTAAGCTAACAAAAGAATGTAAGCTTAAATGAAATGAAAACTGAACATCTCAATACAAATGAGCAAAGGTACAGTATGGCTCAGTACCGTAGATAGAAAATGAAATATCAACTCCTCAAATTCGAATATTTTCTATTCCTCTAAAATAAAGCACAATAAAAATGAGCCCAACTCCTCAAAGTAAACACATGAACTCCTCTAAACATAGAGCACAGTAAAAGTGGTTCATGACAAAACGGCTCTTCACAGAAAATGCACAACTTCTCTATCAATAGAATAAAACTACTGTAAAATAAAGCACAATAAAAATGAGCTCAACTTCTCAAAGTAAATACATGAACTCCTCTAAACATAGAGCACAGTAAAAGTGGTTCATGACAAAACGGCTCTTCACAGAAAATGCATAACTTCTCTATCAATAGAATAAAACTGAGCCCATGCAGCTCCTCACAGTAAGTAACAGAAAATCACCAATAAAACTGAGCTCTGAGGCTCCTGACAGTAAATAGATGAACTCCTCTAACCATAGAGCACTATAAGTGGTTCATCTGAAATGACAATAAAATTGAGCCCATATGGCTTCTAATAGCAAGCACATGAACACCTCTAACAATAGAGCACCATAAAGTGGTTCATAACAGAAATAAACATCAACATTAAGCATCACACTATCTCACCGTCACTAAGAATGAAAACAAACTGAAGCAACTCAACATATTTGAGCATGTAAATGACCCCAATAAGCATAACGCCTACAAATCATCACCAAAATGAAAGCAAATGAGCACCTCAACAAAGGTTGAGCACTAACGTGGCTCCTGTAAAGTAGGAAAAAATAGACTAAATTATTTCAAAATGCATCACTTGCAATTCCACACAGAAAAGAACATGTAACAGCATACATACATAACCTAGAAACAGAATTCTAAGCATTGAGCATATAAATCGATATTTAGCACACCACATTACTTCGAAGAAATGCACTCAAGGGTAAATTACAGCGCAAACTACACATTGCATAAATTAGAAAATATGCAAAATTGTTCACAACATCTTAAACATAACAAATCAAAATGATAAAAGTAGTCACCGTTGTCATTTGAATGAAGGGAGACACAAACAGCTCTGTAGAAATGCCCATGGGAAAATGTAAAGAAAATCAAACAGTACCTTGATGGAGAACACAATTTTTTCAAGGTAAATAAATAAATAAATCATGAAAACAGCAAACACCGGGGAGCGATCTCTTACCCGGGTTACAGATCCAAACGTAGTGTAATGTCAGAAGTTAATGGTGTGCAGATCAAGTTTCAATTCTCGAAATCAGGAATGTAGACAGACTCCCAAATGGTGTAGAGCCAAGCGCTGGCATGTGAATTCCAGCACAGTTAGCAGAGTATGCTCAGGACGTGGTTGAAGGAAATAGGCATCAGGTCTCAGCGTAGGCGACTCGGCAAGCCAAATAACAAAGTAGAATAGCCGTCTCTTCACTCAAACTGCTGGTGCACAACCTCCAAGATACCGAAACATGGAGTTCACACAGATTGATGCAGGCAGACTTTAATTTTAATTGCAGGTTGTAACGGTCCCAGTTAGTAGCGCTTTTGTAAACTGGAGACCTTTAAACAGCAGGTTGGCACAAGTTGCGCAGGCAATAAACTGTAGTCACAAAGTGAGCTGGCAATCTTTTAAACAGCAGATTCCAGAAATAGCACAAGCACACTTTCATTTAAACAGGAGGTTGCAGAAGTAGCACAGGCACACCTAGGACAGACAGCAGCAGCAACGTTACTCACGTAAAACGCTGACTCACTAGATGAAAACAGGGAGACCTTTAAGTTTGCTCTAATGCCAGATGATTCAGTAGTAGTATTACTTCAGCAAAGGTTATTCCAATGCTCTGGGTTGACGCTGTCAGTTGGATTCAGACACCGGTGGGGTACCCAGAAGCAGGAAAGTAACTTTAAACATTTCTCTTCTTGTCTTTGGTTGCAATGATGTCCTTTTTAGATTCAATGAAGTCCTTTTTCTTTTAAATGGGTCCTTTTTTACCTCGTCGCCAGTGTTAAATTCAATAAAATAAAGATGATGGGTCCTTGTTGTAATGTTCATGTAGTATATTTTTCCTTGGGATTAGATAGTCAGGTACCACATTCAAGTAGGAATGTAATATGGTAAGAAACCCCACCGGGAGCAGATAACTTCCTGCTCAGCCTCTAGGTAACTGATAAATCCTTTAATAGCAACAGGTAGAATCATGGATGACATCACAGAGACATAATATAGAGAGGCAGACACTAACACTAAGGAGGGACAAAGAGAGAGGAAGAGCAGGATATAACAGATTGATCGAGACAATTCTACTATAACATATGACTTATTGACATATTGACTAATCATCTTGTAATACCGAGTGGTGCACCACTCCAAAGTTTGGGTTCATGCCCCATCACTGAACTCTGCAAATAGCATATAATATTGGGAGAGGATTGGAAAGTAGTGCTGGACGCTGTTGTGGATGGTGAAGGCCATATCTGTTTAAAAACCTTTGAACAGACCCTACTGTTGCAGGGACTCTGCTCACACACAGAACTGTGCACAGAGACCCAGGACCTCAGTGAATTGTGGTCGACCAAAAAATTCACCTCAGTGCGTAGAACCCCCTAACTGACCAGCATCAGTGTCTCATTAGCTCTTCATCCTACAGCGAAGCTGCCAGTGATTAGACAACCCAGAACATGCAACTTAGTGTACTCTCAGGAATGGTGGGAATCAAGAACACTCTTTTGTTTGTTATTCTCATACCAGTCCACAACAGGAGTAAATAGAGACACGGAAAAATGTAAAATGTTTAGTTTAACAACGTTCTCTAAGATGCAGTATTTTTTGCTGGCATAAGCAGGCATATGATTAAAAAGAATACGAACAGAATTGTTAAAATTCCATAAAACACAAAAGGAGAAATCATATTATAATGATAGTGGAAACAGGTCATTTGCAGCCAGATTCATGAAGCAAAATTGCGATTGCAATAGCTGCGAATTAGCTATTGTGATCGCTATTAACAGAAAAGCAATTCATCATGAAAAAAACACAGAATTTGCGAAATCACAAAAATAAAATTGCGAAATCGCAAAATAAATCGCAGAATCTAGGAGGAACCCATATAGCGAATCGGAAATAGCGAGAATCCATGGATTCTGCGATTTATTTTGCGATTTCGCTAAATATTCGCAAACAACATTCATAAAAACTCGCAATTACCGAAAAAGCTGAAAATCGCTATTTGCGATGCGCAATTTAAGGAGAACCAAAAGTTGGTGGTAACCATTAAGGAAAAAAAAATAAAAAAATAACTAACGAGCCACAGGTGCAGTGCTGAACAAACACACTTAAGGAAACACAATAGTAGCATGAGGACTCACACAATGCCAGGACTCTACATGGTGGTCAGGCGGCGTAGGCTCCAGGCTGCAGCACGGAACAGACGAAGGATCCAGGAGCGAATATTCCGCCTGTGGGACACCCTGCTGGGCCAAACTGCGGAGCAAATTTACTCTACGTACCGCCTGAATGGGCCAATGATCCTAAAGCTGATCCGGGACCTAGACCCCCTGATGCAGCACCCAACAAGGAGGACCAATGCCGTGCCCACCCATGTCCAGGTCTTGTGCAGCCTGCACCTACTGGCCTCCGGAAGCTTCCAGGGGATAGTCGCTGTTGCAGGGGGGATATCCCAGAGCACCATGTCCCGCTGCCTAAGGAATTTCCTGGAGGCTATGCTGACCCGGCTACACCATTACATCTCATTCCCCACCACCCAACAGGACTTGAATGAGACCAAGCTACATTTCTACAACGTTGCGCATTTCCCACATGTAATCGAATGCATTGACTGTACCCACATCTGCCCACCAGCACAAACGGAATACATGTACCGCAACAGCAAGTCCTACCACTCCCTCAATATCCAGACGGTGTGCAACGCTAAGACTTACATCACGGACATAGTGGCACAATACCCGGGGAGCACACATGACTCTTTCATATTCCGACACAGCGGCATTCATACACGACTGGTCAGGGGAGACTTTGGCGAAGGACACCTACTAGGTAAGTACACATGCCCCCATATAGTACACTGTGATCATGTAGCTGCGCGGAACAGGCACTCAACCTCTGCTCCTTTCATTTAGGTGACAGCGCCTACGGTCTCCATGAGTACCTCCTCACCCCATACCTCAACCCTGCAACACAACAGCAACGGCGATACAATGCTGCACACATACACACAAGAAATTGCATTGAGAGGACATTTTGCCTTTTGAAGAGCAGATTCCGCATACTTCACAAGACTGGTGGGCCATCAAATACAAGCCTGAGGTCTGCTGCCGCATCGTGGCCGTGTGTGCAATACTCCACAACATTGCTACCAAGCACAGGATACCTGTTGAGATATCTGGCAGTGAGTCGGAAGGGGACAACTGCCCACCTGCACATGTGCATCATGCACGCGGGGAGAATCCTGCCGAAGGACACAGGCACCACAACCACATCACTATTAACTGTTTCTAGTGCACACATTCCCCTCACACAACACTGCACACATGCATAACAAATGTAATAAAACGAGTCGTATTTACGTTAAACCATAAATTCTTATTTTTCGTTCACAATAATGTGGCTTTTTTTGTCCATGAATGCACAGGGAACAGTATTACGTCATACGTCCCCATGCAGGGGTAGAGGGCTTGCTTGCAGATACTGCATGGCCCTGCAGGCAGAGTGAAAAGTCTCACCGGTGCCCCCGTCCAGACTCACCCAGTTGCCTCTCGCTGTCCTCAATTGCTGTGTTGGGCCGTGATGCTGCAGTGGGCCTGCTGCTGCGGGGGCGTTCAGGCACCGGCGGCAACGACATGCTGCTGTGGCTTGACGTGCCCTAGCTGGCATCATCACCACCCCCTGGTTCACCATGGGCAATTGGCTGCATACAGAGCACTGCTGCTGTCACTTGATCCAGTGACCTTGCGACGTCCTGGCAACACTGGACCATTTGCAGCTGCATTGCAAGGGACCGGCGGGAAAGTTGAGCTGTTGCATTGCCAGTAATATGATTAGACCTGGTGTAGGCGGACAGACGGGTAAGCAACTGGCGGTGGCGCCGGCGGGTGATGTCCTGCTGGGAGACCAGGATCTGGTTATTCTCTCGCACAGCTGCGGTCAGCTGTCCAACATGCTGCGCGGTATTGGTGAGCTGCCGATGTATGGCTGCCAGGTGACGCGCCTGCGTAAGATGTACCGCAAGCATGCAGCGTTTAATGGCCAGGCCAGGATCCCCTGCATGGACAGCCCTGCCCGCACGTGTGGCGGTGCCACGCAGCTGGCGCGCCAGTCCGCAGGGCTGTGACCTGACTGCGGCTGTGCGCCTCGTCTGTCTCCTGGCTGCTGGTGGTGTGGCCTGTACCACTGTCGTGGGTGTCTGTTGGGGTGGTTGCTGGGCACCTGTGGCTGCAGGAGTGGCCCTGCCCATATGGGGGGCTGGTGGTGGTACGGCTGCAGGAGGCTGAGATGGTCCTGGTTCAGGTTGGCCCTCACCCTCGGTGTCCTCCGGGTACTCATCTATATGTAGGGCCTCGCTGTCAGTGCTGGGCTCCTCTGCTGCACCTGTGATGTAAATGGGTGCATGATTAATGATATGTATATTGCACATGAGATTTTGCTACATGCATGCAGGCCTGCTTTCCCTGACTGGCTTTTGGAATTACTTTGAATTGACAGGTCTGCCTGTGTTGGGCTATCTGGGAATGTTTATTACACTACAACTCCCACAATGCAATAGGGCATTTCAGGTGTGCATGGCCTGCATTACTGGGGTTGACAAATTGCTAGCTCAGGGATAATGGGCATTGTTAGGGAACGGGCTCGCAGTCGCATGGCACTTACCTTGGGATTGTTGGGTGGGTCGGGACGAGTCCAGCTGGGTGACCCCCACGCTGGCTTCAGGAGTCAGGGAGTCAGGGTGTTCTCCACGAGGTCTTCCAGTGGGGTGCTGGATGTGGCAGTGGGGTCTCCTCCACTGGTGGCAAGTCGCTCACCCAGCCTCTCCGCAATGCGCTCTTTGGCATGCCCTCTGAGGTCGTACCACCTCTTTTTCAAATCGTCTATTGACCGCTGGGTCACCCCAACAGAATTAACCTTGGTGCTGATGCGCTGCCAGATGTGGCGCTTGTCAGCCTCTGGCACCCTCCTGGAGTCCTTGCCAAACAGGCGTGCATGGTCCTTACAGACCCCCTCAATTAGGAACTCAAGTTCTTGCTCGGAGAACTTAATCTTCCCCTTCCTCCCTGGGGAACTGCTCCCTGCTGCTTCCTGTGACATTTTGGAGGTTGTGGATGTCCTGCAGTGGTGCTGCAAGTTCACTGTTGTGGAGCTCTTCCCAGTCCTGCTACCACTTTCAGGCTCAGTGGTCTGAATGAGGGAGGGAACAGCCTACTTCCTGGTTGTGATGTCATCATTGGGCTCAAAATGCGACTTCCCGTTTTTGCGATCTCGCAGTTAGCGAGATCGCAAATTGCGATTTCGGTAATTGCGAAATCGCAATTTCAATCAAGAAATCGGTCGATTCTGCGATTATTATGCGATTGGAGCCAAATCGCAATCGGCAATTGCGACCGATTGTGATTCGCTTTTTTATTGCGCATTTCTTTATGAATGCCATTCTGCAAATTCTAAATTGCGATTCGGTAAATATTGCAATTTGGAATTCGCAGAATGTTGCATTGATGAATCTATATGAGTGCCTTGTATGCCACCCTCCCTCGCTAGGAACTATGTTTTTAAAAAAATAGAAGGTCTCTTAGGCTTGAATAGCGGACCCCATACCTCCCAGATCAGCAGAGGTGAATCACATCAAGGTCTGCAAAAGCTCTCTCTCTCTGGAAAAGGATTTTCTCCAAGTGCCTAAAATCGTGCCGGCAGTGCAATATTAAAGGCGCCAGATTTTCAGTTAGCTGCAGCATGTTGTGTCGATCAGCCCGGACAACAGCTAATATTGTTATGATAACCTTGGAGGCTTTAGCACTCACTGTGCAGTCTAAGGTCACAATATAAGTACAGGGATGTTGAAAACAATTCATTTTCATGTGAAGTAATTCACGCAGCCTAACCTACAACAACAGTTATATGCAGTGTTGTGTGCAAAAGTAGCAAAAAGGTAAATGGGCGTTTAAACTCCTAATAAGCCTATGCTAACATGGCAATGTGCGCAAAAAAGGCCCTGCCTTCACTACACTACTGACCCCTCCAGCGTCTTCTGACCCTTAGGATTGAGTGGTTCGTGCTTCCAAATACCGGATTTGCCTGGCCAATTCTTTCTCTTATGTACTCAGATGATGCCGTTCTCATTGCACATACAGCGACTGGCTTGCAATTGCTCCTAGCTTCTTCTATTGTCTGTCTGGAAGGCTTCAATTTAAAGGTGATCTTTAATAAAATATTCACAATGATTTAAAGTGGAGTATCCAAATCAACAGTTTTCCATTAAAGGTTACAGATACCTAAAGGTAATACCTTTGTAACCTGAGAATTCTATTTGAAGGCTCTGGAAATTGGAAACCTCAATTCATTCTCAGGAACCGGCAGCCTAAAAATCACCTGTACTTGATTTACATTTTCTTCTAAATTAGGGTCAATTTGTATAAGAGATATTTTTGCTGCTATTTATTGTGTGAGTCTATGCCGATTGCCAACAATTGCATTGACTTTAAAGATTGCTCGCTGAACCTCGGGCTTTATCTGCCATAAATAAATGGGTCTACCTTATTTTGAGGTACAACCAATAGAGTCTGTGGTGTTGATGAGGGGCAAGGATGACCTAGGCCGCGTGGTGGGGCCTAACTAATACTCTGCACACAACAGACCACACAGAGACTGTCGACTGCGTAAGGGCCGAAGAACCACAAGTGGTCTTGCGCCCGTTTATTTATACCCGAGGGCTACTCCGCCCCCGGGGTGTATGCGTACATGCGTGCATGAATGGACGGGCCGAATGGCTCCGCCAGTACATCCCTCCAAACTCACAGATGATTAGTCCAGCCTTATTTAGAGTTCCTTGCGGTGCGTACCATCCAGGCATAGTCCTGGAGTCGCTGACTGGTAGTTGGGTTTGGTCGCAGGTTGTACCGTTGGCTTCGCTGTCTCTCGGCCCCTGGTTCTCTTGCTGATACCGCTGCTTCACTTTCGGGGTCTGGTGGTGCGACATTAGAACCAGTGGTTCCTTGGATTGGCGAGGGTTCTCTGTCAGGAGTGTTGGGTGTTGTCTCAGAGGCGATTGGCTGTTCTTCATATACCTCCATGTCTTCCGCCACCTGTTCTTGTGTTGCTTCCCTTGTGGACACTCGCTTGAACCAGGATATATTCCGTGTCACCACTCGGGTACCTCTGGATGCTGTCACCATGGTGCCGTGGATGTTCACAACCTCCCATACCTCTGGCTCAAACGTTGTTTGGTATTTCCACTGGTGGTGACGGGTCTTGAGGATCACACGGTCCCCTACGGCGAGTGGTTTCACTCCGGATCTCCTTGTTCGACTCGCTCGCTCATTCATTCTCCATCTCCTGTCTTGGGTTGCCTCATGATCTATCTCAGGTGCTTGCCATGCTGGGCTCACTGGAACACAGTCTCGTGGGGGTCTCCTGAACATGATGTGCGGCGGGGCGCACTTGGTGTTACAGTTCAGAATTTGTCTGTATGCATTCAGGAATTGTGACAGACATTCTTCAGCGGCTTCCTCTTTCTCCACACCGATCTTTAGTGCCCGATTCATAGTCCTCATAAATCGTTCCACCTCTCCATTGGCCTGAGGCCATTGTGGTGTGATCCTCCTGTGCCGTATGCCTCGTCTGGGCAAGTATGTCTGGAACTCCAAGCCCTGGAACGGTGGTCCGTTTTCCGACCTTACTTCATCGGGGAATCCTAGCATGGCAAATGCCCGATCCAGAGTCGGCTTGACGTGACTGAATGCAGTGGATGGAATCACCTCCACCACAGGGAACCGTGAACATGAATCAATCAGCACCATGGCTTGGGGCCCATCTGGGAACGACCCAAAGTCAATACTTATTTTGGACCAAGGCGTGTCGCACAGGTCTTCCGTGATGACTGGGTGTGGTGTGGGCTCCTGACTCGTGATGACACACGAGTGGCAGTTACGGATCTCCTCTTCCACCGCGCCGTCCATGCCGGGGAACCACACTCTTCCACGCAGCTTTCCACTTCCTTTTGCAGGCACGAGGGGATGACAATGGTTGCTCCTCGCAAAATCACTCTGTGCGGTCCTGTGCTCAGTTCATTCTGTGCGCGCCACATGTGTTGGCGAAAAGTCTGTTCCTCGGCCGTGAGAGCGCTGGCCCCATGTAGGAACTCCGGTCTTCCAGGGTGCGTTTCACCCTCCGAAGACATTCATCCTGGTCAGTGGCTGCACCGATTTCTTCCAGCGTGAGGGCCTTGGGGCACACTTCTTGTGACAGAACCCTCACGAACTCCTCCACATCTTGTAGTTCTTCTTGCTCAAGTGCTACGGAGTCGTGACACGGGTGGCGTGAGAGGAAGTCTGCGGGATTGTCCACTCCGGGCCAAAAAACGACCTCGAACCTGTACGTCTGGAGCTGAACAGCCCATCGTTCGATTCTGGATGGCGCAAGCCTGGCTGTCCCTGCAAATAGCAGAACCAACGGTTTGTGGTCCGTTACCACTGTGAATTCGTGACTGAACAGGTATAGATGAAAATATTGGCACGCCCACTTTATAGCGAGCGTCTCCCGCTCAATTTGTGCATAACGCATCTCGGTGGCCGTCAGTTCCCGGCTCGCGTATGCCGTGGGTACCCACGTGTGATCTTCCGTCTTCTGCAGTAGGACCGCCCCCAGCCCTACCGAGCTGGCATCAACGACGACCTCCGTTTGGCAATGTGTCCTGAAATATGCCATGACTTTGTCATCAATCAGGGCCTCTTTCACCGCTTGAAATGCCTCGTTCTCCCTCGCTGACCATGTCCATTGTTGTCCAGCTTTGGTGAGAGCTCGTAATGGTTCCGACAGGGATGCCAGATTGGGGATGAACCGGCCATAGTAAGTGGCCATCCCCAGGAAGCTGCGGACTTCAGTTGCAGACGTCGGCTTGGGCGCCGACCGGATAGCCTCTGCTTTCTTAGGGTCCACTCTGAGCCCAAAAGATGTAGCCAAAGAATTCAACTGATTCGTTGTAGAACGAACACTTATCCCGGTGTAGCGTTAGTCCGTGGTCCGCCAGCCGTTGGAGCGCTGCCCTCAGGTGCACATGGTGTTCTTCCAGGGTCTTGGAGAAGACTAAAATATCGTCACTTAGATTGATGACTCCAGGCAGTCCAGATAGTGTCTCTCTGATCGCGTTCTGGAACACTTCAGCTGCCGAGGACTCCTCGAAGCTTAAGCGCTTGAACCTGCGGAGACCGGCGTGGGTTGAAAACGTCGTAATGTTACGGCTGTCCGGATGGAGTTCTAGCTGGTGGTAACCTGCATTTAAATCCAAATCGGAGAAACATTTGGCCCCATATAAGTCCGCTACTATTTTGTCCATAGTTGGCGTAAGGTGACGTTCCCTTTTGACTGCCTTATTTGGGAGACGCATGTCCACACATAACCGTATTGCGCCCGGTTGCTTACGTTTGGGTGCAACAACGAGGGGCGACACCCATGGAGTGGGCCCTGATACCTTCTCGATCACTCCCAAATTCTCAAGTTTGATGAGCTCTTACACCACCTGCGGCCGCAGGTGGAATGGCACCCTCCGGTGCTGCAATGCGGTTAGCCTCACTGTGCGGTCAATGTGTAGCTTGAACACCTTCCCCTTTAGGCAGCCCAGACCTCGGAACAACGTCGGAAAGTCTCTCAGCAGGCCATTGGCGTGTCGCTTGTGTACTTGGTTGGCAAAGAACACGAGTTGGAGGTCCTCCGCAGTGTGGCAGCTGAGCAGCGTGCCTCTCTTGCCCCCTGTCACATGGAATTTCGTGTGCACCTTTTGGTCGTTGCACGATACTGTCACGTCGATCACTCCACGTAGGGGCAGCGGTTCATCACTGTCGTAAGTGTAGATTCTGGCTTTAGAGGGCAATAGTGGTGGGCGAGGATGGAGCTGTTTGTACTGTATGCTGTCCATTACGTTTACTGACGCCCCCGTGTCGATCAGGGCCTACACTGGAGATCCTTCAATATCAACTTAGCACATTGGTGGCGCCCTCTTCCTGGATCCATCCCGATCAACGAAGGAGACAAAGAAAACGTCATCGTCGTCATCCTCCTCCAGCCTAAACGCAGTCTGATGAGTGTCTCCGCATGGCCCGGGATCTTCGAGGGAGATTTGACGTATCCCTTGGGTTGCATTTCTTCTGCTCGGCCCGGCACTGCGGCTGCTGCGGCACACTTTCGCGAAGTGGTTCAGTTTGCCACAGTTGGAGCATGCTTTTCCCCGTGCAAAGCACCTTCCGTTTGGGGGATGGTCCATCCCGCAGTTTCCGCATGCGGGCCGAGAGGTGGATGGCGGCTGGTTTTTCTGCGTGGTGGGCGGGGGTCGTTTCCGCACCACGTCCATGTGTTCTTCCTTGACTGACACGTGCTTCTCCGGTGCTACGGGTCCGTCTAGTGCGGCCTGCATTGTTTCTGCTCTTGTGTTGGAGAGCTCATGGGATCTGGCCAATACAAGGATCTCATCTAGGCTTATTCGTGGTTGTCGCAGAATTATACGCCGCAGTTGAACTGATCTGCACCCTTGTATTAGTTGCGCTCTGATCTCCAGGGTTCTATCTGGCAATTCACATGACGTCGCTAGCTTGCGTAGCCTTGCGTAGAAGACGTTGATCGACTCCCCCTCCACTTGGCGGGCCTGTCGCAGTTTGAACCATTCAAAGTCTGGGTTTGCGCGGGGGTCAAAATGGTGGTTGAGGGCCGTGATTGCGGCCGTGTAGTCGTTGCTGTCGCCTCTGTCCGGTAGTGTTTCGAACAGTTCATAGAGCTCATCGCCACCATAGCACAACAGGAGCGAGCGTTTGACTTTATTATCAGTCTCCCTGACACCCACGAAGTAGTGTTCGAGGCGACCAAGCCATAGACGCCACCGCGCGGCTGCCGTGGCTGGCCGGCCAGTTTGCTAAACGGCTGAATTTGGGCTGCCATGGCGTGGCCTGGTGCGGCGGGCGCAATGTTCTGAGAGGGGACTTGGTGTGGCAGACCTCCATGCGCCTGTCCGGCGTTCTGTGGCGGCAATGGTGGCGGAGTGGGAACTCGCTGGGCAGGTCCTGTTGCTGCTGCCCCTCCGGTTGCTAGTACACTCATCTTTGGCGCCGTCCACTAGCAGTGGGGTGGAGATGGTGACTCTTGAGGGCGTGTTGTGGGAGCGTGACGCTGGCCTTGTACCCTCTTGCTGGGCAGATGCTGTTCAGCGGTGTGCCCTCCTCAGAACTGACAGTATTGGGCCCTTGGCAGTCAGTGCGGCGTGCGGTTGGTCGTGCCTCGCCCTCCAAATGTCCAAAACGGAGCTCCGCGAGATGCGTGAGCTTTGGCAGGGTATTCTTCCCACTTCAGCGTGATGCGTGAGTGTTCTCGGGGGTGCAGCGAGGGCCGAGCCAGTTCCTCTGATCCGCGCTGCGCGCATTTCCCCTCCCACGCGCTAGCTGGACTGACGTCTGCAATGGGGGAATGGCAGCGCTGGGTTCAATGACGGGGACGCCGTAGCATGGGCCACCAGTCGACACGACTCCCCCCTCTAGGGTCACTCACCTTTGCACGCCGCGACAGGGGCAAGACCTCCACCAACCCTGGCAGGGCCAGGACGAGCAGCACAGCAGGGTGGCACCCGCGAGGGATGACGGCGCCGGCCGCAGGCTACAGTGCGGGCTGCGCGAGCGCGGCTCCGGCAGCACCGCGGGACACAGCCGGTATGTCCGCGGGGCGAGGCGTGGGTAAAGTATCCCACCCTCGTCGCCAATGTGGTGTTGATGAGGGGCAAGGATGACCTAGGCCGTGTAGTGGGGCCTAACTAACACTCTGCACACAACAGACCACTCAGAGGCTGTCTACTGCGTAAGGGCCGAAGAACAACGAGCGGTCTCGCGCCCGTTTATTTATACCCGAGGGCTACTTCGCCCCCGGGCTGTATGCGTGCGTACGTGCGTGAATGGACGGGCCGAATGGCTCCGCAAGTACAGAGTCTATCTGAACCAAATCTGAAACTAGTCTGAAAAGATTACTCTTTCTTTATTTGCCTCTCCATTTATAATGCTTTGATTAGAAATGTGCGTATTCTCCTAGGTTTCAGTGTGTGCTCTGAAGAAGGCACAATTAGTGCCACCCTTTCAAAAGCAGAACAGAAAGGTAAACTAAGAGGGATCACTCTGGCTGCAGGGAAGGGTGTGAAGATTCTAATCAAACAGACTCTGACCAAGGTATGACTTTATCTGGAGGAGGTATTCAGTAGGATTTGTTTATCACTTTATTTTCCCAGCTTTAACGTGGAACACTATATATTTTATGATGGCACACACTAAATTTGAACAATTGTTTAAGGAGCCTGACCTTGAGAAATAACCTCATTGCAAAGCACTTTGCTTTTTTTCCTGCTCTATTCATTTTATAGAATTTCTAGGACACAGTTTTTAAACAAATTGTCCTAAAATTCACCCTCAGTAATCTTGCCCTTATTTGTCCTCAATCATTTCTTACTGTGCCCATATCTAACTTTATGCTGAGTTTTGTAAATAATGTTGTGCGAGTTAGGAAATGTCCTCTCCTAACAGTTTCTTCATCTTATGAATTGGGTTGTATTTTTTATTTTTATTTTATGATTTATGTATTTTATTTTTTAGATGCAATAAATCTACGTATCATATGTTTATGGGTTCACATGTAAACTTAATAAAGATTGATTGATTGACTGACTGATTTGAAATGAGTGGAACAGCCTGCGCTTTTGACTGACTCTGTTCAGTCATACCTAAGAATTTTTCAAAGCCTTGTAATGTAATGTAATGTAAGAGACACTTCTATAGCGCTACTTTCACTCCAAGGAGTATCTTGGCGCTCACCCAACCCAGATGGAAGAGTTGGAGGGAAAAAGGATGACTTACACTCTACACTACAAATTACACCAAGACCCTACATGCCGCATCAGACAAAAAGAAGACCCAGGTTTTTAATGCCTTCCTGAAAGAGGTTTCTTGGGACAGTGATCGTAGAAGGGGCGGAAGCTTATTCCAGGCCTTGGTACCTAATACAAAAAGGGATTTACCACCTTTTGTTGCCAGCTTGAATCGGGGAGGTGTAAGTAGATTCTGACTGGCAGACCTCAGACAACGTGTCGGGTGGTATCTTTTGAAACCATTGCACAGGTATTTTGGACCTAGCTGATGGAATGCCCTAAAGGTAATTATAAGGATTTTAAACAAAATTCTTTTACCTATTGGCAGCCAGTGGAGTGTGTTAAGTGCTGCTGAGGCTGAAGACCTACGGGGCCAACGTAATACAAGGCGGGCCGCTGGATTTTGGACCATTTGTAACCTGTGGGTTCATCAATAGATACCCTTAGTGTTGTTGTGCTTTGTCACTCCATGTCATGGTGTGTTATTTGGATTTTACTCAATAAGACTGTAATAATTGGTGGCCTTCTGGCAGTAGGAACTGAACGTTCACCATACAGCAGGTGGCTTACTTAACTTGAGATCTACATCACACACGGGTAGGAGGAGCTGACTGCGGTGGGGTGTGTCTGTAATTCTAAGGAAGGGGCAGCCATATCCCTTAAAAGCTTTAGCAGCTGAGTGCATCGTCCTTATCAGGCTGGAAATGAGCCTGATGGCCTGGATGTAGTACAGGGCAGCAGCAGCTATCTGGATACTGAGATACACATATTCCGAGGGTCAGATTTATCAAACTTTGATGCTGCGCAGAGCAGTCACCCTTGCCTCATGGTGCAAAGGTGCCTGCATTTCAGGTAGGATTGTTTTTGTGCATAAGGGGACATCTTTGGAGGTGTTATCTCTTTGTAAGTGTGCTGCAGATTGGAACACATGTGGAAAGAGGAAATAATGAGGAAAAATAAAGATATGTATTTATATTGAGCCTCCAACGGAAAGCTGTACACATTTGAAGCATTCCCTGGTGTAGCAGACTTGGTGTATCTAGGAATGAACCACAATCCATGGTTGGATGCATTGAAACATCCACGCTCCATACAAGGAACGCCTTCATAGGGCAGAGTAATACAAGCCAGTGACGTGCATCCCCTCGCAATACTCCGGACCTACCAAGCAATGCAGGGCCATGCAAGGAGGCCTTGTGTTGCTTGGTGAATCTGACTTCAGGATTCTTTTTCCCTTGCAACACCATGCACACTGCAGGGGCAATGAAATCCAATTGTAGATTTGGCCTCAAGTATCCTTGAGGCCATTTTGCAAATTCTCTGGCCTTTCTAAATCTTTTGGTTTAGTTTGCTTCTGACCCTGTACAGAACACCATTGCTTTTTAGTCTAGGTTTTTGTTATACAAATATCACAAAATCAGGGTATATTTGGTGAATGGGACATGATTTCTACTTTGAATTTGATGGAACCAAGTATTCAGCGTAGCTATCCTAACTGCCATTTATGCATGTTTACTTTGCCACCTTTCCAACGCCTGCTATGTACTTATCTATCTGCTGTCTCTCTCCTTTATGTATTCTCAAAATCTGTACTGTATGACTCCAACCCCCTTCACCTACCCCCACACCCGTCCCCCCCCCACTCGCCCCCTCCCCTTCCTCTGACCCACCCCCCCCTACCACAGGCAAATAGGTCAAGCATGACTTATGTGTGGCTGTTGTGCGTTGCAGTGTTGCCCCCCCTTTATAGGGCTTTCTGGGATGTGCTAGGAATCGACTTGTGGGCAATCTGCTGCATGGCGCAGGGGGGCATGGTAGTCCCACAGTCATGGGCAGGGGCGGACATAATCGTACTATTAAAAAAGGATAAACCTCCAACAGAGCCAGGCTCTTATAGGCCGATCACGCTGCTGAATGCAGATGCCAAGATATTTTCAAAATCAGTGGCTAAAAGGTTGAGCAAGGTTATTGAGGGGCTGGTATCACCGACACAGCATGGCTTTATCCCAGGTAAAGGGGCCACCCAACATACAAGGCAGATGATTACTATTTTAGATGCAGCCGAGGTCGCAGGAGACCCTGTAGCAGCTATTTTTTTAGATGCAGAGAAGGCCTTCGACAGGGTCTCCTGGGAGTATCTGTGGAGTGGAAGGCCCTGGAATGGGCGGGAATAGGCAATGGATTTCTAAAGGCAATACATGCACTCTATGAATACCCATCCGCCAGGATAAAAATTAATAAATATTATACGAAGGCAGTCCAGATTAGGAGAGGGACAAGGCAGGGATGCCCGGCCTCGCCTCTATTGTTTGCCATTTATTTGGATCCTTTTTTAGGAATGCTCGCCCATAACTATAGGATTCCTCCAGTTAGGCTGCATGGGCAGGAATAGAAATTGTTCGCTTATGCGGACGATGTAGCCATTACAACTCCAGTACCGGGGGGGGCACTGCTTGAAATAGAGCAAGAGGCAAGGAAGTTTTGGGGATTTTCTGGCTTCCTCATAAACAGAGGAAAGACAAAGGTAGTGCAGAATAGGTTCACAGTATGCCAGGATACGACGGTAGTGTTGGAAGCAATGTACTTGGGGGTTAGGGTGTCAGCGGATTTGGACAAATTAATCAAGATTAATATGGAGCCACTTCTAGGGAAGGTCAAAAGAAATACGGAGAGAATTAACAACTTACATTTGACGCTAATGGGGCGAATCAATCTGATTAAAATGGTTACCTTCCCGAAATTCTTATACATCTTCAGAGCGATTCCCCTGTATTTTGATGGCATATGGTTCAATAGGATAGAAACAATTTTGAATAAGTTAATTTGGGCACAAGGGAAGACACGAAGAGCCTACCGCTTTTTGACACTACCAAGGGAGAAGGGAGGCTGGGGGGCGCCCGATTTTAGGCTGTACTATTGGGCAGTTGCCCTTCAATATTCTCAAGGGCTTTTAGGTGGTAGGGTCCAGAATGGTGAGAGAGAGCGCTGTGTGAACATCTATGAAGCAGTATTGGGGAAGGAGGCAGAGAATGCACTACTAAACACAGTGGAGTATGCCTACTACAAACACACTAGGTTCAAGACCCTAAGTGCGGTATATAGAATCTGGAAGGCTGTGGGGGAAAAGCTAGGAATTGGCAGAGTCAATAGGTATTTGAGGATGTATACAAACAATGATCTTCCTGCAGATGTCTTCAGGGATTCAGTTATGAGGGATTGGGATGGTAAGGGGATTAAGAAATTAGGGGACTTGTTGGATGTAAAAGGGGTGTTCTTACAGTTTAAGGACATTCAGACGAGATTTAAGATAACAGGTAACAATTTTCCTAAATACCTTCAAGTGAGGAGCTATTTTCATAAGAAGCAGGGTGGTCCAATAGGGTTATCACACTGTAGGACTATGGACTATCTGGAGAATAGCATACGCGGCACGATTAGGCAACTGTATGCAGAGCTCTATGTACTAAAAACAGATGATAGAGAAAAATATGCCAATAAGTGGGTGGAACAAGTGGGGGCGCACCCTGAGGGTTTACAAGCTTCATTAGACTTAGGACGGTCTGTGCTGTGCTCGGCGACGTTACAAACCCAGCACTATAAAACAGTCTATTCTTTGTACCACACACCGGCTAGAATTGCGCAGTGGGGGGAAGCACTGGAATAACCTGCCAGAGGTGTAACTCAAATGGAGCTAATATTACACACATGTTTGCACAATGCCCACAACTCTATTCATTAAAACTGGCAATTGAAGAATTTCTGAAGGGCTCCTTGGGGCTGAAGATTAAATTAACAGATGAGCTGATAATGCTAGGGGTAAGGGTAGGGGATAATACCGAATACCCAGAAATTTTGTTTATGGTCACGGCAGTCCTCAGGATTATTATTGCAAGGGCCTGGCTAGACAAGACGGCACCTACATTCCAGACATGGATAGCAAGACTTCTCTCCACATACAATATGGAGAAAGCCATCTATGATAGAAAAGGCAGAAGGGCAAGGCCATTGGGGGGTAGGATTTGGTTTCTTATGGAGCAATGGAAGAATAGGGGGAAATAGGTGTTATAATCTGTTTTTTCCGTTTTTTTATTTTATTTTGTGTTCGACTTTTTGTTGCTCTTTCTCTCGAGTGATGGTCTTTATGTGTATGTTATATTTGTACTGTAAAAATGTATTAGATCAATTGGAAAAATGTGGGGGGGGGGGAAATTTAATAAAAAATAATGAAAAAAAAAAATTTGATGGAACCAAGCTCACTGAAGACAGAAAAAGACAGAAAAAAATGAAAATGAATTAGCTTGAACATCTTTTAGTTTGAAAGTAAGAATGGGAAACCGAGAAGATTGGTACAGTAGCATATATAAATCATACTTTAAAAAATCAGTTTATCTCACCAGGTATGCTTGCTTTTCCAGAGAAGCTGCGGCAAGTGTTCTGCTCCCCAGTGCAGTGAACTTCTCCAGTCGGTATGCAGGAGTCCGAGGACTGGTCGGTAAAACACTCATCACATTTATAGCCATTGGGGGTATCATCCACAGCAGATACTGAAATAACATAGAACAGAAATTGAGAAACCTAATGTGTTCAGAAATGGGGTGCTAAGTCATGGCTAAATTCTCCCAGCCTAACAACAGTAGCATTAAACTCCACACTTTGAATGAAAATAAAATAAATGTTAAGTTCAACTCATGATGCACAGAATTTCATGACTTAATTTTTGCCCGGAATAGAAATTCTTTTTCATTGACTGCTGTAGAATATTGTGTGTTTTGGTAACTCACTAGACCTCTACATTGTGTCACTCATTTACAAGAGTCCAGCACCACCGCAGCGTATCTTTTCATGACCCTTTGGTGGCACAGGGCTCTCAATCATATCTATGAGGCGTGGCTTTGCATGGCCTCAGAGATATAGAGAAAAGCGCTGCCTTGCCTTACTTTACATCAAGGAGGCCTTCCATGGGTGTTGCTGTGGGTGTTGCCACACAACACCCATGGAATTACACACTGCCCAAGATTTACAAATTCACGTAAACCTGGGGCAACACCAGAAAATGCCTATCCAGAGTAGGTGTGATGAGGAGAAATGCTTACATTTCTCATCATTTTATCCCCTTTCAGTGTGTGCAGCCTTCGGCATCTCACGTAGAATGAGTAAAATGCCTCTTGTGATTGTTATTGTGCATGAAGGTGCCTCTCCCAGCATAAAACAATGGTACCATCAACATAGACATGCTTGTACCATGGTGTAAGGGTGCCTGTGTTGGCACTCGATTGCTAATTATGCGTGGGTGCTAGCTAAAAGGAGAGAAATGTGCCATATCATGTAAATTTGGTATATGTCTTCCCTTTCGAATTGGCATAGGGCAGCGCAGCAGAATGACATGAGCTGTTCTCCTATGCCAAATCTTTGTAAATGAGGCCCAGTATTCTCCATGTCTGGGAGACTTGAGGCAACAATACACCTTTATATCAGGCATGCTCAAGAGCGCACTGTACCCTTGGGTTTCAAGGGTACCCTTAGCCAAAGAGGCTAAAATTAGGCTGCCCTGCCTTAGCGTGTATGGTGGCTCTAAACTCTACTGCGTGATTCTTGATTTTAAATATTGACTTAGTTCTTTGAAAATAAACTTTTAAAATGTTAGCATTGTTTGGTTTAAATGACTATGAAGATGTACTGCTTACCTGGAGTTTGAATTTGAGCTCATTATTGCCTGCACATCACACAGAGTTCACATGTTGCAGACGCTTCCTTCATTTCATTTCGCACTTTGTATTTTTTTCCCTCCCCTTCCAGGAGGAGGAAGGCTCACTGTGAGCCGCCATCTTTATGCTACAGCGCTCTTGTGGTTGGCAAGCACCAGTATTTAATGGGCCTGCCACCGAGGGTATGCAGCCGATGCATGCAGCGGGTGCACCCCTAGTGTGCAAAAAAAAATGCCAAAGGCAAGACCGTCTGCACCCGTCCATGCCAGGAGCGCAACCAGCACCAGCCAAGCTGCCCGATCTCCCCCATGAATCTTTATGCCCTCTGACCTTCTCAAAGTGTTTAACACGGCCGGGAAATGTAACTGCTCTTTGATACCCCATAAAATCAAAGGCACACTTACGTGTCTTAAATGTAGAACCAAACTGAGAATTTTTTAGACTAGCCCTTTGCTTGCATTCTTTGAAAACATGCCCAAGACATCAATGAGATGATCCCTGACTTACAACTTAATTTTCTATTCATTTCTGAGACATGGCTTAAGGAAAGGTGTAACCCTAACATTGCATTAGTACCTCCTTCCAATTATACCATCTGTAGAGTAGAGAAAAATTAAACATGGGGAGGAGAGATGGTCATTATTCATCGTGAGTCTTTGCAATGTATAAACTTTCAGCTCTCCTCCCTAAAAGTACCAGAAACTATGGGTTTGTGTTTCAAAATGAATGGCTCCTTCTTTGTTTGTAGGAGCCCTGATCAACCGACCATCTTGCCCCAGTCTTGAATTCCTGAAAGTTTTAGGTGATGCGTTAGGCCACCTTATGGTCCGGTATTAAAATGTTACTCTTCTAGACAATTTTAATCTCCATTTAGAATGACAAAGCAATCCTGGACCATATAACCTCATTGAAACATTAGAAACTCTTGGACTTCACCAATTGGTCTCAGTCCCTACCCACCAGGCCTGGCACACATCGATGGAGTATGTTCAAACTTCACTTCTAGGCAGCACCCAATTTTCGTCCTATATCACTACTACCCACCCTTGGCAAAATCATAGAAAGACTTTTTTAATAAACAACTCTCTGACTTCCTAGTGAAAGCCATGATATTACACGCCAGACAATCTGGCTTCTGTCCTAAACACTCAAACCGAGTCTGCACTACTGGAAGTAGTAGATGCACTGAAATTAGCTGCAGAGTGCTGCAGGGAGGGGGCGGGCCTGATATAACAAGTTAGCAATCCTGCTCTGGGGGACTTACTGCTGGTAATAAAACGCAATACTAATCCTGTTGAACTTATCAGCCACGCTTGATACTATTTCGCATGGCATTCTTCTAATAAAACAAAACATTTCCGCTTTGTTTGCCTTGTCCTGGATTAAACCCTTTCTTACCAACCGTAGATAAACAGTGGCCCTTGGCCAAGTACACAGGGCTCTTCTCTCAGCCCTCTTTTATTCAACATCTATATGGCTCCGCTGATTTCGCTAATATCTTCTTTTAACACTGACACAACCTCCTCTGCAGATGATACGCAATTGATTCTGGCCCTAGACAAAGACACGGGTAAAACAGAGCTTAATTTTAAGCAATGTATGACAGAGGTCATCCTGTGGATGTGACTCAACCATCTTAAATGCAATATGGATAAAACTGAGATCCTATATGTAGGGAAGGACAATCCTTTCAACCCGAACCAACTGTGGCCAGAAGATGCACCTGCTCCACCTAATAGAGTACAGATCGCTAAGAACTTGGGGGTAAAATTTGATGTTGCTCCTTCTCGTTTCGGTCAAAACAGTTCAGGAATGACAGTGTCAGGAATGTGCTGCAACCTTATAAAAACCCTCAAAAGATTTTCCGATTTTATTTCCTACTCTGCAAGTAGGCCCATAGCTGTAGAACTTATCCTATCTTGATTAGACTACTGCAACAGCCTTTCCTCAGGAACTAACAAAGAAGTAATATAAAAGCTACAGGTTGTACTGAATGCAGTAGCCTGTTTGGTGCTGAATATGCCACCTCAGTCATCTGCCACTACAGCCCTCAAAACTCTGCATTTGCTGCCCATCCCCACAAAAATGGTATTCAATCTTCTAGTAATGACTTTAGAGCCATTAGAGACTCGGCCTAAATACCTAGCAGCTACATTCACTCATTACAGTACTGCTAGGACACTCTGATCCTTCACAGTGAATTGTCTTAAATGTTCCACCTTTAGGTATAAAACCAAAAGAGAACAATGTGCCGCAGTATTGGGAACAAGAGCATGGAACCTCATGCTCACACAACTAAGGATGATGGAATCAAAAACCCTTTTTAGGAAAGCACTGAAAACCTGGATATTCAGGGCCACAGATGCATTCTGTTACTCACTGGTATAACGGGAACACTTATCATACAAGTGAGAGAGCCAGAGAGTCAGAGAACCGGAGGGAACGAGTCGGCGTTCAGCGTTCGTCGTTCGGAGGAGCTTTTCCCGCTCATCCGCCCGCCCTGAAGAGCGGCTGAAGAGCGGCTTGACTGCGGTTTGACTGCGGTGGGGGCCTGCAGAGGCACGAGACAGAGACGGAGATTCGCAGGGTCTGGTTCGAGGCACAGTAACTGACCGGCAAACTCTGGAGTAAGGAGCTGCACGCTGTATCCCGACGTGCTGCTGCATCCATCTGGGACTGCTCCGCAACGCAAGGCAAGGCAGCGGCGAGGGGGGGCTTGGGCAGACTCTGGAGCCAGGAGCCAGGAGCTGCCGCATTGTGTCCCGCCATGCTGCCGCACCCACCTCAGACTTCTCCGTAAGGCAAGGCAGCGGCATAGGGGGGCTTGGGCAGACTCTGGAGCAAGGAGCTAAGAACTGCCGCACTGTGCCGCGTTGTGTCCCGCCGTGCTGCCGCACCCACTTCGGATTGCTCTGCAAGGCAAGGAGAGGCGAGGGGGGGCCCGCACATCGACATTGCCCCATTACCGCCCATTACCGCCTCACATTGCATCACATCGAATTGGTCGCGTCTTAACCACACAAGAGTATCTCCCAGCTTAAACGCCGCTTTGGCTGATTTTCCATCGTGGGTGGCCTCCCTATAGCAACAAAAAACCTTGGAGAAAGCCTCGGAGCATCTGCCTACAAAATTCCAGCATTCCAGCAGGATTCCCGGTATATAGGGGTCAAAAGGAAGGGCCGACAGCCCACGTCCCCGGAAAAAAGCCCTACGACCCAATCTCCAACCAACAAGACAACAACACGGATGATGAGGAGCAAATCACTAACTGACAGCTCAAATGAAAAGTCGCAAGCGACCGACCAAAGAGGCTCGATTAGAACATTTTACAAGAAAAGCGACCCTCTTACTAGCAACCACGGCTCCTCTCAGATCGCCATCCCAGGCATTTTAATCCCGGTCCAAGACAGCAGTACCAACGATCATAGTAGACGGCCGTCCAACTCCATCTGCTCTTCTAAGGATGTGATACCCCCCTGCGAGGAACCCTCGACTAACCAGGAAAAGGCCAGAGTAGCCCACGAGAAATCACATCCTAAGCTATCAACAGGACAATGCATGGGTGGATCCCCCGTCCGGTCCTCAGACAAGATGCAGGACAACATAACCAGCAATATCAAGACCACAGACATAGCTCTCCCTAAAAGCGATCCCACAGCGATAACAACAGTGCAAATTCACCAGACTAAAGCTCTTGGCCCATCCCTTCAGACCCTGGACACAAGCAACCCCCAACATGAACCCAAGAATCCTAAACTAACGGACTCTCAACCAGATTCCCCTGCATCTGTGTTGTCAGTCGCGGGGGAGCTCTCGGGCTCTTTCCTCCATAACCTTGAACAAAAGATCGAAAGAACCCTTGATCTAACTCCAATCTCATCGTGGCATCTAGAGTCTCCATGGGCCCACCAAACGAAGGTTGACTACCTCGCCTGCAATAGCAGTACAGACGCGACCACAGAGAAACCATTTCAGCTGGAGACAAATAGTGCTACCAACAAAGCTCTCCTGTGGCAATCAACAAAGATGGAACTACAAATAGACCTCTTGCAGGCAATAGCCGGGCGCTTAGCAGACATAAGCTCCAAAGTGGAGGCCCTGGATAATAGGATCTCCCAAGATGAGTTTTCCAACTGGGGGGCCCTGTTCCTGCCGCTGTTCAAATCTTATCGAGAAGTGGGCCTCTCTGCCTGAGGTACTAGCCAATATAGTGGAAATAGTGAAAGAGAGAACGGCGGCTCCATTGTTAAACAACCAAGAAGATTGGGCGAAGCAAAATAGTCACACCCCGAAGGAGGCGCAGCCATCCTGGGCTTCATCGGGAAAGAAGGTCATAGTTGACCACGGCAAAAACGCAGAGCACACGACCACCAAGTCAGACAGCAGCCCATTAACATCCATAACCCCCCAAAGCCTAAACCATAGGGTCAGCGACGCCATTGGAATAGTCCTGCAGGAAGACTCGTCAGGCACAATGGACACACAGGATCCCGCGCTATCAAGGAGGGCAAAAAAGAAGCTAAAAAAGCAACAGAAAAAAACAAAGTTAAAAGTGAGACAGTCACAGAAATTGAAATTCCAGCATTTGCCTCCAAAAGGGGGGACAAAAGCGACCCAGTTGTCCCCAATATTCACAGATAAAAACTAGGGTAAAAGGATCCCCCCAGTCTCCTTCTCAAAGGAAGTACAATTCAAACAAACCACATCGTCAAGTACCCCGAGTACGAAGGGCGAAAAATCACCAGCAAGGCAAATTATCCCCACGGCTAACCAGCTAACGGCCGGAACAAGCCCATCAACCTCAGAAGGGCTTACACAGACAATTCCGGCAAATCCCTTGTTACAAGTGGCAACTCCGCACCTACCACAACTAAGCACACAGTGCCAGTCTACTACTAGGACCAATTACGAGCAAAATAAGTGCCCGCAAGGAGGCCCTCCCTCAACCCTTCAAGGGAGTATCAGGACAGTGCCTACCCCAGCAGAAACTGTAACAAAAAATGGTGTTCGGGCTCAAACCGTAGGTGCATCAGAAGTTGTGAATGAGGTGGTCCTCACTCCGAGATTTTCTAGCATGGGCAACCATGACATTTTGAACCGGAGCAAAATTCTACGTCTTTTTAAACATCTGGAGAGCTTAGATAAGACACAAAAAGGGGACATAGAATGGGTGAAATTCCTAAGTCTGAAAGGGGACACATCCACAACGCGCCCGCCACCGTGATGAGACTAAAGAACAAAAAAACACAACAAGCCATCGAGAAAAACTCAATCCTACTCGCGGAGTGGGGCATTGAAGTTCAGATATTGTCGCCTCCAAAATATCCCGTTGTCCTGGCCCCAGACAACGGGAGAAAGGCCACTCGATCAGTCCTACAAGGGACAACCAGCTTGGGAGCTCCAAATAGAAGCCAGATGGGCCAAAATGTCCCAATGGGAATTAGAATCCTTTGCCAAAACAATCAAGTAGTATACGCACTATCTCCCCCACCCCTGAGCAAAAGGGACTCGCAAGCAGGAGGATACAGCATTCCTAACCATCACAAAAGTCAGCCTACCAGAGGAGGCGCCAGCTCCGGAACTACAGCAAAGTCACAATTAACTGTAAACTCCTGGAACATAGGAGGGATTAGCAAAATCTGTAAAAATGAAAACTTGAGGCAGTTGCTGGAAAGTGGAGACATAATCTGCCTCCAAGAAACTTGGGCCTTGACCTCCACTCCTCTGTACGGGGTACTACGAACTTCAAGTACCAGCAACAAAAAGGAACATCTTTGGTCGTCCAGCAGGCGGCCTATCAGTTTTTATTAAACATGAGTGCGCCGTCGCTGCTACCATCATTAACTTGAACTCCCTTGGTCTACAAGCCCTACAGATAAGAGGTTTGAGATTCAACAAACATCCAATTCACCTGCTGGTATTAAACTGCTACATCAACCCCGCACAGACCCTAATGAAGGACCAGCTGGAGGCTTTGGCACAAAATCTAGAGGACCTGCTAAATAAATACAAAACACACCAGGTCATTCTAGTTGGGGACTTCAACCTAAAAGACCTCAACAAATTGGAATCACTCCCCCGGGGTTCAGGAAGGGCGGCTCCTTTGCATGATCTTTTCTGTAGTTATAAATCGACATCAACTCACGCCCTGAAAAGTGTTCACTCGACTGCCTAGCAGCCTTAGCCCACTTTCCGGAATGTGTCCAGAATTGATTATAATATGATAAGCCGAGAGCTGGCTGACAGAATGACTGACTTTGAAGACGAAAACCGGTAGGACAGCGATCACAGGCCACTAAGAGCATCATTTCAGCTGGACATACTGCCTGCTACTTTTTACCAACCCATCGGGGAGACAAGCGGGGAAGAGAAACATAGCGTCCTGCGCAGGATCAAGTGGACAGATAAGATTGATGGGAAATTTCAATCATGGCTGGGTCAGGCACAGGAAGGGAGTCAGTTTATAGAGGATCCATCCATTAAAGGATGGGAGAAAATTATTGAGGATCTACAATGCAAGCTCGGGAACCCCAAATTACAAAATATAATAACAAAAGTGCAATCTAGTACAGGAAATACCTGCCCTCAGGACATACGAGAACATAAAAGACTTTTACGTAAGGCTCTTGTAGTAAAGAAAAGAGGGAGCAGTCAAATAGAGGGGGAATCGATAGCTTCACTGAGGGTTTCTTTGAGGAAGAAGCTATGGGAACTCAAAAAAGCCAACATTGGCTTAAAGTTTTCTCCCTCCTCAAACACAAGAACCCAGCACGACTCTGGAGATTTATTAACCAGTTGAGCACCCGAGGACCAACGAGAGAAAATGGGGTATCTGAAAAAGAATGGGTGAAATATGTGAAACAGCTTTATGTAACAGACTCCACTAAGGAAGTCCTAACTAGAGATAAGGCAGAGTTAGCTGAGGAAGTCCAACAGATTAGTACAAACCCCGAAGTCATAACTTTGAGCCCAAGCAAGGACTCAAAGGACAACAGCCCAGCCGACGCTGATGATACCATACCAACCTGGACAAACATCCAACAGGTCATTAAAACCATCAAGTACATGAGGAACAACGGGATCCCAGCGCCGGTCTTCAAACAGGCACCAGAGTTCTGGGCGACACTCTTAACCCCGCTCTTCAATTACACCTATCTGACCGCTACCACCGACTCTGACCGCTACCACCTATCTGACCGCTGCCACCGACTCTTGGAGGGGTTCCATACTGGTTCCAATCTTCAAAAAAGGAGATCGCCTTGAGCCATCGAACTACAGACTCATTGCCCTGCTCGACGTGGAGGCCAAGGCATATGCACGCCTATTACTGAATGACTTAGAAAAATGGGCCGAAGCGGGAAACATAATACCCATGTACCAGACCGGATTTAGGTCCCAGGCATCTACGATGGACAATGTCCTGGTGCTAGCACATCTTTCAGCCCAGGCAATCTTGAAGAACCATCCCCTTCTATTTTGCTGCTTTGTGGACTATAGTACAGCCTTCGATAAAGTGGACAGAAAACGCTTATGGTGGAAATTAGAAAAGTGGGGCATACCATCGAAACTTCTGAAGGCAATAAGGTTACTATATGAGGCCACTTGGGTGCGGGTTAAAACAAGCGCTCGAACAGTCTCCCCCAAAATAACCACAGTAAAGGTGTGTGTGCTGGCCCCCATCCTTTTCAATTTATACACGGCGGACCTGGGGGAGGCCCTAAAAGGAGCCAGCCTAGCAGCCCCCATATTAGGAAGTGTGAGGCTACTCGTTTTACAGTATGCTGAAGACACGGTTATAATGGACCATACGTAGATAGGCCTACAAAGAGCACTAACTGCATTAAACAGCTTCAACATCGCCAATAGCCTAATAGTCAATCAAGGGAAAACCAAGGTCATTATCTTTGGGTCCTACTATCGGAAAAGGCATGCACAGTGGCAATTGGGAAATGCTCAAATAAACTCGGTGGCCTCATACAACTACCTCGGGGTCTAGTTTACGGAACGAGCCAAAGCAAATGTACTCCAAAGCCAACAAGGTAATACATTTGTTAAGACAACTAAGTCAGAACTTGATCAGCTCATCCGCTAGCCCAATTCTGATAGCCCTAAGAGCAAAGCTTCTCCCTGCAATCTGGTACGGTCATCCCGCCTTCCCCGGAAAGCTGGACGCTCTTCTCAATTCAGCCCAAGTTAAAGTTTACAAGTCTGTGCTTCACATACCAAGGACAGCAAGAAGAACTAGGCTGAGATTGGAGCCTGGTCTAGCGAGGCCAGACTTGATCTGCCAGGGGGAGCTTATAAAGTTGTATCTAAGGATATTAAGGGCCCTGGCAAACTCCCTAAAATTCCACTTGAGATCCATCTTCGAAGGGCCAGCCTCGATATGGCATATCAGGCTGGGAAATGCTATCAAAGCCTTGAAGATTGAGGAAGGACATTTCCCGCGGCAGGAAATTCCACGGAATGCTTGGAAGAGAGCAGTTAATAAACAAGTGTATGAAATTTCTTTTGACCTTGACTATAAAACCCTTCACCGAAGCTCCCACTTGGTTCCATTGAATAATTCATACACAGTAGGAAAAACTCAACAATATCTAAGCGAGGCCCTTACAACACAGGCCCGAAGTAAACTTATTTACATGAGACTGACCATGCTTGGGATAGCAGACTTCAACCCCGCATGTGCTCAAAGAGGGGAATCCATAACTTGCAGGCTATGCACCTACAATAGGGTATCTTGGCTGCACCTTCTCTGCTGCTGTCCTCATCTCAACAATGAACGTCGGCGACTGCTGCGTCCGATCTGCCTCAATCGGAGTATAAAATCATGCTCTGAAGTATCAGCCTTGTGCTGGTCAACCACTGACACAATGACCCTAGCGAGATTGGCGAAATTCGTTCACCAAATTAGGTCAGCATTAAAGGTCAATAACAAAAGTATTCCAACACATGGGAAGCCCACGGTGAAAGCAGCGGACTAAAGCTGATGTGATCTCGCTACGTAGGACCATTGACATTGCCCATCCTGCAAAACTCTTAAATAAAGAAACATCCCCTGCACAGACTAATTCCAAGGCATATAAGGTTGGAAAAATGCCAATCATATGGGACTCAGTGAGGGGTGCCGTATCCTTTTATTACATTCTGCTTTTTTAAATTGTTTTTTAGCTCTTTTTTTTCTCCTTTTAATTGCCTAGTATAGTAACATACATCTTACCAAGCAAAGAAGCTTACAATCATTGTTCTCTGTACCGTTTCCTTTTACTGTAAAGATTTTAATTAATTGTACAGTTAATAATAAACTAAAAAAAAAAAATTAAAAAAAAACATACATACCTTATCACCTTCACTTCTTCCATACAGTGCCAGGATTCCCCCTTCAGAGTGATATCTGTGCTTTATAAATATTTGAGTTAAATCAAGTAAAAAGTGTCTCTGCCAAAGTGGCGAGTGTGTTTTCTAACTCACCCATTTGCACATCCACCATGCCGCAACAGACTGAGAAGTGTTAGGGCATGGACAAAGCAGGCTCATGACCTGAGCCAGCAGACAATAGAAGGCACCACTATGAAGTATTGATTTCACCTTCAAAAATGAACAATGCTATCAAGGAGCATGTTGCTTGTTTCTGAATTTCCACTCCCTTGACATTTTGAGACTATAAGCAGATGTAGAGCTCACTGGCACATGTAGACCTGTAAACCTGCCTGCCCTTAGAAAGAAAGATGTGTGGATAAGAGACACAGCAGTTTGCCACTTCCTCCTCTTGTCTAGTCTCTCTTTTAAGACAGCAGCTAAAGGTCTCAGCCTCTCCACTGCAGCTGCTCAAATACATTCAGACAGTAGTGAGGGGGTGAAGCTAGGCTCTGGGTGAATGGAGGCTTTCAACTGGTGTTTGAAGGTTACTTACTTTTGGTGTCCTGCTGCAGACTCAAACACATATGAAGTGAAGGTCATTTACTCAAAACTGACATCAGGTGGTGAGTGGGCCCCTTGGAAGCCCTTGCCGTCGCACTTGCAGAGCAGGGAGAGGATCAGAGGTAGAGGGCAGTATGCCTGAGATCCATTGAGAGCAAAATGGCAGGTGCTGACCCTCTGAGGTCAGCTAAGGCTGGAGCTACTTAATATGAAAGGGATGGAGGCCATAGTGTGGCCCAGTGGCAGGGGAGCCTCTAGACATGTGAGTACAGGTCTGTCGGGTAGGGGGTCCCGTGGAATATAGGCCAGCAATATGGATGTGTAGTTACCAAAAAAGGAATAAAGGTGGCTATTTTAAATAGGTCTCCATGCTACAAAGACTGCAATTGGCAACTAGCCAGATGGGCCCACATCCAGGGACACCATTCAGAATACAGAAGAGGCAGCTCCTACTGAAATGTCCCTAAGGTGCCACTGTCCAAACGGACCACAGATGCCATGAACTACTGAAAGCCAAGAGAGGAACATTTGAGCATTGGAGGAGAGTCTAGTGATCTCCAGTGACACACAAGGACACAGGGTTTGGAAAGAGAGCCCCAGTTTGGTGATAGAGGAGCGCATCAGAGTCGATCGTGAACCGGAACCAGGTATGCAAAGGCACCACTGTCCTGCGATATGGGTCAGCACCATGAAGGATCCTCTGGAGGAGGTGAGGTGCAAGTCCTGGAACAGGAGAGGTCAACTAGGACTCAGGGTCATGGAAAGGGACTGGGCCTAAACTAGCATCATGGCCTGGCTGGAGTACTCTGGAACAGGAAATATAGTCCCCAGATTTTCTACAATTACCAGTGGCACCTTACCATAATGAGTCTTGAACTTCTTAGGCATGATTCTCAGGTCATCGACAGGTTCTTTGGGGCGTGGCTTAGGTGCCGATGGGGAAGGCTGTGTGAGCGCTGAGCTCCGCGCCTGAACCCCTGTATTTCTCCTGTACCGGATGCCTCCTGACCCCCCAAACGGATATATAGGAGCAGGAGGCGGCCTGGAGCTGAGGGGCACCGAGACTTGCCCATGAAGGAGCGAGGAAGGGTCGCACTGGCCACGGGACGGAGCGGGGGTGCCGGCCGCTGCCAAGATTAAAATGGCGCTGACCCCAAGTTTTTGTGGCCTACTCTGATCAGCCCTCATTGAGATGTGTCCTGCGGATGATACTGAGGAACCCCCGTTGAGTGCAGCGAAGTGCGTCTGAGGCTTTCCACTGACGGCCCCTGCCTTTAACGCACAGCTTACGACTGAGGCAGCAGAGCTGGTGGGGATTGGAAGTCTTGCTGGGAGAAGCGGGCTGAGCGGCGGACGAGCACCCGGGCGGGAGCCCCTCCTGCCCCAATTTAACAGAGATAAAGCTGCGCAGGTTGGAGGGTGATGGACCCTTGGGAAGCTGGTGACCCTACCCCCACCCAACGCAATATTGGAGCTGCGTGGGTATGCTGCGGATGGAGGGATGGATGGGTCTGTGTTGGCACTGGACTGCCCTGTGGAGCGGTGCACGGACTGACCACCAGCTGCAAAGGGGCACAAAGGAGGCAGAGCCTGACATGGCCCCTGAATAGTGGTGAGGGGACTTGCGGGGACGGGGACTTGCTAGCGCTGGCGGACTGCTGCAATCTGCACCACGGAGAGGTTGGGTGCGCACCCGGACCAGCCCACTGAGCGAGGGGCTAGCGGTGGTGGAGCTGCGGAGTGTACCCCACCGGTGTGGACACAAGTGGGGGGGCCATTGTAGAGAGACCTGGCACCCGAGGGGGCCGGGATGGCTGAATAAGACGCACGGGAGGTGAAACTTACCAGGACTGCACAGTGGGTGTGAGTGAGGGCACGGGATTGGAGTGAATCGCCAACTGCGGCCTGCGGCCATGGGCAAGCCACGAGGTCGGAAGGAGGAGGACCCCACACCGTCGGACGCTGAAACCCCGCCCCAGGAGGACAAGACTGAGCAGGAATTGCCGCAAAACATGGGTATTCAACAGCAATTGGACAAAATCTTGGTGGCCATATCGGACACTCGCACTGCTCTTCAGCAGGACATTGCGCAATCTGCTACAGGATTAGGCCTATTGCGTGCAGATCACTCAAAACTTGCTGACTGTGTAAAACAGACTGAAACTACACTTCAAGAGGATGGCCCCACGCAGACTGCACTAACTGCGTCACTGGAGGGGGTCTTGGATCGTATCACAGTATAGGAGCGGCGAGCTGAGGATGCGGAAGGCAGGAACAGACGCAATAACATCCGCGTGGTGGGCCTGCCTGAGAAAATCGAGGGGCCGGACATGGTGGCATCCTTAGAGACTTGGCTCCGAACAGTGGTGGCCCCTGAGGGACTTTCGAATTTCTACACCCTGGAGCGGGCGCACCGGGTCCCGGCTAGACCACCGGTACAGGGCCGCCCTCCAAGACCAGTGGTAGCACGGTTACTGCACTTTCGGGATCACAACCTGCTGCTTCAGAAAGCCCGCAGTGATGGCCCCTTCCAGGTGGACAACAACAAGGTCACTCTCTTTCCGGACTACTCGTTTGATACACAGCGGCGTCGTATGTCCTTCCAAGCTGTGAAGAAAGAACTGCGGGAGGAAGGGATTCAATATTCCTATTTTTCCCAGCCAAACTACGCATAGTATTGGACGGTAAGACCCACTTTTACGATACGCCTGAAGAGGCCTGGGAATGGTTGGAGTCCTATAAAGCAGGAAAGGATGGAAAGGAGGTGGAGGCGCGTGAGCTGGACAGAGCCTCTCAGCCTCGCAGATCGCAACGTCTCCGGCGCCGCAGGCGCGGCCTGCGGAAACCATCGACCTCGCAAACCGCCATGGAAAGCAAGGGAGCCCTGGATGCGGTGGTGGCGATCTCTGGGAATTGCTACAGACTGCGTCGGAAGCATCTGAACATGGGAGTGGAAAGAAACAATCGGAGGGGGAATCCTCGGTGTCAGATGACCAGAGACTGCCGTCAGTCACCCCTGGGACAGCTGATGGATTGTTGGATGAGCATCTGTTGGAGTGTCTGTGGAGATGGGATTGGCTTTAAGTAATAATGTTGCAGTGTTGGTTGACTGGAGATAGCAGAGATGATTTATATTGGGGGGGTTGATTGCCTGTTTTGTGAGTGAATTGGGGCAAAGTGGGGGCGGGGAATGGTGACGGGATCCGGGGGGACTTGGGAGGCAGCATGATTCGGGGGATTTGGGGTGCAGCCTTAGATGGGGGCTTTTGATTCATAGCAGATTGTGACCTATGCCCTATCCAACCCCCACCGGATGGTAATGTTTAGTTTGCCTTGATTTTGCATGAGGCCTGCAGTTGGGGCAGTTTGGATGGGATTCACTATGTTGGTGCCTGTTCTTGGGAGGGTGGGAGGCTCAAGGGGGGGGGTTGGTTGGGGTTTGGGTTTGGTTTGTTTGGGGGACATTGTCTGCTGATGCGCCTATTGGGCGAACTGATATTATTGAGTGTTGTATTTTTGTGGGGGAGGCGGCGGGCTGCTTTAAGCGGGTTCTTGCATTGCTACTATGGGTCCGGCTCCTAACGTGAAATGTATAACCTGGAATATTCGGTGATTGCACTCCATGCAGCGCAGATATAGGATACACTCATATTTGATCCGTAGGGGAGTACAGGTGGCCTTCCTACAGGAGACGCACCTTACTAAAACTGAGGGGTAGGCTCTGCAGCGTAGGTGGCGTGGGCAGCTTTACTATACCACTTATTCGGCCTTTGCACGGAGGGCGCTGATCTAGATTCGGGCTGCGGTCCCATTTCAAATGATGGACCACTTGGTGGATCCAGGTGGCCGCTATGTGGCGGTAAGAGGCCGCTTATATGGCCGCGAGGTTACCCTTTGCAGTGTCTATGCTCCTAAAGTTGAACAGGCGTCCTTCCTGGAGACATTATCCTCTGCTCTCGCTGATTATTTCACGGTGCCGATCTTGATGGGGGGGGGAGACTTCAACTCCGTTGCTGATGTATTTATTTATTTATTTTTTTATTTTATTTATTTTAGGAAATTTGTTAAGCGCACAAATACCCGAGGGTGTCACGGCGCTGAGTGTCCACTGTGCTTGTCCATGAGTAATTATTGTTTGAAAAACCAAGTCTTTATCTGTTTGCGGAAAGAAAGAAGGGAAGTACAGGTTTTGATTTGGCTTGGAAGACTATTCCAAAGTTTGGAAGTGGTCACTATAAAGGATCTGTCACCCCAAGAGACCTTCTTAGTCCTTGGGACCTGCACAAGACCGGCAGTAGAAGAGCGGAGGGATCTGACAGGATTGTAGGAGCAGAATGCATCCTTTAAGAAAGCAGGTCCTAGAGAGTGAATTGCCTTATACGCAATGCAGAGTGCTTTAAATGTAGTTCTTTTCTTTACTGGCAATCAATGAAGCTGTTCAATAGTGCCGGAAATGGGGGTTTACTTGGGGGTGGCCGTGATCAATCTGGCCGCAGCATTCTGCACCAACTGTAGCTTTTTTATGACTCCTTACTGACTGTTGACTAAGAGTGCGTTACAGTAGTCAATGCGATATATCACTAATGCACTAACCAGAGTTCTGGCCATGCTCATGGGAAGATAAGGGAGGAGTTTTTTGATCATTCTCATGGTGTAAAATGAGTATGATACTACCGCATTGACATGGTGCATAAGAGTAAGTTTAGTGTCCAGTAAGACTCCCATATTTCATGCCTTGGTCATTGGAGACTGAGGTGGTCCAAGGGCGGCAGGCCACCAGGTGGGTGACCAAGCTGGGGAAAGATTACCAAACACCATCACCTCCGTTTTGTCGGAGTTAAGCTTCAAGCAATTTGTGGACATCCAGTCACTTATTGCTAGCATTCCCTGATTAAAATTGGAAGCCACTTCATCTCCATTTTTGTTAATAGCCAAGACAATCTGGGTGTCATCAGCGTAGGATGTCACCGCCAGGTGATGGGATTTTATGATCCTCGCCAAGTCCGACACATAGATGTTAAATAGTGTCGGACTTAGCGAAGATCCCTGGGGGACACCACAGGGGAGAGTAAGAGGAGATGAGTTGAAATTGCCGAAGGCGACCAATTGTACTCGGTCAGTAAGAAAAGAGGAGATAAGATCCGGTCGATTAAGATAGAATGGTCGACCGTGTCAAACGCGGCAGATAGGTCCAGCAAGATAAGCACAGCCGATCCTCCACCATCAAGTGTCATCCCGATTTCATCCGTAGCTTTAATAAGCGCGGTTTCCGTTCCATGTCCCTTCTGGAAACCAAATTGTGAATTATCCAGACAGTTGTTCTGATCTATAAAGTCTGAGATTTGGATGTTCATAATCTTTTCCACAATTTTGGAGGGGAAAGGGAGGCAGGCTATAGGACGATAGTTGACGACTATAGAGGGATCTAAGGAACTCTTCTTGATGAGAGGTTTGATAGCCGCTTTCTTCCAGATGGAAGGATAGATATTGGAGGAAAACATGGCATCAAATATTTCTGTAAGTTTTGGACCTATGATATCTGGAAAAGGTTTAGGAATGGAAGGGGGGCATGGATCTTCCGGTGAGCCAGAGTTAGTGGTACATAGTAAATGAGATACCAGTTCTGACGGAACCTGAGTAAAGTTCTGGAAGGAGGGATGGGGGGTTAAGTCAGGCGGGGTAGAACCTGCCCGGGCCAAGAACTTATTGTAGTGTAGTTCCTATTTTCCCAATAGGCCCTGCGCATTGGAATAACATAAACAGTAGTATGGACGTAGAAGTGCGGATCTTCCAGGTCTCCACTGACTATGCTAAACTTAATTGGGTTTGTTACCAACTAGCTCAGAGGTCACTGGAAACTTTCTTGACTGAATAGGAAATGATCAGCTTCCCTGGTACAGACAAGAAGGGATTCAGTTTTCCAACAACCGCATAAACATGACAACTTTGCTCCTTAGAACAAGAGTCAATCTCTAGAGTCGTGTGAAACAATAGACAGTTATTTTACTCAGTCAGTTTTGTGCAGATTACTTTCACCAATATGCAGAGAATAGAGAGACGGGCATTTTCAATAAAAAGATATTATTTATTGAACAGTCTTTCTTCTCGTGCAAGAGAAATGAATTGCCACAATTGCAAGACTAGTTATTATAAAAAGTGTGGACAGTAAAATGAGGATTGCGAAATAATACTGTAAAAGCATTGATATGGTTTCTTAGCCATACAATATTTTAAAATGAATAAAACATATATACATTCATATATACATTAGGCTAACGTACTCAACTGGTGCCCCTAACTACGCCTACCCCAGTGTACCTGACCTAAGCCTAATACTTGGGAGGGAGTAAGTAAGTAGCAGTTTTAGTTAAGTTGGTTTTGCCAAGGTTTGCTTCAAGAATTCTCTCTAAGTGTTTAGTCAACACCATACCTCTGGAATAGAAGGAGGTCTTGTATCTCCTTCCAGGACTCGATATCCCAGTCACTCGCAAGAGTAGGCTGGAAACGCCGGAGCTGGATTTTCTCGGCAGGAGAAAAGACAGCGTCTCTCTCAGTGCGTCGAGGAAGAGGAGGACGGGCAGCGTCCGTGGGCAGCTTGCATCTGCTGGGCTCTGAAGGGGACAGCTGTTCTGCTCCTATGTGCACCACACCATCGCTCGCTGATGTCGTTGAGGCAGCGATAGCTTCAGTATCAGCGTAGCAGCGATATCTTCAGCTTCAGCGTTTGCTTAAGGCAACGTTGGTAATATTTATACCTGAAAGGTGCCTTGTTTGACGTAAGTTTTTGGACATAAGACGTCAATAAAGATGTCACTAGGAAGTGATCGTCTCTCGGTGCTAATTAGAGTTCTATTACTAATCAAAACATAGCAAGCGGGGCTTTCCCAGGTTGCTGAGTTTTTATCGTGTTGAAGAACTCGGAGTGTAATCTAGTAATCTTAGATAGTGGCTTCTGCTGTGTCATTTGCTCTAATGAGCTGCAGAGGAAGCTACAGAGGAAGTGATTCTGAAATGTGGCTCTGATCGTGTGAGGCCAGAGATGAGTTTCTGAATATTGCATTTGATCGGTTATGCCAATATAGGGGTACAAAGGGATTATAGCCGTATAGGGGCATAAGGTCACAGTATTGATCGGGGTCCTAGATTAGAACGCGACACTCACTCCACAAATTTATATCCATCAATTTACTAAAACTACAGCAAAAGATGCATGTGTAACATTGCCCACCCCAAAATACATAATTGCATTTGAAATGGCGTATTCAAAATACATGGATGTACTGTACGTCTTTAAGCATAGAAATCATTCAAAATGATAGCATATGTAATAAATGAACAATTTAGCGAAAAAATTACACATGAAATATCTCTGAATACAGAAAATAAGGGCGAGATAATTTCATCACATATAAATGCATTGCTGTAAAATGTGCTAGAGGCTGATGTAAAGTTATTATGTCTCTCGATTTACCTAAAAATAGAAGCTTCTGTTCTCTATGAATAGGTCTACTTTAAGCAAAGAATTTCTCGTGCCAGAAAAGGTAAATATTTCGAAAAATGTTCAATTCAAAAAAAAAAATTCTTGTTGAACGGGGGAATAGAGTTCCAACGCTTTTCAGCAGTTTTTGTTGATCAAAACTGAAGGCCGAATTCAGACTTCATGGGAACACTATGTGTCGGAATGCTTTTCTAAACTTATTGTTTCTGTTCAGGGGAGAACATCATATCAGACAGGCTCTCAAAAAATTGGTCTACAAAATCAGGTGACATTTGGACCAAGTTCGATAGTGCTGTAACTTACCAGGTGTGAGAATGATTGCTATCATCAAAGTCTGGATCAGCAATGCTCACAGAAGGTCGTACCTGGGTGATGTTGCTTTTATTTTCCGCTCCACTGTCACCACCTAGTAGCACAGGAATCTCAACGAATGCCGTCATCAGGATTGGTAACCGCTGGGGACCACACAATGCGTGAGCCGTTATCGGACTTAGCAAAGTATCGCTATCCATTGGTACTGCTGATGGAAGTGCAAGACAGATGTCCAACACGCACTCATCTCCGCATAGCATACATCGAAGCACAGGTAAGATGCAGTATTGCCATATAGGTCTGAATGAAAGGAACCAGGTCATGTTTAGATCTCTCAGCCTGGCCAATCCAAGGACTCTAGTTATTCGGTCCCGGTAGCGTATTGCTAGGATCGTTTCTTCCATCCTTGTAGGAGTCATGTCTGAGCTTTGGCTTGCCATATCGGAGGAGGAGGGTCAAAAATAAAATCCCTGCTACAAGTCCCAAAATAAGGGGTATGCCGCCAAAGACTGAATGTACAAAATTAGGAATGATTCCCAGAATTGCTTTGAATGGTGTTAGCAGTCCCGTAAAAATCGTCTTAAATATGCCTGGGATGCCTATGGCACTAGACATGTTAAGAATTTGGCTAAGCATTTCTACGAAATGCACGGGGCAATTTGTTGATAAAAGGTCATGTATCTCCATAGCCGTCCTTGCAACTAGGAGATCATACGTCTCTTTTGATGACGTGATGGGCACTGTTGTCTGCAAAAGCACAGACTTCATTCTGCTTAAAGTATCAATTCGGATAGAAGAGAAATTCAAACAAGGCCAAATGGGAGTCTCGGTGTCTCCAGGGCCGTTTGGAAACAATGCTTGCATACAGCATTTGACCATGGATGTTACGCTTACGAGATAGGCTTTTCCTGGCAAAAGACCACAACAGCTGTGATCCGTTATTAGAATGTAACTCCCATTTGCGAGTTGCATAAAGAAAGGCTCTATCTGCGTTGCAGTTGTGACATGCTGGTGGCATGAAAGGTTGTTAGAATTACCTTCACAGGCTCCATGTAAATTAATACCCTGGCACAAAAGTATACCGCTTAGTGAACGTTTATAGGTTCCACCCCTAAGAAATACATTTTTGTTGCTGTCACTATAGCATGTGTGTGTGTATGGTAATTTCCATGTTGACTTAATGTATCCTTTACCCAATCGTTCATACTGGCCAGTAGGTATGTATTCAAGGCATTTTTTAAATCGGAAAGTTGTTATCGGAATTGTGATAATCCTGTGTATTATCCATTCAATGACAGGACTTTCTGACATTGTCAAAGGTAATCTCTCAAGTTTTTCGATGCTCAGGATTGTATAGTCTGCTCCTTTCTGTGCCAAGCTGATTTGTTTATCAGTAAGGTTAAAGATGGAAAACAATGACGTTGTGTTGATTAAACGCCAAGGCACATAGCCTGAACGAAGATTCTGCAGCGTCCAGCCTAACTGTACAATAGAACGCAATTGCGACTGGCCATGCTGTAACATTAGCAAGACTTTGTCTATTATATCTATAGCAGATGATACAATACTGTCCAGTGAATATATTCTGGAGGACAGAGTCATTAACCCATTGTCCACTACAGAAAGTGATTTTTCCAAATTAATACGATCATTTTCTCGTATTTTTTCAGCTGTTTCAATTTGTGTGACTTTCCAAGCCTCGTTGTATACCGCATATATACTGGTCGCTATGAAACGCTTTTGACACTGTTTGCGTTGTCCCAGAATGAAATCGCGCAAATCACCACCATCTTTAAGAAAAGACAAGTGTTGCCTAATTTCAGCCAGTGTGGATGATTCTAGCCATTCAAGGCACAGCTTCCCTACACTGTATGTTGTTACTATCCCTGGATGTTGTCTCTGGGAGTATCTAGGGTCTTGTCTGGACATTGTTAACCCCTGTGTTTTATTCAGGAATCTATCTTGACAGTTGTTTGTGTCAGTAGGCCAGATTAACCACTTTTTCCAATCAGGATGTGTTCTATTTAGATGTAAAATTTTAGATATGTCTATCTCAATATCTGTTGTTGCATTATCAGGTATTGGCTTTGGAATAGACGGTTTGTTAAGGTCTTTGATCTTAGCTAGGCCAAAACAAGTTGTTTGTTGAATTGTTTCATTTAAAAACATTATTTGCTCTGGGATCATGCAGGCTCGAAATAGTGCTTCTAAACCTTGTACCTGCCAATCTTTTGTACCCCAGATTGTTTTTGTTTCATTGTTATTTTTCCAATAATCAAAACCAAATGTCATCATTTTTTCATAAAATGCTTCTAAATATATCAATTTAGTATTTGTCAGCATTGTTTTCAATCCTGTTTTATCTAACAGTTTGTAATAAAACGTTTCTGCATCACTGGTGTTAAACCCTGAGAAGTACTTGAATTTCTCATAGAATGTTTTAGAACGGCTTTTAGGTGGAGTAGCACAATGTTTCCATTGGTTATACTGAAAAACGGTATTAAGATAGAATATCGACGGGAAAATATCGACTAGCATTAATATCGTGGTAAGAATATCGAAAGTAAAAAATATCGCCTAAGTAAATATCGTTGAAAAAAATATCGTTTTTTTAGCATGACATAAATATCGTCAAACAAAAATATCGATGAATAGAATATCGTTGACTAAAAAGTCGTTGTATATAATATCATCAAAAAAATATAATGTGTTTAAAAAAAAAAAGAAATATTAGTATTATGTTGTGTAAAAAATTAGAAAAATACTATTAGTAATAATAGGGTTAAATAAAATAATTTTTTACAAAAGATTTGTTAAAATTCTAGTAGCGGGTTATTGGTATTATAGGGGATAAGGGTGGGTAGTAATTTAAAATTTAATATAAAAAATGTAAAAAAAAAGAACAAATTATACATTTTATCAGAATTCGAAATTTTAAATTTGCAAATAGAATTTTTCACGAAATTTTATTTGTAATCATTAATGAAAAAGTCATATTTACATTTTAGTAGCGGGTAATTGGTATTTTAGGGGATAAGGGTGGGTAGTAATTTAAAATTTAATATAAAAAAAGTATTAAAAATGAACAAATTAGAAAATTAATCAGAATTCGAAATTTAAAATTTCAAAATAGAATTTTTCACGAAATGTTATTTGTAATCCTTAATGAAAATGTAATATTTAAATTTTAGTAGCGGGTAATTGGTATTTTAGGGGATAAGGGTGGGTAGTAATTTGAAATTTTTTTTTGTAAAAAAAAAATAATAATAAAATCTTAAATAAATCAGAATTAAAAATGTTATAATATAATTTAGAATTTTTTACGAATTTTATTTTGTAATCATAATTTAAAATTTCTAAATAATATTTTAGTAGCGGGTAATAGGTATAATAGGGGATAAGGGTGGGTAGTAAATTAAAAATTATGTAATAAAAAAATTGTAAAAAAATAACATAATAGAAATCTAATCAGAATTCGAAATGCAAAATTCGAAATTTGAAATTTTAACAAAATTTTATTTTTTATATGTATATTGTTTACTATCCTGCACAATCCCTGACTTATGTTGGATTGGAGTTAGAATAGTAATTTATTATGGTTTACTATCCAGCACATTCCCTGAGTTAAGTTATGTTTGGAGTTAGAATATTAATTATTATGGTTTTCTATCCAGCACTTTCCCTGACTTATGTTGGATTGGAGTTAGAATAGTAAATTATAATGGTTTATTATCCAGCACTTTCCCTGACTTATGTTGGATTGGAGTTAGAATAGTAATTTATTATGGTTTACTATCCAGCACATTCCCGGAGTTAAGTTATGTTTGGAGTTAGAATAGTAAATTATTATGGTTTACTATCCAGCACTTTCCCTGACTTATGTTGGATTGGAGTTAGAATAGTAAATTATAATGGTTTATTATGCTGCACTTTCCCTGACTTATGTTGGATTGGAGTTAGAATAGTAATTTATTCTGGTTTACTATCCAGCACATTCCCTGAGTTAAGTTATGTTTGGAGTTAGAATAGTAAATTATTAGGGTTTATTATCCAGCACTTTCCCTGACTTATGTTGGATTGGAGTTAGAATAGTAAATTATAATGGTTTATTATCCAGCACTTTCCCTGACTTATGTTGGATTGGAGTTAGAATAGTAATTTATTATGGTTTACTATCCAGCACATTCCGTGAGTTAAGTTATGTTTGGAGTTAGAATAGTAAATTATTATGGTTTATTATCCAGCACTTTCCCTGACTTATGTTGGATTGGAGTTAGAATAGTAAATTATTATGGTTTATTATCCAGCACTTTCCCTGACTTATGTTGGATTGGAGTTAGAATAGTAAATTATAATGGTTTATTATCCAGCACTTTCCCTGACTTATGTTGGATTGGAGTTAGAATAGTAATTTATTATGGTTTACTATCCAGCACATTCCCTGAGTTAAGTTATGTTTGGAGTTAGAATAGTAAATCATTATTGTTTACTATCCAGCACATTCCCTGAGTTAAGTTATGTTTGGAGTTAGAATAGTAATTTATTATGGTTTACCATCCAGCACTTTCCCTGACTTATGTTGGATTGGAGTTAGAATAGTAATTTATTATGGTTTACTATCCTGCACATTCCCTGAGTTAAGTTATGTTTGGAGTTAGAATAGTAATTATTATGGTTTACTATCCAGCACATTCCCTGAGTTAAGTTATGTTTGGAGTTAGAATAGTAATTTATTATTGTTTACTATCCAGCATTTTCCCTGACTTATGTTGGATTGGAGTTAGAATATTAATTTATTATGGTTTACTATCCAGCACATTCCCTGAGTTAAGTTATGTTTGGAGTTAGAATAGTAATTTATTATGGTTTACTATCCAGCACTTTCCCTGACTTATGTTGGATTGGAGTTAGAATAGAAAATTATTATTGTTTACTATCCAGCACAATTATTATTATTTATTATCCAGCAGTATCTATTTAATATTTTTAATAAAAATCATATATGTTATGTAGTAATATTCATTTCATAAATATACATTAAATACATTTTTATAACATTTTTATATTCATATGACAAGTCTAAATTAAGAAACAATATTTTAAACAAATGTTTTTATTGACATTTTAATTTGGTACTGCAAAGATTTTACACTTTTTTATAAAACATTTCACATAATTTTTGGTAAGAAATTATATAGCATTTTTTAACATACATACAGTTTTTATTATACATAAATTATTATATTAAATTTTAATATTTTTATTAAAATTTAATATATTACATATTTATTATGTGATTATTTTTAACAAGATATGTACATAACATAAATTTACATTTTGTAACATCTGAGAAAAATATTTAACAATGAAATACAGTTTTCTAATAATAAACAATGAATACATAATTCTTTTAAACATATTAATGTATCTTTTACAATATTCATATGTTTTTTAACAATAAAAAGACATTTATTAATACATATTGATTATATTATGCTATTTTATACAATTTATTTTTGATTTAAAGGCTATTTTGTCCTATTTTAGTTTTTATTATGCAGCCTTTTTGGTTTTTGGAACTTCACTTTTTATTCTATCAACATCGTTGTTTGGGTCATTTTAGAAAACGGAAGCTCACGGTTGGGAGCTGTTTCTTGTTGGTGAAGGTAAGTTTGTTTCACATTACTTTTAACGATATTTAAGTTAAGTTTAGTGATAGTTGTAGTGTGTACGTGTCGATATGTGTAGTACTTTACATATTATGTGCGAATTACGTGTTATTTAGCGTCGTTATGGAGAACGTACTTTGTGAGGTAGTTCGAACACAAGTAACATTTACTGTTGTATTAATGGATGAATTCAGATTGTTTTTATGTTGTATATGCTATGTGTAGGCTATGCGTATTTCCTATGTTTTGAGGTTGTTTTTTATTTCGATACTTTACAGGTCTTCGTTTTGGTGAGCAGATGGACTGTGACGTTTTTTTTTTAAGCAGGTACATACTTTTTAAAATGTTCTGCTTTTTCGGGGTCTCAACTTTTTTTACTCGTGAAGATTTATCACCTTTTTTATGGTTTCTATTTCGAGAGGATTGCTACGGGAGTATTATCAAACAGTTGTATTTTTTGCATTTTGTTGGGATTTTTCCACATTGGATATGGATAGCTGTTGGTATTATTTCTGTGGAAATCATCACCATGGAACATATTCTACAGCAGCAGAACCGTAAGTAAAAGTGATATTTACTTTTGGGTTGCATTGTGGTATAGTGTACTATTTAGTTAAATGTAATATTATTATGTCTTGTAAAAATATATTATTGATAATTTTACATGACATAATATTATTAAATTTAACTACATAGTATCTTTTATTATGCTTTGCTCACTTTTTGGAATTTTATATTTAAAGGATTGATTTAGCTATTAGATCTAAGTATGCTAGACCTTCTATACTTGGGTACATTCTAGTTTTTTGCTGGAGATATTCGTACATGTTTAATGTTTGTTTACTTAGTTTAGGGCCAATTTTTGAAAGCGATTGTTCTATTCTGAGTTCTTGGTAGCTTTGCTCTTTTTTAATGCTTTGGATCAGTTTGTGAAGTGTTGGTTGACTTCTTCCTAAAGTGGCTTGGAAGGCATTATGCCATCCTTCAACTGCGTTATTAGTTTTAGCTTTCTGTGCTATTGTACTAGCATACACATTCCACCATGGTATTTGAAATTTAGGTTGTCTACGGTGGCCTGAACGATGTAATCTTCCAACCCAGGTATCTTCAAAGTAGTCTAAGAAGGGAGTTAGTTTTTTTTCATTGGTGCGGTAGAAAGGGCTGTCAATTAATAAATTGTAGTAGTTAGCTACTTCTGTTGTTGGTACATATGCTAATGCAATCAACTTTTTGATTTGATAAGCAAAGTTGCTGTTTGTAGAATATTCAATGCTTAAAGTTGATTTTTGTAAGTGCCTCCATATGCTTTGGTTGTAGTGATAATAACAACCTTGTATGGAGGTATGGGGATATATTTTAAGGATAGCTTGAATCATGGCCATTTCAAAGTCAATTATAATTCTTTGAGGATAGTAATTATCTGTTAATTCTTTGATCGTGGTTACAATTTCAACGTAGGTAGCATTTGTTTTGTTTGGCAGCAGAGTATAAATTAGAGGGATATTTGTATCTTGGTATTCCCCATGAATGGTGTAAAGTTGATAGAAAGGTTTGGGACAAACTTTAAAAGTCCCGTCCATCATCCATGTTTCACATGATTTAAGCTTTTGCAAATTACTATTAGTAGCAAAAAGTAAAATTCTTTTGTCATGACTGTTGTTGTCATACATTAAGAATTTATCCTCATTATGTGTAATGGTATATTCAGGATATATTTTTATATCCTGAAAACTTTCTGGTGTTGGTGGAGTTGGATCAGAAGCACGTTTAGTTTTTGCAATTAATCTCTTTAAGTTGGGAATAGAAGGTAGCTGTCCTGTCACATGTTCAGGCACTTTGCTTAATACATTTTTCAAAATGCTAGTGCTTGTTTCTTGTGATCCTGTACTAGCATCTTTCAATGTTTCTAGTGCTTCTCTCACTTCCACTTCAGTTACATTTGGTGGGTGGTTATGCTCACGTACATTTACCACATTGTTATCAACAGTTGTTGCTCTACCATAGCATGCATTTGAGTAATATTTACTACATTTCCAATGGGTCTTATTCGCTTTCACTCTTTCTTGGGTGTAGGTGTAACCCATGTAGCTCAGCATTAGTTTCCCTTTTTGCGAAGTAATGAAAGTAGCTCCAGTTGCCATGTCTAAGGTAGATCTGTGGAAATATATATATGTATTTTTAAGAGCATTGAACACCATTTATAGAGATGTGTCTAAGACTAGGCTACAGTGTGAACGTATACTTACTATGTGGCTTCACTGGTAAACCTTTTATTCTTACTTCTTTTTCAGATTTGTCTCCTTTTTAAGTTCTGTAGTAGTGTTAAAGAATAATAGAAAGAAATACTTTAGTGTAATAGGTTTTTCATTTTAATTTCTGAATTGTTACACATACAGTGACTATACTTACTTGATGTAGTAGAAGATGTTGGTAGTGTAGTTGTAGATAGGCAAATAATTTTGTAGAGTCTGTGGAAAAAATTATCATTGTGTTACTTGTAGTATTTGGATGATAGTAGTTAGATACATTTTTTTTAAATAGTACATTTACTTAGCAAGTTTAAATTATTTTTATCAGGTATCTAAGTAGACATGGATAAGGTAGTTTATAAAAGTTTTTACATCTAACTGTATTGTCGTTGTTGATAAGTTCAACATGTTTACTTGTTACTCTAAAGAACAACAGTTTTAAAAATAGGGAGTTTATCTACTTATAGTAACTTCGAATGAAACATGGTATTTAACTTACTTGAAGTGTAGTGTGATGTATTGTAGTTGTAGTCGTTCGTTTGTATTCTCTTCTCTCAGCAAGGTAACCGTTTTTCTCCAAGTTTGGGCCAAAAATGGTAAATTACATTAGGTGTGTAATTGTATTTATATGAGTGAGTTAATTAATGGTAGTTTTGGATTGGTTCAATTAGTGGAAATTCAAATTCATTGGTTGAGAACGTTATTTGGCATGGGAAAACCATTATTTTCGTAAGACTATGTTGCTTCACTATTTGTTTGTAAAAGTATATAGTAAAATGTTTTATAAGTTACATTTTGGTGTAATATTTAAATAGTTTTTAATTCGATAATAAGGAAATGTTTGTGAAAATTAGGCCATCGGAGTGTAATATAGTATCAGTAAAAGTAAAAAATGTTTACCCATCTAAATATTTAATGTTACAAATAAGTTATAGGAAAAGGAAAAAAAATATGTGTTAATAGTTATGTAAATATTATAGCAAAAAAAAGTGAGTAAATTCAAAGAATAGTGCATTTCGAGTTGTTAATAAAAAGACGATATTTTTTGTATTTATTTAGAGCACATAGGTCGTCGATGTTAGTGTAGTCGATATATATGTCAAAGGTAATGTTATTTAAAATAAAGTCGATAATGTAGTAGTCGATATTTAAGTAGTCGATATTAGTGTGAACGATATTAGGGTTGTCGATAAAAAAATATCGATATTTGTGTGAATTCTAGGTTAGGTATAGGATGACGATATTTATGTAAGCGATGTTTTAGTGACGATATTTTTATCAGACGATATTTATGTTAACGATATTTCATCATGGAACCCTTAAAAACATTTCTAGGCTGTGCAGATTTATGCAAGTAATGGTCACCATAGTGTGTGTAGCAGAACATCTGTTCATAACTAGACGAACCTTGTAAATAATCATGATCTGTGAATCTAGCTGACATTACTAAATCAGACATCATATTATTAATACTTTCAAAGTCCCAATCATCAGAGAATGTACTTGGTTTTACAAAGTCACTTAAGGAAACCTTGAATTGATGAGGATACTTCAGGATTTCGACCGGACCATATATTTCATAGTCAGTTTTCTCCCATACTACCCCACTGGGTATTGGAATGGCTGTGACATTTACTGTTGACAGTTCTCTTTTCTTCACGTGGGATGATCTGTGTGGTTTGAGGACTAAGTTGATGTTCTGACTTGCTGTGTCCATTGTACTATATTTTCCCTCAATGAATTTTCCCAAACAAAGTACCATGATGAGCCAAAGCAGGAGGAAAAATATACCCAGACCAAACCAGAACTCTAACCATGGAGAAATAAGGTAAATTTCCTTGAGTTGACGAAAGAGTTCTGTTGCTTTTTCTTTAAAAGTCTTTTTCATTTCTGGCATCACTTCGGGGTTGCTTTGATCCTCAGAAAAGTTATCGAAGTTGATGAAGTAGCCAGAGGCAGTTCTGTCAATTGTTGGAATTGTTCTTTCAATTTGTCTTTCTGTAGCACATTCAGATGCCACATCATTGTAGACTGGTGTTTCTTGACAAACTGTTTCAATCTGTGTCTCAAGAGGCACGAGTTCCATAGCATTATTGCATAGTCCCTCTCTGTGCACTGCAGGCTGATCGAATGTGATTAGTCTTTCAGTTTGAACCTCTTGGATTGTCGCAAGTTTGGGTATTCTGTTGTTTCTCAGGAGTCCACTGGGCCTACTGTTGATTGTAGGCCACATGCTTGTGGTTTTACCAGGTCAATTGATACAACTCTGTTCTCCTTTTTACCAGCAAGGGGCGGTAGTACTACTGATCTTGTTCCGTTGATTGCTAAGACAGGTACTGCTTTTCTGTAAGAAGGCCCAAATTCCTTCTTGACCGCTATTTTTTCTCTGACTAGATCCCCAATCTTTGGAATCCAGACAGGCCTTGCTGGGGCTGGTGGTGCCTCGTCAGTGGTAGCTGGCTGTTGTTTTAACTTTATGTTGCTTAAGGATTTTCTTGTTTCATTCAAGTCCTGTAAAACAGCCAAATGATCTTTGATGTCAAAGTCTGTTTTCTTATCTTTTACCACTGATACCTGACTATCTAAGTCCTGAATTTGCATTCTAGTTCCGAACAATAGTTCGTATGGGCTGAAACCTTTTAGAGAATTTCTTGGCAAATTATTAAGACTGATTTGGACACTTATTAAATGTTTGACCCACCCAGCACCTGAACCTAATACCTTTGCTGTTATAGATTGCTTTATATCCCGTTTTTTTCTTTCTACCACACTGTTCCCTTCGGGGTGTGACGGACAAGAATACCGCAACCCAACTCCCATGCTGGCCATGACCTCCTTATAAGCTCGAGAGCTGAAAGCAGGACCCTGGTCAGAATGGAACATGGCAATTGCGTATGTGCCGATAAAGACTCGCAGATCTTTTATAACCGTTCTGGCATCAGCCGAGCGCTGGGGCCACATTTTTTAAGTGAGTTTTAGTCTAAATGATTAATAGGACGCTGGATGGCATGTAGACAGCATTACGCTGTTTCTAATTGGTAGCCGGGCAACAGACTGGACCAGTTCACTACTGCGATCCCTGTCACAGTCGGGACAGTTCTTTACATATATTTGATGTTGCACGCTCATTCCTGGCCACCAGTATACTAATTGTAATTCAGTCAGAGATTCCTTAATCTTATTGTGCCTAGGACCTTCACCCATGTGTGCGTCTGCTATTAATAATTTCCTCCGTTTCATGTTTGGAATTACCCTATCCCCCACTCCAGGGATTCGAGCAAAAGGAATGGAGTTTGCATCAATTACATATGCATACTTGAGTGAATAGTTCACGGGTAGTGCTGCACAGTCGCCTTTTACAGACGTTTTTACTGCCAGCATGGTTTCCCCGTCTATGTGTTTTTCTGAACGCTTTTTTGTGGTGGCTACGGAAGCCGGTTTAGTTGCTTCCGCTGTGGCTGTATTAGCCAATGAATTCCCTGCAACGTGAACGCCATCACGTTGATGACTCAGAGTGTGTATCACGTGAGTCTTTTGTAGTTCTTTCTGTAAAAGAGCTACCTGTTTCCAAAGCATTTTATGCTTTATTGTGGCACCTGTGTCACCTTTGTAATCATTTTCAATCCAGCTCTCCAACTTATTATTGTAAGAGTTGACGCAAAAATGAGAATCGCACACGATTAGTGTCGGGAATTCACGTTCTGCATTTTCAAGCGCCATCTTTAAAAATCTGATTTCAGCTCTCTGAGCCGAACAGTATCTAACTGATTCAGTTTTTGTTATTTTCGGTCTGAATTTACCGCACAGCCAGCGACCTTTAACAATCGCACAGGCTGCATCGTAGGATTTGTTCTCTACGTTAAAATGCTGTACAAATCTATCTGTATAGATTATACAGGTGTACTGTGGGAGAGGCAGAAGTTCGATTGGCAGAGGATATTCTTCTTCATATTCTACATCATTAAGTTTTTTGAATTGCGGGGCAAAATAGTATTTCACATCTTCTGCTCCAAGAGAATCTACACACTGTATCCATTTCGGATCCAGTGACACTGTAGGCAGGTTTACTGGGCTGAATAGCGCCACGAAGGCGGATTCCGCTGTGAGGATATTGATCCTTTTACCATGTGCTAGTTCTCGTTCATTCGCTAATGCAGTTTCTACTGCTTTCACAGTTTTTTCTGTTGGACTGAATCTTTTTTCCGCTTGTGTGTACAAGTGAGATTTAATTGAAATTTGTACCTTTTCTCCCTCATTAGAGGTCAGATACGTGAATCCGCATCATCCTGGGATGACTTGGATTACAAGATTGCGTGTGCTGTCACCTGTATCTAATTTTGTTTTTGCTAACATGTCTGTTTGCAGTGATCTCAAAATTTCTGTGTGTTTTTGAGTCCAATTTATTGGTTTAAAATCAGCTTTAAATAGTTCGTAGAGAGGTTTAGCCCTCTCTGCGTAATTTAGAATGTAAGTTCTACCGAAATTCAGGAAACCTAGAATCGATTGTAAGTTCTTCAGCATTTTTGGTGCTTGGAGTACAGCGCACTTCTCTAAGAAGTTGTCTGCTAGGCTTTTTCCTTAACTTGATAATACATATCTTAAAAATAATACTGTCAGATGGGCAATTCAAGACTTTTTAAAGTTGAATTTGTAACCCTCTGATGCGAAGCCAAGTATAATGGTGTTCACTCTTTTCAAGTGAGTCTCCAAGTCGTCGTCTGTGAGATAGATATCATCTATGTAAGATAATGCCTCATCATCATATATTTGTAGTAACTCTGTTACTCTGGCTGAGAATAGTCCTGGGCTGTTCTTGAATCCCTGTGGGAGACTACAGAAATTTTTCTGTGACCCCATTACAGAGAAAGCGGTCAAGTATCTGCTTTCTGGTGCAATGTTTTGACAAAAGAAACCATTAGATATGTCTAATGTTGTTTTATATTTTTTCCTAACTATGTTATTCATTAGTGCAGCACTATGCGAATTCTGTACTGCAAATGTTTTGCAACACGCGTTAAGGTGACTGTAGTCCAAAACTAGACGATATGAATTGTCTGGCTTGGAGACAGGAAACAAAGGATTGTTCATTTGAGAGGTGCATGTTTCAATCACCCCGTGGTATTCAAGTTGATCTAAAATCTCCCTGACTTATTTTTTAGCTTCTTGCATAATGGGATACTGCCTTTGTGCAGTTGGTTGATTTTTTAACTGGATTTTGTGAGGAGGAGAGTCCTCATCCCATCCTACATGATTTTTATATAATGCTGGTGCCTGGGCTACTGCCCATTTCCTTGCATAAGTATATTTTTTGTGAATCGGAATGTGATTCGAGAAGGCAGGCATAATCATTTCTTCGCCACGAGGGCACTCCCTGACAAACTCTAGGGGCCAATCTTTTTCAGCTAACAGGATATCATAGCCTTTTGAGAGTTTATCCCAAAATAGACCCCTTATTTTCCTAGTCTTATCAGGTTTTAGGTTCAGGTTTTAATGTCTTTATTTCGATGATAAAATCATAAAAGACAATTTTGACAAAATATTTAAAAACAGTTTCAAAGTCTCCACATTATACAAAATCATATTAGAAGGAAAATATGAATATGTTATCAAATACACAGTCAGCCTAAAAACCACAATTAAAAAGTTATTAAACTGTTATTGAAACTAAACAAGACATTAAATGTAGCTAATCATAAAAGTTGGTTTAGCATATACAGGTAAACACTATACACATTGCATTTTATGAACAACAGGCAGTTAAATTACTTCTGGCTCTGATTGCCCAAGCCCAGCCTAAATACTTAGCCAAACATATCACGATAAAATCAGAGGTGTTTGTTTTTAAGGCCCAAATAGCATCCGAGGATTTTTTACATCTCATGCGTTTAAATATGGGTTTTAACCTTTTTAGACGAGGTTCTCTGTATTGGGGACAGGCGAACAAAAAGTGACCCTCAGTTTCCTTACATCCGGGGCAACGACTACAAAGGTTAGTGGAGCTATTGCCCCAAGATGAGGTAAAGGAATTCAGGGGTAGTGAGCCCACCCGGAATTGGTGGTATAGTTTTTTATCCATTGGCCTGGAGATAAGGTCCCAGTATGTCTCCCGGGCTGGATCCAGTTTAAAACTTTAAAAACGCCCCGTCAGGTTTTCAGAACTAGAGGCGTGTGCCAAGGGAAGTCGAGTTGAGGCCCAAAATAAACCCTTAAATTCCTTTTTCGAGGGAAAATTGTTCGTGCCTGGCGAGACCCACAGATGGCTCAAGCCCATATCATATATGCTCATTGTCACCGAGCGAAGCCATGGGATTCGCTCCGAACCCCCCATAGCCTTCACCTCGGTTAGCTCCTTTGCAAAAAGTGCCAAATCCTCCGAAGTCCATAAGCGCCTCCAAGTGGACACTACTCTGTATCTTGCCATGTCCGTTATTGGAAGGCAACCCATGTCGTGGCAAAGTGGGATCTGTGGGGTGGATTGGGGCAGCCCTACCTAGTCTTATCACTCTCTATACGCAATGTTATTTCGTATATCTCATGGGGCTCGCTAACTCTGGTGTCGGCAGTTTCAACCTGAATGTATTCATTCGTGTCCACTATCTCCAGATGACTCATTAGGATCTTGCGGGCTATACTGATTTCTGCTGCACTGTCTAACATTGTCTGTGCCCACTCCCCGTTTTTCAACTGTGTCCTCAGTATTCTCGGCATGTTCGATTACTCTAATACTGGCTACCTTCTTTTTTGGAAATTGTAACTTTTTACTTTGAGCAGGTTCCTTGTCTTTGGACTTGGTGTGCTCTCCTGGGTATGACCATCCTCTTCTTTCCGATTTCTGCGAAAAAGATCGAGAGGGACGTGTATCAATACTTTGATATCTATCAGGCTTCTTCAAATTATCCCTATTTCTAAGGTTATATCTTTTCTCAGAGGGCTCCCTCTGGGGAGACTGGTGTTCTCGAGTCGGAGTTCTTTCCCTCCGTCGAGGAGACCTTCCTCTGGACTGGAAAACTTTTTCCTTGGGAGTGGATAGTTTATTTCCATCCCAGCTCTTTTTAGGAGTGTTTGAATTATTTTTAATAAATAATTTTTCTAACTCTCTATATGCCTTTGTTAATTCTCTTATTTTAACTAAGAGTTCTTCACTTGACATTTTATCAATGTCCGGATGTGGTGTGTAGCTGGCTAGAACCGGCGACGTTGCTCCTGGTCTACCTAGTGGACCGAGCCTGGTAATATGATCATTATGTTTTAGGGCGCCTTTAAACCAGAGCAGGTGCTCTTGGTATTTTAATGGGATTTCAATCTCCTCGAAAGGAGCGTACTCTTCCGGTGGATCCCCTACTACATAGTAGTAGTGGAACTCATGTGTTGCGGGGATTGCCGCTGGGAATTTTATCCATGAATAGAATACCTCTGTCTGCTGATATTCGTGTGCCTCTATCACTAAGACGAATGTGCCACCTTGTGTGGTCAGTCCATTTTCTATAAGTTTTGACGTTATAGATTTTCTTAAATGTGCCGGGATGATTATTGCACCCGGTTCAGTAGTCCCGTCGGGACCCTGCTGAGTCGCATTTACTGCGGCATCAGTTCCGTTGTTTTCTACTGACATTTTATAAATGCAGGTTTTGCAGAGCAGGTCTCCAAGGAGACAAAGAATAGGTGCACAATATTTTGGAACACTGTATCCTTCAACGTGGAATAAACTAGAGCTTTACATAGGAATCTCTTCCTACTAAGGTCGGGCGGATTTTAACCTTTCACCCACTCCAGACGTCTATTGGAGTATTTACGGGAGAAAGGGGTCTGTGTGAAAAATGCACGACTGAGTTACTCTAACGTCTTGCGTTAGTTTATCGCCTTACCAAACGTTTGGGCGCCATGTAGTGTAGTTCCTATTTTCCCAATAGGCCCTGTGCATTGGAATAACATAAACAGTAGTATGGACGTAGAAGTGCGGATCTTCCAGGTCTCCACTGACTATGCTAAACTTAATTGGGTTTGTTACCAACTAGCTCAGAGGTCACTGGAAACTTTCTTGACTGAATAGGAAGTGATCAGCTTCCCTGGTACAGACAAGAAGGGATTCAGTTTTCCAACAACCGCATAAACATGACAACTTTGCTCCTTAGAATAAGAGTCAATCTCTAGAGTCGTGTGAAACAATAGACAGTTATTTTACTCAGTCAGTTTTGTGCAGATTACATTCACCAATATGCAGAGAATAGAGAGACGGGCGTTTTCAATAAAAAGGTATTATTTATTGAACAGTCTTTCTTCTCGTGCAAGAGAAATGAATTGCCACAATTGCAAGACTAGTTATTATAAAAAGTGCGGACAGTAAAATGAGGATTGCGAAATAATACTGTAAAAGCATTGATATGGTTTCTTAGACATACAATAGTTTAAAATGAATAAAACATATATACATTCATATATACATTAGGCTAACGTACTCAACTGGTGCTTCTAACAACGCCTACCCCAGTGTACCTGACCTAAGCCTAATACTTGGGAGGGAGTAAGTAAGTAGCAGTTTTAGTTAAGTTGGTTTTGCCAAGGTTTGCTTCAAGAATTCTCTCTAAGGGTTTAGTCAACACCATACCTCTGGAATAGAATGTTGGAGGTCTTGTATCTCCTTCCAGGACTCGATATCCCAGTCACTCGCAAGAGTAGTCTGGAAACGCCGGAGCTGGATTTTCTCGGCAGGAGAAAAGACAGCGTCTCTCTCAGCGCGTCGAGGAAGAGGAGGAGGGGCAGCATCCGCGGGCAGCTTGCATCTGCTGGGCTCTGAAGGGGACAGCTGTTCTGCCCCTATGTGCACCACACCATCGCTCGCTGATGTCGTTGAGGCAGCGATAGCTTCAGTATCAGCGTAGCAGCGATATCTTCAGCTTCAGCGTTTGCTTAAGGCAACGTTGGTAATATTTATACCTGAAAGGTGCCTTGTTTGACGTAGGTTTTTGGACATAAGACGTCAATAAAGATGTCACTAGGTAGTGATCGTCTCTCGGTGCTAATTAGAGTTCTATTACTAATCAAAACATAGCAAGCGGGGCTTTCCCAGGTTGCTGAGTTTTTATCTTGTTGAAGAACTCGGAGTGTAATCTAGGAATCTTAGATAGTGGCTTCTGCTGTGTCATTTGCTCTAATGAGCTGCAGAGGAAGCTACAGAGGAAGTGATTCTGAAATGTGGCTCTGATCGTGTGAGGCCAGAGACGAGTTTCTGAATATTGCATTTGATCGGTTATGCCAATATAGGGGTACAAAGGGATTATAGCTGTATAGGGGCATAAGGTCACAGTATTGATCGGGGTCCTAGATTAGAACGCGACATTATGATCCTTAGTGGTGGAAGATGAATGTCCAGTACTGGTTGTGTGAGCCTTGAATTGAGTAAAGATGTCTGTCACTTTCCTTTGAACGTGATCCGCCAAGGAATCACAGAGCTCTTGAGTAGCTATGATGGGGTTAGTTGTCGATTGAGCAGAGAGACGCGTGACTACCTGAAAGAGTTGTTTCGTAGAGTCATGTGCAAGATTAATTTGGGCACTGTAAAATTTGCTTTTTTCCGTAATGATAAGTTGTTTGTATTTAAGCATCATGACTTTGTAGCAGGGTTTTTGATCTGGGTCGTAATCTCGTCTCCATCTACGTTCCTGACGTCTACATTTTTGTTTTTCTTGTCTGAGGGCATCATTGTACCAAGGTGCAGGTTTAGAAGCCCTATTGATAGATTGTTTCTTTAGAGGGACTGTCATATTGACTGTGTTCTGAATCCAGTTGGTGTAATTGTTAGCTCCCAACTCAGGATCAGTCACAGTGGGTGGCAGAGAAGTTAGTAAAGATGACTGAGAAGCAGAAATATCAATGCTTTTCCAAGCTCTAAATTGATTAGTGGGTATGGGGTTTTTAGCTGGGGTGGAGTGACTTTTTGTGAAAAGTCGAAGAGAATGGCCGAGTGGTCAGTCCAAGTGAGGGGGAGAACATCTCTCATCCTGAGTGATGTATTGCTAGAGAAAAGACCATCCAGAAGGTGGCCCGCAGTATGGGTGGGACCGGAAACTAGTTGTGGGAGTCCTATTGCTTCCAATTCTGATAGAAGAGCTGCGGTATCAGGATTGTCCAGCAACTCTAGGTGAAAGTTAAAATCGCCCAGAATGGTGTACTGGTTTTCGCCTGCCAGTGGTTCTAATAGAATTGGCAGATTAGCAAGAAATGGACTACGAGGTCCTGGGGGACGATAAATAAGCGTGCCTTTAAAAGGGGAAGCATGGGGAATGGAAATTGTAAAAGCAATTGCTTCACAGCTTGTGGTGGGGACAGCCTCCATTCGTACTATTAGATTGCTACGATATATAATGGCCAGGCCACCTCCATTTTTGGGATGTGGTTTGTCTAATCTAATGTTCGAGAATCCTTCGGGGGTTGCAGTGACAAAGTCAGGTCCACAAGAAAGATCATCCCAAGTTTCAGTTATCAAAAGTAGATCAAGATTGCGGTCCTCAATGAAATTTGAGATTTCATATTTGTGCTTGGGCAGGGAGCGTGCGTCTATTAATGCTGCCACGCATGGTTTGGGCAATATTTTCTTCCTGCAAATGGTGCTTGTTGGTAGGCGACGATAGTTGTTGGTGACAAAGGAGCAGCTAGGACAAACATAAGGAAGGGAGTATGGCTGATTGGCAAGTTCAAGGCGAGGGCAAAGGTGAGGTGAGATATTTAATGAGTTAAGGTACTTAGAGTCATAAGTCATGGTTATCTCTGGGCCGGTTTTAGGGAAACTGGCAGGGGGGGTGGCCCTAGGCTCGGTCCAGGCACGGACGGGCGCAGACGGGCCGGCCCTCGGCGCGCCTTTGGCGCGCCAACGGCACGCCCACTGCGCTCGTCTGCTGCGCGGCCGGGAAGTGCACATTAATATATCGGAAGGGGAGGCGGGGGGCATGGCCTGATGCAGTGGGCGTCGCCTGTGGGATGACGAAATGGCGGCAAGTTTGTATCCCGCAGCAGCGCTGAAATCGGCTGCGCGGGGATGCCCTGGTCGAGATAAAGGTGAATGGGAGCTCAGAGAGGGGGGATTAAAGTTCTAACTCAGTATCACAATAATTTTTAAAAAGTTAAAATCGAGTAAGTACAAGCGTGCTCCCGGCTGTGCCTCAGGAGTTAAAGTGTCCACTGACTGATTCGCGCTAGTAGTCAGCGTGCTTAAATGACATCGGCGGGGGGCGTGGCCTGATGCAGTGGGCGTCGCCTGTGGGATGACGAAATGGCGGCAAGTTTGTATCGCGCAGCAGCGCTGAAATCGGCTTCGCGGGGATGCCCTGATCGAGATAAAGGTGAATGGGAGCTCAGAGAGGGGGGATTAAAGTTCTAACACAGTATCACAATAATTTTTAAAAAGTTAAAATCGAGTAAGTACAAGCGTGCTCCCGGCTGTGCCTCAGGAGTTCAAGTGTCCACTGACTGATCTGTAAGCATGGATAGATCCCATCCTCCATTGCCCATGGCCCCGGTTAATAAACTGGCTGGAGTTCGCGCTCACTGGCAGGATAATTGGGGACTCATTGACGTTTGGCGGGCGCAGCATTCGACGGACAGGGACTATTCCTATTATTTGGCCTTGCACAATCTCTATGTTCGGCTAGATGTAGTTTTCTGTAACTCTGGTCTGGCCTCCCTGGCGGTCAGCAGTGAGTACCTGACGTGCAACATATTGGACCATAATCCGCTGTTGGTGAACTACTGTTGGATGGAGGAACGCTCTAGAATCCCTCAATGGAGGCGGCCCCCGGAGGTGTTGGAGGATCTGGTCTTCCACGCGGAACTGAGCGAAGGGGTAGAGCAGTATTTTGCAGAAAATACGGGCACTGCTTCGACGGTGGCCCTAGAGTGGGACGCCTTTAAGGTGGTGGTCTGCGGAATCTGTATCTCCAAGTGGGTGGGGGTTAGGAAACTGCTTCTGCAGGAAATCGAGAAGGCTGAGTTGGCCCCGCGCGAAGCTGAGAGGGCTCATTCGGACGGCTCTGGGACTTGTGAGGAAGTGCTGGCTCAGAAGGAGGTGTAAGCGGTGGGGGTGGAGCGGCTCTGGTGCTTTGACCACAGGGCCTGCCTGGTTCGTGCACATGCGGAGCGGGACAAGGTGGGCACTTTATTGGCTTGGCTTGCGGACCCCGCTTCTAGGTGTGTACCTAACTGGCACTGGCCTCCCCCGCTGGACGACTGGAGTATGAATAAAGTTGCATCAATGAGTTGTTTCGCTCCTTTTATGCGGACCTCTACACCAGCCACTTGCAAACTGGTGAGGCGGAAATGCAGGCGTTCCTGGAGGGCATAGATTTACCTGCGATAGAGGAAGTCGAGGCAGACGCAATTGGGAAAGATATTACACTGCCCGAGATCCGGTGCGGCATTAAGCAATTAACACGCAATAAAACGCCTGGGAGCGACGGCTTGCCTATCGAATTCTACTTGACCTACATAGACATACTGGCTCCGAGATTACTGGTGATGTACCGGGAGGCTAGGGAGACGGGTATGTTACCGGAGTCGACTAGGGAGGCCATCATTATACCGCTTCTTAAACCTGGAAAGCCGTTGACTGACCCAGCAGCATATAGGCCTCTCTCCATGCTCACCACAAATTATAAAATGCTGAGCCATGTGCTTGCTACTAGACTCCTTCCACTAATGACGAGGCTGGTACATGCGGATCTTGCTGGTTTTATCCCGACGCGCAATACTGCCAGTAGTGTCCGTAGGCTGTTGGGGGTCTTTGATGCGGGGCGTGGAGGGCAGGGACAGTCAGTGGTGCTCTCAGTTGATATTGCTAAGGCATTTGATCGCCTGGAGTGGCCCTATCTGTTCTCTGTTTTGTCGGCGGTTGCGCTTGGGGCTGGATATGTTCAGTGGACTGAAATCCTGTACTCGTCGGCGACCGCTAGAGTTCGAGTGGGGAGGACCGTTTCCTCCTCCTACCACGTGGGGCTGGGCACTAGGCAGGGCTACCCACTATCGCCATTGTTGTTTGCGCTTGTGATGGAGCCCTTGGCGGCGCGTACGTGGATGGGAGGAGCATACCGGGGCCTACGGCTCAGAGGCCGCGAGCACCATATTCTCTCTACGTAGGTGACCTCATTATGTTCTTGAACGATGCGGGGGACGCCCTGAGTGGGGCGCGCAACTTCCTCGGCCATTTTGGGGACATTTCGGGCCTGCGGGTTAACTGGGCCAAGAGCTGTGTATTCCCAGTATCAAGTGCATGTGCCCCGCCGGAGTTGCCGCCTGATCTAGAGTGGGAGCCGCAATGCCTTCCTTATTTAGGAACGCAGGTGTATCATACACAAGAGAACCTGTTTGAGGGTAATATCGAGAGAGCGATGAGGGGCTTAAGAGGCAGTATACGATTTTGGGGTTCTCTGCCGTTGTCGGTGATGGGGCGGGTCGCGCTTCTGAAGATGGTGGCGCTCCCGCGCCTTTTGTATTTTTTTCGGACCTTACCAATACGAATACCGGTGGCATTCTTTCTTCAACTCCGTTCAGCAGTGGGAGGCTTTATTTGGGGTGTGGGTTGGCATAGAGTAGCATTGGAAATGCTGATGAGGCCGCGGGAGGAGGGAGGCCTGGCTGCTCCGGACTTTGAGTTGTACTATCTGGCTGCACAGTTCCAGGTCCTCACTCAGGCGGTTGCGCTGGAGTTCAGAGGCCTGGGGAGGGAGATTGCGCCGGATGAACCGAGACATGTGTTTTCGTTTGTGAAAATGCAGCAGAGACTGAGGATTGCTGACTTACCCATGGCGGGGAATACCCTTCGATACTGTTGGAAACGGTTCCACAGCAGAATTGGAGTGCTGAGGCCTTATGCACCCAAGATACCACTGTGCATGTGCACTGCGCTGCCGCATTGGTGCGATTGGTCTGGGCTAGCGGAGTGGGAGGAGCTGGGCCTGCAGATGGTGGGTGACCTGTACGCAGACGGAGCTCTGTTACCATACAGTGCGTTGCAAGAATCCTTTGGCCTTCCGCGGGGCCACTTCCTGATGCACGCAGCCTTGAGTGCCGCTCTGCTAAAACATTGGGGTGCTGGCCTTTCTGAACCCACACTAAGCGGAGCATGTCAATATGTGGTGGTGGCAGCGGGCACGTATAAGGCGATTAACTGCCTGTACAAATGAATGTTAGGGGATGGCCTTACCCCGCTACAAAGATTGCGGGAGCAGTGGGCAGCGGACCTGGAGAGGGACATCCCGGAGACAGTCTGGTCACAGATAGTTCGTAGGGCGTGGAAGGGTAGGTTCCAGCTGATCCAATTCTTTGTTTTACATAGGGCATACCTCACACCTGCAAAAATTACCCAATATTTCCGAATTGATACAGCGATATGCCCCCGATGCCGAACTGAGGGAGTGGATCTTAACCACATGTTCTGGGACTGCCCTCAGCTAGGCACATACTGGGAGGAGGTGACCGGGGTGCTCTGTAGGATGACTGAGCGACAGATTGATACGGACAAGGGGGCGTGCCTACTACACTGGTTCCCACATACTAGTAAAAATAGGATAACTAGTAAGTTTATGGACTTAAGCCTCATTTTAGCCAAGAGGGAAATAACATCGCATTGGAAGGCAGCGGTATGCCCTAGTTATGTTAGGTGGAAGGCAGCTTTACTTCAGTAGGTGGGAAGTGAGAGCTCCATCAGAATGCAGCAGGCGCATAAGTCCTATAATAATAAAGCGCTAGAAGCGACACGGGCATGGGAGGCCCTGGTGGCGGAACTCCGGATACTAGACAGGGTGGATGATGCGAGATCAATGTCTTCGGTGGGGGAGGGGCAGGCATTAGTGGCTCCATTTGGACTGAGAAGAACCAGCGCAGTGGGAGGCCCCCGAAGCATAGGAGGTTATAGGGAATCCTAGAGCGTATGATGACCCATTAGTGCATAACACATTAATAATATCTTTGCAACACTTATTATCTACACAACAGCGCCAGCGGCAGGGGTGGGGGGATGGAAGTTAAAGGTTAATGTGCGGGACCAACAACGGGGTGTTGCTTCGGAATTATGAACCTGTATCCAGGTGCGACCATTTGTTGATTGATGGGCTGGGCAAGATAGCAATAAAAAGTGACTGGGGTTTATATGCTATGTTAATTAATGCATAATTGCCAGGTCCTATCTTAACCCAGAATGTGGACTGCCCTCTATTTGTATTGGGCCCTTTTGTTTTGTATTATTTATGTTTTAAAATAATAAAAAGATTGAGGATCGTGGATACCGGAGGACGCCTTAGTGGAGAGCGTGTCGTTTGAACTGCTGACTGAGTGGAGGGCTGAACCTGCGCCTGTGTTGTTCGCGGGCGGGACACTGTGCCGACTCTATTTGCGGGACTGCGAGGACCAGCGTGCCTAGCGGCCCCTCACCTGCCACAGCTGGTCCTCTTCCCGCTCCTGCCTCCTGCACCTTTAATACCTTTCGTGGCCCCCGCTCCGTGGAAGCCGCTCACTGGTTGAGGATCGTGGATACCGGAGGACGCCTTAGTGGAGAGCATGTCGTTTGAACTGCTGACTGAGTGGAGGGCTAAACCTGCGCCTGTGTTGTTCGCGGGCGGGACACTGTTCCGACTCTATTTGCGGGACTGCGAGGACCAGCGTGCCTAGCGTCCCCTCACCTGCCGCAGCTGGTCCTCTTCCCGCCCCTGCTTTATCCTTCTACTTAAGCACGCTCGTCTCGGCGTTCGCGGGACGCACGCGGGACGAGCCGGGGCGAAGGGCGGGCCCGTTTTAAGCCCGTTTAGAGACCGTGTAAGGCTGGGCTGGGGCCCCCCTCTAACACCCCAGCTCGAGTGAACTGCACGTATGTGTATTTTTAACTGAATTGCAATTTACACTCTGCACTAGTGATAGTGGACCTCTTGTTTTTTATTCACATTATGAGTACACGTGGGAGTAGAAGTAAAACGGCTGCAGGGGGAGCTTCTCTAACGGGCACACTTGATAATTTTATAATAAGGGCACAGAGTGTCCCAAAATCTAGCTTTGGCAAAAAGATTGTCTTTGGGCCATTTTGCCTCAGCTAAAACCCCCGAACAGTCTAGGGATGTGGATCAAATAGACACTCACGCTAAACGATACAGCCTGCCCAATACGGTGGATCTGTCAGCATCTCACTTATTATCTGATTCCCAAATTAGTTTGGAACTAGAAAAAACCCCGGACTTAGTTGTTAACACGACTCAAGACGACATAAGCCCTAGTCAGTTGAGGCGAAATACCTAAAATACCTAAGTTAAAAAAATCTAGGGGCAGGGGTGACTCACTCAAAAAGAATAGGGGGGATTCTGTCCAAACCTTACAGGCGAAACATGACCAATTACGCACTGTTGCCCCAAAGGAGGGCATCAGTTCTGTAAAGGCAGAGACTCCAACCAGTCTGGCTGAAAAAAGTGTTAATGGTGATGAGGCTGATAGTATACTCCTAATAAAAATAGGGGAGCTTTTTAAAACGTACTTCTCCCCGATTGAGACAAGACTATCTCACATTGAAAAACAGATAGCCGATTTGTGTGCTCTGTCTAAAAATAAAAAAACCCAGGCGGCACCAAAAGCAGGGGGTAATAAACCAAGTAATACTAAACCTGCAGGCCCAGTAGTTACAAATTTGCCAGCCTCAGTGGTTAGCACTAAACCAAAGACTACACCTGCCCCAGAGAAGATAGTTGTAGATAAACCCAAAGTTTGTGCCACCCCCTAGCTAGAGGGGATTATCCCACCTAGGGCGCATACCTTGCAACCCAAGGAGATTAGGAACAAGGGTGCATTAGATAGGAGACGAGTTGTGAATCTGCGTCCTGAGGCAAGCCCTTCTGTGGTGGTCATGACTGGGGTACCAGAATTGGCTGATGCTGCAGAGGAAGCTAGCTGGTCTCTAAAAAATAAGGTCCAACATTGGTTCAATTTAAATTGGCCTTTATCTCCCCACTGGTCAAGTAAGATCCTGATGGTGCTTAGGGTGCCGTGGGTGGGACATGAGAGGAAAACCATTCAGGGCGATTGCGTCCTGATTAACCCTTTCGATGCTCATGACGAGCTCAGCTCGTCATGAGGCACAGTTGAGCTGTGCTTATGACGAGCTGAGCTCATCATGAAACCATAGTATTCAAGCAATTTCAGCACAGGAGGGGAAAAGTCACAGCAGCCAAGGTGTTAACTTCGAGGATCCTCATGCGGCCGACCACATATGCTCAAGGAATACGCAAGATCGGCTTGAGGGAATTGAAACTAAACAACTCTCCTTCTTCTACCCCCCGAGGAGCCGCCCTACCCAAAACGGAAATTATGATGGGAACTGGTATAGAGCAGGGCAACTTGAGGGGGGGGAGATCGTGGGGTGTGGGGGGGCAGACCATCAGGGACCCAGTTTATGGGCATAATTGGGGTGGTTTTCCAACTACAAATCGGTTTATCTGCCTGGATATGGTTGATTGCCGGTCACCAACTATTAGTCTTTGAAAAAGAAAAAGAGTATGTACTACTATGCTTAATAGAAGAGCTAGTGGGTCTACTCACGCCTGCCTAAATGTTTCAATTGCTCAAATGGATAAAGATAAATCTGTAGCCTCTACCACCCCTGGCCCAACAGCAACAGAGTTAGATAGCACTGTTGATTTAGTGACCAAATTCAGTAGAGATATTGACGGGAATATTTTGACCAGTCTCAATTACCCAGGTAGGGGGTGTTGGAGACACAGCAGGAGATGGTATTGAAACTATAGCTCTGATAGTTGTAAATTCATCAGTATCTAATCCCACCTTGTGGCTCCCGTATATTACCAGGATAGCTAACACTTTGGCCCTTGGAGCTACAGTCCCGAAATCTTGGAAAGGGGCCGAAATTGTTCCAATTTACAAAAAGGGTGATAAATCCATTCCAGGCAACTACCGCCCTATCAGCTTAATCGATTCGATTCAAAAGATAGTGGCGCGCATGGTTTTGGGACGGGTCCAGGGATGGATCGAAACGGAGAATATTCTGTCTCCCATGCAGGCGGGCTTCAGATCGGGAATGAGCACCATAGATCAGGTTTTTAGATTCTGCCTGATCTATTGGAAGGAGGTCTGGTTGGGTGGTGGCACCATCTATGCTGCATTCATTGATCTGAAGTCCGCCTTCGATCTAGTGCCTAGGGACAGGCTATGGGGTGTGCTGAAAAATCTGGGGTGCCCACTAGAATTATTGGACCTCATTGTAAGACTCCATGAGGACAACTTTGCGAGGGTGAGGTGGGGGGGCCAGGGACAAGTGACGGAAACATTCCCCGTAACCCGAGGTGTTCGCCAGGGGTGTGTCCTGGCCCCTACCCTCTTCCTCCTTTTTATCGATCAAGTTGTTAAATTTTTCATGGATACCCCCACTGATGCACCAATGCTGGCAGGGATGAGGTTTCCGTTACTCATCTTCGAAGATGACACTCTAATCCTCTCAAAAACACGCAGCGGACTACAGCGGGCTCTGGACCGCTTTGAGGAGTTTTGTGCCATCAATAATTTGGTAGTCAATGTGGGGAAAACAAAATTTATGGTTTTTACAAAAAACCACTCAGTCCGGAGTTCAGTGAAGTTGAATGGAGTAAACCTTGAACAGGTTGATACCATGACCTATTTAGGGGTTACCCTTGATAGCCGTTTAAGATGGAAAGACCAGATTAATATGCAACATCTTAAACTTGCCAGGCTGGCTGGTTGTCTCGTTAAAGAGCAGAAGGAATCAATCACAAAACGGGTCCTACCGGCCCTTAAGATCTATGACGTTAAAATCTCTACAGCCATCTTATATGGCGCGGATCTATGGGGCCACATTGACTTGTCTAATCTGTACAAAACTCAATGTAGATTCCTTCGAAATCTAGTGGGCCTCCCACAGTCTACACCCTCGCTCCCCCTCTGTTTGGACCTTGGTTCCCCACCGATTAATGAGATGGCAAGATTTAGGTTAGTGGCATTGTGGAGACGGATATGGACATCCCCAGATCTATCCCTCTTTGCAAAAGAACTGTCGGAAGTCAGGTCTATTAGGGGTTCAGGGAAAATACCATGGCTCTCTGCTGTAAAATTCATTCTTAAAGACATGGGTTTGGAACATCTCTGGACATCCCCACAATCTAACGTTTTCCCACCCAAAGACGAATTTAAATCACTATATTGGGCCACTACCCGCCTAAAAAGAGTCCTGCTGTCCAACAAAAACGGCCTTACAGGCAGGTTTTTAACATTCAAACTTGACCTATCGAGAGAGCCATACTGGGATGTTATATCTCGACCGTTAGATAAGAAATTGTACCATCAGTTTAGAGTGGGCGCTTTGCCCTTAAACATCTTTCTGAACAAACGGTCTACAGGGATATCGCCCTACTGTACATGCTGCCCAGGTCATATTGAATCAGAAGGTCACTTCCTCTTTGCCTGCCCAAGGTACGGAGCACCCCGAAAGAAATGGCTAAAACCTTTGTTTCAAAAACTACCATTTAAAACAGCGATGGAAGCCATACGGGTGCTCAGGACCAACACTTCAGAACTCTTTGTGGTAACTTTGGCAAGGTATCTGGGATGGGCTTGGCTCCTAAGGCTAAAAACCAGCATGCCTTAGCGCCAAGTACAAAGGTTATTTTGCAATTGGCCATAATCTGTCTAGTTTGAGTATGTAGCTGCTAAATCATTCTACGACTATGTCTCATCATCTGCATCCCTTGTTCGCAATTCTGAACTGCAATGTTGACTTTTTAATGCAATGATTTTTATTCTCATATAAAATACTCAGGTCTCTTTATTCATCAATTGAAATTTAATCCTGTTTTATCCATTTATCATGAAATGTTCTTTTTATTTGTATACTTATGTCTTTTGTTAGTGTTTAATTATCTCTTATAGTATTGACTTTCTTTGGATATTCTAATTGAATCAGTTATATTCTTTTTGTATTTTAATGTGTCTTTTATGATTTGCTAAAAATCGAAATAAAGACTTTGAAACCTGAACCTGAAATTCAATATATTCTGAGAACAGCAAAAATAAACCATATAACTGTGTATCATAAAATATATATTATTCTCCCCTTGTCTCACACTCACTCACCTTTTACCACCCTCTATCACTTCTCTTAACTCACCCTCACTGCCCTTCTCTCACTCTCCCTCACCTCCCTTCCCTTATTCCACTTCCCTCACTTATCCTCATTCCACATTCCTTCACTGCCCTTTCCCTCTCTCCCACTCACCACTTTCCAGCTGTCAGTCACTCTACTTCGGTCCCCTTCCCCTTCTTTCCTTTCTTTCCTCCCTCAGTAATTCCCCTTGCCTCACTCACCTTACTCCACTTCACTCACTCCTTCTCTCACTCCTTCTGTCCTCTCACATCCTCACTCCTCTTCCCTCACTCTCTCACTCTTAGCCTCACTCTCTCCATACTCTCACCCTCTCACTCCTCTTCCGCAACGCTCACTCCCTATAACTCACCCACACTCCCTCACTTACCTTTCTTTGCTCCTTTACTCAGTCCTTTTCTCTCACTCTTTCCTTCACTACCTGTATGTCCTCACTCCCTCAGTCCCCTTGTCTTGCAATCACTCGCCTTTATCCACCCTCTATCACTCCTCTTTCCTCAAACTCACTGTTCTTCTCTCACCCTCCCTCACCCTGTTCCCTTACTCCACTTCCCTCACTTATCCTCATTCCCTATCCTTAACTGCCCTTCCTCTCACTCTTCTCCCGCAGTCCCCTTTTCGCAGTCCATCTGCTTCACTCCCCTTCCTTTCTTTCCTTCCTTTGCTCCCTCAATCATTATCTTTCCCTTATTCAACTTACTCCACTTTACTCACTCCTTCTCTCACTCCCTCTGTCCTCTCACTTCCTCACTCCTCTTCCCTCACTCCCTCTCTGTTACCCTCACTCCCTCTGTCTCCTCACTCTCTCACGCCCCTTCACTCACCCTCACTCACCTTCCAACCCTCATTGTCGTGAATGCACTCTCACTCACTTCCCCTTCCTTCTCACTCACTCCCCTTTCCTCATTTAGTTTTGCTAACTGACATTCCTTTAGTGTCTTACTCACCTTCAGTTCATTTCTCTCTCCCTCTCTTCCTTTCTATCACTGAATCTATCTGCCTCATTATCCTCTTAGTAATTTGCTCACCTATTTTTTTTCCCTCTCTTTGTCCTTCACCATTCCTTTGTTGCCCTTTCTGTGTCCTTCACTCCTACTTTATCTCTTACTACCCTTTTATGACTTTTAATCTCCTGCCTTGCCTCTTGTATTGTGAAATATATATTGTAAATATTATAACTTACTTTTTTTTCTCTTCCACAGATATTACATTTAATAAAAATGTGTAATTAAGTTTACATTACTTATAAGGTAAGTTTGACATACAAAATTTACTTTCTCATCACTCTTTTCCTTAACCTCACTACTCTTCTCTCACCCACCAATACCCCTGTTTCCTTACTGCACTTCCCTCAATTATTCACAATCTGCATGTTTACTCCCCTTTCCCTCACTCCCCTCCCACACTCACTTTCTTTCAGACCTCCTGCTTTACTTCCCTTCCTCTCTCTTCCCTCCTTCGCTCCTTCACTTTTTTCCTTTCCCTTACTCTCCTTACTTCACTTCACTAAATCCTTCTCTCACTTCCTCTGTCCTCTTACTTCCTCACTCCCCTTCCCTCACTCCCTTTTACTTAGCCTTACTCTCTCAGTCCCTTCAGTCTCTCACTCTTCTTCTGTCACGCTCACTCCTTATAATTCACCCACACTCCCTCACATACCTTTCTTTGCTCTCTCACTCTGTCCCTTTCTGTCACTCTTTCCTTCACTACCTCTATCCCCTCACTTCCTCACTCCCCTTGTCTTACCCTCACTCACTTTTATCCACCCTCTTTCATCCCTCTTTACTCATGCTCTCTGTTGTTCTCTCACCCTCCTTCACCCCGTTCCCTTAGTCTGGTTCCCTCACTACCCCTCATTCCCTATCTTTCTCTCCCTTTCCCTTTACTTTCATCCCCCACTCACCTTCTCTCAGTACCTATGCTTCAGTCCTCTTCCCCTCTATTCTCTTCTTTTGCTCACTCACTCATTCCCCTTCCCTCACTCACCTTACTCAACTTTACTCACTCTTTCTCTCACTCCCTCCGTCCTGTCACATCCTCATTCTTCTTCCCTCTCTCTTAGCTTTACTACCTCCGTCCCCTCACTCTCTCACTCTTCTTCTGTCACGCTCACTCCCTATAACTCTCCTACACTCACTTAGCTTTCTATGCTCCCTCACTCAGTCCCCTTCTCTTACTCTTTCCTTCTGTCCCTCTGTCTTCTCACTCCCTCACTCCCCTTGTCTCATGCTCACTTGCCTTTATCCACCCTCTATCACCCCTCTTTACTCACCCTCACTGCCCTTCTCTCATTTCCTTACTCCACTTCCCTCACTACCTCTCATTCCCCATTCCTTCACTCCCCTTCCCTTCTCTCCCCTCCACCACTTACCAGCTCTCAGTCACTCGACTTCAGTCCCCTTCCCCTTCTTTCTATCTTTTGCTCCCTCAGTAATTCCCCTTCCCTTACTCACCTTACTCCACTTCACTCACTCCTTCTCTCACTCTCTCTGTCCTTTTACTTCCTCACTCCCCTTTCCTCACTCCCTCTGTCTTACCCTCACTCTCTCCATCCCCTCACTCTGTCACTCCCCCTTCACTCACCCTCACTCACCTTGCATTCCTCACTGTCATCAACTCACCTTTACTCACTCCCCTTCTATCATTTGTTCCATGAGTCACTTTCTCCCCTTCATTTAGTCATTTCATCCAAACAATTATGCAGTACACATAGATTGAAAAAAAGAACGACACAATATGTAAGTAATATAGCTCTTTTTGGAGAATTGGAGGTAGTTCTGAAAGTTTTTTTCTTCCTTTTTAGTTTTACATTTTTTTTGTAAATTTTCTGAACGTTTTTTATATATTTTTTGTTTTTTTACAGAACAAAAATAAAACTAGGGAATGCAAAATTGCTACACAGGAGCAAAAAAAAGGGAACAATTAGGGATGAGGGGCAAACCGGTGATCCTTTTTCTTCCTAATAATTAATTCTATGCTTTGCTCGCCATAACAAAGCAACTCATCACAGTACTTGCACATAAATTTTAGGTCTGCAAAGTCCGGCTGCACAACAGATATAAATCTGGCACCTTGACTTCCAGAAGGTGTTGGACCACCAGTTGAGGTACTGCCGCCATCTCTTGGGGGATTGAGTGCCAGGTCCCTGACACTCTCCCGGGCATAGTTCTGGGGGTGCCTTCTTTGTACATGTCGAATCATAGTGGAGTTGCCAAAACTGTATTTCTTTCTTGGGTCACCACGTAATAGAATTGTGTGACATATTTTGCATTCCACCTTTGGTGCATTGACTTTTTTCTCACCTTCTGGAATGGTGAAAAACTTCCAGATGAAGTGCTCCTTAATTTTTGGCTGAGGAGGGTCCTCATGTAGAAACTCATCAGAGTCACTGCTGCTTGGTACTCTTCCAGCCATTCTTTTCAAAGAATTGAAGAGGAGAAACAGGGAACAGGTCTTGCTATCTCCAAAGTGAAAGAGGTAGTGAAGGAAATGGGTGGGGTTTTCATTAGTTGTAAAAAAAAAACTGTTAACAACCAATAAAAAGTGTTTTTTTAGTGTCACATGACTTGACGCGGTTACGCTACGTGCTCCGGAGCGCTTCCGGGGGCGCTTACGCGGCGGTCTGAATGACGTTTTGCTAGATTTTCGGAAATGCGTTTAAAGTAAAAATACGATTATTTAAAATCAAAAATACTACTTTTATAAGTATACCACTGAATGTCTTGCATTATTATTTACTTTAAATACATACTTATATTTTTTTTTCGCACGCTGGAATAGCGCTCTCGCTATGTTTACGGGTACATTTATGGGTGCGCATACCCTGAGCGCTCCGAGGTAAAATGATAAAAAAACAACACAGGAAAAATTCATCAAAAATTTATTTTAGAAAAATATACATTATTTAAATAATTTTATAAAAAATATAATAATTAATAGTTATAAAAAACAGCTGTTAAAAAAACGTAATTATTCATTTTAAAAATCCTAGGTTACAAACTCGTTATAGTAAGGAATTAGCTTTTAAAAAAACCTTTGAAATTCACTGAAAAAACCATAGGTTTCACACTTGTTATAGTTAGGAATTAGCATTTAAAAAACCTTTGAAATTCACTGAAAAAACATAGGTTTAACACTTGTTATAGTTAGGAATTAGCATTTAAAAAACCTTTGAAATTCACTGAAAAATCCATAGGTTTAACACCAGTTATAGTTAGGTTTTACTCATAAAAAACTATTGAAATTCCCACGTTATAGTTAGTTGGACTCACTATAACTCGCGCACCAGCAATCCACTGCTGATGATGTCACATATTACATCATTCATGACATGGACAGTGACATCACTGATGACATCACTGATGACATCTCATATGACATCACTGATGACATCTCAATTGACATCAACACTTCTATTCAACACAACATATAGTGCGGAAGGTCAAGCTCGTAGTGCTTGGAAAGAAGCAGCTATTGTACTCATTTTGAAACCTGGGAAGGATTCTTTAAAAGCAGATTCCTATAGACCAATATCTCTGCTGAATGCTGATTATAAGATGTTTATGAGCGTTCTTGCAGGGAGATTGGTCAAGTTGGCCCGTCAGCTGATAAATCTTGACCAGAAAGGTTTCTTCCCTGGGAGATACATGCAGGAGCAGACACAGCAGTTAATCGGTAATATTGATTTGGCAACAGGGAGATCAGACCCCTTAGCAGTCGTGGCATTAGATGCAGCCAAGCCATTCAACTGTGTCTGTTGGGTATAACTCTGGGAGCTACTCAATTACATTTAAAGAGCATGCAGGGGACAGTGCAGTTGCATGTAATTTTTATTTGCTCATGTTGGCCTCTGCAGAAATGGAAAGGATTCCCTGAAACACGCTAGGCCGAGGGACAGGATTACGGAATGGGAAGCTGACTGTGTCTGAAATAAATGGTTGTGACCTACCTGTGACGGAGTGCGGCCTCATCTCTGGGCAACATTTGTGAAAGCATATATATGTATATATATATTCACTGAAAAAACCAAAGGTTTTACAGACGTTATAGTTAGGAAGTTGCATTTACAAAACCGTTGAAATTCACTGAAAAAACCATAGGTTTGACACAAGTTATAGTTAACTGGACATTTTACTCATATAAAACCAATGAAATTCCCCCGTTATAGTTACTTCAGCTAACTATAACTCGCGCGCCCGCAATGCACTGCTGATGATATCACATATTACTTCACTCATGCTTTTAACATTTTAGTTTCTATTTTTGAATGTGTGTATCAAAGGTTTATATTACACTGAGAGAAGGTCTACCACTCTTTCAGAAGGATGATATCATCAGTGATGTCATTTCAGATATCATCAGTGATGTCATAAGTGATGTCACTGACCATGTCATGAGTGATGTAATATGTGACATCATCAGCAGTGCATTGCAGGCGCGCGAGTTATAGTTAGCTGAAGTAAATATAACAGGGGAATTTCATAGCTTTTATATGAGTAAAATGTCCAGTTAACTATAACATGTGTCAAACCTATGGTTTTTTCAGTGAATTTCATAGGTTTTGTAAATGCTACTTCCTAACTATAACGTGTGTAAAACCTTTGGTTTTTTCAGTGAATTTCATAGGTTTTTTGAATGCTACTTCCTAACTATGACAGGTTTAAAACCTATGGTTTTTTCAGTGAATTTCATAGGTTTTTTAAATGCTAATTTTGAACTATATCGTGAATGCAACCTATAGTTTTGTCAATGAATTTCTGCAAATATTTTTTTCCGAAAGAAACAGTTTTCTTGACTGTCAGAGTTGTATAGAGACTCCTTGTAAAGCGCTAGTGGATTAGAAAGTGTCTACCTTGCCTTATTTTGAATGTATTGAAATTTGTCAGTAGAAGAAGATTGCCTTTGTAAACTTTTGTGCGCGACCTGGTGCGCGCACCCTCTGCACCTTGCCTTATTTTGAACGTATTGAAATTTGTGAGTAAATAGAGATCACCTTTCTAAACTTTCGTGCACGACCGGGTACGCGCACCCTCCTATATATTTCGAGAAAACATTGCAATTCCAACTCATTGAGTTTCTTCATAGACCCCTCAAAGAAGTTATAGTACATCAAAGAGACTGTACCTAGCCTTCTTTTTTATTGGTATGAACCTTTTCAGTAAATGAAGCCGAACGTCTTTTTAAACTTTCGTGCGTGACCGGATGCACACACCCCGTTTTTTTTTTCAAAAACATAAAAGGTTTTATACTTTAACAATTGTGTGCTTGAATCCCCCTCAGAAGATGTACAAAATCAGGATGTGTTTAGGTTTACTCCTTTTCACGTTTTGAAACTTCAGTAAATTAGACCGCTACTTCCAAATGATGTAAGTGACCAGATACTGTCACAGCCTACACGTCCTGATGAGCGCATGTGACGTCATGTGACTTGAAAACAACATTTCCAATTGCTTCTTAGTAGTTTCTGTTCTGGAATTTTCACAGATCCCACCCACTTCCCTCCCTCAGCACGTACACGTCCTAATGCGCGTATGTGAAGTCATGTGACTCGAAAACAACACTTCCAATTGGTTCTTAGTAGTTTCTATTCTGGAATTTTCACGGACCAGTCCAACCAGTTCCCTCACTATCTTTTGTACTCTAAAGGGAGAACAACATTTTACATCTTTCCGAAGACTTCGGTGAAATGGCTGCCGCACAGAATTCATCTTCCGAATCTGAAGAAAATTATTGACTACCTTTTACAAAAAGGAAGGAATCTTTTATCTGGCAATTTTTCACTTATCCTAAGGATCAAAAAAAAGTGAATGCGCCCAAAGTTACTTGCACAATATGTGACGCAGTTCTTTCAGGAGGAAATCCGTCGAAAAAGTATTCCTTTTCCATACATACCATGATGAGGCATGTGAGACAAGTGCATCCTGAGAAATTTGCACAGGCATCGACAAGAGCTCTGGCCACACAACTACCATCAGAGGTGGCCAGCACATCTTCTGGTGGACGACCTCCATCTCCATCCAGTGCAGAGATGGACTTGAGACCATATTTGTCAAAGGGGCATATGAAATGCAACTTGTGTGGAGAAATTCTTCTGTACGGAGAGCAGAGCCTCACTCTTATTAAAATAAAAATTGCGAGTCATCAATGCTCCGACAAAAGATAATTTTTTTCATTTCATTTTGATCCTGTGTCACAGTTTTACAGTTAAAAATGTTGGTGCAAGTTTTAAAAATCAAAAACAATATAACACTTGTTAAAAAAAAAAAAAAAAAAGTTATTTTCAGAACTAACTCATTGTACCAAAAAGAGCTCTATTCACAAGCTGTAGTATCAACGCTTTTTTTCAGGACAATTATGCAAAAAAGCGACGATACTTGGGACATGTTATGAAGGAGACGTAATACATTATCGTTGGTTTCATCGACAGGACACTGCTGATAAAACGACGATAATAGCCTTCATAATATGATCTATGAATTGCAACCAAAACCTACGTTAGTTGTGTTTACATCTAACATTAGATTCGATTGCAATTCATAGAGCATATTATCAACGCCGTTATCGCCGCTATATCTGCAATTTTCTGCCGATAAAAGCGGCGTTCATGTTTTACCTATCCTTGAAAATATTCTACTGCACCTTCTTGAAAACGGCATTACATCACCTGCCGTAAGACCACTTGGCATATGTTGCGTACAGTAAGTTACTGACATGCAAAGTGGGCGTAGGTCAAAGCACATGCAAAATGTGGTTGGAGCGAAAAACATCTATCACAAAAAGAGGCGTTGCGAGAAAAAGAGGTGGAATAAACTAGTTTATCGCAGGACTGTTAAAGCCTGCTCTAATCAAACATTCGACATCATTAACATAAGAGTGTAGAAAATAAAACTAAATCAACCCCATCCCCTAATTACAAGGCACACATTACTGTGTGAAAACAACTTTTGTTTTCACGCGATAATGTTAAGTACCGCAGCTGTTACAGCATTTACTATCACATCTGTGTTCCCATTGATATTAAAGCACTAACTCCATGGAAAATTCCGCCCATACCGTCGATATTTACAACGCCGAGCAGCGGCGATTTTTATCGCTTAGGAGCCTTGCTATTATGAAGGTTTATCTCCTAAGTCTCTGATTCTCAAACTATGCACCGCGGCTCCCCTGTGCGCCACAATAAGATGCCAGGGGCGCCGCACACACTGTAGACTGACTAACCGTCCATAAATTCCATGGACGTCCATACCCTGTTATCTGCAATTGTGGCCATCAAAAGGAGCTGCGCTTCTCCCCTCTGAAAGGCCTCACTCCCACTGCTGCAGCGGCCTCGCAGTCCTAAAGGGGCACAGGAGCAGCCCCTCCCTCCCATTGAAGTTCTGTGTCGGTCTCATTACCACTTAGAAAATGAAAATAAGCACTGAAGGATATTCAAGTATGTATCACTCCTCCTGCTACAGCATACAGAATGGATTGTGTTAGGTATAAAAAAGTAAAACACCCACGCTACAATGACATAGAACACTTCCTTTAAAGAAGCCTGTGAATAAGTTTAAAAGATCAGGTTAACTTTCTTTTACTCTCTCATCATTCTTGAACATAGGTATTTACAATACAATATTGAACAATGCCATGGTTGCTGCTTTTTTATTTTAAGAATCTTACAATCATTCGCAAAGCCAATAGTCATGGCTTCTTTTTCCTGTCAAAAAACTTGCAATATTACATATCTACATAGAATGACAGAAAAAACATAACACTACAGAGGCCCAACACTCTGCTAAGTGCAGATTTTTAGCCTATGGGGCAGATTTATGTTAACTGGCGCATCCCCAGGGATGCACCAGTTAATGTGCGCCACAGTACGCCACTGCTCCGCCACCCATGGTGCGTCACATTTATAATGTGGCGCACCATGGTGCAAAAATGGCACAGATGCGTAACGCATCTGTGCCAGAAAGGTGGTACATTGCTAGAGTTGCGTCGCAAGTGTGACGCAGCTCCAGCAAGGCTCGGGGGTGCCCCATATTCACAATGCTGCGTCAAGACCTACACCTGCTTGAAGCACATGCAGGGTTTTGAGGCAGCATTGGCCTGAAAGTGACTGAGTGAAATCTCATAGATTTCACTCAGCCACTTTCAGGAGGCGTTCCTGCACAGGAACGCCCCCCCCTGCACAGGAACACTTCCTTCTGGTGCAGGGCTTTACAACGTGACGCATCTCCTAGATGCATTACGTTGTAAATATGGCGCATTGTTTGCACCGTCATTACATCAAATAAAGTGACGGAATTGTGGCGCAAAGAGACCCAAGGGCATTATGAATCTGCCCCTATGTGTTTTAAACTGCCCTCTAAATTACAACCAACACTCTCTTTGAAGAGACCCCTGGTTTTTTTAACACCTCTTAACTCCTCCCATGCTCATGACAGAGCCGCTCCGTCATGAGCATCGCCTGAGCTGTCCTCATGACGGAGCGGTTCTGTCATGGCTCTGCCGCTGCGCTTGGGCAGCACTGATTTTGCGCCTGCGCGGCGCGTTCTATTGACTGAGCGGGGTCATGAAGGAACCGCTATGTCATGAGCACAGCTCAACCGCGGCTCGTGAAGGAGTGGCTCCATCATGAGCATGCGAGCACCACTCAGCCCCCCGCCTCCTAACGCTGAGGCGGAATTGCCAGCGCAGCAAAGGAGCTAAAGTCCTGGAAACAACACCATTTAACATTTGATATCATTTACCACCAATGTGTTCATATATCAGTGTTGCTGAACTCACTCAGTGAAATGTCGCTGATTTCATTAAATCACTTTTAAGGCACTCCTTATGACAATGCACCCAATCCGGTGTGGAAGTATTTATATAAAACATGACACTGGTATAACCAGGATAGACAAAGAAATGACACAGTGATGGAAAAGTTTATTTATTTTTTATACTTACCTAAAAAATAGTAACAAAGTAAAAGTAAATTTCTTTTAAAAACATAGTATCTGTAGAAGAAAAGTAAAAATAAGATTATAATGTACATTTCATAAAACAAAGAAAAGTAGGAGTGAATGAAACAGAAAGTAAAAGGAAAAAAGACTAAGGGAGAAAGAAAGAGACAGAGACAGAATGTCTAGTATATAAATCAATAAGTAACATAATTAATTGAAAGAGATAATAGCACTGAAGGAATGAGTGTCTAAACGAAAGTAAAGTGAGAGAGAAAATAAAAGTATGATCAGTGATAGTACACGAAGTAAACAGTCTCTTAAAGAAACACAGTAAGAGTACAGGAATATCTTAAGGAGATAAATAAAATAAAGGAAAAACAGTAAGAGAAACAGAGTGAAAAAGGGTGAGTAACAGAAAGTAAATGGAGTACAAATAGACAAGCACTGCAAGACACATATAAATAGAAATAAAGTAGGGTAAGAGAAGTAAAGTATGGGCCTTATTTATGAAGGCCTTGCGCCACCCATGCGTCACTTTTAACATGGCAAAAATGGGTGCATCAGTGGCGCAAGGCTTTCATAAATGAGGCCCTTTACATTTAAGTTTAAGAATTGAGCATAATTAATGAAAGCAGAGTAAGGGAACAAATATTAGAAACAGTAAGACAAACAAATTAAGATTCTAGAAACAAAGGTGATGCAAAGTCACTAACGTGAGTCACCATGAGACAACAGTAGAAACAAACTGAAGAGATAGATAGACTGAATAAGATAGTGACAGAAAAGATGTTACAGAAACAGGAGAAAAAATTAAACAACACAAAATGTGAATGAGTTAAACGGAACAAGTGTGACTAAACAGTACTGAAAAAGGAAGGAGATGAAAACAATAAGGATAAGAGAGAGGCAGACAAAACTCTCTGATGTTATTAGTTGTACTTACCTTATAAATGTAATATCTGTGGAAGACAGTAAAAAAATCTGTTATAATACATATTTCTAAATCCAATGTAACAAAATAACTTAAACATATTACATGGTTTATTTTTGCTGTCCTCAGAATACATTGATTTTCACTATAAACAGTGATTTCAATATTAATCATCATGTAACAGCGGGGAAAAAAACACAATCAAAATGATTGTGTTTAAAAAACCCATACAAGATCTCCATACATAATATAAATACCTGAAAAAACATGTCTTAAATGTTTTTCTCTAATTCGCAATTTCTTGAGTAAGCACAGTACATCTTCCACAGTTACAAACTAATTAAACTAGACCACCTATTTTTAAAAATGTCTCAACAAAGCCCCGTGCAAGTATCTTCTTTAAAAATCTATCTTAAGTACATTTTCTTCTCTCATACCTTTCCGCGTGGCCAAATAGTATGAGTTAACTCATTATCTTTTAAATACCTCTCAAAAAACTTGTGTCCATATATGTTTTAAAATAATTATCTGACGTACTCATTTTCTTGTCTCATATTTTTCCGCATGGCCAAATAGTATGAGTTAAGTAGTTATTTTCTGAAATTTCTTAATCTTACTCTTATCTATTCTTTTCCGAATCTTTCCAGTTAAAAATTGTAACGTGTTCTGTACCATCAAACATTAAATAAACTTGTACCTGATGCTATCACTATGCCAAATACAAATTTCATTTCTAGATTTGCACACCCTCAGTCACATGATATTTCTAAACAACAGAGTTTCATATCTTTACAGTATTAATCTTCCTACACCAAGTAATTTTACTGAAATTTGGGTTGCAAAATTAGCAGATAAGAATTAGTTAAGTCACAAGGCAAACGTTTCTTAAAAGTCAATTGACTATCATTGCAGAGCGTCCAGCCTGTTTGAGACTTCAAATAAGCTGTGTAATGTCCTGATGATGTTGAAGGCCCTTCATGAAAAATAATGGCTACAGGTACAAATGTTCTTCTAGAAATAGATACTTGAGAAGCCACAAATGTTTTAATTAAAGTTGACAATTTACTCCCATCAGCTCTGCATCGTTGAAACATTAAAATTACATATTGTCCATTTCTGTGGATAAATAATGTTGATAGCATTTCAGAGTTACATTGAGAGCAGACCATGTTCTGATGCGCATCTTTAACTAGTGTATTAAAGGATACTTCTTTACAGTCTGGTAATATTAAATATATAAATCTTTCAGTGTGTATATCAGTACTACTTGAAAATGAACAATTATCGCAATTATGTTCCCATTTATAAGAAAGGCCAAAAAGACTATCAATATCTACACCTTCATCTTCCAAAACTGTAAGCATATACATAATAAATTCCTGACAATCTTGCTGAATATTCTGAGAAAATTGATTTAGTCCTGCACATGTCTAAAACATTCCTTAGTTCTGAAACACTTGTTACTTCACTATTACAACTGCTACATTTTTCAAATACAGAATTTAACGAACAACAAAATGTTTGCTCCCGATTTTGTATAATCTGTTGCTGACATTTTTTTAGAAAAAAAACAACATTAACTACTACATTTGCATAGCAGTTGACACCAGACCTGTTTTCAAACTTAAATCCAACAATCTCTTCAATACTAACCTTTGTCTTACGCCTATCAATGACAGCTACATCTTTTTTTCTTCGTTTCTCGACTACTTTGGTACATTTTTCCTCATTTCTCCTTTTCTGACCAACCATACACCTTTCAATTAAAGGATATTGAGGTAAACTTGGAGCATATTCTCTTCTTAACCTATTATACTCCTTCACACAATTTAAATCTGCACTAATCTTTGTCTCATCAAAATCAATTAGATAAAGTCCACATAAAGTTCTAACTCGAGATAAAGCAACATACACCATACCCTCTTTGAATACAGTGCTTCCAATATTTACCAAAGCACAATCTACACTTAAACCTTGAGATTTGTGAATAGTCATTGCATATGCCAAACAAATTGGAAATTGCTTCCGACGGACATATAAGTCTTTCACAAGCAAAAAACAAGTTGAACAGCGACTAATTTGTTGAACTTCCTCAATTCCATCAAATTTTATTCTTAAAAATTCAATCTCATCTCTATTTGAGTAATTGACAAAACCAACAACATTACCCATTGCTCCATTTACCAATCCTCTTTCTACATGTAAATTTCTCCATAAAATTATCCGACAATTTAAACATACATACAGATTTTTCTCTAAGCCAGCAGTTTTAGATATAGATTTCTGAAGAGAATCCAATTTTAACTTCAACTTTTCAGACAAAACAATAGTACTACCTTCATGCTCTATTCTATCTTTAGCTTCCAGTTTCTTAATTTCTTGATTTTCTAAATTCAACATTTTCTCATTAAAAACCGAACATTCTTTGAGAGTTGGCATCAAGCATATGACTGACTTATCTGCTACCTCTTTACTATATATTTTCTCAGGTACATTATCTTCATTAGGAAACAGCTTGGAAAGTAATCGTGTTCATAGAGTGTCTTTCGCATCTTCAGTTAGTTTTCCAATCCTTATATCTTGAAGAATATTTCCATATTTAGTATCCTTTGCCTGTCGCATATTTTTAATCAGTTCAGTATATTTGAAATGTGACCATATATTAACATTTCCAATACTGCCCAGGCACTTTCTGGTCTCTTCATGCGTAACAGTTTCAAATACAGGTTGTCCTTTCACAGGAGTTAGCTGCAGTAGATCTCCAAAAACTATGACATGTTTACCTCCAAATAACACAACATACTCTTTCTTAAGTATCTGTTGCATTCTTAAATGCACAAAAGCAAGCATTAAATTGGATACCATGCTTACCTCATCAATAATAAGAAGTTTCATTTTTTTAAGGACTCTAGAAACTTCAAAACAAGCTTCTCCAGATAGCTTGTGATATTGTAATTTATTTTCATGTTCAACTGGCAGCATCAGTAAACAATGTAAAGTAATACCTTTAATATTATGTGCTGCCAATCCAGTTGGAGCAGTAACAACACACGACAGTGTTGACTGAGTTCTTTGCTGTAGATATGTAGTAATTCCTTTAATTAGGAAACTTTTACCAGTTCCAGCTTCTCCACTTACATATAGTCGAATAGGTTCAAATGACGTACATGAGCAATCGTTTTTCTCATGATGAAAGCCATGCTCAATGTGTTCTGTCACTTCATCATATATCTGTCTTTGCTCAAGATTAAATTGCTTCTTTAATTCTTCTAAGTTTATTACTTCCTCTTCACCTTGCTGCATTGCTCTTTCCACCTCATCCATGGCAGTGGCTGCTTCATTTTGGATAATTGGCTGTTCCAGTGGATCTTGACTTAACAAAGCCGAACTTTGACTACCTTGTGAACTGTCACCAGCAATCTCCGCTGCAATTCTTGCTTCTTGCTCTATTTCATCATTCAACATTTGAAGATAATTACTAAAAACAGGACATTCGATACTACTTTTAGATGCGTTGAATGAGCTAAATAGTAAAATTCTCTTTTGTCAGATGTATCGCAACTCAGTTTTCAATGATTAATCAAGTGTCCTTTTCTTTGTTTCACCAGACATCCTTCATGTCCAATTACAGTGTGTACACCTTTATCAATATTCTCTGTAATATTCCTTTTAAAAGTGTAGTTTTGAAGTTTTTCATACAGACAAATATTTTCAAGCAGAGTACTATTTGGATAGTATGTATCCAACATATTTGTTTTCAGAATGTCTGTACTGTTTGGTTGTTTCTGGGCTAAATATTCAATTTCTTGCACAGGTTTCAGAACACGGTTTCGTGTTTCTGCAAGACCCAAACTCACCCAGAGGATAGTCCTTGATTTAGCATAAAGACTTGCTGATGATAACCGATCACAACATTCATATGCACCAATTTCTCGATGAGACAACATCTTCAAACTGTACGTATACAATTTCTTGCTTAGGCTCTTTTCATGAGAAATATCTTCCCACATCGCCTTCAGTTCCGTCTTTTCAGATTTTGTGATGTAAGACGTTACATATCGAGCCACAGCAATAGAGTTGTCTGCAACATATTGTATGTCCATGTTAGCATTCCACATGGACAAAATGACTGGGTTATAGTCATTTATATATTTGGATTCTTCACCTCTTCTTAAATTATAAGTATTTTTAGGTGACCTTCTTGTGATGTTATGTCGCAAAGATGACATCAAATTGTTGACTCTTCCTTTTGAAAGTACCGGTTGTGCAAATCCAAAACGACATTTGGTGTAGAATTTACTCTTTGATTTGAATTTTTGCCGACAATATTTTCCACAACGATGACTTTGAAACCGTAACACTTTTCCTCCTAAGTCCTTATCAGTTGTACTATTACGTATGTCACAAGTGGCATACTGTTCAATAAATGACAGTACAGTCTCATCCGAGCCTGTTCCAAATTTAGGAGCATCCTTGATCCATAACAGCATATGAATATGAGGAGCACCTCTTGCTTGATATTCTTTTCTCCAAAAGAAATACAGTACTTCACCAAGAGGCGGATTTTTCTTGTTTGTAATAAAAGACATCATAGCTTCAAATCTAAGATTAAAATATCTGCAAACATTTACCGGATCTAACGAACACAGTTCTCCAGGTGTCTTGTAATTTATATTTTCTATGTTTGCATTCGCCTCCCGAAGAAATTCAAGTAAATCTTCCCAAGCATATTCTGCACAGCTTAGAGTTAAAAACCATGTAGGTGCTCCTAAGTTTCTAAACATGCACTTCAAATCTCCATGACGATGGTACCAATACTCATTAGTACCACGCTGACAAGCCAATAAATTAATAAGGTGTGAATCCAAAACACTATCTTTATGTTGCACTTTATCCATAAATTTCTTTGCTGAAATATTTTGCAGATGCACTCCACTTTTTAAGATATGGTTTACTGCATGAGAAAGACCAGATAAGTCACTCTCAAACAGAAGATGAAACAAATATGGAATGCATTGGCAAAACCTCGGATCTTCTGCATATAATCTTGTTGTCCGGTACTCAGATGCAGGAATCTGCATAGGTCGATCATCATATCGTGTACCTTCACCTGTAGGGAATAACTGTGGGAAACAATGACCTTCCAAACTTTCTTCCCATACACTAATAGGATTTCCTTTTGCTTTTTTCATCTGAAATAATTCAATAGCATTCCCTATTGCTTCTTTGGAATGCAGTGGATGAACACTGTAATGCTCATAAATTTCTTCACTTCTGGATAAGTCAACTTTTTCAATTTGTCCAATAGACAAATCATTGTCCTCTTCTTCACTTACTTCTTCTTCTTCTACGTATACATCTTTATAGTACCTATTATTTTTTACTAAATACAACGTTGCCTTTTTGACTTTTCTAACATCCACTAAATCTTGCCAGATTTTCTTACTCTTTGTAGGTACACCATCAACTAGAATAACTAGAGGTTCCTCTTCTACATTTTCAACACCAATTGTTTCCATATTTTTTTTAAATCAAGTGGCAAATATACAACTCTACCTTTTAATCCTCTTTGTAAATCTGAAGGATTTAATTTGCCAGTCTTAGGCTCCATACGAACAATAGCCTGAAAAGGATGTACACATTGAATCAGAATAGTCTCATAAGTATTTAAATCCATCAGTTCCGATTGAACATTTATCAACTCAAGATTATTATGGACAGCTCTAGCAGGCATTCTATTGTCATTTAATTTATTATAACAATATTTACAAATATGTTGTTCAAAACCCAAATCAAAATAGTTTTCCACCAACAAATAAGTTGCGAAATCTTTCCATTGACTATTACTTTCATCTTCACTTTTTAAATATAAATTAACTAACCTACTTTGACTTTTGTAATGAATGCGTCGACAACACACACAAGGAAAATTTGGTTTCTCACCTGCAATGACATTAAACTTTGTTATTTCCTGTCCAAAATTTTCAATATTAAAATTTTCAACATTTTCTAACACATTTCCTTCTATAATTATATCAGTTTCTGCATTATCTTCCTCTGGACCAAAATACCTTACCTCAATTTCTCCACAAATCTTCTTAACATCTAATTCACATCCTTGCAAAAGAGCACTATTTAACTGTTTAAGTTTAAGTGCTGGACTTTTTGCATAATACAACTTTCTCACTAATTTTCTCATTTTGGTATGATGTACTGCTAACATCCTGAAGGGATGAAACACACTCGGGCATATTTTCTTAGAAATACAAGCCAGAGAATGGCCTTGCAGACCTATTTTTTCTCGCACTCTGCAATGATCTAATTCTTGCAACATTACAATTTTTTTTAAGACTTTCCTTAGTTTACATACATAAGAAATTGCAAAATAAATCAATTGAATCCTGTTGTACACTACAACTGCTACTACAATTCCAACTGTAAACAGGAACATTAGGATGTCCCTCTAAAACCTCTCCAGCCATCACCTCTTCTGCATTTCTAACCACAATTTTCTCTTTCTCAATTGCACAACCATCCTTCACCTCATATGCTAAACCACTGGTGTCAACTGCATGCAACAAATTGTTACTTTGAAAGTAACTCTCTTCATTAAAAAATGGCTCAGAAGTTGAAGTATGCATCCACTTCCCAGAAAACACTTTACAGAAATTACTTCTATTTATGTGTCTCTTCCATTTACTTTTAGCTTTTAAAACTCGGATTGCCTTTTTAGTGTATTTATTCTATTAAGTACTAGAATAAATAATTTTCTTTTGTCTCAAACACGCGCTGAACAACACCCTCTATATGTTCTTTCTTCTTATTAAAAGCAGATCTTCTTTTACAAACTTTCTCCTTTTTTAATAAATTCGAAAATACTCTGTTATAAAACATACGCCTCCTGATTTCCGTACACTGATTCGTACGAGTTTTGATGTATATATTTTCCTCTCTGCTGATTCCAGAAACATTTTTATGTTTTGTTCCATTTTTCCTTCTACATACTGATAACTGTTTTTTGTTTTGAACGTTATCGTTAATAGTTTTCCTTTGACATAATCTTCTTAAAAAAGCTTTGGTTTTCTTACCAGGAGCACTCTTTTTTTATCTGTCCTTTCTTGTTTTGATAATTCTTGTATTTCTTTCTTCTTCAAATGGTATGTCCGTTTATAGAGCTTTCTTTTTTCACTGCTGGTCGGCATACTAATTTATGTTTGTGATAAAAATGACAATCTGTAAAACACAAACATAACAAATATTATAGTTGGCTACTGCCATATAACATACACATTAAAACCACAGATTCATTTTCTAAGTAGAATAAAGTCAAAGAAACAGTCTCTGAACAGAGTAGGAAATCCTGTAGTGAATGTTGGTTCTAAATTTATGACAGTCCATAGCTGTGTTAACATTATAGACGTATTTTCTGATTCTATTTTATAAAGCATACAAACAGTACGATGTTTTTCAAAAACTGTCGGTCATCCTAGTGCTTTCATCTTTTTTACTATAATCTCTTATACACTTCATGAGAACATGTCTTGTCACTCTCATAAAGCAGATCAACTAAGAATAGGAAAAGAAAACTGTTTTCAAGAATACTTTACTATCAAAAATAATTTTATTCATTTAAAAGTTTATAATCTAAAAGAACTTGAAGCATAATATCATTAGGTACTTCGTCTAATTCATAGTCCTCATCCTCAAAATACTCCTCTTCTCCTTCCACCATCTCTAAATATGAACTGTCCAATGAAATGTCCATAAAGTCCTCATTTTCATTGTTTTTTTCCTCCTCAAACACTGCTTCTAATAAGTCCTCCATCAAATCATTAATAATGTCAAAATTCCTTTAAAAAAAATATAAAGACTAAATTATATCTTTTTCATAAATATAATTTAAAATTACCTTTACAAATTTTTAACCCCTTCGCTGCTGGCCCGTTTCCGCTGCTGTGCGGTAAACAAATGAACAGGGGCGGGCCATGACGAACCCCAGCCGTCATCAGCACACAAGCACCGTAGTGCATGACGGCTGGGGTTCGTCATCAGCATACAAGGGGTTAAACTACATATATTTTTATACTTTCTAACTCATTAACTACATATATTAAGATAGCACCTTCCTCTTGTTTTGAAAATAAATTAACACTATAACCCTAGACATTAACACTGTTCCTTTTTTTTGCATGAAATAATTACTGCTGTATAAAGACATTTTACTGTAACATTTGTTTTTAGATTTTCTAGATATAACAACTATTGATAAACTTTATAATTAATTTTTAGGGATCCATTTTCTGAGTTCACCACTACAAAGTGCTATTCAAACTATATACAGTCTGAAGGGGAGGCTCACATTGTACAAACCATAACATTCACTTAACAGATTACTACTTCCCACAGAGACAGTTGCTTTTTTGTTCAACAGCATACTCAGCATGTGAATTTCATTGCATGTACAAAAATTTCAAGCTAACCATGAAGAACCACATCATAATAAAGCTCTGCAAATATATGTAAAAGAGTGCATACAGATAGTACAGTCACAGATATGCAGGATGGATGCCCATCACACCAAGAGCCATATCATAATACCTCTCTGTAAAGGAAGAAAAAAGACTGCCAAAGATAATGCAGCATGAGTTTCAAAAATAATGAACACTTAGCAAGAATTATTCCATGGAAACTGCAAAGAATTATAGTTAAATGATAGATAAACCAGAACTCCATCAGAAAGAAGACAGCAGGCCCATAAAAAGTTAATATCAACTGTCAGTGGAAAAATATCTCAAAATACACATCTAGTACAAGCAGATACAGAGATGGCAAAAATAGGAGATAGAATCATGCTCCAAACCGAAACTTTGCAAATATTTTAAAAAACCTTGTTTATTATTTTAATGTGCACCCACAAAAAATTGCCTTTCAAAAATACCAACTCACCTGAAAAAAAGAATATAATTCCTGGAATTCTGTGATATGGAAAGCAAGTTGTTGCTTTTCAGCACCAAACACTATAAAAAAGAGAAATAATAAAAGATAAATTCCCTAAGATTCTCTACCATTAGATATCCTAATGCCTAACTAAGTTCAATAATTGTTTATTGAACACATGACATAAATAAATATGAAATAAAATTTCAAATATAGAGTAGGAAATAGATACAGGACAGGAGAGATACAGACTACAGGAAAGAGTGAGACAGTAGCAGGACGAGGAACATATAGAGACAGACTAGCATTCAAAGCACAAATAGATAGACAAAAAAATATCACCACCACTGAAAAGTCAAGAAAGAAAGAGAAGGTACAATAAAGAAAAAGATGACCATGCAGACGGAGTCACAGAGTAGAAATAACAGAGAACAAAGAAGACAAAAAACAGGAGGTACAGAGACAGAGAGTACAGCAGGCAAACACTACAATAGGGTGAGAGAGAGCAGAAGCAACACAGAGATGGACAAACAAAGCAGAAGACAGAGAAAGATGGAGAGAAGAAGAGTGAATAAGAAGAAAACAGATATACACCACTATACAGACAATGTAGGAGGAAGACTGAGAACACGACACAGATAAACATACAAAAGGAGCACAAGAAGAAGAGAGATATCACAAGGGACAGTGAAGATAAGAGTGCTTTTAGGCCACAAAATAAAAAAATGGACAGAAATGAATAAATATAGTGAAAAGCACAACCAAGACAGAGAGAGCAAGAAAAACAAAAAGAATAGGACACAAAGCTTCTCATTTATGAAAGCCTTGCGCCAGAGATACGTCACTTTTTCCCATGTTAAAAGTGACACACCACCGGCGCAAGGCCTTCATAATTAAAGGCCCGTGTGAGGGAGAACAACAACTGCATAGAGGGAAAATGTATGAGAGACAGGAACGGTAAAAATCAAAGGATAGGCAACATGGAGAAAAACTGCACAGTAGACAGAGATACAGAGGGTGAGCCAGACACACTAAAATATATGAAGTAAGCAGCACAAAAACAGTATGTTCAGAAAACAAAAACAGCAACACAGATATATGTATACTGACTCCACTAACTTAGGGCAAGAAAGTATCTGTTACAAGAACTCTGCATAACCTTAACTCACAACTCTTTGTTTCCCTTCAGCCCCAACACTTTCCCCTCTGAACTCACACCCACCATTGCAGCTCTCAGGCACAAACCACACTGTAAATTTTGCCCTCTAAATTTTTACATGTAGGTATGGTAGAATACGTAACATCATACCTATAGGAGATAAGTACTAATACCTTTGACACAGATGAATAGCTGCACAAGTTAACTAAAAAGTCTGCCTCCGCCAGGCCTCAAAAGTGCAGCCCAATAGACAGCAAGCCTACCTTTAAGAAACTGCCTGTGCTGAAACTCGAACAGACCCGGCCAACTTAAAGCCCTAAAACTATATTATTTTTCTCCTCTCTCTAGTTTAAACCTTTACATTTCATTTTCAAACCACGTTTGCTTTCCATGACACACGTTTTTTTTCAATATTCCACATTCAACGCCTAGACACTTTTCCCTTTTTAGTATCCGAAGCCGCAACTGCAACATGGCTAATACACAAATTAATTAGTCTACCTTTCGCCTTTTTTCAGTGTTCAAATTCTTTAAATTTCTTCACATAAATAGATACCAGTGGCTCAGTACCTCCTACAGTCATAAAACCAAGTCTCTCCCTTTCACTTACAAATGCCTTTGAGACGGCAAAAAAATGTCCGGCAGATTTACAATCCCCTTACGCCACTTTAGCATCACTTTTAACATGGGACAAGTGAAGCAAAACTGCCACACGGAGCATGTTAATCTGCCCCTAAATCTTTATAGAAATGAGTGTACTCAAACATGTAATTAGTCGTTCACATGCAGGCACTTTCAATTACATGACATATTTAAGTAGAAGCGCTATAATGTTGCATGTCTTTTCAAAGATACACCAGTGCCTGCTATAATGCCGACTTTTTCCTTATTCTTCAACAGTGGTTATGTTTTTTTTTCATGTAATGAAAATTACTATGAGTTTTTAAACGGCAACGCTTACGCGGTAATAGTCACTCTGCATGTGCTTCCCTATAAGAATGTAGTTTATCCACCCCCGCATGGGAACGTTGATGTTTACATCTGGCCGCGAATTCCTGCCTTGAATCACAAGACATGAACAACAGCCTTATTGTCACAAAAACAAGTTACCCTACCATCTGTTCGCAAACATATCTCTTTCACTTAGCTAATATTCACAAAGAAGTGCATTCCTTATAAAATAGTGACCTTCCTTTACAATTTGCTGAGGTGACTCCCATAATCTTTAACGCATCCTCCACTTCAAGGCAGCCATATTTTTTTTATAACTACCAAGCAATGGTTTAGTGACTTCTCTTGCAGAAATAATTTGAACTCATTCTGCTACTCTTCACTCCATAGTCGGCGACATATTTGTCTGGACTTCCTGTTGTACTACCACTGCTGCGACTTTTGTGTTCCTATTTTGTTTATTACAAAATGGATGTCCCTCCTGTCTTCGCAAACGAACAGGAGCACTAAGAACTATTTCGCCAGAGGATGCTTGAGTACTATGGCATCCTACCACTCTCGACTTTGAGTGCATCATTTCGATTATCATTTCGATTTTCCTATTTCACCTGTGTGCAGCCTGTATTTCATTGCCTGAGCTGTGATTTCATGTGGGCCCTGGACATATGTCTCTGCAACTTGGTATCTCCTGAAGTGAATTACAATCATCTCATGAATCCGTTAATTGATCATGAACAGCTTTGTTCCGACGGAGGGGTTATGGCCTTTGCAGCGATACAAGGAGTTCTGGGTCATTGGAATATATTCGCAGCGGCGCAAGATTTTTTGGCAAACAGCTACATTGAAAACCCACCGAGTTGCCCTCTGATGGTACTATAGGCTCCGGAAATTAAAGACCATGTATGTTCTTTTCCTCTTTTCAATTGGATGGCTGACATGTTTTCGGATGATAACAGTGACTTCCTTTTAGAAGCGGTTGCTGCTTATTTCGCTTACTCAGTTATTGGATGACTCTTATGCAAGCCATTGACGTCTACATTTTGTTTTGCCTCCCTATCTTTTTCACGTTTTCTTGGATTTTCTTTTTACATCAACAGACCTATTGGCTTTACTAACAGTGGACATTACAATTTCCTGCTGGTCAGATTTTCGTGTTTTATGTGGACTAAATTTTTTTCCTCAGCTACTCGATTTCTAACTTAACTTTTTATTGAACTCTAATTTCAACAATTCAGTTGCATATCTTATCTTATCTTATTTCAAACGTACTCGGAGCAAAACAGGGTAATATATGCTACATGTGCCCTAATTAATGTGTAAAGGTAGCATGAGTTTTTTATAAGTGTAAATGCCATTTCTCCTTTCAACTACTTATTTGCGCCTCACACACCTCCGCTGCTTTAGTTTTCCATGTACTGAATTTTTTTATTAATTCATAAGAGAAAAATATGTTCTTTCACTAATATTTGCATTACTTTTCGTGCTGTATTTCAGATGGAGTACTGAAACCTTCAAAAGATATGTCAATACAGTAGTTCTTCTCAACACTAATTTCCGAACGTTCCAACAAATTACATACATGCACCTCCAGCCAACTTGTCGCTTTTGGCACGTTTTTTTTTCCTCACACAATAGCATAACACAAAGTTGATAGTGCTTCGCATACAGAGACATGATTGTTAATGAGCTGATGTCTAACCACTAGCATTTCCATGTATCGTTGCAAAAACTGAAACGCAAGACACCTTCTTACATTTAATAAAATATAATGTACTTCCTCATAACTGTGTAAAAATAATTTTGCTAAACCATATTCATTTTACATCAACTATAACGTTTGTATTCTATGTAGTAGTGACTATGCCGATTACTTTGTTTCTTACAATATCTGTACTCGTATTAGATAAGAAACTTGCCTTGAAAACAGTGCATTTCTGAATAAACATTTCATTTCAAATATACACGTTCTCTCTTTTAATCCATATTCTGAACTGAAATAATTGTATACTGAAAGAGTATTCATGTGTTCCACGTAACCTCAGCTGTACTAAGTTCATGTTTTCTTTTGTCGACCTGACGTACTCATACTAGAACCCGCAGGCCTATGACGGCCCGTCAAGCCTTTCTTAGCGGGTCGCGGACCATGCAAACCATCGTAACTCTGTAAGAAAATAATTTATTACTGTTACCAAGCACCACCGCAGTTCCGCTTCACTCAGTGTTAATCACTGCTCCCCCGCTTCTACAGACTAGATGCTATGTCGTATTTTACTCCTTATCACCCTTTCATCTCCACTATAACAAACACTTCTCCGCCAGCCACCAGAGAACAGAGTACAGATGCAAAAGCACTAAGAAGTCAAATACGACATACCCTCTGCTCTGTGGAGCCAACCGAGCAGTAATTGTAAAAGTACACATTCACTAGTGCTTCAAAAAAGCATCTCAATTATATAAATGGTTTTTTGAAAAGCTGCCAAGTACTTTGATGCGACTATCTGTGTGTGCCTCCACAGCAAACTTCCTCAGCCCGGACTGAAGGCAGACACAGACAGACACACACACAGTAAGATAACACAGGGCAACGGAGACGGAAAGCAGGACGGAGATAAAGATGTAGTCAGACGGCAGGAGCGAGAGAGATATTTGTATACTCGGTCTGCTACCTCAATGTATGCATGTACTGCACGAACCTGTATACAACCTCATAATCACAAATTTTATTTTATTTTACTCCGCCCCCTCCCCCTCTCACCCCACCCCCACCAGTGCAGCCCGCGGCCACAAACCACACTGTAATTCTGTCGTCTGAAAGAAAGTTTATGAATACCTTAAGCATTAGCACTTTTTGACGACGGTTTCACATGTGTACTACACGAACCTGTGTACAACCTCATAGTCACAACTTTTCATTTTATTTTACTCGACCATCTCCCCCTCTCACCCCACCCCCACCAGTGCACCCGCGGCCACAAACCAGACTGTAATTTTGTTGTCTGACACAAAGTTTATGAATACCTTAAGCATTCGCACTTTTTGACGACGGTACCACATGTAATGTACCATTTCTCTCTCTAGCTGCATTATCTGTGTCTCTGCTAATACCATTTTTTCATCTCAGAACCAACTTCTCTTATTATATGTAAACACTTCAAAATCACACAAATAATTACTGTCTATATTAAACATTTTATATTCCATTTTTTGCTGTTCACCTAAATTATATACAAAACTATATTTTACACTTGATAGAATGTAAAAAAAAAGGCGCGAAACCCCCATTAAATTCACAGGACTTCAGGCCCCCACCCCCTCCCGTCTGGTCTACCAGCCCAAGGTAACATATATATTCCAGATACACACAGAGCCGCACCTGAACATTTCACATGTCTGTAAACATCCATTTGAATGTTAATTAGGCCTTGCATTTATGTTACCCCTTCTAAAAGCCCCTGCAGCTTTACTTAGCCTACTAATCAAACATTCAAGTACGCCTAACAACATTTTTTTAATTTGCCCCCCCAAAATTTCGTTCCAGTTTCGTCTCTGACTCACAGTGAATTTAAAAAACTAACAGTAAAAGATTACATAAGAACATGACTGAACACCATTTAGCTTATTGAAATGTATTATGCAAAATGTAAAACTAATAATTGCAAACAAATAATGTCGATAAAGAGTGATAAAACGAAATGGAAACATAGTTTTAAAAATATAAGACATTATCACAGCCAAAAATGAGGTTACTCAGAGACTGTGAGGAAAATGAACCAATTTTAGTGACTAAATCACATTTTACAGTACATGACAAAGCAAACAGTTACAGACTTACCTTTACCAATGCTTTGTACGATGTAGAACAGTGACAGTCATAAAACAGATATTCGTTTGCGAAACTCTGAATAATGCTTCTATCACTGCAACCAAAATTCAATGGCACAGATATCCTGTCAATACAGACTCATATATGTGTCTTCAACCAATCATATTTCTTCCCGCAAAATTTTGAAATCAAATTAACATTTCAGTTGGTTGTCCCTCACAATATTTTCAATGTCACATAAAAGTCACCCATCACCCACTGCCTTCTCTGGCTGTTTCCATGGTAACACTCATTCTGCACCTGGCTGAAGGCACAGGTCAAAAGTTCATATCGCAACGTTCTACATCAAAATAAGAAGACTGTTTTCCCTCCTGAAACACCTGCCTATCCACAGCTCTGTTACATGTCATTTTTTTGACACCCAATAGTACTTTTCGTTTTAAATAAACATTAACATGCAACGTAGTCTTCAATCTTGAGGTATTACAATCAACCAATCATTTTTATTTTTTCAACCACACCAAGCCTCATCCATTTTTTTATCCTGACTTTCAGCTTCTAACTACCATTCCACTTCCAGAACCCATCGGAGTACGTACGAGTGCATCTACCTTGAAAATTAAGGTTTGGCTTTTAGGACACAGCTATATTCACTGGAGTGGAAAATATGCAGCAAACAGACGAATTTCCAACCTTGATTTACCAAATGTGCAGATAACGTGGATTGGCCAGAGAGGATTGAGATGTCACCAATTGATTCCATTGGTGAAAACTTTTATGCATCTCCCAGAACCAGACCTTATAATTGTGCACTGTGGTGGGAACGATCTAGGCACAATCACTGGGGTAGGTCTGGAAATGCTTCTAAAAGACACCTTTCGACAATTGATGACACTTTTTCCTCGATCTGCCTTAGTATATTCCAATATATGCCAAAGACAGAAATGGAATTGGTCCAATCAACATTGTGCACAATTTGAGAAAGCAAGGAGACATGTAAATAAATCTGTTTCTGCGTTCCTCAGGGATTATAGCATGGGTTCTATTTACCACAACAACTTGCGATGCCACATGCAAGACGTCTATAGGAGAGACGGTGCTCATTTCACGAACGAGGGAAACAGAATCTTCCTCTGCAACATCAGGCTCTGCATCGGTACTTACTTATAAATGCAGAAAACACTCAATTAATACAATGGCTCTTTTCAGAGCCACCTTATATCTAAGCACTCAAACTTCTGATTTATCTCCATTTTCACACTCTTGTAAAAAGGTGTGCGCGACCGAGTGCGCGCACCACGCAACTTTAAAAAAATATATATATATATATTTTCGCCTTTAAGGGCCTTACTGCACACCCTGAGAAAACCTACGCAGCAAAACAATCTGTACCTTCTCCCCTTTCCATGTTCCAACGCTTTGAAATCAACAATATATTTACTCGCAATGACAAAATGGCGGTCAACACTTCCTGATTTCCTTCGAATCGAACGTTAACAGACGTCACGCAGCAAAATTCCGCTCGCTCGCGCAGCCGCTTGAGTGCGCGCACCCGTGCGCGCGTATAGATATATAATTGACTTTAACTTTAATTTCCTCAGCAACTACTGAACGGATTTAAACCATTCCAAAAAAAGCGTAATCTGCGAGCCGGACTGTACAGTTTTGCCAAATTTCTTATAAATCCATTCACCCGTTCGACCTGTAGCCGAGTCTAAAGGACCTATGGAAAATAACATGGAGAAAACAAGTTTTGGGACCCCCCTTTTATCTCAGCCCCCACTTGACCAATCCCCCCAAACTTTTAGCCATCTTCTTTGAGAAATTCGCTAAGATTCTTCAACCAGGGCCAAAGTTATTCTAAATAGAATGTTGAGGATTTCCTATGGAAACTAGGTCCTAACTATAACTACCTACTGGCGACCGCCAGTAGGTAATATATATATATATATATATATATATATATTCACTGAAAAAACCATAGGTTATAGACCATATATAGTTAGGAATTAGCATTTACAAAACCTTGAAAATTCACTGAAAAAACCATAGGTTATAGACCATATATAGTTAGGAATTAGCATTTACAAAACCTTATTTTACTCACACAAAACCCTTGAAATCCGTATATATAGTTAGTTGAACTAACTATATATCGCGCACCCGCAATCCACTGCTGATCATGTCACATATTACATCATTCATGACATGGTCAGTGACATCACTGATGACATCACTGATGACAACATCCAGTGACTGTATGTTTCTGTAAACTTAAAATATGTCTTACATATTGAAGAATGAGTGGATGTATAAGTGTCTGGATGAAGGATTTAGTAGGTGCATGACTGACTGTATGAGTGAGTGATTAAATGTGTCTCACTGAGTGCATGGGTTAGTGACTAAACTGTATTAATTTGTGCATCATTATGTCTGTTGTTCTGTAAACTGCTGCATGTGTTGATCAGTAGCTATATGAGTAACTATATGGGTTATTGATTGGTTGCCCAAGTATTTGTATGGGAGACTGAGTGTGTGTGTGTGGGTGGGTGGGAGGTGTATGACTCTGTGCATAGATGTGTGAGCAGTTGATTCACTAGATGTATGGGTTCAAAAGTGCATGTGGAAACAGCTGTATGGGCGGTTGACTGTGTGCATGAGTGTATTGGTGAGTGAATGGATATCTCAGTGCTACATGTCAAAGTAAGTACATATGTAAAACACAGTACATGTGAGAGTTGACATATATAAATAACTTGTGCATAAGAGCCACTGAATGTGTGAGTGGCTGTATGGATCATTGTAAACTTGTATCAGGGATTGTATAAGAGAGTAAATATGTGTTAGTATATGTTTGAATAAATAAGGTGTGTATAACTGTATAGTTGAGGAAATGGAGGTGTGATTGATTCTTTGCATGACTGACTAGGTGTGTGAGTAACTCCATGGATGAGTGACAGTCTGTGAGTGTCTGTTTACACTGAGTGTATCTAAGGTTATATTAGAGTCTGAAGAGGTTCATCGTATTATCACATGAATGATGTCATCAGTGATGTGATCAGTAATGTCAAACAAGATGTTATCAGTGATGTCATCAGTGATGTCATTTGAGATGTCATCAGTGATGTCATCAGTGATGTCATTTGAGATGTCATCAGTGATGTCATCAGTGATGTCACTGACCATGTCATTAATGATGTAATATGTGACATGATCAGCAGTGGATTGTGGGTGCGCGATATATAGTTAGTGCAACTAACTATATATACGAATTTCAAGGGTTTTGTGTGAGTAAAATAAGGTTTTGTAAATGCTAATTCCTAACTATATATGGTCTATAACCTATGGTTTTTTCAGTGAATTTTCAAGGTTTTGTAAATGCTAATTCCTAACTATATATGGTCTATAACCTATGGTTTTTTCAGTGAATTTCAATGGTTTTTTAATAGCAAATATCAAAAGCTGTAAAATGTATTCTTCTTTTAAAGGAAAAATATATTTTATATGTATTTAATATATTTTTTTTATGTATATAAATTTTTTGAGGTAGCGAATTTATCAACTATCATGCTGAAGAAGAGTGTGGGGAAAAAAAAACAAAGAGGAGGACTAAGAGGAAAGAACAATCAGTTCAAAAATACAATTGCTTTAACCACTTGGACGCTAAGGGAATTAGGCGCCTTTAATGAGATTTCCATTGAAATGAATGGGCAGTGCATGACGAGTTACCCTTGTCATTAGCATCCAAGTGGTTAATGCATGAAGTGCTTTTCCACACATTTACATTTAAATAACCCATATTAGAACATACAAAATATCTACAGAGGAGACGGTGTACATTGAATTTTAGACTCTTCATTGGTACCTACATGTTGGTACTTACATCACCCACACAACACAACAGCTCTATTCAGAGCTACCCTACCTCAAAGCACTCTAAAATATTATTTTACTATTTCCCTTGGTTTTCCCCTTGTTACGCTTTCCGGAACGCTACCCGGTGCGCGGACCGGGCGCTAACCGTGAGAAAATTTGAAAAAAAAAGTTGGTTTTTTTTCGAATATATGGGCCTCCTCAGCCACCCTCAGAAAACCTAGGGGGTCAGGATATGTCTCCCGTGCCCCCTTATACCAATTCCCAACATTGTTTATCCTCCATCTTGTGACTAAATTCGTCCGAAACACAAGATGGCGGACTCCCGTTACGCTACCGGTGAGCTACCTGGTTCGCGTACCGGGTAGCGCTTCCAACGCGAAAAATCGAAATAAAAATTATTTTATTTTTTTGCCCAGCGGGGCCCTTTAATAGCCCCCACATCAATCCTAGGGGGTCATGAGGGGTCTACCTTGCCCCCTTTCATTCATTTCCCCCTTCGTTTTTCTCCACCTCTTGTCTCTCGATCCTACCGAGAGACAAGATGGCGGCCGCTCCGGACTGTTTAGAATGTTGACAGTCACCGGAGAGCCAATCCGCTTCTCCTCGCGAAGTTCCGTTACGCGTCTGGTACGCTATCCGGGGCGCTAACTGGGATGCTGTCACAGATATATATATTTTTTTGAACGTTAATTTCTCAAAATCCACTGGAGCACATATCTTGAGACCTAGCAAAGGCACATCGGGCAAACAGTGTCTACAATTTTGCAAAGTTTCATAGAAATCCATTCAGCCGTTCGAGCTAAAAGTGAGTCCAACCGCCCTATGGAAAACACAATGTTAAAAACACGTTTTGGGACCCCCCTTTTTTTCTCGGCCCCCGCTTGACGAAACCCCCCAAACTTTTAGGGGACGCTCAGAAACAAAATGTGCCATTTTCCTGGAAAACGCCAAAGTTATTCAACATAGAATTTTCAGAATATAGTTTTATTTTTTTTCATTTTTGAGTTTTGTGCGTTCCCGGTGCGCGTACCGGTGCGCGTACCGGTGCGCGTACCGGTGCGCGCACCGTGCGCTCCCCCCGCGCAAAACGCAAAAAAAAATTTTTGGGAGGCCCCGCGGGACCCTTTAATGGCCCCCATATCAAACCTAGGGGGTCAGGGGGGGTCTACCCTGCCCCCTTATGGTCAATTCCCTCCTTTGTTTTTGCCACCTCTTATGACTAGATTTTACCGACAGACAAGATGGCGGCCACTCCTGACTGTTTCGAATGTTTACAGACAACTGAGAGCCAATCAGCTTTCTGAGCGCAAGTCGCGGTGCGCACCCGGTGCGCGTACCCGTGGGCGTACCGGAGCGCGGCTATAGATATATATATTTTTTTGAACGTTAATTTCTCAAAATCCACTGGAGCACATATCTTGAGACATAGCAAAGGCACATCGGGCTACCAGTCCCTACAATTTTGCCAAGTTTGGTGGAAATCCATTCAGCCGTTCGGGCTAAAAGTGAAATCGACCGCCCTATGGAAATTAACATGGGGAAAACGTGTTTTGGGACCCCCCTTTTATCTCAGCCCCCGCTTGACGAATCTCCCCCAAACTTTCAGGGAAGGACAGGAGCTCAAAGAGGCCATTTTGAGGAAATTTTCAGGCAGATTCGTCAACCGGCGCCAAAGTTATTCCAAATAGAATTTTGAGATTTAACATTGAAAAAAATCCTAACTATATATACCTACTGGCGACCGCCTGTAGGTAATATATATATATATATATATTCACTGAAAAAACCATAGGTTTCATACCAGTTATAGTTAGGAATTAGCATTTAAAAAACCTAAGAAATTCACTGAAAAAACCATAGGTTTGACACCAGTTATAGTTAGCTGGAAATTTTACTGACATAAAACCAATGAAATTCCCACGTTATAGTTAGTTGGACTCACTATAACTTGCGCGTGTAATGCACTGCTGATGACATCACATATTACATCACTCATGACATGGTCAGTGACATCACTCATGACATCACTGATGACACCATCCAGTGAATGTATGTCTTTCTTTAAAATTAATTTTGTTTTATATATGTATATGTAAAAGTTGATGGAAGAATAAATGTTTTAATAAGTGTCTAAATGGATGTTTTTTTTTTATAAAAATTGATTGGTTAACTGGCTTATTAAGTGTTTCTTAGTGAAAACATATATTAGTGAGTAATGTTTAAATATTTATATATATGTATTAGTGTCTGTATGGTTTGGTGGGGGTGTTACTTAGCATATAGATGCATCAATGACTGACTCACTGTTTGTATGTTTTTTTAAGACAGCATATGTGCAGGACTGTATGGGTGGATGAGTGTGTATATGTGTGTGTTAGTGAGTGAATACCTGCCTCACTAGTGTCTTTCTCAGTAACTACATATGTTTTAATCTAGTATATGTGAGTATTGATGTATATAAGTGAGTATATGTGAGAGTGAGAGATTGAAAGAGTTCCTGTTTAATTAAGTATGTGTTTCTATAAATGATTGTTTAAGAGAGTAAGTATGTGTAAGTTTCCTTAGAAGTAGTAGGTAGTGTGTGTATATCTGTATATGTAAATAAATGGATGTTTATTAGTTTATTTGCATGTGTGAATATGTGTGTGGGTTACTTTTGGATGTCTGTCGGTGTATAACAGGATGTATAGGTGTATTACTACATATGATGAATGAGTATATGTACGAGTGACTATATAAACTGTTGGTGAATGAGTGGGTGTGTATATAGATGGTGGAATTACAGAATTGGTTGTTGTAACTGGTATGGGTATATCCACTTTTTTGAAAATGTTAGTTTCTATTTTTGAATATGTGTTTCAAGTGTTACTTTACAGTGAAAGGAGGTCAGTCTCTCTGTCACAAGGATGGTGTCATCAGTGATGTCATGAGTGATGTCACTGACCATGTCATGAGTGATGTAATATGTGATGTCATCAGCAGTGCATACGCGCAAGTTATAGTGAGTCCAACTAACTGTAACGTGGGAATTTCATTGGTTTTATGTCAGTAAAATTTCCAGCTAACTATAACTGGTGTCAAACCTATGGTTTTTTCAGTGAATTTCTTAGGTTTTTTAAATGCTAATTCCTAACTATAACTGGTATGAAACCTATGGTTTTTTCAGTGAATTTCAAAGGTTTTTTAAATGCTAATTCCTAACTATAACTGGTATGAAACCTATGGTTTTTTCAGTGAATTTCATAGGTTTTTTAAATGCTAATTCCTAACTTTAACTGGTGTGCAACCTATGGTTTTTCCTGTGAATTTCATAGGTTTATTTTAACTGCTAATTCTTATCTTTTTATAGGGCTTCTTGTGTTTTTTACTGAATTTCTAAGGTTATTTTTTCTCAAATATCTATAGCTTAGAAAGGTATGTTTTTCTAAAAATGAATCCTATATTGTATATTAAGATAATATTTTTGTTTTAAAAAAAGTATACTCTTTTTTTTAATATTTCACTCTGGTGCGCTCCCGGTACGCGCACCGGTGAGCGCCCCGGTGCGCGTACCGGGCGCTCCCCCCGCGAAAATCGAAAAAATAATTATTATTTTTTTGCCCCACGGGGCCCTTTTATGGCCCCCACATCAAACCTAGGGGGTCAAGGGGGGTCTACTCTGCCCCCTTATGGTCATTTCCCTCTTTGTTTTTGCCACCTCTTGTGTCTCGATTTTACCGAGACACAAGATGGCGGCCGCTCCGGACTGTTTAGAATGTTTACAGACACCCGAGAGCCAATCAGCTTTCCTCATGCAAGTCGCGTGGCGCGCACGGTACGCGCACCGGTGCGCGTACCGGAGCGCTGCTATAGATATATATATTTTTTTGAACCTAAATTACTCAAAATCCAGTGGAGCACATATCTTGAGACATAGCAAAGGCACATCGGGCTACCAGTCCCTACAATTTTGCCAAGTTTGGTGGAAATCCATTCAGCCGTTCGGGCTAAAAGTGAAATCGACCGCCCTATGGAAATTAACATGGGGAAAACGCGTTTTGGGACCCCCCTTTTATCTTGGCCCCCGCTTGACGAATCCCCCCCAAACTTTCAGGGAAGGACCGGAGCGCCGCGAGGCCATTTTCAGGAAATTTTCAGGCAGATTCGTCAACCGGTGCCAAAGTTATTCCAAATAGAATTTTGAGATTTAACATTGAAAAAAATCCTAACTATAACTACCTACTGGCGACCGCCAGTAGGTAATATATATATATATATATTCAATGAAAAAACCATAGGTTATAGACCATATATAGTTAGGAATTCGCATTTACAAAACCTTATTTTACTCGCATAAAACCATTGAAATTCCATATATAGTTAGTTGCGCTAACTATATATCGCGCACCCGCAATCCACTGCTGATGATGTCACATATTACATCATTCATGACATGGTCAGTGACATCACTGATGACATCACTGATGACATCTCAAATGACATCACTGATGACATCACTGATGACATCTCATTTGACATTACTGATCACATCACTGATGATATCATTCATGTGATAATACGATGAACCTCTTCAGACTCTAATATAACCTTAGATACAATCAGTGTAAACAGACACTCACAGACTGTCACTCATCCATGGAGTTACTCACACACCTAGTCAGTCATGCAAAGAATCAATCACACCTCCATTTCCTCAACTATACAGTTATACAAACTTTACTTATTCAAACATATACTAACACATATTTACTCTCTTATACAATCCCTGATACAAGTTCACAATGATCCATACAGCCACTCACACATTCACTGGCTCTTATGCACAGTTATTTATATATGTCAACTCTCACATGTACTGTGTTTTACATATGTACTTACTTTGACATGTAGCACTGAGATATCCATTCACTCACCAATACACTCATGCACACAGTCAACCGCCCATACAGCTGTTACCACATGCACTTTTGAAACCATACCTCTAGTGAATCAACTGCTCACACATCTATGCACAGAGTCATACACCTCCCAGCCACCCACACACACACTCAGTCTCCCATACAAATACTAAGGTAACCAATCAATAACCCATATAGTTACTCATATAGCTACTTATCAACACATGCAACAGTTTACAGAACAACAGACATAATGATGCACAAATTAAGACAGTTTAGTCACTAACCCATGCACTCAGTGAGACACATTTAATCACTCACTCATACAGTCAGTCATGCACCTACTAAATCCTTCATCCAGACACTTATACATCCACTCATTCTTCAATATGTAAGACATATTTTAACTTCACAGAAACATACAGTCACTGGATGTTGTCATCAGTGATGTCATTTGAGATGTCATCAGTGATGTCATCAGTGATGTCACTGACCATGTCATGAATGATGTAATATGTGACATCATCAGCAGTGGATTGCGGGTGCGCGATATATAGTTAGCGCAACTAACTATATATGGAATTTCAATGGTTTTATGCGAGTAAAATAAGGTTTTGTAAATGCGAATTCCTAACTATATATGGTCTATAACCTATGGTTTTTTCATTGAATTTCAATGGTTTTTTAAATGCAAATTTCTAACTATATATGGTCTATAACCTATGGTTTTTTCAGTGAATTTCATTGGTTTTTTAAAAGCTAACATCTGTAGCTGTAAAATGTATTATTCTTTAAATCCCAAAATATATTTAGATGTTTATTGATAATTTTTTTTTTAATATTTTTTTTCTTCGCTTCTAGTTCGCGAACCGGGAAGCTTTCCGTTAGCTCATCTTGATGCCGCGATCTAGTCCGCGAACCGGTCAACGTTACGTTAGCGGAACAGTGACGCGCCGCGGAAGCGCGACGTATCACGTTATCGCGTAATGCGTCTAATGACGCGCCGCGTTAGCGCTCCCGGAAGTGCTCCGGACCGCGAACCGGAAGCGATCTGGGACGCGGCGCGCGCCGCGTAACGTAAGCGGAACAGGTCATGTGACTTGTTTATCAAACTTCTCATTGGTTCATTTCACTTTTGGTTTCCAAATGATGTATGACTAGGTCATGTGACCTAAAAATAACACTTTTCATTGGCTCAGAACTTTTGTTTTCCCCAAATCAAGTAAACCCCTCCTTATTTCCTCACTCTGACTTTCATCTTGGTGAGAGAAAGACCATTTATCTGAAGATCCACAATGGCTTCCATTGTTGCTGCAGCTGGTGCACCCCCACCACCACCTCCACCTCCCCATAAGAAGAGAGGACCACCCAGTCAAATTATGACTAACAGAGAGGAGGAAGATGAGGAAGAAGAAGAAGAGGAGAGAGAGGGACAACAATTTGTTGATGAGTTGCCCCGGGTTTCTAAACGAAAAACCAGTTTCATCTGGCAGTTTTTCACCATCCCTCCTGGAACCAAGAAAGTGAATGCAAAATATGCCACCTGCCTCATCTGTGACCACAGATTGTCGAGAGGCACAGAAAAGAAGTACAGTATGGGGAACTATACAATGCACCGTCACATGAGCAGGTGGCATCCCTTGAACTACAGCCGGGCTGAGTTGAGGGATCTTGAAGACAATCCGACGGCAACTCCTGTGGCAAGATCTACATCCACATTGTCTTTGACGGGAAGAGAGGCACAAGAGACTGTGCCAAACATCCAACGTAACTTCCAGCACATGAAGGTGTCTTGTATTTACTGTGGTGCTATGCTGTCATATGGCAACATGAGTGTCAACCTCATGAACATTGCATATGAAAATCATAAGTGCCCTAATGCACCCAAAAAGTAATTTTCTTTTTTTTTGCTCCAGTTGAGCCGTTTTGAAAGCCTGTTTTTTGTTGTCTCCCCTCCTTAAAAAACACAAAAAAAACATAAAACAGTTCTAAAAATACAAAAAAATCAAAAAATGTTCAAAAAATTACAAAAAAAACATAAAACAACAAAAACAAAAAAAAACAGTTCTTTTCAGAACTACCTCCCCTTTCAAACAAAATTGCTAGAATGTTTATCACTCTGGCAAGCTCTATTTCTTTTGGTTCGCTTCAAGTTCGCTGACCGGTTCGCGAACTTTAAGCGAACTAAAAAAAATATTTTTTTAAAAAAAAAGAAGAGTTAGTATAAGGGAAGTAAACAGAGAATAATGTAAAAAGAAAGACAGCTAGAGAGAGTAAATGAGAGATACTGTCAATGACATCATCAGCAGTGCATTGCGGGTAAAAAGAGTGGAAAACATTTACCTTATAATTCTTGTTACCTTTTTTAAATATTTTTTCATACTTTCAATCTGTAAAACAAAGAACAAACATTTCAAAAAATATTAAAACATGTATTTAAAAATTAGAAAAGACAAGGGAAAAGGTTCAAAAACAAACAGTTTTTCAACAACTTTGACATTTACAGAAGTCTCTGCTTCTCTACGTTCCCTACACAATCCTAAAGATATATATTCGAAAGAAACTGTATCTTGATATTGCTGAACTGAGGCCTATTTTGAAACATGATGTTTTTCTTGCACTGCTAATGTCTCACAATAGTGATGCAATAGCAGCGCAAAAAAGATGTAAAGTCATAATAAAATTGTGTCTAACATTGTAAATGATTGTTTTAGGATGCAAATAAGATGTGTGCTTTCAAGAGCTTTCTTTGAGGTGAGGCCTCTTTTTTTTATAAAAAAAAAACACTACCCAGAAGTACAGCACTCTAAGCATTAAAATTGATATTTACAGAACTCACCTTACCCATATGTACCACACATTTCTAAATGTATATCATAAGGACAAAAAGCATAACATTAATTATACATGTTAAATGGTTTATTTTTGCTGTTCTCAGAATGTATCAAATTTCACTTAAATCAGTGACTTGAAGGTATTCATCATGTAACAGCGGGGAAAAAAAAACACAATCAAAATGACTGTGTTTAAAAAACCCATACAACCTAAGAAATCTGATTTCAAAACTTCTTAAAATTAACTTACTTTCAATGACGTCGAAGGATCTCCTATAAACAGCATCCACTCTGTTGTGCTTTAAATATTTTCAGCCCGCCACTTTCTGAAAGAAAACCTCCATCGATACGTGAAATATGTTACATAGAAAAAAAACTTCTCTCATTATATCACATGTTTCCACTAGGCCAAATCATGTTGCCGCGATTCGCAAATCTTGTAATTCTTCCAATCAAATCCCGACATTTTCTATTTTCGCAACTTTCAAAAATAAAATATTTGAGATTATTTTCACAATCCTGGACTACTAATATCTTACTCTTCTTTGTCAGTCATGTTCTCCTTTTCCTATGACACTGATACTGCTTACTATGAAGCAGACTTACTTGCATTAGGTTTATATAGTTGAATTTTTAATCGAGACAGCATTGCAGACTTACATTCCCTCTACTTAAAATTTTGGTTTTAAAAACACCAGGTAAGAATTTTTAAGGTCAAACGGCAATTTTTTTTTGAACGTTACAACAGAATCATTACAGAATGACCAGCCGTTTCCAGACTTTAAGTAAGCTGTATAATGTCCTGATGTTGTTGATGGACCATCGTGATAGATAATTGCTACAGTAACAAAAGTCCTCCCTGATATTGACAGCTGAGAAGCCACAAAATTTTTTATTAAAGTTGACAATTTTGTTCCATCAGGCCTACATCGTTGCATCATTAAAATGACATACTGGCCATATCTACGTATAAATAATGTTGACATCATATCACATTTACATTGGCTACACTCCATGTTGTGATCCGCTGCATTTACTAGCTTATTAAAGGAGACTGATTTACTGTCTGGCAAAGTTAAATATATAAATCTTTCTGAGTCTACACTAGTAGTACTTGATACCATACAGTTCTCGCAGTCATGCTGCCATTGATAAGAAAGCCCAAACAGGTGATCTACATCTACACCCTCAACTTGCAATATATCAAGCATATACATTAAAAACTCCTGACAATCTTGCTGATTATTTTCAGAGAAGTCTGTTTGACCTGAACATTCATCTAACAGATAACGAACTTCAGACACACTTTCTACTTTTGTTCGATCACTGCTACATTTCTCGAAAACAGAATTCAACAAACAGCATAAAATTTGTTCAGAATTCAACAGAATCTGTTCTTTTAAACTCTCTAGTGAAAAGAGAACATTAACCACTACATTTGCATAGCAGTTGACACCAGAACTGTTTTCAAATTGAAAACCGACAACATCTTCAACAGAATCCACTTTCTTTCTGCTAACAATTTTCGGTTCATTGACTTTTAGTCTTTTTGCAACAACCTCCCTACTATTACTGCTATTTCTACGTTTGCGGCCTACCACACGTTTCTCAAACAAAGGATATTGAGGCAAATGTGGCGCATACTCTCTTCTTAACCTATTGTATTCCTTAACACAATCTAGATCCGCACAAATGTTTGTGACATCACAGTCAATCAAGTACAATCCCGATAAAGTTCTAACTCGTGACAATGCCACATATGCCATACCCTCCTTGAACACAGAACTGCCAATATTCACCAATGCACAGTCTACACTTAAACCTTGCGATTTATGGATTGTCACCGCATATGCCAAGCAAACAGGAAACTGTTTACGGCGAACATATAAATCTTTAACAAGCAAAAACCTAGCAGAACAACGACCAATTTGCTGTACTTCCTCAATGCCATCAAATTTAATTTTTAAAAATTCTATTCCATCTCTATTTCTGTATTTCTCAAAATCAACAACATTACCCATTGATCCATTTACCAGACCTCTTTCTACATGTAAATTCCTTCTCAAAATAATTCGGCAATTTAAACACACATTCAAAGTCTTTTCAAAACCCGCTGTTTTAGATATAGTCTTCTCTAATGAATCCAATTTTGATTTCAAATTGTCTGACAAAATAATTGTTGATCCCATATGCTCTAATTTGTCGATAGCTTCAAGTTTCACAATCTCTTGCTTTTCTAAATTCAACATTTTGTTGTTGAAGATGGCACATTCTGCAAGAGTTGGCATGAGACATATCCCGGATTTCTTCTCAGTAATTTTCTGAAAAATATTCTCAGGCACAATATCTTGTTTGGGATACAAATTTGACAGTAACCGTGCATTTAAAGCTTCTTTCCCATGCTCGGTCACTTTTCCAATTCTAATATCTTGTAGAATATTCTTGTAATCTTCATCCTTTGCCTGACGCATATTTTGATGCAGTTCTGCATAATTGAAGTTTAACCATATATTGACGTTGCCAATGCTCCCTAGGCACTTCCTGGTATCTTCATGCGTGAGTATTTTGAACACAGGTTGACCTTTTACTGGTGTCAGCTGTAGAAGATCTCCGAAAACAATAATGTGTTTCCCACCAAATAAGACATCATATTCAGTTTTAAGTACTTCTTGCATTCTCAAATGCACAAAGGCAAGCATGACATTGGAAACCATGCTTACTTCGTCAATGATAAGTAGTTTCATTTTCCTCAAAACTCTTGAAACTTCACAGCAAGCATCTCCAGATAACTTGTTGTATTGTAATTTGTTGTCATGCTCCACCGGCAGCATCAATAGACGATGCAAAGTAATACCTTTAATATTATGTGCTGCCAGTCCAGTAGGAGCGGTGACAACACAAGACAGCGATGACTCAGTCCTTTCCTGCAAATAACAAGAGATTGCTTTAATGAGGAAACTTTTTCCAGTTCCCGCTTCTCCACTCACGTACAGTCGGACAGGCTTCAACGACGTACACGAGCACTCTTTCTTCTCATGACTTAATCCGTGCTCAATTTCCTTGGTAACTTCATCATATATTTTCCTCTGCTCAACGTTGAGTTGTTTTTCCAAGTCTTGTAAGTTAACTGAATCCTCCTGAGCATGTGCCATGGCTCTTTCTACTTCATTCATAGCAGTGGCAGCTTCATTTTCGATAATAGGTCCTCCAAGTGGATCTTGACTCAATGAAACAGAACTCTGACTGTCCTGAGAACTGTCTCTGGCAATCTCGGCTGCAATCGTTGCTTCCTGCTCAATTTCCAAAGTTAGCATTTCTTGATATTTAGAAAAAGCAGGACATTCTATGGACTCCTTGGCTGCATTGAAAGAGTCTTCGTAACAGAGGAAATCTCCAAGCAGTTCCTCTTCTGCACGCCAAGGCTTGAAAAGTTGCAAAAGTGCTAAATAGAAAAACTCCTTTTTTTCTGGAGATTCGCCACTTAATTTTCGATGGTTTACTAATTGGCATTTTCTTTGCTTGACCAGGCATCCCTCACTTCCAATTACAGCATACACTCCTTTCTCAATATCTTCTTTGATGTTCCTCTTGAATATATAATTTTGGAGAACCTCATATAGACAAATATTCTCAAGGTGACTGCTTCGATTTGGATAATATGTATCCAACATGTTGGTCTTCAAAATGTCGGTACTGTTTGGTTCCTTTTCTGCCAAATACTCAATTTCCCGAACAGGTTTAAGAACTCGATTTCGCGTTGCAGCAAGACCAAGACTCGCCCAAACGAGACTCCTGGATTTGGCATAGAGACTTGCTGAAGACAATCGATCAGAACATTCGTAAGCTCCGATTTCTCGATGCGACAACATCTTCAGACTGAAACTGTACAACTTCTTGCTGAGGCTCTTTTCATGGGAAATGTCCTCCCACATATCCTTCAGTTCGGTCTTTTCTTTTTTGGTGATGTAAGATGTCACATACCGAGCCACAGCCATACAGTTGTCAGCCACAAACTGTATATCCATGTTGGCATTCCACATGGACAAAATCACTGGGTTGTAGTCATTGATGTACTTGGACTCTTCGTTCCTTTTCAAATTGTATGTATTCTTGGGTGATTTCCTCGTCACATTATGTCGCAGCGAAGACATCAAACTGTTCACTCTTCCTTTAGAAATCACCGGTCGTGGAAAGTTGAAACGACATTTGGTGTAGAACTTGTCCTTGTTTCTGAATTTACGACGACAGTACTTTCCACAACGATGGCTTTGGAAACGTAGAACTTGTTCTCTTAGACTTTTCTTCTCCGTTGCGTTTGGAACAGCACACGTAGAATACTGTTCGATGAAATTCATCACTAAGTCATCCGGATCTGTTCCAAATTTAGGTGCATCCTTGATCCACAGCAACATATGTATATGAGGGGCACCTCTTGCTTGGTACTCCTTTCTCCAGAAGAAATCCAACACCTCTCCAAGAGGTGGATTCTTTTTATTTGTGATGAAAGACATCATAGCTTCAAATCTATGATTGAAGTACCTGCATACATTCACAGGATCCAAAGAACACAGTTCTCCAGGTGTCTTGAATTCAATGTTTTCAATATTTCCATTTGCCTCTCGTAGAAATTCAAGTAAGTCATCCCAGCCATACTCGGCACAGCTCAGAGTGAGGAACCATGTCGGAGTTCCTAAGTTCCTCAGCATACATTTTAAGTCACCATGACGACGGTACCAGTACTCATTAGTACCACGCTGACACGCCATGAGATTAATTAAGTGAGAATCCAAAATACTGTCTTGGACATTGACTTTATGCATAAAGTCACTTGCCGAGATGTTTCGCATCTGTATACCACTTTTTAAGATGTGGTTCACTGCATATGACAGTCCAGACAGATCGCTTTCAAACAGGAGATGAAACAAATAGGGAATGCATTGCCGAAACCTAGGATCTTCTGCATACAATCGTAAAGTCCGGTATTCAGACGCAGGAATTTCACGAGGTCGCTCATCATATCTTCCTCCTTGACCTGTGGGAAATAGCTGTGGGAAACACCGAGCTTCCAAACTTTCCTCCCAAACACTAATGGGACTCCCTTTGGCTTGTTTCATTTGAAACAACTCAATAGCATTCCCCATCACTTCCTTGGAATGCAAAGGATGAACACTATAATGTTCATATATTTCTTCACTTTTAGAGGCCTCTACTTTCTCAATTTGGCCAGCACACAAATCGCTATCCTCTTCATCACTTACTTCCTCTTCTGCAACATATACATTCTTATAGTACTTATTATTTTTCTTCAAATACACTGTTGCCTTTTTGACTTTCCTAACATCCACTAAATCTTGCCATATTTTCTTATTCTTTGTCGGAACCCCATTAACCAAGATAACCAGAGGTTCCTCTTCCACTTTTTCTATTCCAATTGTGTTAATGTTTTTGTTCAAATCTAGAGGCAAATAAACAACTCTTCCCTTTAATCCTCTCTGTAAATCTGCTGGAGGCAATTTCCCTGTCTTTGGCTCCATTCTTACAATAGCCTGAAAGGGATGGATACTTTGAATCAAAATAGATTCATAAGTATTTAAATCCTTCAATTCAGAAGGAATCTCAACCAATTCCAGATTATTATGAACTGCCCTAGCAGGCATCTGGTTTTGGTTTAATTTATTACAACAATAAGTACACCACACGTTGATCCGATCCCAAATCAAAATAATTTTCTACCATCAAGTATGTGGCTAAATCCTTCCATTCACTATTATTTTCCCTTTCACTTTTTGCATATAAATCCACTACCTTAGTCTGATTCTTATAATAAGTGCGTCGACAACATACACAAGTGAAATTAGGCCTCTCACTTGATTTCATCTGAAACGTGGCAATTTCCTTCTGAAAATTATCTGTACTGGAAACCTGTACATTATCTTCCACATTACCCTCTACTTCAGGGTCAATTTGAACATTCTCATCTTTACTACCAAAGTAACAAAACTCAATTTCTTCACAAAGATTCTTCACATCTATTTCAGAACCATGCAAAAGAGCAGCACATAACTGTTTAAGCATAATTGCTGGACTCTTAGCATAATACAACATTCTCACTAATTTTCTCACTTTATTATGATGCACTGCTAGCATCCTGAAATGATGAAAAACACTCTGGCATACTCTCCTGGAAAGACAAGCCAGTGAATGACCACGCAAACCTGTCATTTGTCTCACTCTGCAAGGATCTAAATCTTGCAACAACTTCATTTTCTGCTTCAAACTTTTCTTATTAAATGTCCGTATAAAATCACATAGCAAATTGATGGAAACCTGTCGCACACTGCAAATAGAACTACACTTCCAAATGTACACAGGACCCTTAGGACGTCTTCCTAAAACCTCATCACTTAGCGCCTCTTCTGTCTCTGTTGTCACAAGTAGTTCTTTTTCAACTGGACAACCATCCTTCACTTCATAAGCTCGACCACTGATGTCAACTGCATGCACCAAATCATTATCCTGAAAATAAGTCTCCTCATTAAAAAATGCCTCAGAACTTGAACTATGCATCCATTCTCCAGAAAAAACTTCACAAAAGTTAGTACGATTTACTACTCTCTTCCATCTACTTTTTGTTTTGAAATCAGAAATTACCTTGCTTAGTTTCCTAATTCTATTGATTACCAAAATAAACAACTTTCGCTTGATTTCAAAAGCATGATCAATAATTTTCTCTACATTTTTCTTCTTCCTATAAAATGCCGCTTTCTGTTGGCCTTTCTTTTTAATATTTTTCAATAAATTAACTAATATCCTATTACGGAACATTCGTTGTCGAATGTCCCTAAACTGTTGTTTCCTTCTACTATCATGCACAGAGTTATCTCTTCCTCTACCAGTAACATTTGTGATGGGTCTCTCCTTTCCATTTAAATTACTTCTCTTTTTGTTAAGAGACACATTTTTTGAGCAAAATTTTTTTTACTACAAATATTTCTTAAGAATGATTTCGTGCTCTTACCCGGACCTTTCTTGGTGTTTTGACAAGTATTTGGGGAAGAGGACTGCTGCAATAAAACATCATCCTGCTGTCTTTGACGTTTTCTAGCCTTTCGTATTCGACTTCTGGAAGGCATTTTCCAAACTATGAAAGAATCTGCAGTTGAATCTGTGAAAAAATATAATATAAAATGTTATTAACCACTATTACCAAACAGTAAATAAATAACAGTCATCTAAAACTTAATGCTGTACTAATTATTTAACATAGCAAATATTTTCCACCAGCACTGCATCACAAAAATGACACTCAATGGTACAAAACAGGCATACAACACTCATAAATCACTCCCTAATATTTTAAATCATTAATTCAGGATGACGATAAGATGTAGCCTATCTAAAGGTTTGTTTAGGCCCAGATCTTTGGACTGGGGTGAATGTGTGTCATTGATCCACATTCAGTCCATCACCTGTTTTGTTTATTTGAGGTGAGGCCAACACATGGTTGCAGATAAGATTTTCACTGAAAAAAAAACCAAGGTAAAAAAACATGTGAAGGCCTACCAATGAAGTAAATCATTAAATGAAAACCAATACATTTCTGGAAATATGCACTACTAGTGCTTCATAAGATGTTTTGGATCATATTTATAAGTTATTTGAGTATCTAGTATGCTATTTTACATTCTTCATGGTGCAAATTTATTGTAAATACGCTCCCACCTGCGGTTGGCAAATTTAGATTTTGATTATGGAGTTAGATAGGCATGTTAATAATTTCCCAAAAATGGTATATAACCCCAAACAACCTTTGAAGCAAATGCTCTTAGCCATGTTATCCACCTCCCATTGGATAACATGGCTAAGAAATGCTTGCAAATGTGATAAAAAAAGGCCTGCAATGCATGAATAACGCAGAAAAATCAGCGATATTCATGCATTTTCCAACAAATGCTCTTAGCCATGTTATCCACTTCCTATTAAATAACATGGCTAAGAACTGCTCAGGGCACCATGAGGAACGCTTTCCATTTAAAAAGGGAAAAATAACATCAAAGACACTAAAATGCCTTCTAAATATGAACCCAAACAACCTATGAAGCAATGTGAAAAAAAACTGCCGCAATGCATGAATATAGCAGAAAAATCAGCGATATTCATGCATTTTCCAGCAAATGCTCTTAGCCATGTTATCCACTTCCAATTAAATAACATGGCTAAGAACTGCTCAGGGCCCCATGAGGAACGCTTTCCATTTAAAAAGGGAAAAATAACATCAAAGACACTAAAATACCTTCTAAATATGAACCCAAACAACCTATGAAGCAATGTGAAAAAAAACGGCCACAATGCATGAATATAGCAGAAAAATCAGCGATATTCATGCATTTTCCAGCAAATGCTCTTAGCCATGTGATCCACTTCCTATTAAATAACATGGCTAAGAACTGCTCAGGGCCCCATGAGGAACGCTTTCCATTTAAAAAGGGAAAAATAACATCAAAGACACTAAAATGCCTTCTAAATATGAACCCAAACAACCTATGAAGCAATGTGAAAAAAAAACGGCCACAATGCATGAATATAGCAGAAAAATCAGCGATATTCATGCATTTCCCAGCAAATGCTCTTAGCCATGTTATCCACTTCCTATTAAATAACATGGCTAAGAACTGCTCAGGGCCCCATGAGGAACGCTTTCCATTTAAAAAGGGAAAAATAACTTCAAAGACACTAAAATGCCTTCTAAATATGACCCCAAACAACCTATGAAGCTCTAACAGTACATATCCTGAAATTTAATTCATTTCAAAATTCGTTTTTAAACACAGCATATAAATCAATTGTATACCTGCATTCATGAAGAAATGACTAAAAATGTCCTTGAGACACATGAAAGTGTTTTCTGGAATGCCCTAGCACCATTTTTGGGACACTATTAACATGGCTAGGTAACTCCCATAATCAAAATCTAAATTTGCCAAGCACAAGTGGGAGCGTATTTACAAGACACTTGTCCCATGAGGAACACTTTACATTTTAAAAGGCGAACACAACATCTTAGACACTCAAATACCTTATAAATATGGCCCAAAACAACCTATGAAGCTCTAGCAGTACATATCTAGAAATGTAATTGATTTCTTAAATCGTTTTTAAAAGCAACATATCTGTTTCAGCTTACATAACAGACCATGAAATGGCCTCCATGTATTACAATATCTTGTGTAACTGCATGCCAGAATGTTACACCAAATATGCAATTATAATTTCTCTTTGAAACTAATTCTATTAGTATATCACTAGAGACAAAACCACATTTTAAAAACACAGCTTTCTTCATCATTTTCTCCTTAAATCATACTATTCTCTATCTAAATTAAATAAATCTTTTCTCACCTTAGCAAATATTTTTTGAGTTTTGAAAACAGTCTCAGAAATACACCAAATTGTCTTCAGCAGAAGAAAAAGGATGCACTCCAAAGGCTGCAGCTATTGAAAGCACAGAAATACAGATATTCTTTTCACATATCTCTCATATTAGCCAATCATACCTCTTCCCTCACTTTTTTCAAATCAAAACCCTTCCCCCCTCTGCCCTGTCTGCCTTGTTTCCATAGCAACCACCTCCTGGAAGACCTCTCATGTTTGCAAATTCACACAACAATGTTTCAATTGAACTCTGAACTCTCAGTGCACCTGCGTATCCAGTGCAATCTTTCATTAAATGTTTCTTCCTTGACCATTCAAATTACATCTTTCAAAGAACACATCCATGCACCCTAACTTTCTGTTTTCAGAAATGGAAATGCACCAATCACTGCTAATGAATCATTAGCATTGTAAATCCACAGTTTTTTTTCTTTAGAAACTCCTACTGTTTCAACTGCCCTTTCATTACCACACTTCATCTGACTGCAGAACAACCTTCTTCCACCATGTTTAACGTCTGGATTGTTGGACATAGTTACATCCACTGGGCTCAAAGGTATGCTGAGAGCAGAAATTTACACAACCTCAATTTACAAGATGTGGAAATTAAGTGGTTGGGCCAAAGAGGATTAAAATGTCACCAATTGATACCATTGGTGAAAACCTTTATGCATTTGCCAAAACCTGACCTGTTAATAGTGCACTGTGGAGGTAATGATTTGGGCACTTTGACAGGGGTAGGTCTGGAAATGCTTTTAAAGGACACCTTGGAGCAATTAATGGCACTTTTTCCTCAAACTGCCTTGGTATATTCCAATATATGCCAAAGACAGAAATGGAGGTGGTCCAACCAATTTTGTCCACAAATTGAGAAAGCGAGGAAGCATGTAAACAAATCTGTTTCAGCTTACATGAGAGACCATGGAATGGGCTCTCTGTACAACAATAACTTGCGTTACTACATGCAAGATATCTACAGAGGAGATGGAGTTCACTTCTCAGATGAGGGCAACAGAATTTTCATTCTGAATTTAAGACTCTGCATTGGTACCTACTTATAAGTACCTAAATGTACCATAAACCCAAAAGCTCTTCTCAGAGCTACCCTACATCTGATCACTCACAATTATTATTTTTCTCTAACTTTTTTCACTAATTTTCCACAAAATTCGCTCCCCGGAGCGCTACCCGGTTCGCTAACCGAAAGCTAACCTCGCGGAATTTTTTTAAAAAAAATTTTTTTTCCGCACATATAAGCCTCCTCAGCCACGCTCAGAAAACCTAGGGGGTCAAGATAAGTCTACCATGACCCCTTCTACCCATTCTAAACATTATTTGCCCTCCATCTTGTATCTTAATGCGAACGAAACACAAAATGGTGGACTCCCGTGACGCTTAAGGTTCGCTAACCGGGCAGCTTCCCGGAAAGCGGTCCTAAAAAAAGGCGGGAAAGTATTACAGAATAACGACTAGAAACACTCTCACCAAATATAGATTAGCTCATACTACATAACAATCCCTTCCATTCTCACAAATTTCATTGAAATTCCATTTAGCCATTTAGCCTGTAGACCTCTCCAAGTACCGTGAGGTAAATTACTTCACAAAACACATCTGAATTGTTGGAATTGACAACCAATGAAAATGTTACTTTCATTTTCTACTTTTATTACCTGACATTTGATTGGTTATATACCTGTATATATATAAAGGGAGAGAAGGAAACACAGCCATTTTGACTACTACTTCTTGTTGTACCTCCTATTTCAAAAGCTTCAAAAAACTTCAACTTCTTTGTGAAGGTAAGTTATAATTTAATATATTGTGCACTATGACTTAATATAGTAGACTTTTTCTGCTACATATACACTATCCCTCTGTAGTAGTAGTGTCTTGGTTAAATCACATACACTTTTTTTTAGTCCTATTTCCACTCTCATACTATACACTGCCAAAAGATAAATTCACTGATAAAAACTGCCTATCTAAAATTAATCCCAACAGTGCCCTATCTCTACTAATATATATTTTTTTAATCCAAATTTCAGGCAAAATGGAAGGCGAGCAGCAAGTTTCATTTTCGATTGAACTGAAGGAGAGCAGCCAAGACAAACTTGATGACTTTATGGATGACAGTAGAGACCACGAACTTCTACAATGTGTTGAAGCAGTAGACAACTTGCTTCAAAATGAAAAACAATTACACCCTATAATAAATTATGACATTTCTGACAATGAAATGTTAGAAAATTTAATAAAGTATGAAACACAATCATAATAAAAAAAATAAATAAATAAAGAAAACAAAAAAAAACAAGAAAAACAACAAACAATTAACATACAGTATTAGAAAAGTCTTTCATTCTTTTATCCATAAAGTTCGCTGCCCAGAAAGCTATCCGGTTCGCGAACTTGGCGCTTACCACGCAAAAAAAAATTTTTTTTTTTGGACCCTCCTAGGCCCTTTTAAAACCTCCACATAAAACCTAGGGGGTCAACGAGGATCTACTATGCCCCCTTATGGTAATTTCCCCCTTTGTTTTGGCCTCCTCTTGTCTCTCGATCCTACCGAGAGACAAGATGGCGGCCGCTCCGGACTGTTTAGAATGTTGACAGACACCGGAGGGCCAATCAGCTTCTCATCGCAAAGTTCCGTTACGCGAAAGGTTCGCGAACCGGATCGCTGCCCGGAGCGCTGTTACAGATATATATCTTGATTTAAACGTTAATTTCTCAAAATCCACTGAAGCACATATATTGAGACCTAGCAAAGGCACATCGGGCTAACAGTCCCTACAATTTTGCCAAGTTTCGTGAAAATCCATTCAGCCGTTCGGGCTAAAAGTGAGTCCAACCGCCCTATGGAAATTAACATGGGAAAAAGGCGTTTTGGGACCCCCCTTTTTTCTCGGCCCCCCCTCCACAAAACCCCCCCAAATTTTCAAGGTCTGCTCAGAAACAAAATGTGCCATTTTCCTGAAAATTTCAGCCAATTCCGTCCACGAACGCAAAAGTTATTAGGCATAGAATTTTCAGAAATCCCATAGGGAAAAAATCCTAACTATATATACCTACTGGCGACCGCCAGTAGGTAATATATATATATATATATATATATATATATATATATATATATATATATATATATATATATATATATATATATATATATTACCGCCAGTAGGTAATATATATATATATATATATATATATATATATATATATATATATATATATATATATATATATATATATATATATATATATATATATATATATATATATTATATATATATATATTATATATGTATATATATATATATTACCTACTGGCGGTCGCCAGTAGGTAGTTATAGTTAGGATTTTTTTCAATGTTAAATCTCAAAATTCTATTTGGAATAACTTTGGCACCGGTTGACGAATCTGCCTGAAAATTTCCTGAAAATGGCCTTGTCGAGCTCCGGTCCTTCCTTGAAAGTTTGGGGGGGATACGTCAAGCGGGGGCCGAGATAGAAGGGGGTCCCAAAACGCGTTTTCCCCATGTTAATTTCCATAGGGCGGTCGATTTCACTTTTAACCCGAACGGCTGAATGGATTTCCACCAAATTTGGCAAAATTGTAAGGATTGGTAGCCTGATGTGCCTTTGCTATGTCTCAAGATATGTGCTGCAGTGGATTTTGAGTAATTTAGGTTCCAAAATATATATATATCTATAGCAGCGCACCGGTGCGCGCACCAGGGAGCGCTCCGGGCGCGTGACGCGAGGTGCGCACGGAAAGCTGATTGGCTCTCGGGTGTCTGTAAACATTCGAAACAGTCCAGAGCGGCCGCCATCTTGTGTCTCGGTAAAATCGAGACATAAGAGGTGGCTAAAACAAAGGGGGAACTGACCATAAGGCGTCAGGGATAGACCCCTTTGACCCCCTAGGTTTGATGTGGGGGCTATAAAAGGGCCCCGCGGGGCATTTAAAATATTTTTTTTTTTTCGTTTTGCGCGGGGGAAGCGCCCGGTGCGCGCACCGGGGAGCGGCCCTGGGAGCGTACTATGAGGAAAAAAGGTGACAGAGTTTTTAAAAAATGAAGTTTTGATTTAGAAATTGGAGGTAGTTCTAAAAAGAACTTTTTTTTTTCTTCTTTTTGTTGTTTTATATTTTTTTTTTGTTTTTTGAACTTTTTTTGGCTTTTCAAAACAGTTTTATATTTTTTTTGTATTTTTTTAGGGGGAGAAACAAAAAAAGGGAATTGAAACTGGCTCAACTGGAGCAAAAAAACAAAAAACCCAAAAAATTACTTCTTTTTGGGGCACTTGTGATTATCACCTGCAAGGACGATGAGTTTAACGCTTTTTTCGCCATAGGCGATAAGCTTGCCACATGCAGAACAAGTGATTTTAAAATCAGCAAATCTCGGCTGAATGCAAGGCATCACCTCGGATGTTTCTGGTTCTGATGAAGTGGGTTGGTATCTTTGGGAGGGGGTCCTTGATGACTGGGGGAGGTTACTGGCCAGTTCCCTGAACTCTGCACGAGAGTAGTTGTTTGGGTGCTTTCTGGTCATGTGCCGAATCATGGTATAGTTACCAAAAGAATATTTTTTGTTTGGGTTGCCCCGTGAAAGTTCATCATTGCAGATGAGGCAAGTCACCTTGGGCGCATTCACCTTTTTTTTCCCCTTTGGGATTGAAAAAAACTGCCATACAATGTGTGGTTTGGGTTTGTAAGGTGTATTTTCTTCTGGCAGCCATCTTCTTCTCCCCTCCTCCTCTTCCTCTTCCTCCTCCTCCTGTTCTTGACCACCAATATAATTTGGAGCTGGTCCTCTTGGTGGTTGTGGTGGTGGTGGTGGGGCAGATGCACTAGCTGATGCTACTACTGAAGCCATTATTTGGAGCAAAAAAGTAGAGAGAGCAACCAACAGGTCTTCCTCAGTCAAAGGACAAAGTCAGAATAAGGAAAAAAGGTGGGGTCTTTCATCATTTAGAAAAAAAAACTGTCCTGAACCAATGAGAAGTGTTATTTTCAGGTCACAAGACCAGGGGCTTCATCATTATGAAACTAAAACTGTTATGAACCAATAAAAAGTGTTATTTTCTGCTCACATGACCCGACGCGCTTACGCTACGCGCCCGGGGCGCGCCCGGGGGCGCGCCCCGGGTCGCGCAGCATAAGTGCGTCGGAAGTTTACGTTGTGCGATCGTATTCGCTCGAGTACTTCCGGGTGCGCTTACGCCGTGCGTATCACGCGGTCGCGGCTACGCGATACGTCACGATCATGTTTTCGTTTGCGATATTGGCGCTCACGGGACGCTCCCCGGAGCGCGCCCCGGGGCGCTTTTCAGAAATACGCTTTTTGGGGCGCTCCCCGGGGCGCGCTCCGGGAGCGCACCCCCCAAAAATTAAAAAAAAAAAATGGGATAATTGTAGGGACAGGTAGCCCTATTCTGAAGTGGTTTGTAAAAAAATTAACTTTAGAAAAATATGTATTGTGCTACATTGGGCTTAATATATGTTAGAGTTAAAATGTAGCCCAAATGTAGCCCAAAGTAGCCCAATGTAGCCCAAAGATGGCCACCAGAGACCAAAAATTGTAAATGTAGCCCAAATTTCAACTAGATGTAGCCCAACTGTAGCCCAATGACAGAATGTACCAGAGTGTTAAAAAGAACAACTAGAGTGCTAACAGTCTTATTTATAAAGTGAAACTTATAGTTAGGAATTAGCATTAACAAAACCTATGAAATTCACTGAAAAAACCATAGGTTTCACACCAGTTATAGTTAGGAATTAGCATTTAAAAAACCTATGAAATTCACTGAAAAAACCATAGGTTTCACACCGGTTATAGTTAGGAATTCGCATTTAAAAAACCTATTAAATTCACTGAAAAAACCATAGGTTTCACACCAGTTATAGTTAGCTGGAAATTTTACTGATATAAAACCATTGAAATTCCCACGTTATAGTTAGTCGGACTCACTATAACTTGCGCGTGCAATGCACTGCTGATGACATCACATATTACATCACTCATGACATGGTGAGTGACATCACTCATGACATCACTGATGACACCATCCAGTGAATATGTGTCTTTCTGAAAAATAAATATTAGTGAGTTATGTTTAAATATTTAAATACATATATTAGTGTTTCACTTTGTGTATAAGTGGCTACATGTGTTGATAAGTAGCTACATGCGTATGTATATGGGTTATTTGATATTTTTATTAGTATCAGTATGAGTGTCTATATGGTTTGGTGGGGGTATTACTTAGCACATAGATGCATGAGTGACTGACTCTTTGTTTGTATGTGTTTTGAAGACAGCATATGTACAGGACTGTATGGGTGGATGAGTGTCTATATGTGTTTGTTAGTGAGTGAATGACTGTCTCACTAGTGTCTTTATCAGTAACTACATATGTTTTAATCTAGTATATATGAATATTGATGTATATAAGTGAGTATATGTGAGAGTAAGAGATTGTAAGATTTCCTGTTTAATTAAGTATGTGTTTCTATAAATGATTGTTTAAGAGAGTAAGTATGTGTAGGTTTCCTTAGAAGTAAGGTGGTAGTGTGTGTATATCTGTATATGTAAATAAATGGATGTTTATTAGTTTATTTGCATGTGTGAATATGTGTGTGGGTTACTTTTGGATGTCTGTCGGTGTATAACAGGATGTATAGGTGTATTACTACATATGATGAGTGAGTATATGTACGAGTGACTATATAAACTGTTGGTGAATGAGTGGGTGTGTATATAGATGGTGGAATTACAGAATTGGTTGTTGTAACTGGTATGGGTATATCCACTTTTTTGAAAATGTTAGTTTCTATTTTTGAATATGTGTTTCAAGTGTTACTTTACAGTGAAAGGAGGTCAGTCTCTCTGTCACAAGGATGGTGTCATCAGTGATGTCATGAGTGATGTCACTGACCATGTCATGAGTGATGTAATATGTGATGTCATCAGCAGTGCATTACACGCGCAAGTTATAGTGAGTCCAACTAACTATAACGTGGGAATTTCATTGGTTTTATGTCAGTAAAATTTCCAGCTAACTATAACTGGTGTCAAACCTATTGTTTTTTCTGTGAATTTCTTAGGTTTTTTAAATGCTAATTCCTAACTATAACTGGTATGAAACCTATGGTTTTTTCAGTGAATTTCAAAGGTTTTTTAAATGCTAATTCCTAACTATAACTGGTATGAAACCTATGGTATGTGTTTCTATAAGTGATTGTTTAAGAGAATAAATATGTGTAATTTTCAATAGAAGTAAGGTGGAGTGTGTGTATAACTCTATATTCAAATAAATGGTTGTTCAATAGTTTATTTGCACGTGTGAATATGTGTGTGAGTAACTTTTGGATGAATGTCGGTGTGTAACAGGATGTATAGGTGTATCTCTTCATATGATGAGTGAGTATATGTATGAGTGACTATATAGAACTGTTGGTGAATGAGTGGATGTGTATATGGATAGTGGAAGTACAGAATTGCTTGTTGTAACTGATATAGGTATGTCAATTTTTTAAAAATTTCAATTTCTATTTTTGAATATGTGTCTCAAGGGTTACTTTACACTGAGAGGAGGTCTGTCACTGTGTCACAAGGATGGTGTCATCAGTGATGTCATGAGTGATGTCACTCACCATGTCATGAGTGATGTAATATGTGATGTCATCAGCAGTGCATTGCACGCGCAAGTTATAGTGAGTCCGACTAACTATAACGTGGGAATTTCAATGGTTTTATATCAGTAAAATTTCCAGCTAACTATAACTGGTGTGAAACCTATGGTTTTTTCAGTGAATTTAATAGGTTTTTTAAATGCTAATTCCTAACTATAACCGGTGTGAAACCTATGGTTTTTTCAGTGAATTTCATAGGTTTTTTAAATGCTAATTCCTAACTATAACTGGTGTGAAACCTATGGTTTTTTCAGTGAATATATATATATATTACCTACTGGCGGTCGCCAGTAGGTATATATAGTTAGGATTTTTTCCCTATGGGATTTCTGAAAATTCTATGCCTAATAACTTTTGCGTTCGTGGACGGAATTGGCTGAAATTTTCAGGAAAATGGCACATTTTGTTTCTGAGCAGACCTTGAAAATTTGGGGGGGTTTTGTGGAGGGGGGGCCGAGAAAAAAGGGGGGTCCCAAAACGCCTTTTTCCCATGTTAATTTCCATAGGGCGGTTGGACTCACTTTTAGCCCGAACGGCTGAATGGATTTTCACGAAACTTGGCAAAATTGTAGGGACTGTTAGCCCGATGTGCCTTTGCTAGGTCTCAATATATGTGCTTCAGTGGATTTTGAGAAATTAACGTTTAAATCAAGATATATATCTGTAACAGCGCTCCGGGCAGCGATCCGGTTCGCGAACCTTTCGCGTAACGGAACTTTGCGATGAGAAGCTGATTGGCCCTCCGGTGTCTGTCAACATTCTAAACAGTCCGGAGCGGCCGCCATCTTGTCTCTCGGTAGGATCGAGAGACAAGAGGAGGCCAAAACAAAGGGGGAAATTACCATAAGGGGGCATAGTAGATCCTCGTTGACCCCCTAGGTTTTATGTGGAGGTTTTAAAAGGGCCTAGGAGGGTCCAAAAAAAAAAATTTTTTTTTGCGTGGTAAGCGCCAAGTTCGCGAACCGGATAGCTTTCTGGGCAGCGAACTTTATGGATAAAAGAATGAAAGACTTTTCTAATACTGTATGTTAATTGTTTGTTGTTTTTCTTGTTTTTTTTTGTTTTCTTTATTTATTTATTTTTTTTATTATGATTGTGTTTCATACTTTATTAAATTTTCTAACATTTCATTGTCAGAAATGTCATAATTTATTATAGGGTGTAATTGTTTTTCATTTTGAAGCAAGTTGTCTACTGCTTCAACACATTGTAGAAGTTCGTGGTCTCTACTGTCATCCATAAAGTCATCAAGTTTGTCTTGGCTGCTCTCCTTCAGTTCAATCGAAAATGAAACTTGCTGCTCGCCTTCCATTTTGCCTGAAATTTGGATTAAAAAAATATATATTAGTAGAGATAGGGCACTGTTGGGATTAATTTTAGATAGGCAGTTTTTATCAGTGAATTTATCTTTTGGCAGTGTATAGTATGAGAGTGGAAATAGGACTAAAAAAAAGTGTATGTGATTTAACCAAGACACTACTACTACAGAGGGATAGTGTATATGTAGCAGAAAAAGTCTACTATATTAAGTCATAGTGCACAATATATTAAATTATAACTTACCTTCACAAAGAAGTTGAAGTTTTTTGAAGCTTTTGAAATAGGAGGTACAACAAGAAGTAGTAGTCAAAATGGCTGTGTTTCCTTCTCTCCCTTTATATATATACAGGTATATAACCAATCAAATGTCAGGTATTAAAAGTAGAAAATGAAAGTAACATTTTCATTGGTTGTCAATTCCAACAATTCAGATGTGTTTTGTGAAGTAATTTACCTCACGGTACTTGGAGAGGTCTACAGGCTAAATGGCTAAATGGAATTTCAATGAAATTTGTGAGAATGGAAGGGATTGTTATGTAGTATGAGCTAATCTATATTTGGTGAGAGTGTTTCTAGTCGTTATTCTGTAAATTACTTTCCCGCCTTTTTTTAGGACCGCTTTCCGGGAAGCTGCCCGGTTAGCGAACCTTAAGCGTCACGGGAGTCCACCATTTTGTGTTTCGTTCGCATTAAGATACAAGATGGAGGGCAAATAATGTTTAGAATGGGTAGAAGGGGTCATGGTAGACTTATCTTGACCCCCTAGGTTTTCTGAGCGTGGCTGAGGAGGCTTATATGTGCGGAAAAAAAATTTTTTTTAAAAAAATTCCGCGAGGTTAGCTTTCGGTTAGCGAACCGGGTAGCGCTCCGGGGAGCGAATTTTGTGGAAAATTAGTGAAAAAAGTTAGAGAAAAATAATAATTGTGAGTGATCAGATGTAGGGTAGCTCTGAGAAGAGCTTTTGGGTTTATGGTACATTTAGGTACTTATAAGTAGGTACCAATGCAGAGTCTTAAATTCAGAATGAAAATTCTGTTGCCCTCATCTGAGAAGTGAACTCCATCTCCTCTGTAGATATCTTGCATGTAGTAACGCAAGTTATTGTTGTACAGAGAGCCCATTCCATGGTCTCTCATGTAAGCTGAAACAGATTTGTTTACATGCTTCCTCGCTTTCTCAATTTGTGGACAAAATTGGTTGGACCACCTCCATTTCTGTCTTTGGCATATATTGGAATATACCAAGGCAGTTTGAGGAAAAAGTGCCATTAATTGCTCCAAGGTGTCCTTTAAAAGCATTTCCAGACCTACCCCTGTCAAAGTGCCCAAATCATTACCTCCACAGTGCACTATTAACAGGTCAGGTTTTGGCAAATGCATAAAGGTTTTCACCAATGGTATCAATTGGTGACATTTTAATCCTCTTTGGCCCAACCACTTAATTTCCACATCTTGTAAATTGAGGTTGTGTAAATTTCTGCTCTCAGCATACCTTTGAGCCCAGTGGATGTAACTATGTCCAACAATCCAGACGTTAAACATGGTGGAAGAAGGTTGTTCTGCAGTCAGATGAAGTGTGGTAATGAAAGGGCAGTTGAAACAGTAGGAGTTTCTAAAGAAAAAAAACTGTGGATTTACAATGCTAATGATTCATTAGCAGTGATTGGTGCATTTCCATTTCTGAAAACAGAAAGTTAGGGTGCATGGATGTGTTCTTTGAAAGATGTAATTTGAATGGTCAAGGAAGAAACATTTAATGAAAGATTGCACTGGATACGCAGGTGCACTGAGAGTTCAGAGTTCAATTGAAACATTGTTGTGTGAATTTGCAAACATGAGAGGTCTTCCAGGAGGTGGTTGCTATGGAAACAAGGCAGACAGGGCAGAGGGGGGAAGGGTTTTGATTTGAAAAAAGTGAGGGAAGAGGTATGATTGGCTAATATGAGAGATATGTGAAAAGAATATCTGTATTTCTGTGCTTTCAATAGCTGCAGCCTTTGGAGTGCATCCTTTTTCTTCTGCTGAAGACAATTTGGTGTATTTCTGAGACTGTTTTCAAAACTCAAAAAATATTTGCTAAGGTGAGAAAAGATTTATTTAATTTAGATAGAGAATAGTATGATTTAAGGAGAAAATGATGAAGAAAGCTGTGTTTTTAAAATGTGGTTTTGTCTCTAGTGATATACTAATAGAATTAGTTTCAAAGAGAAATTATAATTGCATATTTGGTGTAACATTCTGGCATGCAGTTACACAAGATATTGTAATACATGGAGGCCATTTCATGGTCTGTTATGTAAGCTGAAACAGATATGTTGCTTTTAAAAACGATTTAAGAAATCAATTACATTTCTAGATATGTACTGCTAGAGCTTCATAGGTTGTTTTGGGCCATATTTATAAGGTATTTGAGTGTCTAAGATGTTGTGTTCGCCTTTTAAAATGTAAAGTGTTCCTCATGGGACAAGTGTCTTGTAAATACGCTCCCACTTGTGCTTGGCAAATTTAGATTTTGATTATGGGAGTTACCTAGCCATGTTAATAGTGTCCCAAAAATGGTGCTAGGGCATTCCAGAAAACACTTTCATGTGTCTCAAGGACATTTTTAGTCATTTCTTCATGAATGCAGGTATACAATTGATTTATATGCTGTGTTTAAAAACGAATTTTGAAATGAATTAAATTTCAGGATATGTACTGTTAGAGCTTCATAGGTTGTTTGGGGTCATATTTAGAAGGCATTTTAGTGTCTTTGAAGTTATTTTTCCCTTTTTAAATGGAAAGCGTTCCTCATGGGGCCCTGAGCAGTTCTTAGCCATGTTATTTAATTGGAAGTGGATAACATGGCTAAGAGCATTTGCTGGAAAATGCATGAATATCGCTGATTTTTCTGCTATATTCATGCATTGTGGCCGTTTTTTTCACATTGCTTCATAGGTTGTTTGGGTTCATATTTAGAAGGCATTTTAGTGTCTTTGATGTTATTTTTCCCTTTTTAAATGGAAAGCGTTCCTCATGGTGCCCTGAGCAGTTCTTAGCCATGTTATTTAATAGGAAGTGGATAACATGGCTAAGAGCATTTGTTGGAAAATGCATGAATATCGCTGATTTTTCTGCTATATTCATGCATTGCGGCAGTTTTTTTTCACATTGCTTCATAGGTTGTTTGGGTTCATATTTAGAAGGCATTTTAGTGTCTTTGATGTTATTTTTCCCTTTTTAAATGGAAAGCGTTCCTCATGGTGCCCTGAGCAGTTCTTAGCCATGTTATTTAATTGGAAGTGGATAACATGGCTAAGAGCATTTGCTGGAAAATGCATGAATATCGCTGATTTTTCTGCTATATTCATGCATTGTGGCCGTTTTTTTCACATTGCTTCATAGGTTGTTTGGGTTCATATTTAGAAGGTATTTTAGTGTCTTTGATGTTATTTTTCCCTTTTTAAATGGAAAGCGTTCCTCATGGGGCCCTGAGCAGTTCTTAGCCATGTTATTTAATTGGAAGTGGATAACATGGCTAAGAGCATTTGCTGGAAAATGCATGAATATCGCTGATTTTTCTGCTATATTCATGCATTGTGGCCGTTTTTTTCACATTGCTTCATAGGTTGTTTGGGTTCATATTTAGAAGGTATTTTAGTGTCTTTGATGTTATTTTTCCCTTTTTAAATGGAAAGCGTTCCTCATGGGGCCCTGAGCAGTTCTTAGCCATGTTATTTAATTGGAAGTGGATAACATGGCTAAGAGCATTTGCTGGAAAATGCATGAATATCGCTGATTTTTCTGCTATATTCATGCATTGTGGCCGTTTTTTTCACATTGCTTCATAGGTTGTTTGGGTTCATATTTAGAAGGTATTTTAGTGTCTTTGATGTTATTTTTCCCTTTTTAAATGGAAAGCGTTCCTCATGGGGCCCTGAGCAGTTCTTAGCCATGTTATTTAATTGGAAGTGGATAACATGGCTAAGAGCATTTGCTGGAAAATGCATGAATATCGCTGATTTTTCTGCTATATTCATGCATTGTGGCCGTTTTTTTCACATTGCTTCATAGGTTGTTTGGGTTCATATTTAGAAGGTATTTTAGTGTCTTTGATGTTATTTTTCCCTTTTTAAATGGAAAGCGTTCCTCATGGGGCCCTGAGCAGTTCTTAGCCATGTTATTTAATAGGAAGTGGATAACATGGCTAAGAGCATTTGCTGGAAAATGCATGAATATCGCTGATTTTTCTGCTATATTCATGCATTGTGGCCGTTTTTTTCACATTGCTTCATAGGTTGTTTGGGTTCATATTTAGAAGGCATTTTAGTGTCTTTGATGTTATTTTTCCCTTTTTAAATGGAAAGCGTTCCTCATGGGGCCCTGAGCAGTTCTTAGCCATGTTATTTAATAGGAAGTGGATAACATGGCTAAGAGCATTTGTTGGAAAATGCATGAATATCGCTGATTTTTCTGCGTTATTCATGCATTGCAGGCCTTTTTTTATCACATTTGCAAGCATTTCTTAGCCATGTTATCCAATGGGAGGTGGATAACATGGCTAAGAGCATTTGCTTCAAAGGTTGTTTGGGGTTATATACCATTTTTGGGAAATTATTAACATGCCTATCTAACTCCCATAATCAAAATCTAAATTTGCCAACCGCAGGTGGGAGCGTATTTACAATAAATTTGCACCATGAAGAATGTAAAATAGCATACTAGATACTCAAATAACTTATAAATATGATCCAAAACATCTTATGAAGCACTAGTAGTGCATATTTCCAGAAATGTATTGGTTTTCATTTAATGATTTACTTCATTGGTAGGCCTTCACATGTTTTTTTACCTTGGTTTTTTTTCAGTGAAAATCTTATCTGCAACCATGTGTTGGCCTCACCTCAAATAAACAAAACAGGTGATGGACTGAATGTGGATCAATGACACACATTCACCCCAGTCCAAAGATCTGGGCCTAAACAAACCTTTAGATAGGCTACATCTTATCGTCATCCTGAATTAATGATTTAAAATATTAGGGAGTGATTTATGAGTGTTGTATGCCTGTTTTGTACCATTGAGTGTCATTTTTGTGATGCAGTGCTGGTGGAAAATATTTGCTATGTTAAATAATTAGTACAGCATTAAGTTTTAGATGACTGTTATTTATTTACTGTTTGGTAATAGTGGTTAATAACATTTTATATTATATTTTTTCACAGATTCAACTGCAGATTCTTTCATAGTTTGGAAAATGCCTTCCAGAAGTCGAATACGAAAGGCTAGAAAACGTCAAAGACAGCAGGATGATGTTTTATTGCAGCAGTCCTCTTCCCCAAATACTTGTCAAAACACCAAGAAAGGTCCGGGTAAGAGCACGAAATCATTCTTAAGAAATATTTGTAGTAAAAAAAATTTTGCTCAAAAAAATGTGTCTCTTAACAAAAAGAGAAGTAATTTAAATGGAAAGGAGAGACCCATCACAAATGTTACTGGTAGAGGAAGAGATAACTCTGTGCATGATAGTAGAAGGAAACAACAGTTTAGGGACATTCGACAACGAATGTTCCGTAATAGGATATTAGTTAATTTATTGAAAAATATTAAAAAGAAAGGCCAACAGAAAGCGGCATTTTATAGGAAGAAGAAAAATGTAGAGAAAATTATTGATCATGCTTTTGAAATCAAGCGAAAGTTGTTTATTTTGGTAATCAATAGAATTAGGAAACTAAGCAAGGTAATTTCTGATTTCAAAACAAAAAGTAGATGGAAGAGAGTAGTAAATCGTACTAACTTTTGTGAAGTTTTTTCTGGAGAATGGATGCATAGTTCAAGTTCTGAGGCATTTTTTAATGAGGAGACTTATTTTCAGGATAATGATTTGGTGCATGCAGTTGACATCAGTGGTCGAGCTTATGAAGTGAAGGATGGTTGTCCAGTTGAAAAAGAACTACTTGTGACAACAGAGACAGAAGAGGCGCTAAGTGATGAGGTTTTAGGAAGACGTCCTAAGGGTCCTGTGTACATTTGGAAGTGTAGTTCTATTTGCAGTGTGCGACAGGTTTCCATCAATTTGCTATGTGATTTTATACGGACATTTAATAAGAAAAGTTTGAAGCAGAAAATGAAGTTGTTGCAAGATTTAGATCCTTGCAGAGTGAGACAAATGACAGGTTTGCGTGGTCATTCACTGGCTTGTCTTTCCAGGAGAGTATGCCAGAGTGTTTTTCATCATTTCAGGATGCTAGCAGTGCATCATAATAAAGTGAGAAAATTAGTGAGAATGTTGTATTATGCTAAGAGTCCAGCAATTATGCTTAAACAGTTATGTGCTGCTCTTTTGCATGGTTCTGAAATAGATGTGAAGAATCTTTGTGAAGAAATTGAGTTTTGTTACTTTGGTAGTAAAGATGAGAATGTTCAAATTGACCCTGAAGTAGAGGGTAATGTGGAAGATAATGTACAGGTTTCCAGTACAGATAATTTTCAGAAGGAAATTGCCACGTTTCAGATGAAATCAAGTGAGAGGCCTAATTTCACTTGTGTATGTTGTCGACGCACTTATTATAAGAATCAGACTAAGGTAGTGGATTTATATGCAAAAAGTGAAAGGGAAAATAATAGTGAATGGAAGGATTTAGCCACATACTTGATGGTAGAAAATTATTTTGATTTGGGATCGGATCAACGTGTGTGTACTTATTGTTGTAATAAATTAAACCAAAACCAGATGCCTGCTAGGGCAGTTCATAATAATCTGGAATTGGTTGAGATTCCTTCTGAATTGAAGGATTTAAATACTTATGAATCTATTTTGATTCAAAGTATCCATCCCTTTCAGGCTATTGTAAGAATGGAGCCAAAGACAGGGAAATTGCCTCCAGCAGATTTACAGAGAGGATTAAAGGGAAGAGTTGTTTATTTGCCTCTAGATTTGAACAAAAACATTAACACAATTGGAATAGAAAAAGTGGAAGAGGAACCTCTGGTTATCTTGGTTAATGGGGTTCCGACAAAGAATAAGAAAATATGGCAAGATTTAGTGGATGTTAGGAAAGTCAAAAAGGCAACAGTGTATTTGAAGAAAAATAATAAGTACTATAAGAATGTATATGTTGCAGAAGAGGAAGTAAGTGATGAAGAGGATAGCGATTTGTGTGCTGGCCAAATTGAGAAAGTAGAGGCCTCTAAAAGTGAAGAAATATATGAACATTATAGTGTTCATCCTTTGCATTCCAAGGAAGTGATGGGGAATGCTATTGAGTTGTTTCAAATGAAACAAGCCAAAGGGAGTCCCATTAGTGTTTGGGAGGAAAGTTTGGAAGCTCGGTGTTTCCCACAGCTATTTCCCACAGGTCAAGGAGGAAGATATGATGAGCGACCTCGTGAAATTCCTGCGTCTGAATACCGGACTTTACGATTGTATGCAGAAGATCCTAGGTTTCGGCAATGCATTCCCTATTTGTTTCATCTCCTGTTTGAAAGCGATCTGTCTGGACTGTCATATGCAGTGAACCACATCTTAAAAAGTGGTATACAGATGCGAAACATCTCGGCAAGTGACTTTATGCATAAAGTCAATGTCCAAGACAGTATTTTGGATTCTCACTTAATTAATCTCATGGCGTGTCAGCGTGGTACTAATGAGTACTGGTACCGTCGTCATGGTGACTTAAAATGTATGCTGAGGAACTTAGGAACTCCGACATGGTTCCTCACTCTGAGCTGTGCCGAGTATGGCTGGGATGACTTACTTGAATTTCTACGAGAGGCAAATGGAAATATTGAAAACATTGAATTCAAGACACCTGGAGAACTGTGTTCTTTGGATCCTGTGAATGTATGCAGGTACTTCAATCATAGATTTGAAGCTATGATGTCTTTCATCACAAATAAAAAGAATCCACCTCTTGGAGAGGTGTTGGATTTCTTCTGGAGAAAGGAGTACCAAGCAAGAGGTGCCCCTCATATACATATGTTGCTGTGGATCAAGGATGCACCTAAATTTGGAACAGATCCGGATGACTTAGTGATGAATTTCATCGAACAGTATTCTACGTGTGCTGTTCCAAACGCAACGGAGAAGAAAAGTCTAAGAGAACAAGTTCTACGTTTCCAAAGCCATCGTTGTGGAAAGTACTGTCGTCGTAAATTCAGAAACAAGGACAAGTTCTACACCAAATGTCGTTTCAACTTTCCACGACCGGTGATTTCTAAAGGAAGAGTGAACAGTTTGATGTCTTCGCTGCGACATAATGTGACGAGGAAATCACCCAAGAATACATACAATTTGAAAAGGAACGAAGAGTCCAAGTACATCAATGACTACAACCCAGTGATTTTGTCCATGTGGAATGCCAACATGGATATACAGTTTGTGGCTGACAACTGTATGGCTGTGGCTCGGTATGTGACATCTTACATCACCAAAAAAGAAAAGACCGAACTGAAGGATATGTGGGAGGACATTTCCCATGAAAAGAGCCTCAGCAAGAAGTTGTACAGTTTCAGTCTGAAGATGTTGTCGCATCGAGAAATCGGAGCTTACGAATGTTCTGATCGATTGTCTTCAGCAAGTCTCTATGCCAAATCCAGGAGTCTCGTTTGGGCGAGTCTTGGTCTTGCTGCAACGCGAAATCGAGTTCTTAAACCTGTTCGGGAAATTGAGTATTTGGCAGAAAAGGAACCAAACAGTACCGACATTTTGAAGACCAACATGTTGGATACATATTATCCAAATCGAAGCAGTCACCTTGAGAATATTTGTCTATATGAGGTTCTCCAAAATTATATATTCAAGAGGAACATCAAAGAAGATATTGAGAAAGGAGTGTATGCTGTAATTGGAAGTGAGGGATGCCTGGTCAAGCAAAGAAAATGCCAATTAGTAAACCATCGAAAATTAAGTGGCGAATCTCCAGAAAAAAAGGAGTTTTTCTATTTAGCACTTTTGCAACTTTTCAAGCCTTGGCGTGCAGAAGAGGAACTGCTTGGAGATTTCCTCTGTTACGAAGACTCTTTCAATGCAGCCAAGGAGTCCATAGAATGTCCTGCTTTTTCTAAATATCAAGAAATGCTAACTTTGGAAATTGAGCAGGAAGCAACGATTGCAGCCGAGATTGCCAGAGACAGTTCTCAGGACAGTCAGAGTTCTGTTTCATTGAGTCAAGATCCACTTGGAGGACCTATTATCGAAAATGAAGCTGCCACTGCTATGAATGAAGTAGAAAGAGCCATGGCACATGCTCAGGAGGATTCAGTTAACTTACAAGACTTGGAAAAACAACTCAACGTTGAGCAGAGGAAAATATATGATGAAGTTACCAAGGAAATTGAGCACGGATTAAGTCATGAGAAGAAAGAGTGCTCGTGTACGTCGTTGAAGCCTGTCCGACTGTACGTGAGTGGAGAAGCGGGAACTGGAAAAAGTTTCCTCATTAAAGCAATCTCTTGTTATTTGCAGGAAAGGACTGAGTCATCGCTGTCTTGTGTTGTCACCGCTCCTACTGGACTGGCAGCACATAATATTAAAGGTATTACTTTGCATCGTCTATTGATGCTGCCGGTGGAGCATGACAACAAATTACAATACAACAAGTTATCTGGAGATGCTTGCTGTGAAGTTTCAAGAGTTTTGAGGAAAATGAAACTACTTATCATTGACGAAGTAAGCATGGTTTCCAATGTCATGCTTGCCTTTGTGCATTTGAGAATGCAAGAAGTACTTAAAACTGAATATGATGTCTTATTTGGTGGGAAACACATTATTGTTTTCGGAGATCTTCTACAGCTGACACCAGTAAAAGGTCAACCTGTGTTCAAAATACTCACGCATGAAGATACCAGGAAGTGCCTAGGGAGCATTGGCAACGTCAATATATGGTTAAACTTCAATTATGCAGAACTGCATCAAAATATGCGTCAGGCAAAGGATGAAGATTACAAGAATATTCTACAAGATATTAGAATTGGAAAAGTGACCGAGCATGGGAAAGAAGCTTTAAATGCACGGTTACTGTCAAATTTGTATCCCAAACAAGATATTGTGCCTGAGAATATTTTTCAGAAAATTACTGAGAAGAAATCCGGGATATGTCTCATGCCAACTCTTGCAGAATGTGCCATCTTCAACAACAAAATGTTGAATTTAGAAAAGCAAGAGATTGTGAAACTTGAAGCTATCGACAAATTAGAGCATATGGGATCAACAATTATTTTGTCAGACAATTTGAAATCAAAATTGGATTCATTAGAGAAGACTATATCTAAAACAGCGGGTTTTGAAAAGACTTTGAATGTGTGTTTAAATTGCCGAATTATTTTGAGAAGGAATTTACATGTAGAAAGAGGTCTGGTAAATGGATCAATGGGTAATGTTGTTGATTTTGAGAAATACAGAAATAGAGATGGAATAGAATTTTTAAAAATTAAATTTGATGGCATTGAGGAAGTACAGCAAATTGGTCGTTGTTCTGCTAGGTTTTTGCTTGTTAAAGATTTATATGTTCGCCGTAAACAGTTTCCTGTTTGCTTGGCATATGCGGTGACAATCCATAAATCGCAAGGTTTAAGTGTAGACTGTGCATTGGTGAATATTGGCAGTTCTGTGTTCAAGGAGGGTATGGCATATGTGGCATTGTCACGAGTTAGAACTTTATCGGGATTGTACTTGATTGACTGTGATGTCACAAACATTTGTGCGGATCTAGATTGTGTTAAGGAATACAATAGGTTAAGAAGAGAGTATGCGCCACATTTGCCTCAATATCCTTTGTTTGAGAAACGTGTGGTAGGCCGCAAACGTAGAAATAGCAGTAATAGTAGGGAGGTTGTTGCAAAAAGACTAAAAGTCAATGAACCGAAAATTGTTAGCAGAAAGAAAGTGGATTCTGTTGAAGATGTTGTCGGTTTTCAATTTGAAAACAGTTCTGGTGTCAACTGCTATGCAAATGTAGTGGTTAATGTTCTCTTTTCACTAGAGAGTTTAAAAGAACAGATTCTGTTGAATTCTGAACAAATTTTATGCTGTTTGTTGAATTCTGTTTTCGAGAAATGTAGCAGTGATCGAACAAAAGTAGAAAGTGTGTCTGAAGTTCGTTATCTGTTAGATGAATGTTCAGGTCAAACAGACTTCTCTGAAAATAATCAGCAAGATTGTCAGGAGTTTTTAATGTATATGCTTGATATATTGCAAGTTGAGGGTGTAGATGTAGATCACCTGTTTGGGCTTTCTTATCAATGGCAGCATGACTGCGAGAACTGTATGGTATCAAGTACTACTAGTGTAGACTCAGAAAGATTTATATATTTAACTTTGCCAGACAGTAAATCAGTCTCCTTTAATAAGCTAGTAAATGCAGCGGATCACAACATGGAGTGTAGCCAATGTAAATGTGATATGATGTCAACATTATTTATACGTAGATATGGCCAGTATGTCATTTTAATGATGCAACGATGTAGGCCTGATGGAACAAAATTGTCAACTTTAATAAAAAATTTTGTGGCTTCTCAGCTGTCAATATCAGGGAGGACTTTTGTTACTGTAGCAATTATCTATCACGATGGTCCATCAACAACATCAGGACATTATACAGCTTACTTAAAGTCTGGAAACGGCTGGTCATTCTGTAATGATTCTGTTGTAACGTTCAAAAAAAAATTGCCGTTTGACCTTAAAAATTCTTACCTGGTGTTTTTAAAACCAAAATTTTAAGTAGAGGGAATGTAAGTCTGCAATGCTGTCTCGATTAAAAATTCAACTATATAAACCTAATGCAAGTAAGTCTGCTTCATAGTAAGCAGTATCAGTGTCATAGGAAAAGGAGAACATGACTGACAAAGAAGAGTAAGATATTAGTAGTCCAGGATTGTGAAAATAATCTCAAATATTTTATTTTTGAAAGTTGCGAAAATAGAAAATGTCGGGATTTGATTGGAAGAATTACAAGATTTGCGAATCGCGGCAACATGATTTGGCCTAGTGGAAACATGTGATATAATGAGAGAAGTTTTTTTTCTATGTAACATATTTCACGTATCGATGGAGGTTTTCTTTCAGAAAGTGGCGGGCTGAAAATATTTAAAGCACAACAGAGTGGATGCTGTTTATAGGAGATCCTTCGACGTCATTGAAAGTAAGTTAATTTTAAGAAGTTTTGAAATCAGATTTCTTAGGTTGTATGGGTTTTTTAAACACAGTCATTTTGATTGTGTTTTTTTTTCCCCGCTGTTACATGATGAATACCTTCAAGTCACTGATTTAAGTGAAATTTGATACATTCTGAGAACAGCAAAAATAAACCATTTAACATGTATAATTAATGTTATGCTTTTTGTCCTTATGATATACATTTAGAAATGTGTGGTACATATGGGTAAGGTGAGTTCTGTAAATATCAATTTTAATGCTTAGAGTGCTGTACTTCTGGGTAGTGTTTTTTTTTTATAAAAAAAAGAGGCCTCACCTCAAAGAAAGCTCTTGAAAGCACACATCTTATTTGCATCCTAAAACAATCATTTACAATGTTAGACACAATTTTATTATGACTTTACATCTTTTTTGCGCTGCTATTGCATCACTATTGTGAGACATTAGCAGTGCAAGAAAAACATCATGTTTCAAAATAGGCCTCAGTTCAGCAATATCAAGATACAGTTTCTTTCGAATATATATCTTTAGGATTGTGTAGGGAACGTAGAGAAGCAGAGACTTCTGTAAATGTCAAAGTTGTTGAAAAACTGTTTGTTTTTGAACCTTTTCCCTTGTCTTTTCTAATTTTTAAATACATGTTTTAATATTTTTTGAAATGTTTGTTCTTTGTTTTACAGATTGAAAGTATGAAAAAATATTTAAAAAAGGTAACAAGAATTATAAGGTAAATGTTTTCCACTCTTTTTACCCGCAATGCACTGCTGATGATGTCATTGACAGTATCTCTCATTTACTCTCTCTAGCTGTCTTTCTATTTACATTATTCTCTGTTTACTTCCCTTATACTAACTCTTCTTTTTTTTTAAAAAAATTTTTTTTTTAGTTCGCTTAAAGTTCGCGAACCGGTCAGCGAACTTGAAGCGAACCAAAAGAAATAGAGCTTGCCAGAGTGATAAACATTCTAGCAATTTTGTTTGAAAGGGGAGGTAGTTCTGAAAAGAACTGTTTTTTTTTGTTTTTGTTGTTTTATGTTTTTTTTGTAATTTTTTGAACATTTTTTGATTTTTTTGTATTTTTAGAACTGTTTTATGTTTTTTTTGTGTTTTTTAAGGAGGGGAGACAACAAAAAACAGGCTTTCAAAACGGCTCAACTGGAGCAAAAAAAAAGAAAATTACTTTTTGGGTGCATTAGGGCACTTATGATTTTCATATGCAATGTTCATGAGGTTGACACTCATGTTGCCATATGACAGCATAGCACCACAGTAAATACAAGACACCTTCATGTGCTGGAAGTTACGTTGGATGTTTGGCACAGTCTCTTGTGCCTCTCTTCCCGTCAAAGACAATGTGGATGTAGATCTTGCCACAGGAGTTGCCGTCGGATTGTCTACAAGATCCCTTAACTCAGCCCGGCTGTAGTTCAAGGGATGCCACCTGCTCATGTGACGGTGCATTGTATAGTTCCCCATACTGTACTTCTTTTCTGTGCCTCTCGACAATCTGTGGTCACAGATGAGGCAGGTGGCATATTTTGCATTCACTTTCTTGGTTCCAGGAGGGATGGTGAAAAACTGCCAGATGAAACTGGTTTTTCGTTTAGAAACCCGGGGCAACTCATCAACAAATTGTTGTCCCTCTCTCTCCTCTTCTTCTTCTTCCTCATCTTCCTCCTCTCTGTTAGTCATAATTTGACTGGGTGGTCCTCTCTTCTTATGGGGAGGTGGAGGTGGTGGTGGGGGTGCACCAGCTGCAGCAACAATGGAAGCCATTGTGGATCTTCAGATAAATGGTCTTTCTCTCACCAAGATGAAAGTCAGAGTGAGGAAATAAGGAGGGGTTTACTTGATTTGGGGAAAACAAAAGTTCTGAGCCAATGAAAAGTGTTATTTTTAGGTCACATGACCTAGTCATACATCATTTGGAAACCAAAAGTGAAATGAACCAATGAGAAGTTTGATAAACAAGTCACATGACCTGTTCCGCTTACGTTACGCGGCGCGCGCCGCGTCCCAGATCGCTTCCGGTTCGCGGTCCGGAGCACTTCCGGGAGCGCTAACGCGGCGCGTCATTAGACGCATTACGCGATAACGTGATACGTCGCGCTTCCGCGGCGCGTCACTGTTCCGCTAACGTAACGTTGACCGGTTCGCGGACTAGATCGCGGCATCAAGATGAGCTAACGGAAAGCTTCCCGGTTCGCGAACTAGAAGCGAAGAAAAAAAATATTAAAAAAAAAATTATCAATAAACATCTAAATATATTTTGGGATTTAAAGAATAATACATTTTACAGCTACAGATGTTAGCTTTTAAAAAACCAATGAAATTCACTGAAAAAACCATAGGTTATAGACCATATATAGTTAGAAATTTGCATTTAAAAAACCATTGAAATTCAATGAAAAAACCATAGGTTATAGACCATATATAGTTAGGAATTCGCATTTACAAAACCTTATTTTACTCGCATAAAACCATTGAAATTCCATATATAGTTAGTTGCGCTAACTATATATCGCGCACCCGCAATCCACTGCTGATGATGTCACATATTACATCATTCATGACATGGTCAGTGACATCACTGATGACATCACTGATGACATCTCAAATGACATCACTGATGACAACATCCAGTGACTGTATGTTTCTGTGAAGTTAAAATATGTCTTACATATTGAAGAATGAGTGGATGTATAAGTGTCTGGATGAAGGATTTAGTAGGTGCATGACTGACTGTATGAGTGAGTGATTAAATGTGTCTCACTGAGTGCATGGGTTAGTGACTAAACTGTCTTAATTTGTGCATCATTATGTCTGTTGTTCTGTAAACTGTTGCATGTGTTGATAAGTAGCTATATGAGTAACTATATGGGTTATTGATTGGTTACCTTAGTATTTGTATGGGAGACTGAGTGTGTGTGTGGGTGGCTGGGAGGTGTATGACTCTGTGCATAGATGTGTGAGCAGTTGATTCACTAGATGTATGGTTTCAAAAGTGCATGTGGAAACAGCTGTATGGGCAGTTGACTGTGTGCATGAGTGTATTGGTGAGTGAATGGATATCTCAGTGCTACATGTCAAAGTAAGTACATATGTAAAACACAGTACATGTGAGAGTTGACATATATAAATAACTGTGCATAAGAGCCAGTGAATGTGTGAGTGGCTGTATGGATCATTGTGAACTTGTATCAGGGATTGTATAAGAGAGTAAATATGTGTTAGTATATGTTTGAATAAGTAAAGTTTGCATAACTGTATAGTTGAGGAAATGGAGGTGTGATTGATTCTTTGCATGACTGACTAGGTGTGTGAGTAACTCCATGGATGAGTGACAGTCTGTGAGTGTCTGTTTACACTGATTGTATCTAAGGTTATATTAGAGTCTGAAGAGGTTCATCGTATTATCACATGAATGATAAAATCAGTGATGTGATCAGTAATGTCAAATGAGATGTCATCAGTGATGTCATCAGTGATGTCATTTGAGATGTCATCAGTGATGTCATCAGTGATGTCACTGACCATGTCATGAATGATGTAATATGTGACATCATCAGCAGTGGATTGCGGGTGCGCGATATATAGTTAGCGCAACTAACTATATATGGAATTTCAATGGTTTTATGCGAGTAAAATAAGGTTTTGTAAATGCGAATTCCTAACTATATATGGTCTATAACCTATGGTTTTTTCATTGAATATATATATATATATATATATATATATATATATATATATATATATATATATATATATATATATAACCTACAGGCGGTCGCCAGTAGGTAGTTATAGTTAGGACTATTTTCAATCGAAAATCTCAACATTCTATAGTGAATAACTTTGGCGCCGGTTAAAGAATCTGCCTGGAAATTTCCTCAAATTTGCCTCGCTGCGCCTCAGTCCTTCCCTGAAAGTTTAGGGGGGATTCGTCAAGCAGGGGCCTAGAAAAAAGGGGGGTCTCAAAATGTGTTTTCCCCATGTTAATTTCCATAGGGCGGTCGACCTCACTTTTAGCCCGAACGACTGACTGGATTTCCACCAAACTTGGCAAAATTGTAGGGACTGGTAGCCCAATGTGCCTTTGCTATGTCTCAAGATATGTGCTCCAGTGGATTTTGAGTAATTTAGGTTAAAAAATATATATATATCTATAAGCGCGCTCTGGTACGAGCACCGGGGCGCAAACCAGCGCGCTACGCGAGTTCGCGCTCGGAAAGCTGTTTGTGTAGTGTAGTTCCTATTTTCCCAATAGGCCCTGCGCATTGGAATAACATAAACAGTAGTATCGACGTAGAAGTGCGGATCTTCCAGGCCTCCCCTGACTATGCTAAACTTAATTGGGTTTGTTACCAACTAGCTCAGAGGTCACTGGAAACTTTCTTCTCTGAATAGGAAGTGATCAGCTTCCTTGGTACAGACAAGAAGGGATTCAGTTTTCCAACAACCGTGCAACATGAAAACTTTGCTCCTCAGATAAGAGTCAATCTCTAGAGTCGTGTGAACAATAGACAGTTATTTTACATAGTCAGTGGTTGTGCAGTTTACTTTCACAATATGTAGACAATAGAGAGACAGGCGTTTTCAATAAAGGGTAACATTTATTGAACAGTCTTTCTTCTTGTACAAGAGAAATGAATTGCCACAATTGCAAGACTTGTTATTATAAAAAGTACGTACAGTAAGATGAGTATTGCGAAATAATACTGTAAAAGCATTGGTATGGTTTCTTAGCCATACAATTGTTTAAAATGAATAAAACATATATACATTCATATATACATTTGGCTAAAATACTCAACTGGTGCTTCTAACTATGCCTACCCCAGTGTACCTGACCTAAGCCTAATACTTGGGAGGGGAGTAAGTGAGTAGCTTTAAGTTAAGTTGGTTTTGCCAAGGTTTGCTTCAAGAATTCTCTCTAAGGGTTTAGTCAACACCATACCTCTGGAATAGAATGATGGAGGTCTAGTATCTCCTTCAGGGAACTTGATATCCCAGTCACTCGCAAGAGTGGCTTGGAAAAGCCGGAGCTGGATTTCTCTGCAGGAGAAAAGACAGAGTCTCTCTCAGCGCGTAGAGGAAGAGGAGGGGCAGCGTCCGCGGGCAGCTTGCATCTGCTGGGCTCTTGCAGAGGACGGCTGTTCAGCTCCTAAGTTCACCACACCATCGTTCGCTAGTTAGCAGCGATAGCAGTAGCGATAGCAGCTATGGTATCATCAGCATAACAGCAGCTTCTTCAGCAACGATGGCATTGAGGCAGCTAGCGTTTGCTTAAGGCAACGTTGGTAATATTTATACCTGAAAGGTGCCTTGTTTGACGTACTTTTTCGGATATAAGACGTCAATAAAGATGTCACTAGGAAGTGATCGTCTATCAGTGCTCATTAGAGTTCTATTACTAATCAAAACATAGCAAGCGGGGCTTTCCCAGGGTGCTGAGTTTTTATCTTGTTGAAGAACTCGGAGTGTTAATGTAGGAATCTTAGATAGTAACTTCTGCTATGTCATTGCACTAATTGGCTGCAAAGGAAGTGGCAGAGGAAGCGATTCTGAAATGTGGCTCTGTTTGTGTGAGGCCAGAGACGAGTTTCTGAATATTGCATTTGATCGGTTATGCCAATCTAGGGAATACATGGATTTATAGCCGTATAGGGGCATAAGGTCACAGTATTGATCAGGGTCCTAGATTAGAACGCGACACCCACTCCACGAATTCATGTCCATCAAATTACTAAAATTAGAGCAATAAGATGCATGTGTAGCATTGCCCACCCCAAAATACATATATGCATTTGAAATAGGCGTATTTGTAATACGTGAAAATTTAGGTACTGTACGTTTTTGAAGCATAGAAATCATTCAAAAATTATAGCATATAAAATCAATGAACGATTTTGCAAAAAAGAATTACACATGAAATATCTCTGAATACAGAAAGGAAGGGCAAGATAGTTTCATCACATATAAATGCATTGCAGTAAAATGTGCTAGAGGCTGGTGTAGAGTTATTATGTCTCTAGATGTATCCAAAAATAGAAGTGGAAGCTTCTGTTCTCTATGAATAGTTGCTGAACTGGGAAAATAGAGTTCCAAGCTTTTAGCAGTTTTTGTTGTTCAAAACTGAAGGCCGAATTCAGAGTTCATGGGAACGCTGTGTGTCGGAATGTTTCTCTAAAG